>NC_077232.1:279118747-280318747 GCF_027887165.1 Monodelphis domestica
ACAGGTTTGAATTGGGGATATTTAGAGGAGTGTGCAGTTCTGTTCTTAAAATGATCAAGTTTTTCCATTTTATGGTGCTGGAGGCAAATGCCAGTACAAATGGGTGACTATGGTAAATCAGGGTCCAGCCTAAGAAGAGAAAGAAAGTTCACACACAAGCTATCCACACTAGACTGGCTGACTCCAGGCTGGCCACGGCACATGGTGCTGCACAATATCTGGGGACAGAACTATATGGAGGGAGGGTATTTCGTTCACCATCGTGGCTTCTTCACTTTTCCCCTTTTATCATTCAGAAAAATAACAATTTTAACAAAATGGTTGTCTATTTGTTAAACAGAAAGTCAACAAAAATGGTTCTGTAAACTTTAAATTCACTTTGGGTGGATGCATTCTGTATCCTATACCCATACCCCTTTCCTCATATCCTCTTTTACCTTACCTCTCCCCTCTTCCAAATTTCCCTACTGGGAACTTACAAAATGCATCCTGGTCAAGACCTCTAAGATTGATGGAGTCCACATCAGTGCCATGATTCTTTGAAGAGGGATTTATGTCAGCAGGTAGAGTGGTCCAATTCTGAGCTGCACTGATACTATCTCACTATCTCATGCTTCCTTTTAATAGTTTAACATTCTACTCAGTCTTTTAATTACTGGTACACATCTTATTTGCCCTACTCAACTGAAAAAACTCAGTGAGAGCAAGAATACTGTCCTCTTCGTAGCTAGTGAAGATAGAAAAGCTAGGGTTTGAAAGAGTCTTAGAGAAAATCGTATCCAATTTCTTTATTTGATAATGAAAAGAACTGAAGGTCATACAAGCAGTATCCCCATAAATACCCAGCACAGTATCTTGTACATAGTGGTATTGAACAGGTATTCAGCGAAAGGGAGTCAATCATTAAAAAAAAAAGTAATTGAAGCTAGCTATCATTATTAGAGCTAATCAGTATTAACATTAAAGTTTGTCCAAAATTTTAGTTCTACTATTTTTCTTAGTCTTTTATTAATTTGTTTTCAGAAACATCAAGTTTATACAATCATAAGATTAATACATAAATCCACAAGTGGAAGATTGACAAATATTCTAAGTTATCCTTGCTACTAGCATACTGGGCTTCTATTTACACAAAGAAATACAGTTTTTTATCAGTAGAAAATAAGAAAAAGTTTGCATCCCTTTACATTTTCTTAAATAGTGGTTAAGATCTAGTAAGCTATCCTTACAATGCATTTAAAGATAGTAAGGAACCTCTACAAATCAGAGATGAGCAAAAAGCGTTAAAATAAAAGCACTGATCAAAAGAATAAACCTTCCAACCAGAGGATGATGCATCTCACCAACGGAAGCAGAGGCGGAGGCTGGAGTGGGGTTGATGCTGGGAAATGGAATTAGAGCTGGAGCTGTTGATGAAAACACACACACACACACACACACACACACACACACATATTTTTCAGATGAATCAAAATAAAATCAGTCTTTTCCAAGTAAGATCCTTGTTACTTCTATCTAAATTAAACATACAAATATGTGTTTATCTTGAAAAAGAATCATGAAATGGGTAGCTTTCAGAAAATCCCTCAAGTCGAATCACATTCTTCAAATAAACTCAGCTGACAACTTCTTAGGAATGATCTGTGAGATGGGATGGAGCTTTCAGAGAGGGTTACTAGAAATTTGCATGTGAACAATGGAACTACCAGTTAATTTATTTTCAAAGATACAAACTATTGTCACCTCTGTAATATCCAAATAAATTGATACAAAATATTTTCTTTTCTTAAATCACCCAGTTAATTATAGAAGTATCTACTAGCATAGTTTTCTTGGAGGTACAACTGTCAGTGTCCGTAAACCACATTTTCCTTTCTTATTTTTCTCCATTTCTTTGTGAAAACCAGAACAAAAACTTTTCAAATTGAGTTTAACAGACTGAGACCCAATTATTTCTAAATATCCACCAGGCATGGTCTAGGGACTAGTCTCCTTGTCATTTGTCTTACTGGAGGGGATGCTTTTTAGGATCATCATCATGGTTTCTATTCATTCAATAATTGAGGTACTTGAAGGCTTTATATTTAGATACTTTGGACTGGGTGAGGTCAAAGTTAGAGAATGTCAAAGTTTCTTTTTAATGGCAGTCTGATTTTAAAATGTCTTTTGAATTTTATTAAAAAGCTCTCAGTAAGAGTAACTTATTCAACCACAATCTAACCAACTCTCATCGCATGCACAAACGGAAGGAGAGAGTGGCTGTGGCAGCCTTGTTGTGAAGGCAGCATCAGGAGTTGTCAGAAAAGTCACTGGGGGATTTCTGGTTTAACTTGATGAAGCTACCATCATAGAAGTCACAGCAGAGGATTAACTGGTTTGGAACCATGTCATCTTTCCATTCTACTATGAAGTCAGACCTAAGAGGCTATAAAAGTCAACAGGTTACTACCTTAATTATATTTCAACTTGACTCTACTTCCCTTTTCTTAAAGGGTTTTAAGTCTTCTCTTGCATGAATTTTTGTAAAATACTTATACAATATGGTATTTTGAAAAATTTCCCCAAATAGCAGAAATATATATATATATATATATATATATATATATATATATATATATATATATATGAACTGAAGAAGCGATATTTCTTACCAGGATTGTCAAAATAGTCTGTATTTCTTGGACCTAAAGAATAAACATATTTTCGGTTAATTGCATTGTACTTGGCTTTATCTGTTAGCTTGACTGGAAAATCGCTTTATAAAATTCAGTCATGGAAATAATAACAATTACCTATAGGTGAATATATAATTTAAGTCATTTTATATGTAAAACATATACAATTTTAGACATTAGGCAGCACATGTTTTATATATGTGCATGTATGCTTTATATGGATGGATCTCTTTTCCCTAAATTCTAGACCTTCAATAACAGGCTTATCGGCAAAGAAAAGTTATATAGGATGGATGAGTATGGATGGATCTGACTCTATATTATAGATCTTAAGTCCTAGTTTCAAGCAAGGCACTCAAATGGGCTCATACTGAAATTTATCACCATAAAGAAAGAATAGACAAAGCGAGGAGACAATTCAGCTTCTCATTCTAGCTTGGGGCAAATCCGTTTTTCTCTAATGGCACAGCTTCAAAGGCTACCAATCTGAATGAACATCTGTTAAAAAACCAACTATATATAGAACACCACTGATAATCGCTAGAGATTAAATACATGCCAGGAGGGGGGCCGTTATAGGAGCAAATCATTTTAGTACAAAAGCAATAGACGATGTTTACATATAGGAAATGCAGACAGTTGCTCTCCAAGGTGCACCATCTGGCCTGGTTTCCTGATGTCTGACAGGTGGGAATGGATAGTCTGGCCCAATTAGGAAATGGGTGGGAAAGTTCCTCCTCATTCTGTAACCTTCAGCTACAAGGTGCCACAAGGAATGCCAGGGCCACAAGGATAGAAGCCTAAATATATAGCCATTTAATACTATATATGAAATTAAAGCCTAAATACATATAGGCATACCCAATTCTGTTCTACCATGTGAAATAATACTTCAGCCCTCTGTATCAGGACCAGAAGCAGGACCCCAAAATCCAGGCTCTACATCCGGAGAAATCTTATTCTGCTAGGTCGGAATGGGGCTAAGGAATGAGTAACAAATGGGAATTCAGGCAGGTTGCCTGTCTAATCGTTAGCTATTTATTGACCAACCAGATCGCTCTTCTGACCCGATGTTTATGAGAGAACAAATAGACATTAACTTCCATCATGATAAGATCTTTGACATTATGAATCTCAGTCAGCCTGTTTTGTGGCTAGAAAATTCCCAACTCATTTTCCAATCTCTAAAATTCAGATAAAGGTCATTTTAACTCCCCTGCCCCTGGATTTCCCAAGAAGCCTGCAATACTCCAGATCGAGCCCATTAGCCTGCCCTGTTATGTAGTTTCAGCAACTCTTGTGGATTCAGTTTTCTTCTCTATGACAATGATTCTCAGCAATATTAATTCAACTCTAACCTTTCTCCCTCTCTGGTTCTCTTCCAAGTGTACAGCTTTAGGGGCCACACATCATACCTGCCAGCCTGCCTCACAACTCTCTCTCCTCTTTATACATCCTCTTCCGATGATCTCATCAGCTCCCAATGAGTCTGAATATCTCTATGCCAGAAGCACGCACTAACAGATTCCTGGGGCATAACGATTTTATCTGGACATTCTGCTGACATCTCTAACTCAACATGGTCACAATAGAGCTATTTTCTGCTCCCACTTCCCTCCCTTTACACCCTTCCCTCTTCTGAACTTCCCTCCTCCTGCCAGGCTCACCATCATTCCAGTCACCCATCCTAGTCATCTGAGAATCGTCTTGGCCCTCCCCAGTCTATACTCAGAGGCTGAGTCTTGTCGTTTTAGTTACCCATGTCTCTCACACTGGTTGCCTCTGTTCATGGGGTTACCACACTAGTTCAAGCCTTCATTCTCTCTCCTCTGGACCCCTTGCTTTGGGTCTCCCCCCTTTCCAACCTCTTCTCCATTGAGCTGCCAGAATCATCTTCCTCAGGTACAGAGCTGACCCATGTCACTTCCTGCTCAAGGAGTCTAAGAGCTTTCTTTTGTCCCTGATCTAGGACAGAAAACAGCACTTCTGTTTGGCATCCCTAGGCCCAATCTTGCTCCATTTTATCTATCCACGCTTACTTCACATTCTTCTCATTTATGTCCTAGACACTAAGTGTAAGTTCTGGGCTTTGGTAGAGGACATCCAATCCAACCCATTTAGAATTCATTGTCTTTGTGTCCCAAGTCCCCAGATAGTGCCTGGCATACAGGTGGTTGCCTACATGGCTATGCTATATTATCTTCACCTCATGCTAAGGATGCTTTCAAGGACAGCTTGTTGCCAACCAGGGGCATCATTTCTTGACCCCAACAGATATTAGTGCCCCCTTCTTCCTCAAATTATCTTCTATTTTACTTAACCCCAGGAGAATGTTCACCCCCAGCATCTCTCTAGCCTTATACCTAGCCTATTTTAAGAAACACTTTTTGAATTGACTCAATAGTACTTTTCCCATCTGACTTTCACCCTATGATGTCGGACAGCTGTTGGTACAGAGGGTCCTCCTCAAGGACACTGGGCACACCACATCAAGTTGTCCCCCTCTCTTTGCTATTACTCCTTCCCCAAAGTGGTAGTGTTCCCCTGCCATACTACTATGGATAGACTATTTCTTACCAAGTTCTTCAAAAGGCTCTTGTCCTTCATACATTTCTGAGTAAGAAGAAAAGTTTCATGAAGTTATCCCAGTGCAATTTAAAAATACAAATTCAGAATAATCTTAAGAAATATGACCATGGGTGATGTAATGGCTATCAGATTTTTCCAATTTAATAGTCCAAACTCAGAGTTCCCACTTAACTATGCAAATTTTGGCCAGATTCCAGAAACCTTTTACAGGGGCATCCCACTGAAGATGTGTGCCGAATGGATTAGTACCCTAGGAACCAAGATTTGGAGCTAACCTTTTAGACTTTCTGTCTAGATGAGGAACTGAAGTCCAAAGCTGATAAGTGATTTGTTCAAAGATAGTATGTAGAAGAGCTGAGTCTGGATTTCAAATTAAGTGCTCTATGTTAATGCCCTCATACCCCTCTTTTACTGACAGTGATTGTGATCCCATTATTTTAAGGATTAAATTTATATTTATATTTAAGTATTATTTCAAGTATACATGTTGGCCCAAACTGTAAGACCAGGTGGGATTATTCTGTCCTAATTTTGGAATTCTGACCTAGTTTCTATTCTGGTTAAGTTGCTGGTGGCTTTCCTGGGAATGTGGCTCAGGGCCCAGCAGGTGGAGAAGAGCAGCTCTGGTATGTACCCTGGGATAAACACCCATTCCAAAGGAGATCCCAAATAGAACCATAAGAATGTATATTATCTGAGAGTTCTAAGAATGCCAAGTGCTGCCAATAAAGGACTGAGAAGGTGATTCCTTAATGTAAACAGTCAAATTTCTTTGATGCATGACATTGTACTATTAATAATTTACACAATCACAATCAAATGCCCTGCCTTATTTTATTCTTACAAAATCCCTCTGAGAGTTGGTAGGGGAAATACTGCTGAATTTTGAGAAGCATATACATGTGACAAATTAGTGAAGAAAGCCCAATGTTTTCTCCCAGGTTTCTACAAGTGGAATCCACAGGTCTCTGAGGGTAAGAGACAGTTCTGCTAATGAATTGTCTGGTTTAAATCACAGAACTGCTTTAATGAAAAAATATGCATAAAACACCTGCAAGGTTTCATGTATATTATTAGAGCTTTGTACCATATTTCCTTCTCTGTTTTCAGTTTCATTTTTGAGCATCCCCTCCCATCTTTTCCTGGATTCATTTTATCCCATAGAATCCTACCTCTCTTCTACCAACTCTGGGATGAAGTGGTCATTTCCTCTTAGGATTCTCATCATTTCTACTCCAGCAACTAGCTCCTCCCTATTAGTAAGAATCAGATCTAAAACTGTTTGTCCTTGCTGGTTCCTCAATTCATTAGTAATTGCTTTTAAAATGGCTTCTTTTCTTTCTGCTTTTTAAATATATTTGTATATAAGATTTGAATTCCCATCAAACAGCCCCAAAATGAATCTAAAATATTTGATGTAGTTTCACCCTCAAGTTGCAATGGCTCCTGTTCATGAGGATCAAAAAGATGTTTCCCCTCCTTTCTTTTCCTCCCACTCAAAGTTAAGCTGTAAAGGACTCTTCAGGCAGCCAGGAGAGTGACTGCATTCCACAATTTGGAAACTTTCATCCCTTCCCTGGAGAATCTGGGAAAATTACAAGATAGTAAAAAGGAAAACAGCTTACCTTCAGGATCATGAGGCTCATGATTTTTTTGGTCTGTGAAATTAAGATTGTTGACAGGTGAATGGTTGCTTATATTAAGTGATATCCCATCCCTATTCTAAAATTTTAACAGGTTCCCCCTTGCCCTTCGGATTAATTCTGCATTTCTTAGCTTAACATTCAAGGTCTTCAATGAGTTTGTGATATAATTTCTGAATCATTCTCCTACATAAGCCCTTTTAAAGCCCAATTGGTCTATTCATTTTCCTCAGAATGTAGCCTCTTTGCCTCTCTTATTCTATTTGCATTCTCTAGTATTACATCTCCCCTTCTCCTTCCTGACCTTTCAAATATCATTCCTTCCTTGTAGCACTTGTTGTTGGTAGCACTCATTTGGCATACCCTGTGCTAGAGGATAGAAAAGGCTGAGCTTGATGCTCATCCTTACATCTGATGACTCAGCAGCTGAATTGGAGAGATAAAGGATACCCTACGTGGTCATAGTAGGGAACTCATTCTGGCTATGGCACAGAGAAGTGTGGAATAAAGGAAATTTCTGAGCCCCCAAAGCACAGGTTGATATTCTGAGTTATATGATGGTCAGGGATCCACGTCAGCATGAAGTACGTGAGAAGCTGCTCAAGCAGAGCCCATGACCACAGGAGGTGCTGTTGCCACATCCCTAGGTTGGCCCTGGGATGACAGAACACCATCTGCAGTAGCAGACCACATAGCCCAGGCCAGAAGGCATTTGGTTCTGATAACTAGGCATCCTATCATCTTTGTCACAACTAATATCATTACTAAGGTTGAGGAGGCAAGATGTCCACCAGAAACTACATTCACACCTTCTTTTCTCTGGATAATGATATAGTTTTGTCCTCTGCCTATGGCTGAGAGATGGTAGGGAACAATAATAAGCCCAGAAGGGGCTAGACCAGGCAAACAGCTGGTCGCCACAGCATATATCACCAGCCCCAGATGACTTCCTTATCAAAACAATAGAACTTCTGAGAGTAATCCTCTGCTTGGAAGATTTACCATGGGACTGTTTCTTATTTCTGCCTCATATCCATCAAGTCATTACTCCAAGCAATAGCCTCCTGGTTGGGTGGTTTCCCCACCTTTTCCCACTCCAGTCTATCACTCATCTATCAACTGATCTCCCTAAAACATGGGGCTATGTCATCCCTCCACTGGATCAACTCCAATAGCTTCCTCTTGCCTCCAAGACCAAATATAAAAAATCCTTAGCTTGGCTTTCAAAGCCTTCCAAAATCTGGTCCCATCCTGTCTTTCCAATCCTCTTACACAATCTGCCCTCTACTCCAGATTCTGTGATGCTATGACAGAGGTGTCATTGTTGCTCCTGACATACAACACTCTATCTCCTGACCCCAAGTATTTTCCTTGATTGTCCTCATGTCTAGAATAATGCCTTTCCTCATCTTGCTTTCTAGCTGCAAATCTTAACAAAGTGCCACCTTCTGCAAGAAGCCTTTTTCAACCTCCTTAATGCTAGTGACTTTCTTCTGTTGATTTACCTCTAAATGACCCTTTACCTTCTTTGTACATAGTTATTTGACTGAGAACTCTAAGAATATGTACTGTCTTTTGCCTTCCTTTGTATAACCCTAATAGTTATTATAGTACCTGGAACACAGTAAATACTGAAACCATGCTAGTTGACTAACCCAAAGTATTTCTTACCAGTGGTCTTGTCTTCATTTTCTTTGGATTTCACTTCTAAATAGAGACATTATTATTGAATTAGGTTACAAAATAAATAGAAAAAAGTTATTCAATGTATGAACAGAGAAAGAAATAAAGAGAATGACAGGAAGAAAGAAAAATGAAGGAAGGAATGAAGGAAGGAAGGAAAGAAGGAACAAAGGAAGGAAAGAAGGGAAGATTTCTCACCAGGGAAATAGGTGTGTCTGGACTTAAGCTGTCCTGAAACAAAAAACAGATTTTCATTGCATTTCACCTGGTCTAAGAGTCAATGTCAAACTCAGCCAATAACTCTCTCTGAGTCAAAACATTTTATGTTGTTCAACTGACCCAACAAAATGAGGTATGAGATTAAATGAAGAAGTTGTCCACTTATAAAGCAAAAATGTATCTAAGGAGATTCTAACAAAGCACATTTATAAGCTGAAACGTGTTCCCAAATAATGGAAATCCTTACAGACTGAGATCTAAGTGTTATCGTTAGTATAGATAAGGTATCTATAGCCCTGCCAGATTGGCCAAATCCTCTTGTACTCTTCTTAATCTTCTACCTCCCTAATATTCACATCTCTTAGCATCTTCTTGAGGTTTCCTGAAGAAGCCCTTTGTCTTTGCAGTCTCCTTTTTCTGATAAAGTTAAAGCTGGTGCCTACATTTCTTACCAGTTATTTTTCTAACACTTCCTTATTCGTTTATTGTCTCCCTAAAATGTCTTTCTTTTTTTTTTTTAAACCCTTACCTTCCATCTTGGAGTCAATACAGTGTATTGGCTCCAAGGCAGAAGAGTAGTAAGGGCTAGGCAATGGGGGTCAAGTGACTTGCCCAGGGTCACACAGTTAGGAAGTGGCTGAGGCCAGATTTGAACCTAGGACCTCCCGTCTCTAGGCCTGATTCTCAATCCACTGAGCTACCCAGCTGCCCCCAAAATGTCTTTCTTAAAACGAATCAAACATTAGTTTGGATTCTCCCCATATGTTCTGCTATTGCTGGAGAAGCATGAAGAGAGGAATATTTGTTGTTCCTAATATTTTTCCTGGCAGGGAAATGGGCTGAAAGTACTAGGCTGTCTACATGATTGATCCAGCATTCCTTCTGGGTGGGCATCATAGCAATGCATAAAGCAGCCATTGGCTGGGCCCAAGATGAAAGAAGAAGGTCTGTGGAAGTGTATGTCCTCTCTGTAGGCAAGAGCAGCAGATCTGACGAGAATCCTAGCCAGGCAGCTTTGAAAGGAACTGAAAGAAGATATTGAGGAGATTCCCACCAAAAGAAAATACTTTAAATTAAATCTTACCAGTGCTGTCAACACAATTTTCTGTTTTCAAGCCTGAAATAAGAGAGAAAGACTTTTTATTCTTAATGTGAGAGGACAGTGGTCTAGGGGAAAGAGCACAGGACTTAAGAGTCAGGAGAGATCTCGGTTCAAGTTCTTGTTCAGACCCTTGCTAGCCTAGTAATTACAGACAAATTATTTCACCTCTCTGAGGGTAAAAAAACCAGTGGTACCTACCTCAAAGAGTTATTGTGATACTTAAACATATTAAAGCACTATATTAATTACTACATGACTTACTAGAGGAGTAAAAAAACTTTAGTACTAAATAAATCTATGAGCACACAATGTTGGGGCATCAAAAGTAAACTGCTTAGTTAAGTAATACCAGTACAGAGACAACAACTAAGAAGCACTTTCATTTCTCATAGGCATTTTCCTCTGTTATACAGACTATTTGCCTGAATGAATGACATTCACAGTTTCCATTATACAAAGTATAATGCCCTACTCTGGTTCTAGAAGGTCTCTTGGGGGCTTAGGATACACTCATAGCCATAGCAGACTTGTACTTGAAGATATAGAATTCTCTTATTGTCTGTGTTATTGGAAGAATTAATGTCTCAGTGGTTATACAAAAAGGAGCACTTTCCTCCTCAGCAGGCAGCAGAGCTGCTTTGAGGGCCTCCCTGAGCTGGGGTGGGGAAGAAAGGGACTGGAAACAGACCGCAAAGCTCCCTCATGTTAGACAAGAATCAGAAAGCTTAACCATGAGCAAATTCCTTAGAATGCCCCCTAAGTTCAATGTTCAACCTTTACTCCAAAGAATTTGAAAGGGTACTTAATTCATCTTGGGGTTTTTTGATCCACCTTCTGAAAATAAGTTTGATTTTCTGAAGCATCATGACAAAATAATGATAATAGATAACATCAAAGATTTTCAAAAGACTGCTTCTTTGAACTTTGCCATCATGACTCAGATACCTTCTTATACTTTGGACTCTCCATGCCCCTCATCCCACTGATGAGGTCTTTCTGGGATCCCCATTCTGGGGAGGATTCTAGGTTAGCCATCCTTCATTATTCTCCCAGCTTTGCTTCTGACTTTGGATTTAGTCACTCTGTCCCAACAGGGGTCCCTCCATTCCTTCCTTTCTCAGGTATATTTAGTGGGATGTCTTCTTTTAGAATGTAATCTTTTTGAAGGTAGGGATTTTTTTTTTGCTTTCAATTAGCACAGTGTTCAATAGTTGGTGCTTAATAAATGCTTACCTGATTCCTGAGGTATTGTATAAGTAAGATTATAGGTTTTTATATTGTAGGGGGCTTAGAGGCCATTTGGTCTTGTTAACAGCTCCATAAGGAAGGCATTATTATTCTCATTTTACAGATGAGGAAGCTAAATCTGAGAAAGGTCCAGGATCACATAGAAAGTAAGCCAAGATTCAAACTCAGGTCTCTTTGACTCCAAACTCAATATTCTTTCCACTCTGCCATTAATTAGCCCAATAGAAAGACAATGGAATTCCAATGGATTTGGAATCAAAAGAGTTGGGTTCAAACCTTGGTTCTATAATTTACTATCCATATGACTTTGGGGAAATCACTTAACCCTTCTAAGTCTCAACCTATGAAAGAAAGAATTGAATTAAATAACCTCTGAGGATCCCTCCCAGCTCTGAACTTAAAATTTTTAAATGAGAAAGTAAATAAATAATATCTCATCAAATAATAGTGGACTGCTATTAATTCAGATTCTGTGATAATTTTACAAAGGTTGGAACAATATTCATAGGATTACAGGATTTTGCACTAGAAGGGTCCTTAGAGAAGCACTTGTCTAGCCTTTTCCATTCTGTGGATGAAACTGGGGATTAACTGATTTGCTCAAGGTCATGTAGAGAAATTAGTAATAGAGCTGGTATTTGAATCTGAGTTCTTTGACTCTAAATTCAATGCTCTTTCCATTATATCATGCTGTTAAAACAAATTCTAGGCAAAAAAAAAGACATTTTGGTTACTTCAACAAAGTACTTGTAAATACTTTATATTTGAATGCTAAATCCAAGAATTAATAAATGAACTTAAGTCCCTTATTCTATGCAACAGTAATATTGATAAAATTACTTTATAATTAAACTGATCTTTCCAAGTTAGTATAAATTAGTAAAAAGTGTGATATATGAGGAGTGACATTTTTCCATTTTTTAGATATTGGGTCCAAAGTCCCCTGATTTTAAATTCTTTTTTTTCTGCCTCTATTCTTATTATGTCTGCCCAATGACTGACACATACATACAAGAGCATTCATACAGTGTATGTGCTTCCTCTTTCAGTGGCATGCAGCATTTTCAGGAGCAGAACTGTCCTACCACTGGAATTGAGTATCTTGTTACTTTGTCACAAATAAAAGAATCCCAATCAAGTTTTTCATCCTTACAGCATAGCATACAATCACCATTATTAAGTGCCTATTATGTGAAAAGCATTATTTTATAGTATAGAAGGATGGGGAAGGAATGGTACAAAGATAATTAAGACTTGGTCCCTGCTGTCATGGACCTTCACAAGCTTTGTGAAGCTTGGACTAATTAAGCCTTTTTCAGAAGTTTTTCAAGTGTTACTATACAAAGCTTCCCACACCTTTTGGAGAATCCAGTACTTGGCTCTAAGCCATGTGTGCCCTATCATCTTCTGAACTGAATTACTGTAGAGCTAAGCTATATCCCTCTTATGTTACAAATGAGGAAACTGTGGGCCAAAGAAGAGAAATAATTTGCTCAGAGTAATGTAGCTAGCTAGATTCAGAATGGGCATCTAAGGCCAAGTCTGAATTTATAGGAGAGGATGCTCTGTGCCATGCCAGTGGAAGGCAGTAATGCCTCCATATTCTTCCCTTAGAGACTCAGGGGATAGGACACTGAACTTGGAGTCGGGATCTACTAGGAAGTTGACCAATTAACTTTAATAACCATTCATCTGTATACAAACCTAAAAACCACAAAGGTGACCAAACTTCTGATTCAATCCCAGCTTTCATCTGCCTCTTCCTCATGTCTGAGACTCATCCCTGCTACATGCTGGGGTTTCAGATAGGATTTCAGATGGTCCAATGGTTAATACAATGCTTGACAAATAACAAGTGTTTTAATAACTGAGGAAGGAGATTCATAATTCTGTGAGGCTGGGTAGACATCTGCTTTTGCCCTTTGCTTTAGAGGATTTGCTCTTTGATTCTAATAGATTTATTCTAATCAAAGCCTTTTATATTACTGGTGATAGGCTGACATTTTATCTAGCAAAATTAAAATGACAGAGTTTAAAACATTGCACCAGCCACCAATATATAGACTCTTATCATTGTAAATTGATGCTGGAATTGAGGTCTTACCCAGAGGAATCATGACGGCTGGGTAAGAAACTGGAGAGATGATAGGCTTTAGAACTGGAAGAGATTTTAGGGATCATTTTGTAACAGGGAAAACTGAGTTCTAAGAAAATTAAGTGGATTCCCCTGGGTCACACAGATGGTAAAGCCTAGATTTTATCCTGAGCCCATGGACCTCAAGTCATGTATTAAGGTGCTCCTTGAAAACAAATCTAAGCATATTCTATTCTGTCCCTGTTCTTGGATTTTTTTCTTTTCTTTAAAAAAGAAAAACCCTTCACTTCTGTCTTCAAATCAATACCAAATATCGATTCTAAAGGGAGAAGAGCAGTAAGGGCCAGGCAGCTGGAGTTAAGTGATTTCCCAGGGTCACACAGCTAGGAAGTATCTGAGGCCAGATCTAATCCAGAACCTCCCATCTCCAAGGTTGGCTCTCGATCCACTTATCCACTTAGCTGCTCCGTTGGGCTTTTTCAAAACAGTAGCCACCATCCTACAAGGATCCAAGGCACTGACAAAATCTATTGGCCTCAAACCTCCTCTCTGAAGGCCTGGATCTCTGGGTTCAGCAACTTTTCTTGAAAGGGGGCTACCCTGAAGCAATCAGATGTGAAAAATCCCATGAAAGCCTGTCTAAGAAACCCATTTTAAGGCTCCTAATTTCAGTAAAAAAGGGCAAGCACATTTACCTCCAAGATATGCACAGTCGAAATGGCTGCAGGTCTTGTTCATGCTTCTAAAGATAAAGTTGGTTTTATTCCCTTCTTGGGTCAGTTTAAAAACCTCATTCAGAGGTATTAAGATGCTTCCATTTACTGAATCAGAAAACATTTTGGTAGAAACACCAAAACATGTGTAGACAGTGAACAAGACTTCGGAGCCAGTTAAAGGTTCAGGTTTGTCATTCCAAGAGGTAAAATGAGAAAACCTGATACCATTATGTCCATGAGGCCCAGACAAAGTAAAATGGCTTTTGGCATAGGCTACATGTCTGTAACTCTCCTCACAGTCTCTGCTCAGAAGCTGCAAGGCTCTTGTGAGATAAAAGTGTAAAGCTTTGAAGTGGAAGTTGTAGATATATTCATCTCGAGACAGGCCAGCTCTTTCTACGGCAGAGTTGAACTCTCGGTAAAAGGGAGTTTGCCTTTGAGCATGTGAAGTATATATCATGAGTGCCGTGCCATGGTTATCCAGAAAGCCTGGGGGGAGCAACAGCTGTGACTTCTTTAATTCCCAATGGTAGGCTCCTCCTGTCCACACCGAATCGAAGTGCTTATGGTTGCTTTTTTCCTCAATGAGCAGCTTGGGAACAAATTTGGTCTCCATTCTTCTAGCACACTTCAGGTACTGGTCATCAAAAGTGTTGGGAGACATGCTTAACATATCACCCTTAACCTAAAGGAGGAAAGAAAATATAGACTGTGGAAATGATGGACACGATACAGATCATTTTCCTTTCCTGTCTGTTATCTCTCACAAAAGGGCAATATGATAAAGTTTCCCATACATTCACCTTCAGAGATTGTTTTTGTACCACAGGAAAGGTCACTGTTTATTTACTCAACCAATGATCCTTTAAGCACTTGCTATGTGTCAGGCTCTGAACTAAAGACTGGACATACAAAGGAAGGTAAAACTATTACTTGCCCTACCTGAATTTAATTCACTAGGTACATATAAGATATATACAGAGCATATGTGTAAGGCAATCTGAGAAGGGAAGGTATTTGCAGCTGTAGGGTCTGGTAAAGCCCTGCATGGGGTGGCATCTGAGCAGAGGTGGAGGGAAAGCCAAAGCAGAGGCCCAGAGATGGGGAGATGGTCCTGTTCCAGGAGCTGCACCCAGGTCAGTACAGCTGGGTTGGAGAATATGTGGAGAGGTGGAAAGAATTTGAAATACCAAAGTGGTGTCTCTCTTGATCCTGGAGGCACTAGGGGCTAACAGAGCTCACTGAGCAGGGGGCAACAGGGTCAGACCTATCCTTTAGAAAATCACCTTGGCAGCTAGTAGAGGATAGGCTGCAAGTAGGGAAAGGCTTGAGGCAAGGAGTCCAGTTAGAGGGCTAGTCCAGCAGAAACATAATGTGGGCCTAAACGAGGGTGGCCTGTGTGAACTGAGAGAAGTGAAATAGGAAAGCTGTGGTAAAGCAGAACAATTGCCAGTAATTTAGAAATGCAGGGTGAGTGAAAATGAGGCACAGAAGGGACACTGAAGTTTTGGACCTGCTTGCCTGAGAGGATGATGGTAGCCCAAGACAGTATAATAGGGAATTACAGAAGGCAGGGTTTTGGAGAGAAAATGATCTGTTTTGAACATGTCCATTCAGTTTGAGATGTCTCTGGGACACCAGTTTAAGATATAAAAAAATCATTTAATGATGCAGAACTAACTGAACCTCAGGAGAGAAATTAAAGACTAGATAACTAGGTGTGAGAATCATCTACATAGAGATGATAATTAAATTCATGGAAGCTGATCAAATCATTAAGAGAAATACTACTGAGTAAAAGAGAAGAGGGTCCTTGAAGGACACCCACAGTTTAGAGGGCATGACATATCTGAAAAATTAGCAATAGAGTCTGAGAAGGAATGGTCAGACTGACAGTGTAGCAGTCCACCCCAAGCTATGGGCAAGGGAAATAGTTAGTATGTACAGAGTGGCTTAGAAGAGAGCATGCTCAGTTTTGAGCATGGCTGGGAAAGCCTCTGACCCTTGACCCCAGCTTTCCCCAGGTTGAGAGGGAAAACAGGTTTCTTTGTGTTCACCTGGCTAAGAGAAACCACACCTATACCTTGTCATTAACCAATGATAATCATCCCTATGTATTTTGTATATTTGCATATCAAAGAGATTAACTACAGGGCCACAGCAAGCTCCGCCTTCTCTTCCTCTCTTGGATCTTAGCTCTCACTGATGTCTGTCCTTGCTGGAGCTTGGCCTCTGGCTCCATCTTTAATTCCTTTCCTTATCTACCTCTCCCACCTGGGACCTGGCTTTTTGTCTCCGACCTGTGTGGTATTAATTGTGGATCTCAGGATGGATCATGCCCCTGCGACATCCTAAGATCGGGGTTCTGCTGTGGCCCTATTATAATCAATAAGGCCTAGTTTCTGACTCATTTCTGCCACCTCATATCTATAACTTGACTCCACCACGCCCCTCAGGGTATCCAAACTTCTATCCTTTTTCTATCTTCCTACCTTGAGGCTTCTCGCGGGTTCGGGGAGCCTCAGACAGCAAGAGAACCAGAAGAAAGCAGAATCAGAAAAATCTAAAGAAGACAAGGTATTCAGGAGAAGACTATAACTGACTCTTGTTGATAAAAAAAAAAGGGGGGGGGAGGATCTATTTGGATAAAAATATTTGTTGTAGTTCTTTTTGTAGTAGCAAAGAATTGGAAATTGAGAGAGTACTCATCAACTGCGGAATGGCTGAACAAGTTGTGGTAAATGTTAGTGATGAAATGCTACTATCGTGCTATAAGAAATGACAAGCAGGATGATTTCAGAAAAATCTGAACAGACTTATGAACTGATTCAAGGTGAAATGAACAGAGCCAGAAGAACAGTGATGTTAATAGTTCCTGATGAACAATTGTGAATGCCCTAGTTTTTCTCAGTAATACAGTGCTCTAAAATAATCCTAGAGACTCATGATGAAGAATTTCATCTGCCTTCTGAGAAAAAAATTGGAATCTGAATGCAGACAAAAACATATTTTCTTTTCTTTTTCCATTTGAGAACTCTTCCACAAAATTACTAATACGGAAGAATGTTTTACATGATTACACATGTAAAATCTGTATCAGATTGCTTGCCATCTCAGGGAGGGGGAGGGCAGGGAGGGAAGATCAGAAGGGAGAGAATTTGGAACTTAAAACTGAACAAAAATGAATATTAAAAAGGCTGCAGAGTGGTCAAAAAGGTTCAGGACTCAAAAAAGATCATTGAATTTGGTGATAAGATACTTTGGAGAGGGTAGTTTCAGTTGAATGATAAGGTTAGAAAGCTAGATTGAAGAAGATTTAGAAGAGAGTGTTGGGGAAGGAAGTGCAGGTACCTAGTATACACAACTTTCTTAAGGGATTTAGTTGAGAAGGGGAGGAGAAATGTAGAACATTAGCTAATAGGGATGCTAGGATCAAGTAAGAATTGAGTTTTGGGGGCAGCTGGGTAGCTCAGTGGATTGAGAGCCAGGCCTAGAGGTGGGAGGTCCTAGGTTCCAATCTGGCCTCAGACATCTCTCAGCTGTGTGGCCCTGGGCAAGTCACTTAACCCTCAAGATGGAAGGTAATGGTTTTAAAAAAAATTGAGTTTTGTTTATTTTTAAAGAATGGAGAGACTTGGGCATAGTAGGGACAATTTGCTGGAGAAGTCAGGAGGAAATGGGATCAAAGGTGCATGCAGAGGAATTAATTTTGGCAAAGAAAAGGACTCCTTCTTTATCCAGGATCACAATTAAAGTTCCACTGATGACTGAATAGGAGCGTATATGCATGTTCAATGCATATTCAATTCAATTAAAAAACATTGATTAAGTACCTACTACATACAAGGTACTGAGAAAAGTGCTACAAACACAACAGTCCTAACCCTCAAGGAATCTGACATTCTGTTGTGGGGGGATACATAATATATGCACTGGAAAGTAAATCCAAGATGATCAGAAGAAAGAGAAAGAAGACTAACATTGGTTGAGATTAAGAAAAGAAATGGGGCTTGAACTGAGCCTTGAAGGAAGTCCGGGATTATAGGAGTCGATGTTCATTTTAGGTATGGGAGATGGCCTATGTAAACCATATAGTAGAGAGATTTAGGGGCACAATTTGTTTTTTCCTGAGTTACCTACACCATTTCTATTGATACTCTTAAAACCATATAATACTTCTCTTCCTAAATCATCAACCATCCTGGGGACCACATCACAGGTGAAATTCTCAATGCCCCATCTCTAGTTGATATTGAAGAGATGGCACTGGGAATGTGGTGTAGGTTTGGAGTCAAAAGGCCTGTGTTTGAATATATTCTTCCTTATAAAGCATTAAGTAGAAGAAAGTCTGGGTCCATAGGTCAGACCTATAATGGGAACTTGGTTATGCTACTTTCTGGCTACAGGACTTTAAGCAACTCACATAACCTTCTTGGGACTTGTTTCTTCATCTATGGTCTGTTTTGGAGATGTTGAACCTATAACCCATTCCTGAGTGCAGACCAAATCAGATTAAAATGTAATTGGGAAATATTTAACAAAATAAGTACAAATGTAAGAAGTATGGATAAGAAGTCAATATGTGACCCACAGGGATCCTGCTTCTGAGTTTGGAACTATTTGTTTTGATGCCCAACTTTCAGTCCAATTTCGGGATTTGGCAGCTCTGTGAATTTACATAAGAAGTAGGTAAATAAAACCTGAATGTTCTGACTCTAGATTGGAGAAAAACCTTTTTGTGTACATTGATTACATTGCTGTGTCTACATAGGACATTTGTTGGAGGCCCTGAAAGGGCACTTAAGGACCAGAAAGAATCAGCAGATATTAAGGCTCCTGAATGTGGAAAGTGGTTGTTCTCCTCCATGTCATTTTGGAGAACAATATCTATTTTTCTGAAAACAGCACATAGATGATGATTAATTTTATCATTCCCAGATCATTTGGATTAAAGCCTTCTAAAACTTTAATCTAAAATGCTCCTAGGAAGGGAAATATACTGATTGCCTTAAAATTCATTTCACTGCTTTTCAAAAAGTTCTCTTGCATACAAGAGATGGCTTGTGGCTGTGGGTTGCAGGTTTCTAGTAAGAAAAGGGAGGAGTTATGTTTGTGGTAAAAGCATTTCGATGACACCCATAATGATAAAAACTTATTTATACAACGTGTATATGTATACACACATATAATAATATATTCAATGTATCTACAATGTGTACACTAGTTCTTGTAAATGTATATATACCCTTTTATAAATTTTCAGACAGATGTCACATATATCATTTTGTATTCACAACAATATGTGTGAGTTAGGTAGGGTCCCTGCCCTCTTTCCCCCCCCCCCCCCATTTTACAGATTATGAAACTGAGGCTCAGTGATTTTACTAAAATCATAAAAATAATTAGTGCTATATCTAAGACTAACAAACCCAGATGACAAAATTCTGAGGTGCCTAGCCTTAGAAGTCATCAGGTTGCCTCTGTCCTGTTCTCCCCTCTAAAGCAATAACTAGCAAAATAAACAGGCTGCAGTATGTGTGCACATATTTCTGGAGTCCTAGTTTGGCCCACACATAGGCCTGAGCTCTGGCAAGACCAAATGACTCCTATCTCTTACCCCACAAATAGGATTTCCCTGTGTTTTGAAGAAAGTACAAATAAGATATGGCATCAGTAGAACTTGTGGAGATTTACCTGGTTTAATCATTCATCCTGAAGCATAATGGAAGCCACAATCCTGTCTAAAAAAAAATTATAACTGTGCTAATTTAAGAGTTCACTTGTTTTGGCTGGAGGCCACAACTGATGGTATGTTCAGAACAGAGAGTTCCTTGAATGGTGACTTCAGTCACACTAGCACTCAACAAGAACTAGAGGGAATGAGAGCTAAGGGTCAGAAAAAAAAGCTTGGGTGAATAGGCCCAATAGTATAAAAGAAACCAACTGTTTCTCATTGGAACTCACATTTACAGAACACTTTAAATAACTTGAGGAGATGAATTGTCAAGCGGTATTAGCCCCATTTTACAGAATAATAAACTGAGACACTGAGAGGCAAAGTATGGCGAAGTCACTACTCCTAGGCAGTTAGTAAATGTCAGAATGAGGATTCCAGATTAGATTCCCCTGATAAAAAGTCCTGAAAAGTCATTTTTTAAAAACAAAAATACCAGTTTCTTTACTTTGAATTCAATAATACCTCATTTATTTCTCTCCTCTTCTTATCTCCAGACCATTCCTCTTTCCCTCTCCTTAAGTGGCTCAAGAAAGGTTTTATATTTCAATAATCAGTCTCCATCCAAAACCCTCACCCCTAGCAACGCTCATTCACTTTACCTGAAAAATTTCCATCAGAATCACAGCTGCCAACATCATAGGGACCATTTCAAGGTAGTTCATCTTCATTTTTTACTTCTGAATAAAGTAAAGTAAATTCACTTTAGTGGTCAGGTTTTTAAAAGGGATTATTACAAGGTAAATGTAGGAAATGGAACATTTCTATTTGTGATGGGAATAAAAATCTGAGCAACTGGGCTAGTAATCCATCTAGGAGATGGGAGAAAATGCATTTTGTGGGCTGTAGAAGCATTATAGTAATAACTCTTTAAAAATAAATAACAGGATACTGAAAATCATGTTTCCTTAGCTTCTTAGGAAAGCAGGGAGGGCTGTGAGACTTTGGATCAGTCCCTTAGAAACTGATCTGAAAGGTTTCTGTTGAATAAACTAGATGGGAATGAAGAAATAGTAAAAAAATGTGCTCCTTAAATATTCATCTCATTTCCTCTTCAGACAAAACGACTAAAAATGTTAAGAATTTTATATATATATAAATATATACATATATTTTGTTTTTTTGTTTTTTAGGAATAAACCTAACAGATATTCCAAAATGGATGTCCCATAGATACCTCAAATTTCATCTTGCTGAAAAAGAATCATTATTTTTATCTCTCTTCTTACCATCCCTCTTTTTGTAGAGAATACCCCCATATTTTCAGGGACACAGGTTCGGAAGTCTAGAGTCATTTTCCACACTCTTCATCAGCCTTCTTTGAACCCATCAGCTACCAAATTATTTTAATTCTACATTAATCAAACAATCACTAAGCATTTCACCCCTGCTACAGATCAGGCACTAAGTTGGGTGCTAGGGTACACATGCATAATGAATCAAATAGACCCTACTTTTAAGGAACATACATGTAAAGACAGCAGGTAAGCATATAAAGAGAATTGGTGCAAATATATTCAAGGTAATTTGAGAGGAAAGACATTGATAGTTGGGGGTGGGTGGGACTCAGTGGATTAGGAAAAGCATGAAGAAGATGGTGGTATTTGAGCCATATCCTGAAGGAAGAAAGAGATTCTATTAGGCAGAGTTGATAAGAGAGGGCATTCCAGCCTACTGGGGAGAGGGGGATGACTACACACACACACAAACACACACACACACAGGATCCAATCATGGGCAAGTAATTTCTCTAGTTACTCTAGTCTATCAGTTTATATGATATGTGTTTTATTATTATATATAGATTCTGTGTGGGTCTTGGTATGTGGACTCCCAAATTCTTTATATATTCTATAGTTAGTCTAAATGGAATTTATCTTTCTTTCTCTTCCTGCTTAATTTTGTTCAACATAGACAATAATGATAATAATTTAAGCAGGTTTATTTCATATTCTTTCAACTTCAGCTACTTTACTGAAGTTATTATTTCAATTAATTTTATTTAAATCTTTAGGGTTTCCTAAATGCATCATAGTATCATCTAAAAAAAGTTATAATTTTGTTGCTTCTTTATCTATACATATTCCCTTACTTTCTTTTTTCTTTTTTTGACTTATTTTAAAGCTAGGATTTCAAGAAATAGTGGCAGTAATGAAGAGTTGTGCTGTATCTCTAATCTTTTTTAAAAGGTCTTCATGTATATTATATATAATACTATCTTTTGGTAAGACTACTTGCCACATTGAGAAAAGACCCTTTAATTTCTCTTCTTAATATTTTTACAAAAAATAGACAACCTACTCTGTCAAAAACTTTTTGAAATATAATCATATAATTTTATTATTTTTGCTAATAATGTGATCTATTGTGTTGATGTTGATGGTTTTCCTGATTTTGAACCAACTCTGCATTCCTGTTATAAATCCAATCTCGTATGCTGTTTAAGTATTTGTTGCTATAGCCTATTTGGTAATATTTCATCTACTATTTTCATGTTAATATTCAGTAGATATTTCTTTTTCTACTTTGTCTCTCCCTGGTTTTGTAATTGTTTTGGAGTTCCCTTTTTCTGGGTTTGTCTTTTAGACATTTAAGAGATCTAAATTTCTTCAGAGTATTAGTCTTATCTTTACCCATATCTTCTGTCACAATTCCTGATGTCAGACTTTACTCAAGGTCAGGTTCTGCCTCTTCCTGTACTCCTAGAAGAGGTGGTTGGTCCTGTTTGGTACTGGTTTTTATTTTCTGGGTTTCTGCTGCTGGTTTTTTCTTTACCTGGTACGTCTGTGCTCAGAGCAGTGGCAGATTTTAGGCCTCCATTCCAATTCCTAGATCCAAGGGTCTTCGGGGCCTTCTGGAGCATTTCAGTGTTCCTTAGGCATGCCAGTCTAAGAACTGTAGCTCCCACCTTCTGAGAGCTTTCTCCCCCAAGCTCTCTAGGATTCCTATTTCTGGGTATGAGATAAGCTTCAGATGCCCCTGGAACACCTCTGGTCTGTGTGCTGATCGGCTTCCAATTTGTTTCAGGTCAGCTCTTCCCATTGCCTAAAGGGTTCGGACTGTCTTTTTGTGCAGTCTGAGCTGGATAATGGCGCTTTAGTCATCTTTATGATCATTATTCAGTGTCATGCTCCTTTCTGATCTTTATTAGAATGTATGTGGGAGACCTGGGCTCCTCTGTAACAGCTATTTAAATCATTAGTCCTACTTTTCTTATTTGTTAGTAAGTAGTTGGGATTATTTTTCCTAGCTAGATGAATCTGATTGATTCAAGTATGAATGAGCATATTATTCATATACAAGGGGGCTACCGCAGTGTTTGGTTATTGGCATAGAAACACAGGGTTCAAATGAGCCGTATTTTCTCCTGGCTGAGGGCTGAGCCAAAGTGAAAAGGATTATTTTCTGGTTTTGATTTATTAGTAATTTTTTCTAAACTTCCCCAAAGGCAGGACCAAACCAAATCCTTCTTTTGCTTTATAATAAAATTGAGTAGGAGCCATTTTTACCCTCTGAAACAGCCCAGAGGCTGTCAACATATGTGGCCCCAGCCCCTCCTTTAGCCCATACTCCACAAAGGTCCAGACAAAGTTCTTGCTGAGGCGAAGTTCAGAGTAGTGATTACTGAGGGGAACCTGCAGAGTGGGAGCAGGAAAGGTGTCTCTAGACTTGACTACCAATACTCACAAAGCTACAGAAGGGAGTAAATTCTTTTCCCCTTTTAGCTTCATTCTTATGCAGGCACATAAAAGAAAGTTAAAGGATCAGAAGAAAGCCATGAAGATACTCTTAAAAGGAAAATTCAATGGTCAATACTCAGGAAGAGAAAGTTAAAAAGCAGTCTATTAACAAACTGAGGCAGAATGAAAAATTTAAAAAACATAAAAAAAAAAAACCCAAGGCAGAAAACCACTGGTGGGCGGGCTGGCCTGGGAATCAAACTAGGTACTGCTTTTATAGACAAGAATAAGCATCTTCCATAGAAGGGCAAAAGTACTTTGAATGGATCACACCAGGGTGAAGAGGTGTTGTGATAAGAGTTGTCTCAGCTACTCCCTAAGTATTTTGATTGGTCCACAATTCTAATGGAGATGGGGAAAGTGAGCATGCATGGCAGCTGCTGCCAGGTATTGTTTATGAGGCCATAGAAACAAAGGAGATATGATTAGCACCTGTGGAACTGCCTTCAAAATGATTGCATTAGGGACTGATTTTACACCATTTTTAAAAAATCAAAGGTCAGAAGTAACAGGTCTCATCTCTAATTCAGTGATTGTACTGAAGAAGAAATAGAGGTGAATTACAGTAATAAGAAAACAAAGTCATACAAGAAAGCAAATTAGATGCCCTCAGATTTGATAAGATTGTTGTGTATCATCATCATAAGAATAGCTAAGGGGGGTCGGGGAGGGGGCAGCTGTGTAGCTCAGTGGATTGAGAGCCAGGCCTAGAGATGGGAGGTCCTAGGTTCAAATCTGGCCTCAGACACTTCCCAGCTGTGTGACCCTGGGCAAGTCACTTGACCCCCATTGCCTAGCCCTTACCATTCTTCTGCCTTGGAGCTAATACCGAGTATTGACTCCAAGATGGAAGGTAAGGGTTTAAAAAAAAAAAAGAACAGCTAACATTCATATAGCCCTTTACATATTCTGGAAACAGCTAAGTGACTCAGTGCATACAGCTATTGGGTCTGGAGTCAGAAAGAACTGAATTTAACTCCAGCTTCCAACACTCACTAGCTATGAGTCCTTGGGCAAGTCACTCAACCTTGTTAACCTCAGTTTCTTCATTTGTAAAGTAAATTGGAGGAGTAGCAAGTCACTCCAGTATTTCTGCCAAGAATATCCCAAATGGGGTTAGGAAGAGTTGGACATGACTGAATAATAACAACAAAATTACATGCACCATTTCATCTGGACCCTCGCCATGACCCCTGAAGATATTATTGGTCTTATTCCCATTTTTACAGCTGGAAATGATGCTCAGAGAGATTATATGACATATAGTCACAGAGCTAAAGAAGTATTGTTATCAGAATTTGAACCCAGATGTCTCCTGACTCCAGACTCATAGCTCTCTTCATTATACCATTTCTTCTCTCATCTATAATTACAGCAAGATGCAAATATTGATCATAATGGCTGTCATCAATGGAGATAAAGACTGGACCTTTGGTTTGGGACAGGGAACTTCCAGGTAAGGAAACTTTCTAACAGTACAGGTTAACACCTTCACTCCACTTTTTAGTCTTAAGAGAATTGCAGAGAAGAACACTGTCCAGAGTCACATTAAGTGCCAGAGACAACTGGAACCCAGGTCTTGCTGGCTCTATTCACTATACCAGTCTTCTCTCTCCTTGGGTCAGTAGGGAAAGACAAATGATGGTTAGTATACCCAGCTCCTTTGACTAAATCCCTAATCTGATGAGAGAGAGAGAGAGAGAGAGAGAGAGAGAGAGAGAGAGAGAAAGACAGAGAGAGACAGAGAGACAGAGAGAGAAAGACAGAGAGAGACAGAGAGACAGAGAGACAGAAAGACAGAGAGACAGAGAGAGACAGAGACAGAGACAGAGAGACAGACAGAGACAGACAGACAGACAGATAGACAGACAGAGAGAGGTGTTGAGCATATGACTTGGGGCAACTACAAGAATCAACAATTAAAATTCTCACTAAAATTAGAGAAGTTTTGTGAAGGGATGGACTTAAGGGAAAATTCGGAAAGCTCTCTTTTAGATATTTTGAGCTTGAGCTTTCCAGTAGGCATTAGGCAATGCCATAAATAAATAAAGGCTTACAAGCAAAATGTTAGAGAGCTGACACCGGAGGTAAGAAAAGTCTTTAATGATAAAGAGAAAAATATTAACAAAGGCTTCCTGGAAAAGGTGGCCTTAGAATTGTGTACTGATCCTCATGCAGGGAATGAAAATTTGTTCTTTTATATTTACTGCAAACTGGAGTCAGTCCCTTTGGGTGACAAGGACTTGTTGGTAATTGTGGTTGTGGTAAGAGGGAAGTTAGCCCAGGAAAAAAAAATCCAAATCTAAGGAAAGCCTCAGGAAAAAGACAAGCCTGTGGCTGGGGATGTGTATCACATAAAAAACAAAACAAAACAAAACAAAACCTTGCAATTAGCCTGTAAGATCATATAGCTCTACTTACTGCCCAATATTTAATCCTGTGTTTGCAAGACTAAAAAAAGGTAAACTGGATACTTAAAAACATTCTCAGGTAGACTAAGTCCATTGTGCCATTAACTATTTCAATGAAAGGCAACTGATATATGTTTCTCTTTGTACATTTTTCAAGGTAATAATAGTAATTTATTTTTGCCTTAACTCATGCTCTGACAGCCAGTGATAATAATGAGAAGTACTATAGGATATTGGAAAGTTTTGGAGTCAGAGGACATATATGCAAAGCCTGACTTTGCCACTTATAGTCATAAGCTGACTTCGGGAAAATCAATTTTTCTGAGCACTAATTTTTCTATTTTCTATTTGTAAAATAAAGATGATAATATCTATACTACTTGCTTCAAAGCATTGTGAAAAGCAGACAATATCATACATGTAAAGTGCTTTTTGAGCCATAAATGTCAGCTAAATATTAATGATCAGAATAAAGACACCAAAAGTTACGGGGAACCAGTGTTACCAGTTCCACCATATGTACTTCCATAGCACACATTTTCACCTTGCGTTAATAGTTTCACCAATTCTATGAAAACATCAATAAAAGCCTGACTTAATGGATCACTTTTTAAAAAAAAGTTTCCTTCTCTTGGAATCAGCCCCAAGCTAACACTGACATAATGGGGGTTTAAGGGGTTGCAAACGATATTATCATATTGTATTGTCTTAGTTGGTTCTCAAGAAAATCTTTAAAGGCATTAACATATTTATTTTACAACTGAAGAAAAGAAGTGGCTTGCCCAGAGACTATCACACAGATAATGATTTTTTTTTTTGAGGCAGATATGAAGTCTCTCACGCAGAGATATGCCTCTGTTGCAGTGGGATGTAAGATTAGAGAATGAAATCTAGAAGCAAATTTAACAATCACATAGTCCAAACTTCTTATTTCATATAGGAGAAAACAAGGGGCCAGAAGTAGTTAAATGACACTTTGTTTCACTTAGTGAAGAAGTGGCAGAGTTAGAATCCCAACCCAGATTTTTTGACTCCAAACCCAGCACTCCTTCCTCTTTACTCAGATTTGTGCTAGGATGCTCCTAAAAACTCCCAATTTCTAGGCTTTAGTGCAAAGAATTTAAAAAATTTACCTTTGCCTTTCAGGGGAGGATGACTGGTTCTAATTCCCCAATTGCTTCCCCAATTCTTCCAGCTAGAGTCTGGCCTTCCAGGGTGGGGTGACACTTTGTTGACAGTGATAACTGAGACGGGTAGTACTTTTCTTTTTATAGATGACCCCCAAACAGCTTGGCAATGACAAATGACCCTTGCTTGGCTACTGCTATTTATACTGGTGCTCCTTCTTGTGCCTTCAATTACTGTTAGAGGCCCATTATGTTTCTAAGCCACTTAAGAGTTCTCACACCACACTGGCACACTCTCTGAATGGATAACTTCCTTCCCTGCCCTTTGGATTATGAGATGTGGTCATACAGAATGGAACTAAATCTAGCTGGATGCTTTATGTAACCAAAAGGCCCTGCCCCTCTAACAATGACTACCAATTCATATCTCATAGGAAATAAAAATGCCTATCATTAATCTTTTGCAATGCTTATATATAGACTGTCCCCTATCCCTGAAATGCATTCCCAGAGACTCTTCCTGATCACCCCATCTAGTTGCTAGTTGCCTCCCCAATGAAATCATACATGCATATGTTTAGGGATAAGATCATATTTTCCAATTCTGATGAAGGAAATGGTTTGCTTTCAAGAAACTATTAAAGGGGACAATTAGAGAAAAAGGAAGTCCCAGGTTCTAATCTGGCTTCTAATACTTCCTAGCTATGTGATCCTGGGCAAATCACTTAACTCCTGTTCCCTTGTCCTTACTGCTCTTCTGTCTTGGAAAAAAAAATAAAGAAAGAAACACATCTGGGTAAGCCTGCTGTCTTCGTGATCCTTAGCTGGATTTACTGACTTTTTTATATGCAGAGTTTTATATGATGGTAATGGAGCCATTTTAGGTCTAAAATCTTTATGTTTCTTCTGTCAAATCTAGTTAGTCCTCATTCTTAATGACACTCTTCTCTCCTGGCTCTTCTCCTACCTGTATTACATACCCAAGGCTTTTACTGGATACTCTACCATTCACCTTATCCTATCTTGCTTGATGAAGTCATCAGTTCCCATGGGTTCAATTACATCTCTACAAAGATGATTCCTAAGTCTACATATCCAGCTCAAGCTCCAGTCCCACATCACCAACTTCATCTTTGGACACCACTCATCTCAACCTGAACATACCACAAACAGAATTCTTCTGTGATCTTTTTTCCAAAATCCTTCTTCCTTTGCCAATTCCCATGATTATCATGGACAACAACATCTTCCCAGACATCAATACTTGTAGCTTTGGGATTATCCTCTAATTCTCACTTCTTGTCTTAATTTTTTTTTTCTGTAAGTATTTTATTTATTATTGAAGAAAAAACACAGCAGCAAGTACTGTGTTGGCTTCAATAAGACCAAAGAGTTAATAATTAACATGACTACTACCCTCCAAAATTGAAGTCAACCCAGTCATTACTACAAAGTACTTGCTGAAAAAATCTGTCCTGAAGACAAAGGAAATTAGGAAAAGAATTTAAATAATTCCTCTAAAACCACACATTTATAAATATTTAAAATGCTTGAAAGGCATATGAATTCTCTATTAATGGAAAAGCAGTTTGCTAATGGCAACAGAAAAAATTCAGTACTAGATTCACCCAAAGCTTTTCATTTAAACGTTGTATTTTTCTGGTTTCACACATCAGCAGCACCTATATTTCATTAGAACAATGACTTCAAATTGTTCCACAGCCGCCACCATTCACGTAAAACCTACATACAGACAATCCCACTATATTCAATGTTCATAATGTTTATTGTACTTAATGTGAACCTAAAACTCACTGAATTCAGATAATACCTCAAAAAGCCTTGACTCAAAATACCTAAAGAGGTATGTTTCCACAACAGTTCTAGTATAAATGAAGATTGCTTCAGCTGTTTTTTCAATACCACTGCTTTAAAGGATACTCAAATACATTTTTCTATGCCAGAACACTGTCAAATCGTACACTTATCTTCACACATAGCTTCATTCTTCCATGCACACAATCACTTCCCTTATTCATGCCCTCATCATTTTAATAATTCACATTGTAGAGCACTTGATAAGTGTGGCAGCAAGTAGGAGACATTCCTAACTCTGTCTTTAAACTGGCCTCCATTTCATTGTAAAATGAGCAGTCATGTCCATTCCTCCAGATTAATATCTGTACTCTTCTCAGAAGATCTGCAAGGCATTAGCCTTGGTGTGGTCACAGAGAAAGACAAAATTTTCTATTCCTCAAGGACAAATGATAGAAGTGCAAAATTGCAAATCTCTCTCCCATCTTATTGAACACAACAAACTGTTCTACCTCAGTCCCAATGGCAGCTATAAATAGCCTGCAATCCAGCATGTCCACTCTTCCTTTTGGATTCTATATATGCTATCTGAGAATTAATTGTAACCAGAGCTCACTGATCTGACAGAAACTTTATGAGCCAACTGACCTTTCCTTGTCAGGGTATGAAATATATCGATAAAGCTTTTTGCTGACTTATATCCTAAAACTGTCAGACTGAGGTATCTTTATGACCTAAAGGAAACAAAGTGCTTTATTCATAATAAATGAGTATTATCATCTCAGGTAAGTTTATTTAAAAACTTGTGGATTTTTGTATCTACCTCCTTGCCTTTTGAACACAGACTCACCTAGAACTGTATATGTTAGAGCCAGAAAGGAATGAGAGGTCATGTGGATCATCTTTGTTATTATATGAATAAGCAAACTAAGAAGGAGGAAAGGGAAGTGACTAGCCAAAGGTCACGATGCCCATCTGGAGTAGAACCAGGTCTCTTGACCTTTTGGAGAATTATGGGGACACGAGTTCATATAGCAAGATAGACCTCAGGATTTAACTCTGTGGAGAGGAACCAGAAATTCCATGAAGGGCCACACCAGGAGAGGGAACAGGCCTGGCCAGCCTAGACTGGACTTGAGTATAGCCCCTGATGTGGCATGCCTATCTATAAGGAGGGAGGTCACAGTACCATCAGAAGAGAGGCAGACTTTGGCTAAGTGTAGGGTAGGGTGAGGTGAGTTTAGTGAGAAGCCCATGACAAGGAGATTATTAAAGATGGAATAAGAGGAAATAAAGGCCCAACTCTCTCCTATGATCTGGCCAACAAAGATGAAGGAAGAGTCCCAGAATGAGTAGTGAATAGAAAATCTAAGAAAAAATTGGTCATTTTCCTAGCCCAGATCAGTACAGAGCCGGCCCAAAGCCTCCAGGGATCAGCAATGATCCAGCAAGAAGACACACTCTTCCAGCATAGGGGCTGAGTTAGGACCTATGGCTGAATACAGGACGAGAACGAGAAATGGGGTAAGCTTATTTCTGTGTTGTTCTTATGCAAGAATGGGGTCACAATCCAGTCTAGATGAGGGCTGAGGCATGCATCAGTCACCAGGGCAGGACGCTTACCATTCTGTTACACTAACACTACAGAGCCTTCCAAATAGATATCGAGATTGGGGCCAACAGCTGTCTACTAGAGCTCTAAATTAGGGAAGCCAGCAAGTGGGGCCCAGGCCCAAACCAGGACCTGGGACCTAAACACTCAGATAAGTAGAACACTGATCATACTATGCCATAAATAAGGCCTATGGGGGTACACTAAAATCGTGTCTCTGTGGCCTGAGTCATCCGGTTGGTCCTTGAACTCAGAATTTAGTATGTGGAGAAAGCAGTGGTGACACTTCTGATGCTACCAGGATAAAAGGCTCCCACATGCCCTCTAGAAGTGTAATGACCACAGCCCTAACACAAAGCTCTAAGTCAGGAAGTAAGGCTATAAGAATGAATAAAGAAATCAAGACAATCACAATCAATAGCTATTAGGAATCCAAGGAAGTCCAACACATCATCCCTGAAAAGCATAACTCCAGCAATTCTCAAACATGTTGGTTTCAGGAACCTTTTACATTCTAAAAAGTTATTGAGGACACCTCAAAGAGCTTTGTTTATGTGGGCAATAGCTATAGATATTTGCCATATTAAAAATGAAAATATCTTAATGTTGTTATGAAAATAGTTTTAACCTCATGGACTCATGGCAAGAGGGGTCTCAGGGACCTCTAGAAGTTCCTAGACCACATTTTGAGAACCACTGCTCTATAATGTCAACAAAGAAAGACACATAAGGTCAATTAGAATTTCTTGAAGAACTCAAGGGAGAATTGAAAAATGATACTATAATTGCCACAAAAACTTTGGAGAATCAGAAAAGTAATCAGAATCAGAAATGTAAACTCTCTAGGAAAGACTTAAGGTGAAAATAAACAGCTTAGTACAATAAGTATAAAACCTTACTCAAGGTATAGACTCCCTGAAACGTATAATGGATCAAACAAAAGTTAATGATTTCATGAGATTAAAATAAAATAAATATTAAACAATCAAGAGACTAAATTTTTTTAAAAGAAACTATATCTCATATCAAAAACAAATGATCTAAAGAAATTGCCTGAGAGAAAAAAATATATAAAAATTGCTGGATTATCTGAAAACTCTAACCAAAAGAAGGAGACACCTTATTTCAAGAAATAATAAATTAAAACTGCACAGACGACTTAGAATCAAAAGGCACAGTGAAAATAGAATCTGCCAGTCTTCCCTTAAAAATAACACCAAATGGAAAATTCATAACGAAAGTCATAACAAAATCTAAGGATCCCATGTTAAAAAATGAAAATACTACAAACAGTGGGAAAGAAAGAGTTCAAGTACAGTAGAACCAGTTATTTGGCATTGTGAATCTTGAAATTTCTTAGACTTGTAAATGTTAAAAAATTCCCCTTTGGGGAATTCTCCATTGGGACAACTCCCTATTAGGGACCATTCCCCATCTAAAATGTGAGAACTCTACTTAGATCAGAAATGGGAGGACCTCTACTCCACCACTTAGGACTGCTTTAGGGGAGAAAACTCCTTGCTGAACAATGAGAAATGCTTACACCCATACTTAAGCCATGCCTATTTTTAGAATTAATACAATAGGGTGCTAAGTACTATAAAGGTCAGGCAACTTGTGAATTTACAAGGAGCAAAGAGGTGAAAACTTATTCAGAAGTTTTTTCTGGTTCAAACTTACTAAAGGGATTAGTTGACTCAGCTGTGAATTCAGAATGGGCTGTCCTTTGGAAAACGTCTACTGTGATTGGTAGATGGAAGAACTTAGGGGAGGTGACATAGGAGAAAACCCCCTATATAAGAAAAAGGAATCTCTTGAGAAAGGAGCTTTTGAGAAGAAGCTCTTGAGAGACAGGCTCTAAGGAGGGTCTCTTGAGAAAGAATCTCTTTTGAGGACAATCTTTTGGAGAGAGCTCTTGAGGTCAATCTCTTGAAGATGATCTCTTGAGAAGAAGTCCCTTGGGACTGACTCTGGCTGGAACTCCCTCTGGGGAAACTCTGGCCCCTTGAATCCTCGCTTGAACAGATCTTATGGTGAGGGATAACTGACTGACTGGTCTTTTCTTTTAGGACTTAGGCCTGTGTTGGCCAGGACTGCCCTGGGCTGGTCTATTCCTTTCTCATTTATTTCCTTATTCTCTCTCTCCCTTTCTTTGATTCCTCATTGTCTTATTAATTAAATTCTCTATAAAACCCAGTTGACTTGGGTATATTCATAATTGGGAATATTTCCCTGGTGACCACCTTATATTTGATTTAAAACAAGACACTGTAGTGAAAACATATTTTCTGCGGTCACAATTTACTCACCCACTCTTATATCTACTACAATTTATATCTTCCACTCTTTTAATCACTACAGTTTACAACCTCAACCATTTTAACTCTTACAGTTTATGTCATCAACTCTTTTAAATGCCACAGTTTATGGCAGACAACTATTTTAAATCTAACAGCATGTAGCACTATAAAGAGAGAAGAATTTGAAACATGCTATTCCAAAGCCTTACAAATAAGAATTGTCTACACCTAGCAAAACTGAATATAATCATAACAAGAAAAAATGAATTTTTAATAAACTAGAAGGCTTCCAAACATTCTTGATGAAAATAGGAGAGGTGAATAGAAAACACTGAAATACAAACAAAAGTCCAAGGAAATACAGAAATGCTAAAAAAAAGGCCTATCTGAGGATAAAGTTTTTGCATCCTAAAAAGAAGGTGCCCTCTAAGAATCCTAAAGTCATTCAAGGTCAGAGAGGGAGTCAAATAAGACACAAGAACTGGAAGTGGTTCAGGAATGTTTGATGATCTTAAAAGAAAAAAGGAAAGGAAGAGAAAAGGGAATATTTTCAGAAAAAAAGAAGAAAGGTGGGCACTTTTTTGGATATGACCAATTTGGAGGACAACATTAGGGGGGCAGTGGCAGAGGACAGCAACAGTGATATATGCATAGATCCTAAATGGCTAAAGGAAGCCGAAAAGTAAAATATACATTAATTATCTACCGTGTATCAAACATTGCTTTTTTTTTTTGCAAAAACACATAGTGCAACATTTCCTGCCTAGAAGTTTATAATCTAGCTAAAGATATAGCATATATTGATATAAAATATGCAAAATAAATAAGATAATTTTTGGAAGAAAGCACTAGTAGCTGAAGAGTTCAAGAAAGGCTTTAAAATACTAGCATAAAATCTGTGGCCAATAAAAACTATCAATATACAGTAACACTTAAAAAACTGGTTTATTATATGCTCACAGCATAGACCTAGGTATATCTGCTCTGAGCAGCAGATTCAGTATATATCAGTCTCAGTTATATAGGCAGGATGAATACAATGGGATTTTACAGAGGGCAGAAGCAGAAAGTAAAGATTTACATCAAAGAAGAGTTAGCAGGAGGAAAAGATCTGTATCAAATAAAATTATAAATTGGTTAGTAAACACCAGGGACATAGCTGGAATTTTCAGTCTAACCATTAAGTCTCCATTAACAATAGCTTACCTTAGAGCATTAAATATATATGACATTAATCATACCTTGGTGTGCTCATTGTAATGAAATGCCCTTTTTAACAAGTAATCACTGGAGCTCAAGTAACCATTTTGAGAGCAGTACTGAGTGCAACTAATCTGCCTAGTGATACCACACCCAAAAGAAATATCCTCATATGCCATAAGAATTTGTCAAAAATGTAAAATTTGTATGCAATTCAATTTTTCTCAGCTAAAGTCTGCAAGTTCTAGTTGTGACCTGCTGTCTAAAGCAAATGGTGACAAAAGAGCCAAATCAGAGCAATTCTCCTAGGATAATATGGTAGGGGATCCAGGAATTGTCTTGAAGGAAACTAGTGAGTGACAAGGTTTTTACTAATGTTGTTCTGAAGTGTTCTACTCTTCATGACTCATGAATTAATGTAAAAAAACTGTTATACCCGGGGAAATAATCAGATGTTCTTAAAAAACAGACCAAAAAAACCAAATTGGCCTCTTTCCTAAGAGATAGCTACTTCCTTAGTTTCTAGTTGTTGGCTAAGTGCTGCTATAAGTATTTTTTGCACATACGGATCTTTTCCTCTTTCTTGCTATCTTTGAGGTAAGGCCTCTTTGTCGTACTCTTTCGGTGAAGAGTATGTAATGACTTCTTAGGAACAGTTCCAATACACTTTCTAGAATAACCATTTCACAGCAACATCAACAGTTCAGCACTGTTCCTATTTTCCTATTTTCTTCCTTCAACATTTGTTGCTTTTCTTTCTTTTTTTTTTACTAATCTCATGTGTATGAAGGAAAGGTTCGGAATCATTTTCATTTTTGTAGCATACCAGGCATGTTAGCATCTTGGAAGTATGATTGATGTATTGATATTGTATTCTGTATATTCATTTACCAGACACATGTTCAGATCACTTAATGTTCATTGTATGGAAAAGGGCAATCCAAAGGACTAGCCCAAAGGACTAGTAAATTCCTGGGCTGGGCGTTGACAGCCACAGTGCCCTGGCTCGCACTACATTAATTTACAAAGCTCAGGTTGGATTAATCTCCTCCTCTTTGATTCCATCATTGTTAATTCTACCAATGTAAAAACCTATACCATGTCATGTATTCATTAATCACCTCCCACTTGACATTCCTACGGTCCCCAATAAAGGCTGGGGAAGATGTGCGAGCCTCCTCTTCTCTTGTATCTCTTGCTCTCACAGTCCTTGCTCTCCCTCTTGCCTCTTACAACCTTGATCTTGTTATGGCCTATTATGTTCCTCATGTCTGACTGATTTATGCAGCGCAGCTGCCCCACATATCTCCCATTAATCTCTGGACCACCTGGTCCATGGGGGAATATCCCAGAGTCCTCTGCTCCATGCAGGTTCTCTTGTTTCTCATACTTATAATTTCTCCACTTGCTTTCTCTGTCTAGAGAGGTAATTACGGAGCTCGCACGCAACTCCCCATGCATTTTAACTTGTGGTCTCTGAGTCTTTATTCCTGAGTCTCTTGACCTGACTGCCTTATCTATCTCACATCCATATTCCTCTAGCCTCCATTCTCCTTCTCAGGTCACCACCCACAGATAAATCATATAGGAGCTGCTGGCGGATCCTATATCTTTCATTTCCTCCAATTATTAGTGATATAGAGCAGTGGTGTCAAAATCAAAAAGAAACTGGGCCACAGATTTATACACAAAAATCCCTGCTGTCTTAGTTTTAAAATAGAATGTTATGTATTTTAAGTTAATTTGTTAAATATTTCCTAATTGCATCTTAATTTGGTTTGGACTGCACTCAGAAGTGTTGTGGGCCCCATGCTTACAGCATATGTAGAGAACTCAGAAGTTTTTTCCCATTTGGTTGAAAACAGCATGCAACTTTCTTCTGTGCATTTAAATATTGAAATTTTTTTCTTTAAAAAAATTGAGTTCCAAATTCTCTCCCTCTTTCCAGAACACTCCCACCTACTCTTCAGTGCATTTAAAAAAAGTATTAAAATGGTCATTTTTGGGGGGCATCAGTGTTGCTAACCTTTCCTTTCCCCTTGATCCACTTCCCCTCCAGATAAATGAGAGAAAGAAAGGGAAGGGGAACATTCCTTATAATAGATAAGCATGGCTAAGCAAATTGAATCCAAACAGCAGCCATGTCTAAAAATGTATATCTCTGCACCTTATACCCCTCACTTCTCTGTCAGGAGCTGCCTATTCACATTCTTTGATTATTTATCTACAGAGGAATAACTGGAGAGTGGGATGCCCTTTCCTGGGCTTTGCCTGGGGCTTTTCTCTGTCTGTCTGCTGAGCTCTTGCTGAGGGCCTCAGTTGCTTCCATGCCTTCCATTTACATTTGCTTGTCTATGTCAAGTTTTCCACAGAATTCTGACTATCCTTTATACTGCCCTGAGCTGGATGGAGGAGTATACAGGTAATTTTCCTTATTCCTTTTTAAACTGGTACATCTTTAAACCTTATTGAGATATATTTGTACAGGGGTTTTGAAGAAAGGCAAAAACAGTCTCTAATCTCAAGTGGCACATATTCGAATGGGGGAGATAATATGCAAACGATTGTCCCCATAGCACTCTGATCACTAGTCAGCCTTCTAGTCAGAAGTGGCTCCCTTTGCTCTGCTCTCTCTATACTATTTCCCTTGGTGATCTCATCAGACTGAAGACATGCTGGGAGCCTCCTATCTCCACTGGGTACAGTATGTCCCCTGAGGAAAAGCTAATGGGAGTCAGGCCAGGCATCTTCCATCTGACCCAAGGCAACCACTTTCATCTGTACCAGCACAAGACAACTTCTGCCTCTTGTTGCTAGACCAATCTCCCAAGTGGGATGTGAAGAACCTACAGTACAAAGAGCCATGCTGCCTTCAACAGGCTAAGGCTGGCCTTGGAGGGCACAGGAGTGGTGCCTTCCACTCAATGATATTCTCACACCTAGTTATATCTGTCCCATTCCAGTGACTCTGAGCTCCTTGACTTTGGATCATTCCCATCATTTCCCACCTTTATGTCTGCATACATGTTGTTGAACAGAAGCAGAAAAAATCTTTCAATCATTCTGACTACATCTACTATAAATTTTTATTGCATAACCTCATATGGGCCCTCACTGCTGCTGGGCAATCCTACTAGATCTCTCTTATTAACTCACTCTTCCATTCCTCACAGTGACTCTTCTCTACTATGAACATAGTCTTCTAGCTTGTTTCACCGCAATCTCCCTCATATCTAATTCCAATCAAACTGCAACCCATGTACTTCTTCAACCACTGCCACAACCACAAAATCCATATCAAACAATGTTTTGATTTGGAGGACAATGAAATGTACTTGCATCCTGTTCCCTGAATGCCAGTCTCCTTCATTGCCCAGCTGAAATGCTACCTTCTCCATGAAACCCTCCCTAATCTCAATAGCCCCAAGGCTCTCTCTGTCTCTCTCTCTGTCTTTTAGCCCCCAAATTCTTAATCTGGGTTCTACATACTATTTCAAAATAGGCCTTTTATTTATTTATATATGTTTATATACAACAATATATATTTCAGTATACATTCAGGATGGGCTGGGAGGGGAGGGAGTCTAAATGAAAGAAGAGCAGAGGCAAAGGGCTTTCTGGAAGCTGATCTGACATAACTGTTAAGTTTGAATGGCTTCTGATAATGCATTCCAGCACCAATGTCCGGAAAGTCCCCAAAACTTTGATGCAGCTATTTCATTCTGCTTTGGTTAACTGACCAGATAGTCCAGGCAGTTCAGAGACATCAAAGGGTGGACTGTCCAATTTAGCTCTACATTCCTCAAATTCCTGACAGGTAAACAGAATAGTCAGAACCCTGGTGGAGAATAAGGGTGACCAGAAACCACTGTGGCATAAAAGAATCTTCTGGGACAGCCAGAAGCTGATCTTGGCTGACTCCCTAAGAGTCCACAGAAATTACTTATCAGAATAGGGTAGGGGTCCAGAGTTTTCCATGACATAAAAAAAAAAGGTTAAGCATTCTTGCTGTAGCTGATAGTGAACTCTCTCTTACTCCTCTAAACAAAGCTTTTGTTTTGTACTTCTCTTATGCATTTTTATGCAACTAGTATTATAGTTCTTCTTATACACATCTGATCACACAGAAGAATAGGCTATCTCTTTGTACTGCATCTAACACAGTGTGTTAAACAGATTAGCTGAATCAATGTCTACTGGCATTTCATGGGCTCCTAGAGGATTTCTTCCTACTCTATGAAGCCCTCAGGGATTAATTTGCAGAAGGTTGCATAGGTTAAGTAACTGGGGAACTAGGATTCAAACTCAGATCCTCCAACTGCAAACCCAGGGCTTTTTGCATTGTAAGCCCACGGTGCTCTTGCAGCCAAGAGAGACATCATTAAGTAGAGTATCAGAAATATACAGCACTGTTTAAAGATGCTCTCTCAATCCCCACTTGTACAGGTCTCCAGGGGAACAATGTCAGCTATAGCACTAGAAGTCCTTTCCCAGTTCCTATAACCTTGACTGGAAAAGTCACTGACACCGTCTAGAACTCAATCTGCTGCTTCCAAAAAAAAATAAACCAGAAACTTACCTTTTAGACTTATATAAAACTATATATGGGCCTCTGATCCTCACATCTCAAAAAGCAAGAACTGAATTAGAGATGGTCAATGAAAATGACCCAAGAAATAGGTCGGGTAAGATTAAAACCTACAAAGAAATAAGGGGCCCTTCAGTCTAGAAAAACAAAAATTCTCTTTCTTCCTTTAATAGAAAAATGTGTAAAAATAAAGTTCAGTGGTAGGAAAACTTGGTCCAATCCCAGATGTTTCTTTTTGTTTTTGTTCATTTTAGATCAAGCAGCATTCAGACAGCTCTATGGCTAGTCAAAGACATGAGGTGGCGCTATGGATATCTTATTCATATCTTATATCCACCGAGGCTGGAGTCAGGAAAACATCTTTCTGAGTTCAAATCTGACCCCAGACACTTAACTGGCTGTATGACCCTAGATACATTATTTAATCTTGTTGGTCTCAGTTTCGTCAGCTACAAAATAATCTGGAGAAGAAAATAGCAAACCATTCTAAGTATTTTTACCAAGAAAACTCCAAATGGGATCACGAAAAGTTGGACGAGAATGAAATGATTGAATGAATGAACAAACGAACCACGTCGAGTCAACCAGACCAGACGATCTGGTTGCGGGTCAAACAATATGAGCCAAAGTCAAGGAAGGCAGCGCACCTTTCTGTCCTGAAGCCGGGCAGTTCTGGAATAATGCACACTGCCATCTAGTGGGGAAAATTCTGTTCTTTTAGTGAGCGAGAGCAGAGGGCTGCGCGAGCAAGGACTGTCTTGTTAGTTTGTGTGACCTCTTTGCTTAGCACTTACTGAGGGCTTAATAAATGCTTTCCCCTTCCGTTAGCCAATCAAGTTGTTGCTCTCGCAAGTACCCGGGAGCCTACTCACCTCCTGTGATCTACTTGAGGTGGTTACTCCCTTTCTGCTGCAGACAGAGATGGTTACACCTTTGATCTCACCGTCACAAGCGTTCTACTTCCACGACAAATAATTCTGAAATTTCGTACATCCAGTCACAGTCTTCTATCATCCAAACTGCTTCTATCCCTTATCGGTAGCTCCTAAATGTTCTGTCTGTCCTTACTTCCCTTTTCCCTCCAATTCCTCTGCCCCCTTTGCACTTTCCCAGGCCATTGACCCTGTTCTGTCTGTCTACACACTCTACTCTTTCCGATCCTGACTCCTTCCGTGAACCAATTCAACTAGCTACACTAGTCTCTTTTCTCCAGTCCCTTGCTTGCCTGTCCTGACAAGGCCATTCATGCCTTTTAAAACTACAATCCTGGATGAATCTCGTCATCCTATTCCTTTGTTTCTTCCCCCCTCCCCCCATTCCTTTTTTTCTACTCATGCTGCTACATGACCAGAAAGAGGAATGTACAGGACAAAGTCATGTTATCTGACAAAGTCATGTTATTTAACTTCAACTGAGCCCTCCCTCCTGCAAGGCAGTCTTTCTACTCGGCCCAAACCACTTCTTTCCTTAAGGCATCCTAGCATCCTCTTCCTCAACCCTCTCTGTTTGGATGAGGGAAGGACTCCAATCTCCATTTCCTCTCCAAATCCATAGCATCTATGGTTTCTGGAAGAAGCACTTCCGCTTAGAAAGCAAGGGTTTAGTATCATCAGAAAGAGCGGGAATATCATTAGGGAATTAGTTTAGGGAAAGTCTCAGTAGGTAAGGGCTGAGCAAAGCCAGTGAATATAAAGTTCAAGGTTTAGCTTGTCCTTCCAAGCCTCTGTTCAGCTGCCTGACCGTTTTATTCCAAGGTGTCCAGACGCTCTGCCTTATAGCAGGCCTAGTGGGACCCAGACAAGTCCAAGTAGGAGCTGGCAATATTATCATGTTTCTCTCCTACTTTTAGTACTAAATTCTACAGACCACCAAGAATGGGAAAGTCTTAGATCTCCCTCAGCCAGTGCTGGGGTTTTGTGTTTTATTCATAATTAATTTTTAAGTGTTAGAAATGCACCTGTGATAAGTACATTTCCACAGTGAGGGACACACAGAGGTTCATTAGGACTTGAAGAAAAAAGTACTGGCAAGTGGTTTCTAAACTTTTCTTTTTAAGCTTTTCTTGTCCTCTTGTCTGCAGGGGAAAATGTTGGCTTGGTAAATAATGGAACTAAAGCTAAGAGAGGAAATTTCATGGATGAGGAAGGCTTTTATTGACCTTTCTAGTAGTGATATTACTTATGCATAATGAGCCCATTTTTTTTTTTTTGGTTAGGAATTTCATCACTAGCCTGTTCTTCACTGCTCTGTTGTTAATTCTCACTCCAATGACCATCCCCCCCCCTTTTTTTTTTATTAGTTTCTACCTAAGTACTTTTTACAAAGTGAGGATGAACTCTTTTAAGGATGATATAAACAGAACTTTTAGAATCCATTTTTCCCATGAAAAGACTAAACATTAATAAAAATAGAATGAAGTTCTAGAATATAGATGATATCCAAAATTTTCAGCTATTTGCTAAGTAACATTTATTTTGCACTGTAAATCATATTGTACAGAGAACCATGGTGATAAAATAGACTTCAAAAGATCACTTAGTATAGTCATCTCAAGACTCAAACTGCATGTTTGTCTATATATTTATTTGTACTGATGCTTTTATCTTTTATTTTCTTCACAAAAAAATTTGTTAATCCAATAGCTGGCTAAATAAATGGATAAAGGGCTACACAGAATTCCTCGGGAGAATTGAAAAAAAAATTGGAAATCCCTGATGAAATCCATTGCTTTAGCTCAAGGCAGAGTTATCTTAAGCCTTTCCAGAAAAATAGTTATGTAACATTTTAAAAAAATGTCTCAGAATAAGAGACACCATGACTTCCTCTGAAAACATTATAATGTTTTATAACCATTGGTCTTTGGCTGTGTGATATGGTGGATAGACCCCTGGACCTGAATTCAAAAGATGTGGATTTGAATCCTGCCTCAGACACTTATTAGTTGTATTAATTCTGGGCAAGCCACGTAATCTTTCTGAGCCTGTTTCTTCATCAGAAAAATGGAATAATAACACTTAAAATCCATGAGACAAGAATATAAAGTACTTTTCAAAATTCAAAGTGCATTATATTAAATGCTATGAGAAGTTTATGATGCATAATAACCTCAGTTGAATCCTTATGACTGTTCAATAGTCCCTCTACTCTACCATTCCCCCTCAAGCTTCTAAGTACACTCTTCTAGCATAGAACAAATGAAAGTGAAGGCCATTCCATAAGGAGCTCCCTCAATTTCCCTCCTGCATTTCTCAAAACCACTTGATGTTTCTAGTTTCTCCTTTTCTCTGAACACACAAAATGTGTCCTGACAAAAGCTAATTCTTGTGCCTTTGATCTTAATTCATTCCAACATCTCATTCTAGTAGCTAGCTTCTCTGAAGCATTTTCAATGTCTTCCTATCAAAAGAAGAGTAATAGAAGGGAAATCATATTGGATTTGTGGTCAAGGAACTTGGTTCCAATCCAATTCCAATAAAGGTTCAACCTTTATTAACTGTGATTCTGGCAATTCATTTACCCTTTTCTGATTTTATTTTCTTCATTTAGACACTAGAAATAATATTTGAAATATTTATTCTAACAGTTGTTTTAAGTAGATTAATGCGGCTTATCTATCACTACTTCTCATCTACCTATGTAAACATACTCTTGTTTGCTCAGTTTGGAAAAAAAATACATCCCTTAAACTTTCAATAATGGTTATCCACTAGAATGCTTTGGACAAGTTCCTTTGTCATTAAAGTTCTTTGAGAGAAGGTTAGATGACCACTTGCTGGGAATATAGATTCTTGATGGATCATAGGTTCAACTCTGTTGTTCCCTCCAACTATGATTCTATCCCAATCTATTACTTCACTTTGTTTTTCCCTTTGACTGGTAAATTTCTTTAAGTAGTCACTTTGACCCAATGCTTTTATTTCCTTACAATCATAAGATCATCCAGTCTCTAAGCATTATGAAGTACCTATAAGTCTTTACTGCCTTCAAGGAGCTCTTATTCTAATAGAAGAGAACACAATATACATAGGGAAGTGACAACTAGGGAAGGCAATCATGGATTATATGTAGGATTTTTTTGGGGGGGATATTGGCTTTTCAGTAATTCAATGATTATTAATTTTTTTTACCTTGATATTTTCCAAGTTGGTTATACTTTCTATGAAGTACACACACACACACACACACACACACACACACACACACATTTCAGTCTTTTGACTTTAATTGTTATTCCATGGAGTAGTCTATGCTAGTTTTTTGGGAGTTTGTTGCTTGGGCAAGATTTTGTACCTCTTCTGCAACAACTCATTTCTTTTCCATATTTTCCCTCTAATGTTCTTATTTCTTTTGAAAAATACTTAAAAAAAAAAACTTTTTTTAACCTTTGTTCCATCTCCATGACTTCTAGTTGAAGTTGTACCCAAGCTGTGTTTTGGTTTGGGGCTATGTTTGTGGATGTTTTGGAGTCATACTCTTCTTCTGGGTTTGTGTCTTAAGCAAAACAGCTTTTCATGGTGGGCTTCTTTTTTGTTTGATTTTGTTTATTCATCCAGTCATTTCCTGACATCAGACTTTATGCTTTGGCCAGGTTTTGTGCAAGGAATAACTGGCTTGGTCTTTTGCTTTCTTGAAGTATTGAATATTGTTATTCCAAAATCTTAGGCTAGTTAGTGATTTGCATTCCAAAAAATGGTATGATCCAGAGCAAAGTCTGGGCCGGGCCAGTCTTATCTGAGATCTGCACCTTCCTGATCTGGGCTTGGAAGAAAGAAACCAGGAAAGCAATGGCATAAAGGGTGCTATTTATAGATAAATATGTTTAGAAAGGGCGGTGAACTAGCCATGTAGTGATGCATGTAGGATTTTTAAAAATGTCTTTTTGTGTGTATTTGTGTATTTGAAGAATAATTAAACTTTTTAATAATATAGGGCTTGCTATTATACATTTTGACAGTTTTCTGGATGATACTTTGTCGGACCTGCATATCCGTAGAGTAAATTCTCTTGCTTGGTTACTTTAATTATTTTAGCTTTCTCTATTTGACTTCTTGTGAGGGCCCATCACATCCTAACTTGGTCAAGTCACTTCAGCCCCTTGGGCCTCAATTTTCTCATCTTTAAAATTAAGAGGCTTAAATAGTGAATAATTTAAAACTTGTTCATAATTTGTCTTTGAAATATCTTTGAATTTGTTTTTAAACTTTTAACTTAAATCTGGATATAGATGATATTCTGGAAATTAAAATAATTTTAAATGTAACAAAATTCATTCCAAAAGACCTGTCTCAACATTATTTTTCTCCATTCTGCTCCCAGGTATATCCTTCCCTCCTTTACATTCCATATTGAATATATGCAGCATTATCACAAGCAGAGCTTCTTTATTTACTTTTAAATGTAGGATGTTTTCAATTCACTCTAGTAAGGCCAGGAAATAATTGCTTTAATTTCAAATGCTTTCCCTTTAAGCTCTAGAATGGTTAAAATTTTATATAATAGATTTTAGTCAACTCATCAGATGACAATGACAACAAGCACTTCAAAATATTATTAATTATACTAATATTATACTAATTTTATTGATTATATTAATGAAGGCTGCCTCAAAAATATCCTTCAAATGCAGAGTAATTATCCCATAAGATGCAATCCTTATGCTTCCCAGTATTCTGCTGGCTTTAAAACCATAAGGAATTTATTATAGGCTCTTGTTTAGCTTACTCTGTTTTCTACGCTTATCAACAGTCAATCCTAATATAGTTATATTCATAGTTTACTTTTCCTCCCTAAGTAAATAACTCTGCTTATGACATGACCAAACTTCACCTTGTCAAAGACATTTTAAAATTGCAATCTGAACAAGACTGAAATGAGTAATTTCTGTAATTATGAAACTTATTGATTTAATAGTTCTAAACATATTAAATTTTATATATCAACAAAAAAACTTTCCTAATCACCATTTTTCATGTCTATAGCAAGGTTATTAGAGATTACTGTTTAGGATTTATCTATTCATTTACAGCCATTCCTTCTTCTAAAAGAAGAAAGACAAGAAGAAGCTGACAGAGGGAAAGGTGAAGATATCAGCGAGACTTCAAGTGAAATGTGAACAAGTTTCAGGTTATTCACTATTTGCATTATCACAAGATCATAGATTAAGGCCAGAAGGTCCTTCAGATGCGACCTATTTTAAACTCTTAATCTTAAAGATGAGAAAATTGAGGCCCATGGAGTTTAAATGACTTGACCAAAGTCACACAGATTGTAAGTGATGAGACTTCACAAGAAAAATTTTAATGGAGACACATGAAATAATTTGATCAGAGAAACTGATTAGAGAAGTGATTTGACCAAGTTTCCACAGTGGCAGTACAAGGTTATGATTTCTGTTTCCAAATCAGGGCTCATTCCTCTAAATAAGAGATAATGTGTATGACTATGCCAAGGATGGAATACTGATTTTTTCCTTCCCTGTAAGTTACTTGCTCTTCATAGAAAAAAAGCCTACACTTAAATATTAACAGTTATTTTTCATTTAAGAACAGCACATTGTACTTTAAAATTTGTAATAAGGAAAAACTTATGAATTAAATCAAACAAGTTTTAGAAATCCTATTTCTAGGCAGTGAAGGGAGAAAGGAAAAGAAATTTAAATGAGGAAAAGAAACAAGAAAGATACACAGAGTAGAGGCAGAGTGAGAAAGAGAGAAAGAGACCGAAACAGAGAGGAGGAAAGTCAGAGAGAAAAATGAGTTTTTTCTACTTAATTGGATGGTGAACACCTCTAATGAAATCCTTTTCACCCTATTACATTACAATAGAAACCTCTGCTGATTGATGTTTCAATTCTTATTTTTTAAACCCTTATCTTCCATATTAGTATCAATACTGTGTTCCAAGACAGAAGAGCAGTAAGGGCTAGGCAATGGGGGTTAAGTGACTTGCCCAGGGTCACACAGCTAGGAAGTGTCTTGAGGACAGATTTGAACCCAGGATCTCCCATCTCTAAGCCTGGCTCTCAATCCACTGATCCACCCAGCTACCCTGATGTTTCAATTTTTATCAAATTCTATGAAAAAAAAAAGGAGTTCCAAACTCACGAGGGGCAAAAAGCAGAAGTCAAATTGCATTTCTTTAGTTATGACTAATGTATTCATTATGTGTCCTAAACTTGTCTAAGTATGTTCATAGGGAAATTCCTATTTCTCATTTCTTGAAATGGGGAATGTGTTCACCTAATATGAGGAAAGGAAAAGCAGAAATTACTTTCACTGAAAAGAAAATAAAACAGTAGTAACTAACTTCTGGAATTATGAAACTTATCGAGTTTATAGTTCTAACTATTTTAACTTTATATAGCAACAAAAATAAAAATTATCTCCTAATCAATACTATATGCAAATCTGAAATTCATTCTTCATCACATGTGCAATGCACCCAGTCTCAAATGGACTTAATCACAAAAAATCTCATGTCATCTTCCCTTCATATTTTCTACTTTTTATAACCACTATTATAGGCATTAGAGATCATTGTCCAGAGTTTATCTACTCAGTCCAGGACTTCTCCATTTCCTCTTCCAAAGGAAGGAAGACAAGGAAAGACTGACAGAGGGAGAGGTGATATCAAAGAGACTTCAAGTGAAGAAGAGAGAAAGAAGAGCCATTCCTTTTCTTCACCCCACCCCCCACCCCACCAAAAGCAAACTGGCAAGAAAGAAGGATGAGATGAAAAGGAAAAGACTGAACTAAGGAACAGCTATCAAGTGTATCCCTATTGCCAAGAACAAAACTGGTGACATCCATTAAACTCATGCCATCTCAGGGAAATGTTGAGTTGTATTCTCAATTTATATTCTTCATGAGTCTGTTCCTTTTTTGTTTTTACCATTTGCTTTTAAAGAATTTGGTTTCTCCCACCTTATGTGTTTGTTGAGTTATAGTGCTGACTTGGTGTGTATCCTATGAAGCTGAACAACAAAAAGTTACCTAGAGAGAGAGATTAGATGAAAACAAAATTGGTAAATATTCTCTGGCAAAAATACGAGGACTTGCAACTAGACAGAAAAAATATTATTGATTTATATTTTAAAATTTCCCAATAGCAGAGTGAATCGGGACCAAAGGAATCTGGGCACAGCCTGAGCCTAAAGCAGCCCGTGTAGAGAAAGACAAGAGAGAGCTAAAAGCTCTTTCTTTTGGGGCCAGTTGCCTCAGACATCTTCAGTCCTTTTTATTTCAGTCGGGAAAGGAAGGGAAGGATAAGGAAAGGAGGGAACAAGAGTAAGCATTTATACTGTACCTCCAATATGCCAGTCATTATGCTAAGTGTTTTTACAAATATCATTTACCATGGGGAGTAGGTGCTATTTTTATTATCTCCATTTTATAGTTGAAGAAACTGAGGCAAATATAAATGACTTGTTCAGGGTCAAACAGCTAGTAAGTATTGTGGAAGAGGCATGAAGGAAGAGAGGATTTACAAGACAAGACAAGCATGCAAAATGAAGTAAAGGACCCAACTTGTCAATCAAGGTGAACATTCCAAAATAGAATGCTCCCAGGAAAGGTAGTTGGAGCCTGGCCAGGAGAGGAACGGAGAGACCTTGGTGGCTCTGAGAGAGTGGTGGAGAAGAAGCTGGGATTTCTAGCTTTGAACTATTTCTCTTGGTTTTGGAAAGAGTCTTCCTTGGCTTCTGGCTGAAGGGGTAGGAAGCTGAGAAACTGATCCCTGTTAGCTTCTGTCCCAGGTTGAAGGACCCTTGGGGGGGCTTCTTGAGTTAGGCTGAGAAGAAATTAACTTTTGATGGTGGTTTTGTGTAATTGGAAGAAGAAAGAAGAAAAGAAGAAAAATACTTGTCCTCCAAACTGTGACTGTCCAAATCATAACTGTGACAGGATTGACATTTCCCAAAATCCTCCTGACCCTCTTTATAGACTAGGGACAACCTTATCCCTCTCACCTCAATTTCCATCCTGTCCTACCTTTCCCAATAAACCTTGTAACCTGAGAAAGAGAACAAGAGTATCTTCTCTAAATCTCACAGTTCACCTTTGAGTTATATAGAAAGGTGGAGTTTGAGTTATATAGAAAGATGGGCGGGGGGGAAGGGAGGCAGGAGGGCTTGGGTGGAAAACTGGGAGGTGAAGGGTGGAGGGTAGGAAATAATTTGATCTATTAGCCATCAGTAGTGATCAATAGACAACCCCAGAGTACCCCTCTAATAGTATCTCTCTATCTCTCAGAAGTATTTCTATCTCCATTACAACAAGGCATCCTCAGGGTTCCCCTAGTATCTCTCTAGTCACAAGTCAGAGTATCCATTTATTGTAACTAGAAAATAGTTCCATGAGATTATCTCTTTATTATACTATCTGAGGATTTTAATTCCAGTCTTTGACAGGTACAGTGCTCTATCCACTGTGCCACCAGCTGTCTCAGAATGGCTTAACAAAACCAAAACTACTTTCCCTAAGAGGGAGTTGAAGAGCAAGAACAGGAATAAAGCTCTATGTGATGGTAGGAATTATGAATGAAGGTGCCACTCACAGGAAAATGGAGGCCAGTGAAGAGGGAGTCTGAGCTACACACTCACTAGCCCGCACAAATCTAGGAGATGTAAACAGTTCTATAGTAGTAGGCTGATTGTGATGTATTCCTTGCCCATGGAAAACCATGAAATAAATGAAAATATTTAAATGGTTTTGTCCTGTAGGACACCTTCCAACTATATTCCCTTCTCTGAAGCACAATAAACTGCCCCACCCACCCACCCAAGGTCAGTGGCTATTTGTGAAAGCAGCAATACTATGTTTTCTATATTTCTTTGGAAAAATGGATTCTGTTCTGAAACCCATCTGACCCAAAGAAACATTTCTCTGTGTCATAACTTGTCTTCTATCTATCTAGGCTAGGAATCACTTTTTACTGATGGTGACAATACTGCAACACCCCCCCCCCCAAACACATACAGCCAATAAATAAATAAATAAATAATAGAGCATCTATAGTAACATTAGAGTTCCTAAATGTAAAGTCTGTCTAATGACCCACAAATTGAAATAATTCCAAGAAATAAATGTTCTTAAATATTGACAATCTTAAAATTGTGAAAATAGTTAAGTTAAGTAAGCAGTTCACAAGTTCTCTTTGGAAAGGAATATAAAGTTCTATTTATACTCATCAAGTCCAAAAGAGAAATCGTTCTCTCTTCCCAAACCTACCCCTATTTCATACTCTCTTACTTCAGTAAAGGGTACCATCATTCTATCTGTCACCATGATTTGCAACTATCTAGCTCTTCTCACTCTTTTTGTGGAAAATAAAAAGTATTTATGACATAAAGATATTGAGGATTCTTTCCAAGTGACCAATATTGCATTGAAGGAATGATATGTTGAGGTCTCTGCTTTAGGAAAATCATCTTGGCAACTGAGTGGGATTATAGATTGGAGAAGAGAGAAACTTTACTCGGGGAAATTAATTAGAAGATTATGGCACAATCGTCTAGGTGAGAAGTGGATTAGGGTGGTAACTATGTGAGTACTGAAGAAGAAATGGCTGTGAGAGATGTTAGAACCAGCAATACTTGGGAACTGCTTGGGTATATACCATGACATGATCAATTAGATAGACAAAATGCTGAAAATGAATGTCAAAAATATCAGAAAGCATAAGGCTTAGAAGATTATACTGTGTATAATTACAGTAGCTTCAACATGTCTTTTTTTTATCAATGTTGAAAAATTGGGAAGTAGAAAAAAGAAAAGATACTAACCTTGACTGTCATTATTTTCTGCACAAATGTAATTGTCGCACTGTAGTTATCACAATGAGGGGCCAAAATAGTCTCGAAATAGTCTTATTTCTATCATCTCATGAAAAAGTGAAAAACAATGCAGGAAAAAACACAAATCTTGACAAGAGACCCAACTAACCATATCATTACAATAGCATTCACAGATGAAACTGGTGGGAAAATTGGATGGAATATGCAAGAGTTCTGTCAGCATTTCTATTGTAATCTATTTTCATTATGAACAGCAGCATGATCACCATATATTTACCTCAGTAGTGGACTTATTTGCTATATGATGATGTAAAAATATTATTTACAAAAGCATATTTACTAAAAAACAAAATCAATCTAATAGTCCATGCAGGAAAGACCAAGAATAATTTTCATCCATTTGGGTTTTCTTGTATGGATTTCCCTTATTTGATGCCAAGCACCTATGGGATTGTATTTGTATTTACATTGCATTGTCTTTCTATTTGTATATCAAATGCCTAGCATAATGTCTGGCCTTGCAGGTTCTTAACAAATGCTTGTTAATTCATTAAAAAAACTTTTTAAGAATTATTTCTACTTTTTCATATAGCATATATGAAGGAGCTAAATGAGGTGGACAACATTGAATAGAAAGAAGAGGTCAGAATGAGATGCATTTAAAATACTTCTCAATATTTTTAGCTTTCAAAGCTGCTCCCAAAATAAAGGCTTATATGCTTCCAGTGATGTCATATGTTTTTGAGTCTTAGAACAAAGTTTTCAAAAAATCAAAGCTGTGGGTGACCAAATGGGCACAAAAGAGATACATATGTGCCTAAATAGATTGTATATTTCCAACAGTCACCAATGTGCAAAAAAGCATTGTAAAAGATATTATTCAGGAAATGAGAAGTCATGTAGTACGTGAATGATAACAGTTGGGTAGTTCATGTATATTCACCTGTGAAATATAAAAATATCTGCAAAGAGCTCAAATTATCCCGGGGAAACTCAGGATGAAGTTTATTAGTGAACTAAAGAATGTGAAAATGAGAATCTTCCTCTAAAGCTGAGATGCAGCCTTCCCATAAATGAACTCGGGGCAAATGAAGAGGAATAGGTAGGGAACAGGTCTCCAGCCCCTGGAGTCCCAAGTAAAAGAAAACATTACTCCCCAACCCCAAACCCCACTATTTACATTGTATAAATACCTAAAATGTGCCATAAGTAAAAAATCCAAAGGAAAGTAATTTTATGATTTCTCAATATTTAAATATAATAGCATCTCCCATGGAGACTCTAAATATTACTATTGCATCTTTAAGAGGCAGTAGAATCTTGAAAGACATTTTAAACAAAAGGAATGAAAACATTACCACTACTATTACTAGCAAATTAAAATATTTATTTACTTTGAAACACTGGGGAAAATTGATCTGGAATAATTCTTAAGTTCCATCCCACTTAAAACATCTATTTTACTTGATTCTAGTTCAAGTCATAAATTATTAAAGTATTTCTTTAGACAAGTTCATTTTGCTAAAATGCCTGAAAACCACATCAATCACATCAATGAAAAAGTTAACATTTAGAAATGTACCTCAGCTTTCCTCTTGCAGACATTGCTCCTCTATCACATACTGTTTTTTCCTTCCCTAGTCAAACATTTCTTTCAAATACTTTCTTTCCCACTAGCCTTGAATTAAAAATCTCACCTATTTCCTCCCTTCAGCTCTTCTTCCCTCTCTGGGTAACACAGTCCGACTTAAGTGCTATTCTAATGTTTTCCCTTTTCTGGCTGAATCAAGTTTCTTTTAGCGGGTTGTTTCCCAACTTGCGAGCTTTTAACAGTCTCTCATATGTTTTTGTCTTTCAACAATAAGCACCATTATTCAAAACTTACAATATTAACATGAGCATCCAAATTGACCTGGTAGTTTTCTATTAAAGTCATTTTCTAAGCAGTCAACTGAGGGCCATGCACAATGTTGCCTTTGTTATGAGAAAAATGATTTGACATTCATGGTGATGTTGAAGATGCTTTTTACAACCCACTCTTGCAGAAATCAAGGAGAAGAGAGTCAATTCAATTAAGAGAGAAAACTTGGTTGTTTTTCCCATCTCTGGTTCTATCTTAAACACGTGCATTGTTTTCCAACAAATTCCTCAGAAAAATAAAATTGAATATGTCTTAAAATGTTTTCTTCTTTTTCCTCATATGAACAAGCTTAACTGTTTTTGCTGACATTTATTATCATTTATCTAGGAACACATTTATATAAGTACACATCAACTGGGAGAAGCAAACATAGCCATATCCCCAGGTGAAATTCATATGTATATGTTATGAATGCATAGATATACAGGATAAATTTAATCATCATGACAGTTTACTAGGACTCCCTCTCTCTCAAAGAATATCTTGGCAGAAATTAAGAGTCCCAAAGCAAGTGAAGTTGCCAGTTTCTATTTATTTGTTTGTTTGTTTTAAAAAATCAATGACATTTACTACTATGTTATCCAGATAAAGATAAATCATTGCTATATGATGCCTCTCCTTCCAAAAAACAAGATTAAAAATGTAAAACTTTTGTTTCTGAAGATTAGAAACAGCAAGCTTAACTTTTACTTAGCTAATTACAAGGAAATTCAAAGCATTTTAGTAAAGCCAGCTAGCCTTTTCTAACAAAAATAATTTACTAAACTGGAAGTAAAAGGCATTAAATATGAAGCCCAGGGGCATATGGTTTGCATGAAGAAAAGATTGGGTTGCTACATAAGTTTCTGCATCTAACCTCCCCTGTAGCCTCCCGGCCTGCGAGAGGCTGCAAGGGTGAGAAAGAGAGGATAGAGATAGAGTAGAAGTTTTGATCCCGCGAAGGGCGTGAACGAGCCGACTTTAGAGATGTGAATAACTGAGTCAGTAGACAATTATTATTTTAAGAGCCCACAGCAGCTCCGACCACTGGGTGTTATTATTCAGGCTGTCCCACCCAATGATCCCAATTTAACACTACACTGGTCAGAGGATAATGCTAGCTTAGATGGAAAGGAGATCAGAAACTACAGGAGATAGATAATGCTAGGTAGCATTAGGAGAAAGAGAGGAAGTAAGGCAGGCCTGGCCTAAAGACCAGGCCTTAGTGAGAAAGATAGAGAAGAGAGAGAGAGACAGGGGAGAAGATCCTTCTTATCAAACCTGTGGATGCTCTTCAAGTGGGCGGAGATGATTGTGGCTTGTTTATTTATAGTCTTGACAGCTCAATACATATTGAACAGTTATATGATACCTCAATACATATGGATGAGTTACCTGGGGTATTCCCATTGGATAATGCAACTTATGACAAGGTGAAGGTGGGGTTATTATCCCCGGGAGAGTGAGACAAAGGAAAGCAAGGTTTCGCGCCTAAACTTTAGCCACGCTGGCAATAAAATTTATTGCCATGCACAGGATGGCCATGTGCTCACTCACATTCCTTGTCTCCCCATAATGTCTATGGGCTGGACTGCTACATCCCCAAACACAGAATTCAAAGATTCTCCTCCGACATTCACACTCTTGGTAGCAGGAGAAAAATCATCTTTTGACAAAGGTTTTAAGGGGCTTACTATAAGAAGCTTTTCCCCATCTATAAGGGGATACTTCTTTATAGTCATTTTTCAGTGAATTCAGCAGGTACTGCTAGAAAACATGAATTAACAGATAATATGTAGTACTAGATAAGAATCCTCGATATATGAAGTCAGGAAGACCTAAATTCAAACCTCAACTCAGACACTCAAATCTGAGTCTGTTTCCTTGTTTGCACCATAAATGGAATGCCAATATCCACCTCATGGGTTGTTGTAAGGCTTAAATGAGAAACGTTAAATGCTGGGCAGATATTAAATCACTATAGAAATATTTCCTATATTTTTGTATCTTCAATTACTAGAAGACATAGTTCATTTCTTCTTCCATTCTCATCTTTTAAGTACAAAAAAACTATTGCCTTCCTCTGAAATCACATCAGATAATAGTACAAGCAGGTATCATCTTAAACTCCTTTCCTTCTGTCTTAAAGGACATGAAAGAAAAGCCTTCTGGGCCTTCCCAGACACTGCAGAGGGCTGGTGAAACAACAAATAAATCACGTACTCCTTAAAAGTAGCCCACATTCTACCAGTACCAGATCTTAAACTGTACTACAAAGCAGTGGTCGTCAAAACAATCTGGAACTGGCTAAGAGATAGAAGGGTAAATCAATGAAATTAGGCCAGTTAATTACTATGCAATAACTTCCAAATGTTCAAATGAAAAGAAGTATCAATGCAGCTTACTTCATTGTTGTTTTTTAACATTTTAAGAAATTGCAATAGCTACCCCAGCCTTCAACAAGCATGATCCTGATTAGTCAGGAGCCATCTACACTGAAGCAAGACCATCCACCAGCAAAAAGATTTGGATTTGCTGAAGTCTCAGATGATGGTTAGCATTTTTAGCAGTATTTCAAAATTAAGGCATTGATTTTTTTTAGATCTAAAAATGCTGCACACTTATTAGACGTCAGTATAGTATAAAGATGACTTTTCTTTGCACCGGGAAAACCTGGGAAACAAAAAATTTTGTGTAATTCACTTTGAGATATTCTCTTTATTGCCATGGTCTGGAGCCAAACTTGCAATATCTCCAAGGTATGCCAGTATCTTCCAAAGTAAGCCTTGTAAATAATTTTTCACTATTCCACAATTTGATCAAATACTGGTTCTTATAAACTTTCTACAGGATATTTTAAAAACAAATTCTTCACATTTTGTCTTGACTATGTACTTACGGAATTTCAGGGAAATAGTTCTGTTTGTTTTTATAGCTTAACATGTACTAAAGGGATGGCAGGTGACAGTCACATGCATTCTAAAATGACATTTAATGAATTTTCTGATGTTGACCATCCCTTTGATGCTGATGGCAATGCATCTGTTGAAAGAAGTGACTGTAACTTTGGGTTACTGCTCTCTGCATCTTCCAGTTTTTCAGTATTGTCTTCCCAGTTAATGTGGAATCTTGTGTCCCTGGGATTAGATGCCAAAATATTTCTTTGAAGCTTAGAAAAATCTGGTTTTACTGGTGGGTTTTCCCTTAATTCTGTCTCTGTATATTCATTATTTACATAATAGCCAACTCTAATAATCTTGGCCATAAAATTCTACTATTTATTTCAGGATGAAAACAAAGACTTTGTTTGTTTTTTAAGTATCAATACTTATCAAATGAAGTAATAAGTTCAAAAGAAAAAATAACACTTAAAAGACAATGGCTTACCTCTGACACATACAGTAGATAATGCACTGAACCTTAAGTAAGGGGATCCAGGTTATTGTCTTAATCAAGACTTATTTGTTAACTAGCTATATGATCTTAGAAGAGTCACTGAACCTTTATGGGTCTCTCATTTTTGAAGGCTTTGTTTTGTTTTAATTCTATGACTGTTTAAAAAAGTTCTTAAATTAAAAAAATTTTTTTTTGTACCTAAAAGGTTGGTGTGATTGTAAAATAAGAAGACTGCTTTAGATTAGAAGCAGGAAATGATAATTTGAAGAATTTACCAAGATAAACTTGGAAAGAGAATTTCTGACTAAGCAGGTGTTAGTGCTCTTCTTTTGCCTTTCTGTCTCCTTTTCATAGGACAGGTCAGAGACTAGAATTTTGGAAAATGATCTTTTTCATGAACATTCATAAGAGTTCCTGCATTCAAGTCAAATCCAGAGATTTCCTCAATAGCCTGTTCCTTGAAGAAGAGGACTTCAACCAGAGGATTGCCATGCAGCTTGGTTTGTTTGAGCTGCTATATCTTAAAGCACTGATGGTGAACATTTTAGAGACTGTTTGCCATGCTTGTCCCCCCTTACCAAGTGCTGGGTACTCCCCCCCATTCCACCCCAGACAGGGAGGGGGAAAGTGCTCTCATTGGGCTGCTGGGTGTAGGGGTGGGGTGAAAAAATGTCATCAGACATGATGGAGAGGGGAAGGGGGGCAACTCTTCCTGAGTCCCTCTGTCTTTCTAGTGACAATCTCTGAAGGAGAGTGAGGGCAGCACAGAGAGCTTTCTCAGTGCTATCTTTGTCACCTGTGCCATAGGTTTGCCATCATTGTCTTAAAGGAAGACATTCCATCAGTAAATTCATGTAGTACTATAATCTGTTTAGTCATTTCTCAATGTTGAATTTCCAGTTCTTTGCTATAAAAAAGTACTACTCTGAATATTTTGATTATATGGAACTTTCTGTCTTTGACTTCCTTGAGTCTTAGCAGTACAATATCTGATCAGAAGGGTATGAGTGTGTTAGTTACTTAAAAAACAAACATAATCCCAAACTGCTTTCCACAAGGTTTGGACTAATTCACAGCTCCACCAACAGTATTATTAACAGTATCTTTCCATTGTTGATCCAACACGGACTGTTTCTATCTTTTGCCATTATTGAAATTTTGATGGGAAAGACATTCAATCTCCAATTTCTTTTGATTTTCATTATTTTATATTAGTGATTTGGATTTTCAGTATGTTGTTAATAATAAGCAATTTGAGAACTTTTGAGATAGCCTCTGAGGTTCCTTCTAGCTCTAATTCTGGTCATGTGAACTGTTTGTTCAAATCCTGTGACTATGTAATGGTTTTCAATCTTATATATTTGCATTAATTCCTTACATAGCTTGAATAGCAGATCTTATCAAAAACTGTTTTCCCCAACTAACTTACCTTTTTCTATGCGTATTGATTTTATTTGTGTAAAAGCATTTTAGTTTCATGTAATCAATTTAGCATTATGTTTTGTAATTTCCCCATCCACTATCCTTTATATGGTTAGTAATTTTGCTCTATGAAAAGTATCTTTATCCATTTTTTTCTGCAAAATTTTCTGTGATAGATTTTTAAAATTTAAGTAGAGTATTTACTTGGAACTTATCACACACATATTGTAAGATGGTGATGAAAATTTTTTTTTGTTTTTTGTTTTTGAGTGCAAGGCTTTCTACTTTTCCAACAGATTTTTTCAAATAGGGCAACCCTTCTCTTAAGTAGTTTGTGTTCTTAGGTTTATTGAAGACTAAGTTACTGAGCTCAACTATTTTTGATACTTGCTTATCTAGTCTTTTCCATTGATCTATTTTTCTGTTGTTTTTTTAAAAATTCAGTATCAAATAGCTTCCATAATTATTACTCATGATTAATATTCTACCTTAATATTCTAGGCTTTCTGATCCTCTAATAAATGTTAATTTGCCTTGCTTCATAAAATCAAACTTTGGGTAGGTTAATTAGTACAGTAATAAATCTACAAGATTGTCCAGGACAATTCCAAAGGACTCATGATGAAAAAGGATATCCATCGGCATTCAAGAAACAGATCAAAGATATCCAGGGAAATAATGAAAAAAAAATGCGAAGGAAAGTGGCCTAGCAGTACCAGATTTTAAACTATACTATCAAGCAGTGGTCATCAAAACAATATGGTACTGGCTAAGAGACAGAAAGGAGGATCATAGACTTGGGGTAAGTGACCTCAGCAAGACAGTCTATGATAAGCCCAAAGATCCCAGCTTTTGGGACCAAAATCCACTATTTGATAAAAACTGCTGGTAAAATTGGAAGACAGTATGGGAGAGATTAGGTATGGATCAATATATCACAACATACACCAAGATAAACTCAGAATGGGTGAATGACTTGAACATAAAGAAGGAAACTATAAGTAAATTAGGTGAACACAGAATAGTATACATGTCAGATCTTTGGGAAAGAAAAGATTTTAAAACCAAGCAAGATTTAGAAAAAAATCACTAAATGTAAAATAAATAATTTTGATTACATCAAACTAAAAAGTTTTTGTACAAACAAAACCAGTGCAACCAAAATTAGACAGGAAATAACAAATTGGGAAAAAATCCTCATAACAAAAACCTCTGACAAAGGTCTAATTACTCAAATTTATAAAGAGCAAAGTCAATTGTACAAAAAAAAATCAAACCATTTTCCAACTGATAAATGGGCAAGGGACATGAATAGGCAATTTTCAGTTAAATAAACTATTAACATGAAAAAGTGTTCTAAATCTCTTACAATCAGAGAGATGCAAATCAAAACAACTCTGAGGTACCACCTCACACCTAGCAGATTGGCTAATGTGACAGCAAAGGACAATAATGAATGCTGGAGGGGATGTGGCAAAGTTGGGACATTAATCCATTGCTGGTGGAGTTGTGAATTGATCCAACCATTCTGGAGGACAATTTGGAACTATGCCCAAAGGGCACTAAAAGACTGTCTGCCCTTTGATCCAGCTATAGCACTTCTGGGTTTGCACTCCAAAGAGATAATAAGGAAAAAGACTTGTACAAGAATATTCATAGCTGTGCTCTTTGTGGTGGCAAAAAATTTGAAAATGAGGGGATGCCCTTCAATTGGGGAGTGGCTGAACAAATTGTGATATATGTTGGTGATGGAATACTATTGTGCTCAAAGGAATAATAAAGTGGAGGAATTCCATGGGGACTGGAATGACCTCCAGGAAGTGATGCAGTGTGAGAGGAGCAGAACCAGGAGAACATTGTACACAGAGACAGATACACTGTGGTATAATCTAATGTAATGGACTTTTCCATTTGTGGCAATGCAATGATCCTCAACAACTCTGAGGAATCTATGAGAAAAACACTATCCACATTCAGAGGAAACACTGTGGGAGCAGAAACACAGAAGAAAAACAACGGCTTGATTACATGGGTTGAGGGGGGATATGTTTGGGGATATAGACTCTAAATGAACATCCTAGTGCAAATATCAACAACATGGAAATAGGTTCTGATCAAGGACACATGTAATACCCAGTGGAATTGTGCGTGGGCTACGGGGGGAGGGGAGGAAGGGAAAGAATATGATTCCTGTAACCAAGGAATAATGTTCTGAATTGACTAAATAAAATAAAATAAAAAACAAAATAAAAAATAAATTAATTAAAAAAAGAAACATGGAGTCTGAATGCAGATTGAAACATACCATTCTTTACTTTATTTCCTTTATGGATTTTTCTCTAGCATAAGCAATGTGTCTCTTGTTTAACATGATGAACAGATAAATAGGTATCATATGATAACCTATGTATGACCTATATTCTATTACCTGCCTTCTTGGGGGAGGGAGAAAGGGTTAGAGGGAGGAAGAAAAAAGAATGAGATGTAGATTTTTAGATATAGATAATGTGAGAATTTGTTACCTTGGACAAGCATATTTATTATATATTTATAAAAAAAGAATTTTGTTTTCCTAAGAAACATATTAGAGTAATAGTTTCCAGAGTGAGTTGTCTCCTGCAAATAATTATTTTATTTTACTTTTTCTCTTGATAAAAGACATAGATGTATATTACAAGTTCACTTGAAAGTATATCATAACAATCAAATGGCTATGTAATGTGGCTTTTCAAATAAACCTGGTGTTAAAAAACAATAATTAAAAGTGTTTCCAAAAGAAAGATCAGAAAAGGATTATGTTTATTAAATTGGCATATACCTACCATGAACAATGCATATTTTCATATCATTTATTCATTATTTATTTCTTTAAAGTGTTTTATAATTGTACCCATGCCATAAGAGTATTTTTTGATAGTTTGACTCCTAGATATTTTTTGAATTTTGTAGTTACTTTGAGGGAATTTTCTTTCTATCATTTCCTCTTAATTTTTGCTATTGCTAAATAAATACTATAGATTTCTGAGTATTTATTGGGGCATATAAATTTACTGGAAGTTATTTTAACACTCAACTCAAATATAATTTTGAAAGGGGGCACTTCTCTCTAAGCATTTTTTCACAATATGCATGTATTTTCTAGATTCCTATTTATTTCACTAAAAAAGCTTCTCGAGTTCTTCCACCACAAATAATGCTAGATTTTAATTTTAGACATATATATTTTTTAAATTCAATTTCCTTTTTTACTTGAGTAAGTCATATGGAAACAGAGGTACTTGAGCTAAAATGAGAAAATAGTGTCTTGAAAGTCAAAATTAATCAGCTTGAAAATGAGGCAAAGGAGATGAAAGATGAGGCAAAGAAAATGAAAGATGAGCCAAAGAAGATGAAGGTGACCTCCAAAGAAAATTATACCAGAAGGATAAGGATGGCCAAAAAGTCAGGGATGAAATTCAGTCTTTAAAAACTAGAATACAACAATTAGAAACAAATGATTTCACAAGGCAGAAGGAAACTATAAAACAAAATCAAAAGAATAAAAAATTGAGGAAAATATGCAACACCTCATCCACAAAACAGAAGATTTAGAAAACTGATCCAGGAGAGACAACTTAAGAATTATTGATGTACCTGAAGACCATGACAAAAGAAAAATCCTAGACATCATCCTACCGGAAATTATCAAAGAAAACTGCCCCAACATTCTACAGCAAGAAGGAAAAGTGGAGATTGAAAGAATCCACAGATCACCTCCTGTACTTAATCCCTAACTGAAAACACCCAGGAATGTTATAGCCAAATTCAAGAACTACCAGACCAAGGAAAAAATATTACAAGCTTCTAAGAAGAAGTCATTCAGATGCCATGGAACTACAGTTAGGATAACACAGGATCTGGCTGCATCTACACTGAAGGACCGAAAGGCATGGAATACAATATCCCAGAAAGTAAGGGAATTAGGTCTACAGCCAAGAATCAACTACCTAGCAAAACTGACTATATTCATGCAGGGGAAAGTATGGTCATTAAATAAAATAGAAGACTTTCAAACATTCATAAAGAAAAGACCAGACCTGAACAGAAAATTTGATGCCCAAACACAGAACTCAAGAGATTCATCAAAAGGTAACTAATAGAGGGGGAAAAACCAAAACCAAAGCAAAACAACTTTTTGTAGGGACCTAATAAGTTAAAATATGTATCCCCACAAGAAAAAAGGTTATTAGTAACTCTTAAAAATTGTTATTATTACCTAGGTATCTAGAAGAATTATACTTAGAGGGAACAGTGACAAACTGTATAGGATAAAATTCCAAGACATAAATATGTATATAGATATATGTATGCATAAATGTATATGTAGATATGGATATATATGTATATACACACAGAGAGAGTTAAAAAGAGGTTAATACTAAGAGAAATAGGAAAAGAAATAAAGTGGGGTAATTTTTATGTCATAAAGAAGCTCATGGTGGGAGTGGGGGAGAACACCAATACACTGGAAGGGTAAAGAGGTTGGAGATAAGTAATACTCAACTCTTATGTGTATTGAAATTGACTCAAAGAGGGAAGAACAATCAAATACATTGGGGCAGAGAATTGATTTGAGCCCCATAGAGAAGTTGAAGGGTAACAATGGACTGGTGGAGAGGGAAACAATACAAGGGAGGGAGAGGGTGGTGGTGGTGGGGTAGTTTAAAAAGATGGCAAAGAAAATAAGAGAGAAATACGAAGGTGGGGCGTTAGAAAGAGAAGTAAAATAAGGGTGGTTATTATGGGGGCTGATTAACAACAAAATGGGTGTAGAAAGAAATAGTGAAAGAAGAAAGGGCTGGACTAGGAGTGGAAATCAAAATCCTGGGAAATAAACAGCTGGTACTCATAACTCTGAATGTGAATGGAATGAACTCACCCATAAAACACAAGCAAATAGCAGAGTGGATTAGAAACCAAAATCCTACCATATGCTGTCATGAGGAAGGTACACACATAGGGTAAAAGTATGCAGATGGAGCCAAATCTATGGACATCAACTTAGAAAAAGAAGGCAGGAGTCTCAATCATGATATCTGACAAAGCCAAAGTAAAAATAGATCTAGTCAAAAGAGATAGGGAAGGTAATTATATCCTGATAAAAGGCAGTATAGACAATGAGGAAATATCAGTACTCAACATGTATGCACTAAATGGCATAACATCCAAATTTCTAAAGGAGAAACTAGTGGAGCTCAAGGATGGAATAGATATAAAAACTATACTAGTGCTCCCACTGAACCTTTCTCTATTAGAACAAGATATATCAAACCAAAAAATAAATAAGAAAGAGGAAAGAGAAATGAATGAAATCTTAGAAAAATTAGAATAAATTAGGTGAGAACAAAATAGTATACATGTCAGATCTTTGGGAAAGGAAAGATTTTAAGACCAAGCAAGAGTTAGAAAAAATCACAAAATGTAAAATAAATAATTTTGATTACATTAAATTAAAAAGGTTTTATATGAACAAAACCAATGCAGCCAAAATTAGAAGGGAAGCAACAAATTGGGAAAAATCTTCATAACAAAAACCTGACAAAGGTCTAACTACTCAGATTTATAAAGAGCTAAGTCAATTGTACAAAAAATCAAGCCATTCTCCAACTGATAAATAGGCAAGGAACATGAATAGGCAATTTTCAGATAAAGAGATCAAAACTATTAAAAAGCACATGAAAAAGTGTTCTTTAGAACACTCTTATAATCTGAGAGATGCAAATCAAAACAACTCTGAGGTGTCTCCTCACACCTAGCAGATTGGCTAACATGATAGCAAAGGAAAGTAATGAATGCTGGAGGGGATCTGGTAAAGTTGGGACATTAATACATTGCTGGTGGAGTTGTGAATTAATTGATCCAACCATTCTGGATGGCAATTTGGAACTATGCCCAAAGGGCGATAAAAGACTATTTGCCCTTTGATCCAGCCATAGCACTGCTGGGTTTATACTCCAAAGAGATAACAAGGAAAAAGACCCGTACAAGAATTATTTGTAGCTGTGCTCTTTGTGGTGGCAAAAAATTGGAAAATGAGGGAATGTCCTTCGATTGGGGAATGGCTGAACAAATTGTGGTATCTGTTGGTGATGGAATATTATTGTGCTAAAAGGAATAATGAACTGGAGGAATTCCATGTGAACTGGAACAGCCTCCAGGAATTGATGCAAAGTGAAAGGAGCAGAACCAGGAGAAAATTATACATAGAGACTGATACACTGTGGCACAATCAAATTTAATAGCCTTCTCTTCTACTAGCAGCAATGCAATAATAGAGGACAATTCTGAGGGACTTATGAGAAAGAACACTATTCCCATTCAGAAAAAGAACTGTGGAAGTAGAAACAGAAGAAAAACAACTGCTTGATCACATGAGTTTATGGGAATATGATTGGGGACATAGCCTCTAAGTAATCACCCTAATGCAAATATTAATAATATGGAAATGTGTCTTGATCAATGACATATGTAAAATCCAGTGGAATTGCTCCTTGGCTACAGGGGGGTAGATGTTGGAAGGAAGGGAAGGAAAGAACATGAATTATGTAACCATGGAAAAATATTCTAAATTAATTAAATAAAAATTTTCAATAAAAAAACAAATGTATTCCTAGTTAAAAACATATATATATATATATATATATATATCATATTAGGTAGGTTCTTTTGTTAGGTGGTATATGGTAATATGGGTTTGCTGAGCAAGCACACTGAGCAATATGGTAGTGAGAAGTCAGAGTCCTGTCTCCCTCCCCTCCCAACAACTTCTGTTATTCTCTTCAGTTGGATAGGAGGAAGGGGATTAGGATTTTCCCTGATCTATTGTAAATCTTAAAATGAGTAAATAGAATTATATAGTCTTATAAGAGGGATGTTGTTACAGTTTTCAAAGGTCTTCAGAGCCAAACTCCAAATATTTCAGAGAAAATCAGTAACCAAAGGCAGAGAAATCTCCTCAGTTCTTCCTCCCAAAGGTCTCAGGAAAAAGAGTCCCCAGCAGTAATTTGTGTCACTCTGTTTAACTGCCTTCTCCAGGTCAGAGTCTCCCTTGGAATTTTTCCTTGATAGACGGATCTCCAAGCTTCCATTCATTGCATCTATTTCTCCAGGTTTTCTGCAGTATTACTCTCTTACAATCCCCTGTTTTGCCCAGAATGCAACTTGCATTCTGTATTAACATTATTTACCTCATAAGTTTACAACATTGTATTATAATTGTACAAATGTAAAATTTGTATAGATAAGAACTATGTACATTTGTAAATATTAATGGACTAACAGACTAATGAGATTATGGTAATTTATTAATGTTCTAATTAATAACAAAAATAGGGAAAGCTTAGAAATTTGTTCAAAATGCTAGATGATATAGGGACAGACGTATAGCATTATTTATATAAGTTAGGTTACACGATAATCTTAGTAACAATTGTTATTCATAGAAACTTTTACTTAGAACAAATTATAGACATTAGGACATAAGACAGGTTACATTGTCAAAAATAGTTTAAATTATTGCATTGTTTGCTATTATGTTCAAAAACCATATTTATGTATTGAATCTCTATGATCTCTACCACTTACACCCAAACTTAGGATAGGAATATTTAGTCAGAATAGTTAAGACAGAGTAGGATTTTTTATTTTGGGGTTAGTGAAATAGTTTAACATAGTATGGGGTAAAGCTCAGATGTTTAGGAATTCTTCAAGATAAAAGCAGGAGACAAAATATATATCAAGAATTTTAATAGAGAATCTCCTACAGTACCTAGATGGATAGGTCCTGTAAATGTTGTCACAGTAACGCCTACATGGGTAAAGGTTGAACACAAAGATCCCTGGTTTCACGCTTCACATGTAAAACTCCATTATACCGATAACATTACCAGCAATGAAGATGAATAAAATAATATCTACAACAAATAACCCTAGCAATATTTAACTACAGTCCCTATAAATGGAAAGCTATGAATGAAAAAATGCAAAGAACACACATGAAAGCATTGCACATGATAATATATAGGAAACACATGAGTACAAATTAAAATAGAAACAAGCACTGCAAAAGCAAAGATGAAATAGCTCCAGAAATACATACACATTAAAATTATAGCTCTGATGAAAAACAATCTCTGCTTGCAAAAACAATGGAAATGAAACAAAGTTACTTAACTAAGAAGATATGACTATGAAATACATTATATCATCATGTATCATTCTATCTATACTAGCAATAACACAGAAGTCCATAAGCTAAAAGCAGAATACTATCTCCAAGAAAAACTCAAAAGTCAAGAAAATCTCTTAACATGAACATCTTAGAGAAGCAAACTATACAAATGAAATCCCCTTGTGAAATCAACCATCAAATGATATAAGATAATATATTTGAACATCATAAAATATATCCTGAAAATTTTATATAGTACAACATATCACATACACCCACACATGAAGATTATCATATGTAAAAGCATATTTCCACACATGAAGAATCAACTCTAGAACACTGACAAGCATGCATGAAGAACTCAAAACTTACTTCCATGCACAAGGAAACAGAAATCAATCTTATGTACACACATATGAAAAGCTTACATGCATGCATGCTCCTATATGTTTCTATATGTGCATGCATGTTAAAGAACATGGGACTTCAATCAAGGTGAAATAACAGTAAACACATGTATGCAGCACAGATGAAAAACCCAAGATATGTATGTTTCTATAATAAACACTAAAGACATGGAAAGACTTTGGAATTTTGAACTTATGGTCATGAGTTCATTTAAGAATGTGACATGCATGTTAACTTCAAATATAGGTACATACATACATATGCAACTACACATAAGGACAACGTGGAAGAGAATCTCATGGACTGGGTAAGTATACACATTGCATAATTCCATAGTTACACATACACAACATTCATACTGATATACTTATAAATTTCTGTGGAAAATTCAAACAGATGTAGAGAATTTTCTTATCTGCATGCCTTTGCACAGGAATTACATACAATTAAGACATACTCCAGACCCTCATACCAACAGAGTAGGGGATACAGAGAAACCAGAAAGTGTTTCTTACGCAACAAGGTTGGACACCTAATAAAGGATTGCTATTTAAAAAAGAAATATGAGGCAAATAACAAAAATACACAGGGAAAACCATATTACAAATCAAAGAAAGACACTTACTGCAAGCATTGCCTATTACGGACAGACCAAGAAGCTTCAGACATTGAATCCATGTGTTTAGCTATTAATTCAGGGGTTAAACCTTCATCATTCAGATGTTGTATTTTATAGGAGAAAGGATTTATGAAGCCAGGACCACAAAATACTCAGTATTATAAAAGAGGATAGAAAAAAGGTATTACAGGATGTGGCAAGTAATAAGGGACTTGCTGTAGCAAAACAAAAGCAAATACAGAGAAGAGAAAATACAAGGGTGGAGCAGAAAACTGAATTTATTGAGTCTGTGAGAAATTATGGTGACAAATCAAACCAAATATTGAGTGAAAAGCAGAGACAAGTACATGATTTAGATAAACAGATTAAAAATCTAACCACACAGATGTAAGTTGATATTAGAGACTCAGACAGAAGGAGCATAGTAACCAGTCATGAAAAAAGCAGAAAGAAAACAAGTAAAAACATATTTAGAAAACTTTTTTCAGTGCAAACTGGGCACAGGGATTGAATTTTGGACAAAAAGGATTCATAAAAACTCACATAAACATGATAAGGAATTGTTAAAAGACACAGTGAAACAGAATTTCAATTCCCTACAACAAAATGACTATAGGAAAACATAGACTAAGCTTACTATTACAGATAATTTTACTGGAGCTATAGAAAACTTACAAAAACTCACAGACAACCAGAAAACTCCACATGAACCTGTTAAAACTTCAAAAAGCTATATGGTACAGACTTCCTTAGAAAAAATATATAGCTTAAACCCAGAAGCTGAAATTTTTCATCCTACAGTAAATAATTTGGAAATTTCAAATCTAAAAGGAAATAGAGCTGAAAATAACAATTGATAATACGAATAATAATCAATGTATTTGAAATGAAACAGCAGTTAGATTTGAAAATACAGATAGAATGAAGGACTTAACAACTGTTGGGATAGCCCAGGGTTAAAGTGACTTCCATGAAGCCAACATTCTAAATGGAGGGGGATGGTCTGCCCAAGTAAAACGATATGAAATTACAGATAGCTATGGTTTAAATTCATATTCCAATGAAGTAGAAAACATGATACAATCAAATTTAGATAAAGATAACTTAGGAAATAATTTAAGCCAAGAAGATTTAACTAGTTCAACCATACAAATGGCAGATTTGTACAACTCTGAGGTATCACCTCACACCTAGCAGATTGGCCAACATGACAGCAAAGGAAAGTAATGAATGCTGGAGGGGATGTGGCAAAGTGGGAACACTAATTCATTGCTGGTGGAGTTGTGAATTTATTCAACCATTCTGGAGGGCAACTTGGAACTATGCCCAAAGGGCGATAAAAGACTGTCTGCCCTTTGATCCAGCCATAGCACTGCTGGGTTTATACCCCAAAGAGATAATAAGGAAAAAGACTTGTACAAGAATATTCATAGCTGTGCTCTTTGTGGTGGCAAAAAATTGGAAAATGAGGGGATGCCCTTTGATTGGGGAGTGGCTCAACAAATTGTGGTATATGTTGGTGATGGATTATTATTGTGCTCAAAGAAATAATAAAGTGGAGGAATTCCATGGACACTGGAACAACCTCCAGGAAGTGATGCAGTGTGAGAGGAACAGAACCAGGAGAACATTGTACACAGAGACTGATACACTGTGGTTCAATTGAACGTAATGGACTTCTCCATTAATGGCTTTACAATGTCCCTGAACAATCTGCAGGGATCTATGAGAAAACAAACAAACAAACAAAAAAAAGATCCTCAAGCAGAGGACAAACTGTGGAAGTAAAAACATCGAGGAAAAGCAACTGTTTGACTACAGGGGTGGAAGGGATATGATTGAGGAGAGATGCTAAGTGAGCACCCTAATGAAAATACCAACAAGGAAATGGGTTCGGAGCAAGGACACATGTGATACCCAGTGGAATCACATGTTGGCTGGAGGAGGGGTGGTGGGAGGGGTGGGGGAGGAAAAGAAAATGATCTATGTTTCCAATGAATAATATATGAAAATGACCAAATAAAATAATGTTTATAAAAAATAAAATCCTAGCAACCAAAAAAACGACAAACAAAAAACAAATGGCAGATTTGTGCAGTGCAGTGCAGTGCAAAATGAATCACTAACAATTAACTCAATAGCTACGCAAAAGCCAGAACCATACATATGGATTAAAGTGGGGAAGAGAAAACACCAAGCTCTTGTGGATACTGGTGCTTCAAAATCAGTCCTAAAGACATGTCCAAGGGATACCAATATAGGGTGTATGGTTTCTGTGGCAAGAGTTATGGGACAGATACAACAGGTCCCCGAGCTCAAAAGCACAATGGTTAAATTCGGTCCTCTTACCATTGATCATACATTCCTATTGATCCCTTCATGTCCAGATAACCTTTTAGGACGAGATTTTTTATGTAAGATCGGGGCAACCCTGCAATGTGAACATTCTGGAAAAATATATCTACATTTGTCCAAACATTCTCTAAAAACAATACCCATTATTATATCGGGAGCAATTGGAACAAGAACCTGAAAAAATTCAAATTTTGACATCTATGTATGAAATACCAAATGATATTCTACAAGGGGTGTTTGCTAAATATCAGAATGATGTGGGTAGAACAATATCAGTGACACTGGTAAAGATTGAAGTCAGAGATGGTGTTCTTCCTAAGATATCTAAGTACAAATTAAGCAGAGAAGCCATAGAAGGTATAAGACCAATTATAAACAGCTTGTTGGAATAAGGCATTTTGAGATCTACAGTTTCTGAATTTAATAGTCCAATTCTGGCTATTAAGAAAACAAAATTAATGCAGATGGAAAACAATCTTGGAGATTTGTGGTGGGTCTTAGGGCAGTGAACAACTTTATAAAAAAAGACATACACTGTAACACTTCACCAAATGAGATAATCACACAGATACCTCCAGAAGCCCGGTGGTACCATAGTGTTGGATTTAAGCAATGCATATTTTACTATACCATTGCATCCTGACTCCCAGAACATTTTTGCTTTTCAATAGGGACAAAATCAACGCTGTTACACAAGATTAGTGCAAGGATATTGTAAATCAGCTTCTATATTTTGTCAACTTCTACAAAGAGATCTAGCTAACATCACTTTCAAACATAGCAAGCTAGTACATTATGTACATGACATGCTTGGAAGATTCCAAAAAGTTATTAATAGAGCTTTATAAGAGAGGACATAAAGTTTCTAAAAAGAAAATCCAGTGGGTACTCCCAAAAGTCGACTATCTTGGATTTATCCTGGAGGGGGGCACCAGGAAGATCTCAAGCAAAAGGATAGCAGATATACAGAAGCTAGGCATCCCTAATACCAAGAAAGAACTCAGGGCATTTTTAGGGGTTGCTGGTTTCTCAATATCATAGGGTAGTCTCATATTTCCAAGTGTTTAACTGACTTGACAAAGAAAGAAGTGAAATTGCAATTAAACAAGGAACATGTACATGCTTTGTAACAGTTGAAAGAAGTCATTTTAACAGCTCTGGCTTTGGGAATATCAGACTATAAAAAGGAGTTTCAATTATATGTCCATGAAGCTAAGGGCATCACTTCTGGAATGTTAGCATAAAATTTTGGGCTGAATTTAAGAGCTATTGCATTTTACAGTTCTGTCCTTGATCCTGTTGCACAAGGAATGGGGCATTGCCTGAGAAGCATTGTTGCAACTGCTCTCATGGTGAAGAAAGCATATGATATTGTACTGGGATGCAAATTACATGTGTATTCTGCATATCAAATAGAAAAACTGCTACAATCACAGAATATGCATTCTTTTACAGATGCAAGAATATCTCAGTATGAAATCATTTTGCTAGGGAATGACATCACCCTTCATAGATATGCACCATTAAACCCAGCTACTCTGATTCCAGATTTGCCATTAGGTGAAGAGCTAGCCACTGTATGACTGCAACCAGGTTGTGGAAATGATGTATAAACCTAAAAAAGATCTTAAAGACACACCTCTTAGTAACTCTGATATGAAAATATACATGGATGGATCCTCATACATTCACAGAGGACACAGGGTCACAGGGGCTACTGTAGTTAACAATGATAAAATGCTTTAGTACACATCATTACCAAATCATGTTAGTGCCCAGGGCACCAAGTTAAAAGCACTGCTCGAAGTTCTGGAGTTGGCAAAAGGCAAAAGAGTGAACATATACATAGATTCATTATATGTTTTTACAACTATTCACTCATCTGGATTTATTTGGAAAAACAGAGGGTACAGAATATCAGCTGGGAAACCAATTGCATATAGCAAATTAATACACCATCTTATAAAAGCTGTAGAACTTCCAAAAGAGGTGGCCATAATCCAATGCAAGGCACATACTCATGGAAAAGACAGAATATCCCTAGGGATATGAAATGAGCGGATGTTACAGCAAAATATGCTGCAAGATTTGGGCCCTACAATGTGCTGATTTTCTCTCTGGTGGACAAGCATAATCTTACCGAAGTTTATAGTGGGTATGAAGTTCAGTCATGGAAAGAGTAACTTGGTGCTAAACTAATCAAAGACATCTGGATTGCTCAAGGGGGTAAACCCATTCTTCCTAAAAAATTATATCAACATCTATGCACTGTGATTCATGCAAAAGGACATTATGGGGTGCAGGGTATTCTGGATACAGTACAGTGTTTTTGGATGGCACCCGGAATAGCAACAAATGCCATTAGAACTTGTTAGGCATGTGAAACATATAGGAAATACAATCAAGGACACTTTAAGAACACAGCATTGGGAGGCAGACCTCTCAGCTATATGCCTTTCCAATGTATTAAAATAGACTACATTAACATACCCAAAGACAAGGGATACAAGTATGCATTGGTTATTGTGGATAGACTGACGAGATGGGTTGAAGCATATCCAGCCAAGAAAAAGCCACAAGATACAGCCACAGTGGTGAGATTTCTACTGAAAGAAATTATCCCTAGGCATAGCATTCCTGATACCATAATATATTTAAAAAATTCACTCCATTCTGTTTTTCCTCACTATACTTTTTGTATTTTTTAAACCCTTACCTTCCATCTTGGAGTCAATACTGTGTATTGGCACCAAGGCAGAAGAGTGGTAAGGGCTAGGCAATGGGGCTCAAGTGATTTGCCCAGGGTCACATAGCTGGGAAGTGTCTGAGGCCAGATTTGAGCCTAGGAACTCCCATCTCTGGGCCTGGCTCTCAATTCACTGAACCACCCAGCTGCCTCCCTCACTATACTTCTAAATTGACCCACCTTTCTAATGGTACTTCCCTTGTTCCTTCCCCCTTACTTTTTGGTTCTTATGCTATTCACCTTTTCAAAAGTTCCTTCCTCATCTCCTCATGCCCTTCTATTTCTTTATACGAATTTTATTCTAAAAATTCCTCTCTTATCTTGTCCTATGAATCCCTCCCTTATCTCCTTATCTTACCCCCCCAAAATTTCTTGGTATGTATTATTCCCTACTAGTTATCCCCCCCCCCCATTTTCTTATCCCTTTGCCCTCTTTTCTCTTAATCTACCTTAAGAGGACTCTGAGTTCCTTCCTTATTCTATCTCCTTTCCCTCTTATTTCTCTGTATATTAAGAAGACTTTTACACTTCTATTTGTATATATTAATTTCTCTTTATTGATGATGGGGGAGCAGAATTCTAGCATTACTAGGCCTCCACATTCTTTGTCACCTTCTCCATGACAATTCTTCCACTCATTTCTGTTTTATATGAGATATGTGTTCCTCTTCCTGGTCTATTTTATTATTATTTTAGCTCATTCCATTATGTTCATCTCTACCTCAAGCCTTATATTTATATATATTCTTTCAAAGTATCCAAGGTAATAATGCCATTCTTAAGGGTTATAGATGACATTTGCCCATGTAAGAATTAAATAATTTGACCTTTGGGGCTGCTTATAATTGATATTTCATAATTACTTTCATATGTTTCTTATAGATCATATTTTCTACTGATTTTGGGCTTCTTCCCAAGAATAGTTAAAAATACTCTAATTGGTTAAATGTCTATATATTTTTTTCCTCTTAAAATTATGCTCAGCTTTGCTGGGTATGTTATTCTTGGTTGTAAACCCAGTTCCTTTGAAATATTGTGTTCTATGCTATTCATTCTTTTAATGCTAAAGTTGCTAAGTCTGTTGTTATTCTGACTCTAGCTCCACAGTATTACATTTCCCCTGCCTTGTTGTTTGTTGTACTTTCTCCTTAACATGGGAGCTATGGAATTTAGCAATGATGTTCCTGTGCATTTTTATCTTGGAGTTTCTTTGGGGTGGGTGATTGCCAAATTCTTTTAATTTCTATTTTACTCTCTGGTTCTAAAATTTCTGGGCAGTTTTCCTTGATGATTTCTTGGAGTATATTTTTTCTAAAATTTTTATCATCACTTTCTGGGAGACTGATTATTTTTATATTGACTTTCCTTGATTTGTTTTTCAGGTCAGTTATTTTTGTGATTAGATGTTTCATATTCTCTTCTATTATTCCATTCTTTTGATTTTGCTTCATTATTTCTTGTTTCAGGAAGTCATTAGCCTTTATTTTCCAATTCTAGTTCTTTTTTTTTAATCCCTTACCCTCTGGCTTAGAAGCAATACTATGTAAGGCAGAAGAGTGGTAAGGGATAGGCAATAGGGGTTAAGTGACTTGCCCAGGGTCACACAGCTGGGAAGTGTCTGAAGCCAGATTTGAATGTAGGACCTCCCATCCTTAGGCCTGGCTCTCAATCCACTGAGCTACCCAGCTGCCCCCCTCCAATTCCAGTTCTTAAGAATTATTTTCTTCTGTGAGTTTCTGGATCTCTTTTTCTATTTGGAAGACCTTTCTTTCATATTTTTTTTTCTAATTTTTCCTCAACTGTTCTCATTTGACTTTTAAAGTCTTTTTTAAGGCTCTTCTAAAACTTCTATTTTTGAGCTTGTGGACATTTATTGCTTTTCTTTGCTGTTTTAAAAGTAGGCATTTTTACTTCACTCTCCTCTGAATTTGAACCCAAGTCTTCTCTGTCCCTATAACAGCTATCAATATTTTAGATCTTTCTCCTTTGCTCACTCATTTTTCTTTTTAATTTTAGCACCTAGACCAAGAGACTTAATTATTAACTTTATACTAGAGTCCCATGATTTCTAGGGTGTTGGGGTGTGGTGCCTCAGGTTTCAGGATTTTTCATGTTTGTTATTTCCTGGGCCCTACTTAGTTCTCATTTTTATAATCCAGGATTAGGTATAATTCCTGGTCCCCCTACTCAAGCATTAGTCTGTGACTGATCTCACATTCTCCAACCAGGGTTCCTAAAGCAGTTCTGCCACAGTGAGCAAATAGCTCACCTTCTCCTAGGCTCAGAGACTCATTATGAAAAGTGTCATCTGAGTTTTGAGAAATAACTGATGGAGTTTGAAGGCAGATTGCAATATATCATATTTTATCCTCTCTCTTCTTTTTTTCCTTTTAGATATCTTCCATAAAATGACTAATATGGAAAAATGTTTTCCTTGAAAACACAATATAAAATCTATATCAGATTGCTTGCCATCCTAGGAAGAAAGAAGGGCATGGAGAGAGTGAGAGGTCAGAAGAAAAGAGAGAATTTGAAACTCAAATCTTAGAAAAGATGATGTTAAGAAATTGTTTTTACATGTAATAGGAGGAAAAATAAAATATTATTTTAAAAAAAGAATACAAAGCATTCCTCAATTGATAAATGGTCAAAAGATATGAACAGGCCATTCTCTAATGAAGAAATTAACGTTATCTTTAGTCACCTGAAAAAATGCTCCAATTCACTATTAATTAGAGAAGTGCAAATTAAAAGAACTCTAATAGTCATCTCAAACCTATCAGACTAGCTGATATGACAAAAAAAGGAAAATGATAAATGTTGGAGGGGATGTGGAAAAACTGAGATACAAATACAGTATTGGTAGAGCTAAGAACTGAAACAACCATTCTGATTTTCTAGGATTCTTTAAGTATACTGTCATATCATCTGCAAAAAGTGATAGTTTAGTTTCTCCATTGCCTACTTTAATTCCTTTTATTTATTTTTCTTCTCTAATTGTTACCACTAGCATTTCTATAATAATATTAAATAAAAGAGGTAATAATGGGTATCCTTGCTTCACTCTTGATCTTATTGGGAAGGCTTCTAACTTGCCCCCACTGCAGATGATACTTGGTGATAGTTTTAAATATATACTGTTTATTATTTTGAGGAAGGGCCCTTCTATTCCTATTCTTTCTACCTTTTTCAATAGGAATGGGTGTTGTATTTTGTCAAAGGCTTTTCCTGCATTTATTGAGATAATTATGTAATTTCTTTTGGTTTGATTATTGATATTGTCAATTATGTAGATGGTTTTCCTAATATTAAACCATCCCTGCATTCCTGGTATAAATCCCACCTGGTCATAGTGAATTATCCTTGTGATAACCTCCTGTAGTCTTTTTGCTAGTATTTTATTTAAGATTCTTGCATCTATGTTCATTAAGGAGATTGGTATGTAGTTTTCTCTCTCTGCCTGGCTTTGGAATCAGTACCATATTTGTGTCATAAAAAGAATTTGGTAAGACTCCTTTGCTTATTTTGTCAAATAATTTGTATAGTATTGGAATTAGTTGTTCTTCAAATGTTTGATAGAATTCACTTGTGAATCCATCTGGCCCTGGGTATTTTTTCTTAGGAAGTTCCTTGGTGGCTTGTTCCATTTCTTTTTCTGTGATGGGATTATTTATTTCTATTCTATTTACTCTTTTTTTAACCTAGGCATTTTATATTTTTGTAGATATTCACCCATTTCACCTAGATTGTCATATTTATTGGGAAAAATAGTTCTTAATAATTACCTTAGTTTCCTCTTCATTAGAAGTGAGATCACCCTTTTCATCTTTGATACTGTTAATTTGATTCTCTTCTTTTTAAAATTAGATTAACTAGTACTTTATTTTATTTTATTTTTTCAAAGTTCCAGCTCCTAGTCTTATTTATTAGTTCAATAGTGATACAACCATTCTGGAGAGCAATTTAGAACCATACCCAAAGGGCCATCAAACTATTGCATTCCCTTTGACCAGCAATGCCATTGCTTGGTCTGTATCCCAAAGAGAGCAGAGATAAGGGAAAAGGAAATCTTCTATCAAATAATTTATAATAGCTTTATTTGTGTGTGTGTGTGTGTGTGTGTGTGTGTGTGTGTGTGGTGGCGGCAAAGAATTGGAAACTGAAGGGATATACCTCAATAGGGGAATGACAAGTTGTGGCATATGATTGTAATGGAATACTAAGTGATTTGAGACATAATGAACAAGATAATAACAAAAAAATTTCTATGAAGCTCCACAACATAGAGTAGAACCAAGAGAATATTGCACATAGTAACAGCAATAATGTACAATGATGAACTGCAAACAACTTGTCTATTATCAGTATTGCACAGATATAGGCAACTCCAAGGGATTTGTGACAAAAAAGATTATCTACCACCACAGAAGAATTGACAGAATTTGAGTGCAGACTGAAGTATACCATTCTTTATTTTCTTCATCAATTTTTCTCTAGAGTAAGTATTGTGTCTTCTTTCACAACATGATGAACATGGAAATATGTATTGTATGATAACACATTATAACCTGTATCATACTGTCAGTTGTCTTGGAGAGGGTGGGAAGAAGAGAAAAAACATGGACCACAAAATGTCAGAGAATGATAATTGTAAGAGAGAGAAATCTGTAAACTTTGGGAACAATGGAAGAGCTGCAAGAATCCTGCAAGCAGCGAAGGGGGGTGGGGTGGGAAAAAAGGAACTTGGAACTTTGGAGGGGGGAGAAAAAGCTGATCCAGGTAGTTCAAATGGACTCCTGGTGGAGAGTACCTGGGCAGAGGTTTGGATTTTTTTTGACTCTGACTGAATCTCAAAGTCAGTGATCTTCCTCTCCCTGAATTCCTTGATCCCAGATCCTCCTGAACCCCAGCAAGTGGACAAGGACTTTGAGAAACAAGCAGTCCACTAAGAAGATCTCTAGGACTTCTTTTGAACCTTGAACTTGGGAATACTTGCTGTGCCAGCCAAGAAACCAGGGTTTCTCTACTCTGAACCCCTCAGGGGTTCAGTATCAGACAAGAGCTACCTAACTTTGGGAGGAAGGGTGTTAATTAGATAGGGACTGTGATAGAGACATGAAGAGAGAGGTTTTGCAGGACTTGTGGGCCAAGATGCAGGGCTGGAGATCTAGCTCTAGATGTCAGTCAAGAGAAGATTCCAATGGAATATTCTCAGGAGGGGCAATTGTGGACTTTTGCTGGCCACACGAAGAAGAGAAACTGGGCTCTTGGCTTTTGGTCTCTGTGTCTGGGACTTGAAGTCACTTATTTTACTTGGAGGTTTGATGGCCACACCAAGAGGAGACTTGGCTTTTGGTCTCTGTGTCTCTGACTGGAGGTCACTCTCTCGCTCCCTGGAGGTTTGAACCTGGCTGAAAGACTTTTGTGAGGCTGATTTGGTTTTTGGAGACCAGCCAGACTAAATTTGTGAAGAAGAAAGAAGATTTGAAAGGGCTGCTCTTATCCATCTTCCTAACTGTCTAAGAGTCACACTTATGACTCCCCAAACCCTCAATTTTATCTCATCTAGATTAGGGAAATTTCTTATCCCTCTTACCTCAGTTTCCCATCCTGTTATCCCAATAAACCCCTTGACTGACAAAGTAACTAGAGTATCTTTATAGTTCACTCACTCAGGAGGGAAGGAGCCAAAGGCTTCAAGAAGAACTGGGTGGAAAGGGTTGGTAAAGGGAGGGAGTGAGGAAGGAAGAAGGTTAGGAAATAGATTGAAGAATCAGCAGGCAAACTCCATGGCAAACCCCAGTATCTTCAGTGTACCAACATTCCTGTGTGGTGGCATCCCTCAGCATTTCTCTGTTTTACCTCCATTACAGATAAGCAGCCTCAGGTCCCACTAGCAGCCCTCTTTAGTCAAAAGCCAGAGAACAATTTACTTCTCCATTTCAACAAGTAATAGTTTTCAGTCAGCTTACATATTTTATTACAATTGGCACCCAGTAGTCTGACCATACCCAACAGTCCCACAGGCAAGAAAGATAGTAAATATGTTTATACAAGTAGTTTTTGGTGTGGTGGTTTTGGTAGCCATCACTTGCTTTTGGGTTTACCATATCCTATACAGCAAATTGACTCAAATGGTCGTAGAGACCATGGATTATATAGGAAACTTGACAATGACTGTTTTACAATTACCTTTTCAAAATGAATTAGTTCTCTGGCAAGTCCTGGCACAAGTATATATACTCTTCATGACTGTGTTACAGACTCTATCCCAAGTAAAGAAAGTTTCCAGATTCATGGTTCCCCTGAAGGCAGAGAAGGTTATGGCCATTGACAACAACTTAAACAAAATGATTAAGTCAGTATTTGAACAACTTATTAAGGAAAAAAGGTTTAGATCTAGTTATGGGCAAGGACAATGGGCAAACTGAGAATGCACCTCAGGAAACTGAAGGTAGCAGTGAAAATGAAAACCAGGCTGCTAGTGCTCCTGAGAAAATATGTCCATTGAAGGAAGTCACCAAGCTAACAACTAATGCTAGTGTTATTCACTCAAAGGCCCATAGACGGTTCATTCCTCTTGAACTTGAGTCCATTAAACATCGTTTTCCAAAATTTGTGGACAATCGTTTTAAAGCCCACAAGGAGCTGAAGAGAGCATTCAGAATTTTTGATCCAGATTTCAAAGATATTGAATTTCTTTTAACAGAATTATTCAGTTCCCATGAAAAAAAGGAAGTTTGTGGAGACAATTAGATCTGAGACCAATTTGACCAGCTGGCACTCCAGATCAAAGAATGGATTTTGATTTAGCCAATTGGTCCTGTATGTCTTACCTTAAACAGTGCAGGGAGGATTTGCTTCAATCCATTAAGCAATGCTGTTCCAAACCTGGTACATGGTCCAAATTTGAAAAGGTTAGGCAGGAAAAAGGGGAACATCTTGCCACATACATAGACCGTCTGTCAGAAATGGCAGAGGCAATCTTAGGTTTAGAAACAGAAAATGAAGAGACAGCTGGTCATGTACATAGGCAATTTCTGAGGGGATGCACACCCAATTTGAGGACATTTTTTTAAGAACTATTTCCCAAAATATGACTCAGTTTCCCTAATATAATTGAGAGAGGCTGCAGGTTACCTATTTGAAAATAGTTCAGATCAGAGCAAGGAAGTTAAAGATCTTAAGGAAAAGTTAGAGAGGACTGAAAAGGATTTGAAGCAGAAGGTAATAGAAGAAATAAAAAATTTGAACATGGTTAGAACATATACAAAACCTGTTTCACAGAAACCTAGTTACCAGAAAAGATCAGTGCAAAGAGAAACTAGGGAATGTTTCTTTTGCCACTGTAAAGGGCACTTGATTAGAGACTGTTTCTTGAAGAAGAAACAGGATAGTAATAACAGAGACAAACATAATCAAGTAACTAGGTAAAAGAAATCCACTTGCTGCTCACACTGCAAGTTGAAGTCCTCACAAGCAGCTCCTGATTTGAGGGAAATGCAAAAGGCAATAGAAACTGGAGCAAAATCAAAGTATTCAGAGATGATTATAAGGGAATTATGAAGCCAGGCACTTGGAGATAGAGGAAATAGTAATAATGAGACTGCAGATAAAAATGGTACAAGGAACTTGGGAAATAGTGTAATATTGGTGCAAGAAAGTGATTCTGTGAATGATAGCCATTGCAATAAGATAAGAGAAAGGCAGAACCAGATTAAAGAAAATGAGGCAGAAATTAATGAAATAACATCTCAAATTGCAAATGAGATGAGAGAACTTGATAAGACCTATATAGTAACCACACAGGAAAAGTCTGTAAAGGAAATCAAATCATTCCTAGAAAACTTTTTCCAGTGTAGAGTGGAGAATGGGATTGAATTATGCAAAAGGGAAAGAAAGAATAAGTCACAAGAACTCAGGAAAAAGTTAGTGACTAATGCAGAGACACATAATTTCAATTCCCTAAAGGTTACTGTTGATAATGATGACAAGGCTCTAGAAACATTCACAGAAGTCCCACCTAATGCAGTTAATTCTGTCAATAGCTTTATGGCAGAGGTACCCTTTGTAAATACATCTAGTTTTAATCCAGAAGCTAGTATCTTCCATCCAGCAGTGAGTGTTACAGATAGGGAAAAACGAACTGATAATGAAGCTGACATTGCTTTTGAACACAAAGATTATCATATTCAAAGTAGTGGAGGTGACATTTCAGTTAAATTTGAATCTGGGGATGGAATGGCAGGCTTAGTAACAACCAAGGATTCAGTTGGTGCCAATGTTCTATGGGGTACAGGGGTATCTAGCAAGAGCAACTGCCATGGTTTAGTTTCATGTTCCATTGAAGACTTCATTGGGAATGAATTAAATCAAGAAGAATTAACTGGGTTAAATAAGCACCTGGAAGAGAGTAGCAAAGGCATAGACAATGGATCATTAGTTATGAACACCTTGGCTATTAAACCAGAAACAGATACATGTTGTAGTATAAAAAAAACCTAACTTGCACACATGCATTGTTCGTGGTATGTTCATGTGTTCCCGGGTTCCTGATTATTGCAGTGGATCCTGATTTGAAGAGCACAAGTCTTCAATCAAGTCTGCACGATGGCGAATGGCATGCAGACCAGACGGAGGACCAGAGTGGAAAGGAAGATAATTTCTACAAGTAACATGACTGGACATGAAAGGGCTTTGGAACTTTGAAATTTGGAAATTTTTGGCCATGAAGGTTATATAAAGGCACATCATGCATGTGAACATCACATACATTTGCACATACATCCTACATAGCAAAATAAAATAATTCATGGATTGGGTAAGTATATAACATGCATGACAACAAAGCCACATGGATGAGAAATTTTCTGTGGGAAATTCAAACAGACAAAGTTTTCTTTTCTGCATGGGTTTGCACAGAAATCCACAAGGATGTACATATATAAATTTATATGGACATATGTAATTACTAAATTAACTAACAAGCTAACTTTTAATGTAAGTTTATTAACAATCTAACTACTAACTATAGTGATAGCCTAGTGAATTGGTCTAAGGCTTAGGAAATAGAGACATAGAAGTTCTATAGTAGAGAAGTTAGATTGTATTATGATTGTAGGTTAGCATTTGTTAGTGATAGGAGATTTTACTTAGTAAATATATAGACATAAGGATAGGACATTTGAATATGCAATATCTTATTGAAATTGTTGAGATGATTTGGAAAATGTTACTTGTTTTGTTATGAAAAACTATGTTCGTGTACTTCCCCTACCTAAACCATTTTCCTATAACCCATTCTTAGTTTAGTATTTAGATAGATAGAACAGCTAAAATGAGTTTAGGACTTGTTATTTTGGAGGGGGTAAGAGTATATTTAAGATAGGATTGTTATTAATGAGGTAAGTATCATAAAAATAAAATGCAAGTTGCATTTTATGCTAATAAAAGGGGGGGATTGTGATAGAGACATAAGAGAGAGAGGTTTTGCAGGACTTGTGGACCAAGATGCAAGAATGCAAGAACCAGGGTTCCAACAGAATGTCCCCAGTTCTTGGCAGTTGAGCTGACAGGGGGAGGGGACTTGGTCTCTGACTGGGAGTCACACCCTCTCTCCCTAGAGGTTGGAACCTGGCTGAAAGATCTTTTGTAAGGCTGGTTTTTGGACTTTGTCTCTGGCTTTCAGAGTTGAGCTGGCCAGGAGAAACTTAGAGACTTTGAACTTTGTTTCTTTCTGGGGTTAAGCTGAGAGATCTGATTTTTTTGTGAAGAAGAAGAAAGAAGATTTTGAACTGAAGTTGTCCTCCATCTCCCTAACTGTCTCAGAGTCACAGTTTGTGACTGGAATACTTGCTCAAACCTTTCTAAAATTATCCCCATAGTCTAGGAAAATCCTCATCCCTCTTACCTCAGCTTTCCATCCTGTTATCCCAATAAACCCCCTGACTGAGAAAGCAACTGGAGTATCTTTATAGTTCACTCAGGAGGGTGGGAAGAAACAAAGGCTTCAAGAAAATTTTGGAAGTGAGGGAGGCTAAAGGGAGAGGTTGGTTAAGGGAGGGAGTGAGGGAGGAAATAGATTGATCCATCAGCAATCAGTAGGGATCAATAGGCAAACCCCAGAGTAAACCCCAGGGCAATCCCTTATAAGTAGTCCCCTGTGTACCAGCAATCCCTGTGTGGCATCCCCCCATTACATATAAGCAGGTTTAGGTTCTTGTAGCAGCCTCTCTAGACACAGCCAGCCAGAGAATAGAACAACAGCCATTGCTGCAGAAACAGGTTCCCCTCAGTTGACCTTCACTATTTCAATCAGTAGTAGTTTCCAGTCAATTTACTTATTTTATTTCAGGACCCCCTCTCCCTCTTTCCCTCCTGAATCTCAATCCTTACCACAATCATCACCCTGTCCCTTTCCTGCTTCCTTTGAATAAACTCAGTCTTTAGGACCCAGAACTGACTTCACCTTCATTAGAATTGAGGGGGGGAAGAAAAGAGGTTTCTCTTTCCCCAGAAGAAAGAGGCTTACCACCTGAAGCCTCTTCCAACTAAGATTCCAGAGAGCCTGCCAGTAGAAATTGAAGGCAGCCATAGTGAGGGTATCTAATCAGAGGGCTGAGGGGAAAAGAAAAAATCCATCCTCTTTCTCTCCTCTGGCTAACACCACCTCCTCTCACTCTCACTCTGTCCCTGTTTTTGGAAGGAAGAGGATCCATTTCCATTTTCCTCTTTCCCCATTATATTCCATTATTAAAATTGTATCAACATGTAATCTGGGGGAAAAAAACAAAATTGCCGTTTTCCTTATTCAGAACTTTCTGCTTCTATTAATAGTTAAAAATTGCCTTTTAAAAATATTTCTAAATTACATTGTCATATTGAATTTTTAGGCCACTAAATTTTTTTTGCAAAAACTCTTATATAAGTATTTTTTTATTTGATTAAAAAGAATTTATTAATTACCTATTATGTGCCAGGCACTGTACTAGGCATTAAGGATGAGGATAAACAATGAAATAATCTCCTCCATCTTGTATTTGTAAAACTGCCCCTTTGAAGAATTTCCATCTATTTCTGTTAAATTTGTTCTTGTTAAAAGTCATGTTAGATTTGGCCCATAATTCTAGTCTGTTGACATCTTTTTGATTCTGAATCTGTCATACACTGTGTATTTTTCAAAGGGGAAAGCTAGGGGCAATAGATTTCCCCTTAATATGAAGAGAGAAAGTAACTTTGTACCAATAAGACTTTTCTAAAGAGTATAACAAAATGCTTGAGATAGCAAAATCACCTTCACTATGCATCTTCCACCGGAGGCTGAATGATTACTTATTCTAGATGGTATAGAAGGTATTTTTCCCCCTAAGGCAGGTGTTGCATTAGAATACCACTGAGGTCCTAAGGTAGCTCTGAGATTCTTTGAAAACTATCATTTTGGATCAGTTTCAATAGTAGCCAGAGAGGATATAGATATAATCATAATGTATTAACTTACATATGTAAATCAGATTTGGAAAAGCTGATTTAAAATGGGCTCTATGGTCAAATCTGCTGCTACTTCATAGCATCTTTGTAACTTTGTATATTGTAGCAATTCTGTGTTTAGGGATCAGTTCTAGTGCCTTATAATATCAAAAACTGTCTCCTTTTAATTGTTGTACCTAACATTTAGCAGTCAGAATTAAAACAAAACAATTATTAAGGGGAAAATGTGACAGGTTTGGAAATAATGGATAGACCCCTAGATCTCTGGAATCTTCACATATTATAATAAAGGGTACCAAGAATACCAAAAAAGTAGTGTCAACCTCACTTTACAAGAAGTCCACAAGTTAAGAACTTCTGTACTCAGCAATAACTTGAATAGTTTATAATTTAAGCCTTTTTGTGCTATAGGCCTATTTTTGCAAATCCATGGATGAAGATGGAACATATCTGTTCTGTTTTTTGAAGTGGTAGATATCTATAAATAAGAGAGCTAGTTTTGAAAGCAAAATTTGGACACCATATTTTTATTAAGGGAATATTTGTTATTAAAGGCCATGACACCAATGTTGTGTTTAGAAAATGCTTTGACAGTTATTTAACTCAACAAGATTGTCAAACATTTGCCCATTAACTAATTTGGGTTTAGTCAAAACATATGTAGACCATAACCTCTACACTTGATTAGAAAAGGAGCACTGTGAGTTATTCTATGGCAGTGATGGCCATCCTCCCTCCTCAGCCTCCACCCCCAGAATTTGTTACTAGAAAGGCAGAGGGCCTCAGGCAGAGTTGCTCCCTTCCTCCTCTCCAGCATATCTGATGACATTTTTTCACATCACCTAACCCTCTGCCCAGCAGCCCAATGGGAGTGCTTTCTCCCTCTCCTGTGGGGGGGAGTGGGGGTTGGAGAATACTCAGCATGTTGGGTGGGCATGGCACTTGGTCTGGGGATTGGACTAGGGGTGGAGGCCTGGCACTTCATCTCTAAAAGGTTTGCCATCACTGTTCTATAGATTACTTAGCAATCACTTTGTTTGACTTTTCTTGAAAAACTTTTAACATTTTATAATTGCCAGAAGTGACTGTGGAAATATTTAAATAACTTACATGGAATGATGCAACTTTCTGGGTGCATTGAATTACCCCAAACCCAATCCTCTGTGGTGCCTGTTGATAGTTGAATAAGTGGTAGGCCTATCTACTAACTTGTGCTTTAGAAGCTCTGAGGATATAGACTTTAGATATTCACAAACAGTTTAATTCTTTGCTCTGAGATAAGATGAAAGAAGTCTTACCACTTCATGTCAAGAACTTTGAAAGAAACAAATGACAGTATGATGTCTGAGTCTGTGGTTAAAATCTTCAACAAGGAGATATGATGTTAAGAAAATTTGGAGTTTATGGGACAAATAAGTTGGCAGATCAATGGAAAGTTACTATGTTAAACTGGGCAACTTATTTCTTACAAGAGAACCCCAGAGGTTGACAAGGGCCCTAGAAAGACAATCCACTGTAGTCATGGTTAGTTGGTCTTTTTGATGAGCAGGTAGATCCTGATCGTCTTTTACCTAAGCATATTCTAAACAGAAGAGACCATCTGCCAATTCTGAGAAGAATGTCCAACTAGGCTAGTTCTCAGAAAGTGATATTTTAAATAAAATCTTGGTGCAATGGAAAAAACCCAACAACCAGGCTGAGATGAGAGAAAAAGCAGAATCTAAAGGCAATGCCTTTCCTGCATGACAATATTGGTGTAAAGACTCCAATGATATGGAGATATCCTTTGATATTGAGAGGGGAAGTAAACTTAAAATATTCATTTCTTGTTTTCTAACAATATTAAAAGTATTTCTTTAGTCTAAAGATGATTCCCAGATTTGCCCTCCAGAAAAGTGGGTTATAGGTTGTGGCCAAAAGGCCTTCATTACAGAAATTACAGGCCAAAATCTGAACAAAGAGGAATTTTGTCTTGTTTAGTTTTTTGTTTTCCTTTTCTCTGAAGTGATATTGGCTGAAAAGGGAAATGCACTTTTATTGAGAAAGTATTACAATAGCTTTCATTATATCCTCAGTGTTTAGTAAAATGCCCAGCACATAACTTGGTAAATTTTTATTGACTGAGAGAAAGCCCTTTCAAGACTTAGAGGAAAGTGATTAGGAAAGAAACTAAATAGTAATTATTGTTCTGTAATATTAACCACAAACTAGAGCTCAATTATCAGAGTTGAACTTTGGGTGTTACAGGAGAAACTGAAGAAAGTTAAACATGGAGCCAGATGTGTTTATCCATGTAAGGGACGGCTAACCAGTGTCACTCAATCACTAACTAGGCACTGAGGATACAAAGAAAGGCCAAAGATAGCCCCTGCTCTCAAGAAGTATGCCATCTAACAGGGAAGGCAATAGGTAGACAACTGTGTCCAAATAATATCAAGTCCATTTTCCATAGCTGCTGTTTGGTCCCAATTTGAATGCCATGCTTCTCCCAGGATGAGCTCATTGTTATTGAGATTGCTTCAGCTTTGATGCTCTTCAAACATCAAGTTCCTGTTCTCTTTGGTACTCCTCTCTTTTTAGCTTTCTTTTGAGAAGTGTCTTCCCTTGTTAGTTTGTAAGTTCCTTGTGATGTGGAATTTTCTTTCTTTTTGAAATTTGGATCCTTTGTACTTGGCACATATAGCAGGAGTTTTCCAAAATCATATGATCAATATTATCTCCCTCCCTTGGCTGACAGGCAATTTAATCTGGGTCAAACATGGACCAAACATGGGTCAAACATAAAACAGATTTCCGTATTATTCATTTTTTTAAGCAAATAATCTTACAAAACAAAAACCCCAGAACACATACCCAAATAAATAAGTAATAAATCATAAATTTTCATCTGCATTTCTATTACAACATTTCTTTCTCTGGAAGTGGATAGCATTCTTTATTATAAGTCCTCAGAATTGTCCTGGGTCATTGTATTGCTCTTGGTAGCAAAGTCATTTGATTATTCCACAATATTGCAGTTACTGTGTATAATGATCTCCTGGTTCTGCTTATTTCATTCTGCATCAGTTCACGTTGATCTTTTGAGTTCTTTCTGAAATCATCCTGTTCATCATTCCTTTTAGCACAATAGTATTCCATCACCATCATATACCACAATTTGTAGAGCCATTCCCCAATTGAGGGACATCCCTTTAGTTTTCAGTTCTTCATTGCAGGAACTTAATAAAGGTTTACTGATTTTTTTATAGAGTAAGATATATTCAGGATACATTTCTAATAATCAACATAGAAAAGACCCTAGAATTAAAGGGGGATTGGGAAAGGTATCCCATAGAAGGTGGGATTTGAGCTGGGACTTGAAAAGGGGAAGAAGAGCATTCTGGGCATAGGGGACCACCATGAAAATGCTGCAAGTTGAGAGATGGAATGTCTTGTTCAAAAAACAGCAATGAAATCAATGTCATTTGATGCTGTGGTATATGTGTGGGGAAGTAAGGTGTACGGTGTTGAGGAAGCCAGGTTATGAAAGGCTTCTGAACACCAAACAGAGGATTTTTTATTTGATCCTGGCTGAGTACAGGGAAAGGGGTGACACAATCAAACCTGAGCTTTAGGAAGATCACTTTGAATCTGTGTTGATAATGGCAGGGAAAATCGCCAGCAATCTATTACAGTACTTCAGGTGATGAGGACCTGCACTAGGTTGGTGGCAGCATTAGAGCAGAAAGGAAGACATATTCAAGAGATGTAATAAAGATAAAATCAATAGGCACCAGTGACAGATTGGACAGAGCAGGTGAGAGAAAGTGTGGAGTTGAGAGAATGACTTCCGGGCTGAGCCTGGATGACTGCAAGGATAGTTATGCTCTCAACAGGGAAATTAGGAAAGATACTTAGTTCAGCTGTAGACATGTTGAGTTCAAGACATCTACAAGACATTCAGTTTAAGATATCCAATAGGTAATTAGAGATGAGAGATTGGAGGTCATCAGATTAGTTAAGGCTGAATAAGCAGATTGGAGGATCATCAGCATAAAGATGGTCTTTGAATCCATGGAAGCTAATGAAATCATGAAGAGAAATAGTGTAAAGAGAGAAGAGAGTCCTACAGAGCCCCCATGAACTGTGGAGAAGTCAGAGAGGTAGGAGGAGAACCAAAGAGTATGGTCAGAAACACTGAATATGCTCCCTGGCATATGCTAAGTACTTATAAATTCTGAAAATGTTTCTGTCTGATCATTTTTTTTCATGATTGTTTCTGTGCTCGTCATGATGTATACCATTGCTACATGTCACTTATGTGCGGTTTTGTTGTTTATTTGCATACATACCAGGGTTTAAGCATGCTTGTTGTTTTGTAGGCCAAATGATGTAACCACTTTGCTCTTCTGCAGATTTCCTTGGGTCCTATAGATATTCATACGCTGCTATGGCATGGGTATGTTAATGGATTGCATGTAGATTAGATCTGTAGTTCCTGGAGTAGTTTGTCAAGTGATGTTCTGCACATTGCCATGTCTATTATTTATATAATTGATGTAGATTTGCTGTTCAGGGGATCCCCCAAGACAATCACTTTGTTCTGATAAGTGCTGGTGCTTATTTTGATGCTGTGATGTGTCAAATGTCAAAGGAAATGTGGCCACTTTTGGAAAAGGTTATAAAGTTTATGAATGTAGTGCTTGGAGATTGGGGCAATGGAAAAGGGCCTCTGATAACTGTTCAGACAGAAACTTTGAATCATTCTTCCATTCTCGGTCCTCTGGAGAACAAATTACAGGACCAGACTCCAGGTCAGCTGGCCAGAACCACCCAAAGAGAGAAGGTCAGGAGTGCCACAGTCTGTGGAGAGCAGGAAAGCATGAGAGAAATGGAGGAGAGAGTCTGCCCCACAAAAGCAGTCAACAGCAGAAATCATGGAGAGCAATGCTCCAGCAATAGCAGCTGAGCCAGGGTACCAAGACACTGGCATAGATGAGCACTGTGAGCCATCCCTGGGCAATCTCATTCTCTTCTTTTACTGAGGCCCCTTCTCTTACTCCAGCAAAGTGTGACTTCCCAGAATCTCCATTTATAAAGTCAGTTTGCTTTCAGTTTCCTTTTATCCTTTAAGTAAAATAAATATAGTTAACCATTATATTTCCTCCAAATGAAATCTCAGGCAAATGCTTAGAAGAGACACAACAGGAGTAGTATTCAAGGGAGATCAGCCAGAAGGGAGAAATCAATTTTACAACTAGCTTGTAAAATTCTCTGGCTAAGAGAGGCTTGAGCTGTAAGAAAAGAATGATCGATTTACAGTTTTCAAGTTTCCAGAACAGGGGCTAACGTTGGAACCAGGCTCTTCAGGAAACTGAGGAGCATTTTTGGCGGAGGGGCAGTGACACCCCGGTGCTGTCAGAAGAGTTCCCTTCCCACTATCTTCCTATATCAAGTTTAAAAGGAAAACCACTTTTCTGGAAAAAAATACTTTTCTGAACTTAAAGAATTTTGACATGCCTGAAAGAAGGACTTTAAGGGAACGTGTGAAAAGGAGTGGCCGGACCCACACCGGGGGAAGGAATGAGTGAGCCCAACAATCCTATAGCTCAACAGAGTAGCAGCACCATTCCAAACACTGCAGGCTACACAGTGCATCTTGTATTGACTTACCTGTGCTCTCTCCAACAGGCTGTAAAACCCCTTAAGGGGTAGCACCTTACAGGGTTCTTGGTACATAGCAGAATAAGCACTTGAATTGGATTGGATAGGAACATAAAGAAGGCATTTTATAGAATTGGTTCAAATAGGAAAGAAAAAAGCTCTTAAAAAATAACTGGTAACCCCAACAAAAATAAACAAAATAAAATACAATAAAAATTACAAGATGATATTTTGGTGAAGTAAAAATGTTGAGGTAAATTTGAAGCATTCACAATTTCTCAAAATAAAAAAATTTATATTAACTTTAGCAAAAAAAAAGCACATCTTGTAAAATAAGTTGCTTTCAGTTTCCTTTTATCCTTTAAGTAAAATAAATGTAGTTAACCATTATATTTCCTCCAAATGAAATCTCAGGCAAATGCTTAGAAGAGACACAACAGGAGTAGTATTCAAGGGAGATCAGCCAGAAGGGAGAAATCAATTCATTTACAGGAATAAAAAAAATGGAAGCTAAATCCCAAAGGGGAATGACTCAAGGGAAATTCCCACTGCCACATAACTATAACATAGATGTGTATATAAAAGTTCAAAACCATTTTCCCTGTTCACCATTTCTAGGATCCAGCAGCAACAACAAACATGAATCTGAAGGTTCTGGCTATACTTTTAGCAGTACTCCTCTATCCTTCTTCTGTTCACGGTATAGTAGAACTTTTTTTACTTGTTAGGCTCAGGATTATTTCTTTCTCAGACCCTTCAACTATCCATTTTAGTTTATTCAAATTTCAAACTCTTTTCTCATCTTTTATTCTAAAGTAATTGTTCAAAATCTTCTAGATCAAGCATTTAGTAAATTATAGAGTCAAAATTTGAACTCTTTTGCTTTTAAATTTTCTTGTTCTATGCATTTTTTTGCAATATTCATTTTTGATTATGATGTGATATTTGCTCTTTCCCTTTATATTGTGTATATATATATATTTTACTGATTCTGCCTACTTCATATCACATCAGTTCATGGAAATTATTCCAGATTTTTCTGTACACAGCAAATTTATTTCTTACAACACAGCCACATTCCATTACATTCATATAAGCACAATTTGTTTTGTCATTCCTCAACTCTGCCAATCCTACCTTGCTAGTTTGTGATCACAAAAGTGCTGCTATAAGTATTCTCAAGTATATGGTGTTCTCCAGAATGATTGCACTAATTCACTGATCCACCAATAATACATTAGTGTGTTTGTCTTTCCACCTTCTCTCCAACACAGATTATCCCTACCTTTTATCTTCTTTGCCAATTTGTTGGGTAAGCATATTAATTCTTAAAAGGGAAATAGATTGCATTCCACCATAACAAAGGGCATTATATAAGTTTCCTCTATACTGTTCTGCCAAAATTTTTCCTTAATGTTTTATCTAAGTTAAAAAAATTTTAAATTGTATACAACTATTGTGATGCATAAATGGTTTTCCTTTCACCAATGAAAAAATACTTTACTTATTAGCATAAGGATAATAATAAAATAAATAAAATATTTTTATTAAATTTTATTAAATCATTATTATTATATTATAAAATATTATTAAATTTTATTAAAATTTTTATTTTTATTATATTTATAGATTTATTTTAATATTTATTTTAATATTATATATAATAATATAATATAATATAATAAATTATATTTATAATATAAAATAAATAAAATATAATATAATAAATTATAAAAATAAAAAATAAATAAAAAATAAATATAATATAATATAATATAAATATATAAATTAATATTTATTATAATAAAAATAAAATAAAATAATAATAAAAATTAATGCAATATACTTATGAATATATAGTATTGCAATTGGTATTATTAGTGAATAAATTATGTCTCTTCCAGGTTTCTCTATGTTCAGAGGGGGATGGTGTCTTTGTAGAAGTTCTACAGTGAACTCTGTGTATATAGCAAACATTAAAAAGGTCTCAATATTTTTCCCAAGTGGCAGCTGTAACAAAATAGAAATTATGTAAGTATTTGGCATGATTATGAAAACAATTGCAATTATTCAGTTTTATTTCTGAAATTTGATAGAGGTTCTTTTTAATTTTCGGTTAACAGTATCACTCTGAAAGAAGGTATGGGCCAAATATGCTTGAATCCAGAATCCAAGCAAGCAAAGCTTATCCTGAAGGTAGGCTGTGAGGATATTGTTTCTATCCTTCTGTCAAATACTTAAAGTCACTTTGGAAAGGAGGATGACATGAATACATAACTCTTTTTGTTTGTTTTACAGAGAGCTACAAAAAAGAATTCTTAAAAGGAAGCTCAGAAAGCACTTCAAAACAGATTAAGTCCTTTCCCGATTACTAAACCATTCACGACTCAAGCTACAAATGATGGGACACTGATCCCCCTAGTTTTCCAGTGCTTTCCAACTCCAGAGCTATGATCCTACAATCCATCCTATAGACAACCTTTTCCCCCGTTTCAACCTCCATCCATAGCCCAAGAACTACCAAGGATATATGTTGTCTATAGTCAGTGTGCTGACTGTGTGGGTAAAAATCTACTTTCTTTTCTACAGCAACTATTTGATTGCTCTTGTTAGTGTCTCATGTTACCATCAGGAGTTTGCAGCAGAGACATCAAAAATATTATTAATAACATTACTATTAATCAAAATATGATAAATCTAAGTTTATGAACATAGGAAATTATCTGAGTAATGAATGATTACATATACAAAACCTGGTTATCTTCTGGATTAAAAGTATGTACTTTATAGTCAATGAGGGAAGAATTTTTATTCTTCATGAGTTAAGTTACAATAAAGTATTAGTTTGTTAAGAGCTAATGTAAAAGGAAATTAGCAACTGGAGGAAAGGGCTTGAAGGACCAAGATATTCCAACTTTAAGTGATAGCTCTAGCTCTGGCCTTGACTCAATGAAACATGTTCATATGTTTTTTCACTGAAATGTACACTTTCAGAAACTATTCTTACTGTGTATTTTATGTTTTTCTACTTTTGGAAATGATAAACAGTACTATGAAGAACATGTTTAAAATGAGAAATACCTTAATATTCTCAAGAAGTACTGGAAAATAAATCTGTTTGAGCAATTCCCTTTGTATTTTCACTGCTTTCTACCTGAGAAAAATGTTTACTTGTGTCTTAGCCTCATTACATGTCAATTATCTTATGATAAAATTGAAGATATCCTAACCTAATTCATTTTGAAATGGATCAACATAATTTTCTATGATCAATTATAGAAACAACAGAAATAACTGCACCCATTCCCAAACACTTAGGATTACTGAAAGAAGTTCACCTTAGAGTTTATGGCACATGCACTGACTGACAACAAAGATATAAAGTATTGCTTACTACAACATGTTGTCAATTTTGACATACACAAAGACTATTGAATAAGACATTATCCATGACTTGACTGACTAGGAAAGAAAGTAGGTTAGTCATATAGTGGGAATGAGACAGACAGGCTAAGCTTTGTATGTATGTATCTATGAAATATTTAAAGACCTCGCATTTGTCCATCCCTTCCTATGTTTCCCTATAAAGCTAACCACCTCTTCCAGTGGACCTTCTGGAAAGCCTGCTCCATAGATAACAAACAGAATTGCACCTTCAACATTTTCCTTTCCCACTCCTTGCATTTACTGGTTCCCTCCTGGAATTATTCAGCATCTCTAGCCATCCTTTGTAGCACTTGTGACTCCCACCCACACCCACCCTGCACTCATCAGGCAGGGCTGTTATGATTAAAATTCTCTGGAGACTATATCTTAATTTATAATTATTTATTAAATAATTTTAAAAGTGGGCCAGAGGGAAAAAAAGGGTACTTGCTACCTGTAGCCAGCCACCTAACACTATGGATTCCCAGGAAAAAGGTCCCTTCTCCTCTTCCTCCTGGTACTCTAATTTATGCTCTTCAAGAAGTCCCTTTCTAAGTAATGAATGCTAGAGAGGATGTGGCAAAATTGGGACATCAATGCATTGCAGATGGAGTTGTGAATTAATCCAACCATTCTGGAGGGCAATTTGGAACTATGCCCAAAGGGTGATAAAAGACTGTCTGCCCTTTGGTCCAGTCATAGCACTGCCAGGTTTGTACCCCAAAGAGATAATAAGGGAAAAGACTTGTACAAGAATATTCATAGCTGCGCTCTTTGTGGTGGCAAAAAATTGGAAAATAAGGGCATGTCCTTCAATTGGGGAATGGCTGAACAAATTGTGGTATATGTTGGTGATGGAACACTATTGTGCTCAAAGGAATAATGAACTGGAGGAATTCCATGAGAACTGGAATGACCTCCAGGAATTTATGCAGAGAAAGAAGAGCAGAACCAGGAGAACATTGTATACAGAGACTGATACACTGTGGTACAATCGAATGTAATGGACTTCACCATTAGTGGCAATGAGTGGCAGGAGAACATTGTATACAGAGACTGATACACTGTGGTACAATCGAATATAATGGACTTCACCATTAGTGGCAATCCTGAACAACTTGGAGGGATCTACGAGAAAAAACACTATCCACATTCAGAGGAAAAATTGTGGGAGCAGAAATACTGAAGAAAAAAACAACTGCTTGATGACATGGGTTGAGGAGATATGATTGGGGATGTAGACTCTAAATGAACATCCTAGTGCAAACATCAACAACATGGAAATGGGTTCTGATTTAAGGACACAAGTAATACCTAGTGGAATTGCACGTGGGCTACAGGGAGAAGGAAGGGAGGGAAAGACTATGATTCTTGTAACCAAGGAATAATGTTCTAAATTGACTAAATAAAATTTTCAAAAAAAAAAAGAAGTCCCTTTCCAAAATCCCTCTAATAGGAGGACTCCAACCTCACTCCGGGTACTCTGAGACAAGGCTTTTCTGGGTGCCAGATGTCTGGAGTTCTTTAGAATGGCAGCAAAGTATGCCAGTCTACTTTTCTTTACCCTACTAGTTTAAGAGGATTGTTTACAGATTAACAAAAGGTTTTGTCTCCAATCTTATTCAACCAGAGGGTGGGAGAAGAAACAAAGTTGTAGCTTCAATTTTAAGATTAAACCAGTCTCCCTTTAAAATCCAAAGGTTATTGGAGTACCTTAGAAAGGAGTACAGGCTAGTATTAAATTTCCACAGTGAGGAAGTCAGAATACTTCCTAATTCCCAATAACGCTTACTTTCAGGCTCTCGCTACCAGCATCACTCAGAAACCTCCCTTTCTTTGGAATTCTTAGAATTCACATTTATTGTACAATCTGTTGTCTTTGGACCTTCAAACATTCCTTTCTTTCTCTCAATGAGTTCACTGCCCCAAGGGTATTTTGACATTTATATTGATATTTCCACAAACACCTCAACCTCCTGGTTTCTTCCCTGTTTCTTTCCTCTTTCACTTTCCTGTGACCTATTCCCCATACACTGCATATTCTTGATCTTGCTATTACTCACAAATGTATCACTTCTATGTTCATGAACTCTGAAATCATGTGTTATGAATCTACATGTTCTTCACCTTTCCTCATGACCTCCAATTTCTCTATTCCTTGGTTCTTTCTCAGGCCATCACCCTACACTGACTACATTCTCTTCCCTTTCTCATCTGGACTCCTTGACAAACCAATTCAACCTCACACTCTCCTCTTCTCTTGAGTCTCTTGCTCACTTATCCTATTGAATAGAACTTGCCAAGCCTCAGCACTAGACTGCTCTACTATCTGATGCCTTTGCTCCTACTCCTGCTTTGCTGAATGAAGGTGAAAATCATGAAAAAATTAAGGATGAGATCTAGATTTATTACACATTTATTAAACTAATAATGCTACATTTGTCCCTCACATGATGAGGAAACCCTTTTATTCTGACTCACCTCCCTATTTATAAAATGGGTCTTCCAAACTTCCATCCCACCTCAAATCTGTTATAGCTCCTTTACCTGACTATTCTCAGCTGAGAATTCTGCTTCATATTTCCCTGAAAAAACAGAAGCTATTCCCTGAGAGTTTCCTCTTCTTTCCTCAGTCATTCTCATCTTACTAAGATGCCTATTGCCACTTTTCCCTCCTTCACCTCTTCGTCACATGAAAAGGTAAACCTCTCTATATGCATGTGATCTTACTCTCATCTTCTCCACAGCAGATTGTCCCTTCTACCAATCCCACTCTCATATATCTTCAAACTTCTTCCTGTCTTGTTACTTTCCTATTGCCTGACTCACCAAACTCAAAATCCCTCACTTTAATCTTCCCATCCCTGCTAACTATTGTCCTATTACTCCTTTTCTCTTCTCTGACTAAATCCCTTGAGAAGACAGCTCTTTTTTGTGCCGACTTCCTTTTCCTTCTTAATTCTCTGACCTCATGAATCAAATGAAATTTCTCTCCAAAGTTAGAAAGGATCTCTTAATTACCAAATCTAATGGTCCTTTCTTAGACTTCATCCTTCTCTGCAACTTTTGACATTACTAATTACCCTCTTCTCCTTGATTCTCTCTTCACTAGGTTTTCATGACACTAGCCTCTCCTAGTTCTTCTCCTATTTGTCTAACTACTTCTTCTCAGTGTCCTTTGATGTTTGGAGTCAGCTGGGTGGCACAATGATTAAAGCATTGGGCTTCAAGTTAGGAAGATCTAAGTGCAAATCCAACCTCAGAAACTGTAAACCTTAAAATGTCTTAGACTTATAAATGTTGGAAATTTCACCATTGGGAAATTTCATACTTGAAAAATTTCCTATTGATAGTGGGAACTCTATTGGAATGTGAACCCCATTGGCATGGGAGGTTCCTCCTCCTCCCTTCTTAAGATTTCTTTAGGACAGAAACCTTTTGCTGAACAATGGAAAGGGCTTTGACCTATGCTTAAGCATAGAACAGGAATTTCTTTGAGTCATGATTGATTTTAGAATTGATACAATAGAGATACTTGGAATGACAGAACCAGGTCTTGGAAAATACAATTTCCACCCCACTCAGTCCTAACAGGATTTAGGAAGGGCTGCAGCAAAGGATCAAGATTTAATTATTTGAGAATATGACCTTCAACAGACATGTGCAAAGCCACAGACCTCTGGGCGGTCCTGGGTTAAGCTAGAGCCACCATTGGCACAGGGAAGACTTGGACAGTGATTGGTAGATGTGAGAACTGAGGGGAGGGAACTTGGATGGTTTCCTTAAAGATAGGGGGGTCTGAGGACTGAAGGGTGGTTGGTTGGAGAGTTTTTTGGCTCTGAGAGGTTGGGCTGCTCTGAAGGAAGATGGAGGTGGAGGCCGCTGAGACTGTTTCTCCATTTTGGTCACGTGAGTAATAGGGACTGATCTCCTTTCTTTGCCTCAGCAATCTAAGGGCTTGGGCCCTTTGGCCCAGCCTAAACAGAAGGGGTATTTAAGCCCTATTTCCTTCTCTCCCCTTTCTCTCTCCCTCTCTCTCTCTATCTCTAATTCCTTTCTTCCTCCTGTTTGTAATTAAACTCCAAAAAAGGCTGACGGCTGACTTGAGTTTTCATTTAGGAATTACATAAATGAATTCCTTGGCGACCTTAAATTAATATATATCAGTCTTTTAAAGTGATTTCCTTGTCACAAAACTCACTGTGTAATGGTGGGCAAGTCAGTAATCCTGAGAAAGTGAAGGGTCACTGTGGTACTTCAAATTACAGTTTTCTCAGATAATATAGGAATAACAATAATAGCACTTACTTTGCAGGGCTATTGAGAGGATCAAATGAGATAATATTTCTAAGTGCTTAGCTCAGTGTCTGACACGTAGGCTCCTAATAAATGCTCATTCCCTTCCTTCCCCTTTTCAGCCAGGTCATTCCTGTTAACTCTAGGTATGCCCCAAGGCTCTGTCCTAGAACCTCTTCTTCTTCTATAGTATTTTGCTTATTCATCTATGCAAGTGATTCTGAGATATATCTGGCCAGTCCTAAGCTCTCTATTGACATCCAGCCTCACATCTCTAATAGTCTACTAGACATCTTAAACTTGATGTGACCCAAACTGAAGTAATTATCTTTCCTGCCAAATCCTCCCCTTTTCCTAACTTCCTAAATTCCCTATTACTGTGGAAAATACCACTGTCCTCTCTGTCACCATGGCTTGAAACCAAGGCATCATCTTCAGTTCTTCAGAGCTAATCTGTTATTAAATCTTATGTTTCAACTTTTATAAGATCTCTTGTACATGCTCTCCTCTGACAATGTCACAATCATATTGAAGGTCCTTATCACCTCATGCCTGGATCACTGCAATAGCTTGCTGGATTGTCTTCTTATATCAAGTCCATTTCTGCTAGTTTATTTTCCACTTTAATCTTCCTAAAATAGAACACTAACCATGTCACTACCCTATTCAATTAACTCTAGGGGTTTCCTGTTGCCTTCAGGATCGAATACAAAATCCTTTGTTTGGCCTTCAAAGCCCTCCATAACACACATGATGCTCTCAAGGAATTTAAATTCTAATGAGAGGAAGGGTGAGTACACTAAAAAAAATTTTTTTTAAGTGAAAGAAATAAGATAAATGCAAAAGAGTCCCAAGCAAAGTGCTATGAAGGACAGGCAAAGTCTCTGTTTAAGGAGGAAAGAGATGAATAAATTTGTTCAGAAGAGATTAAGAAAGGCTTTGTGGAGGTGCTAGCTCCTTAAGCTTTGAAAGTACCTTCTCTTTCAGCTTTAGAACCAAAATGCCAAATTTTGTGCCACTTCCTCTGAGGCCAGTTGTAGTCCAGAAATCCTGCTAGAGGCAGGAAGACCTATTATTAAGTGATTATAAAACAATCTAGGTGACAGAAGATAAGAGACTAAATTGGAGGAGGGTAAAAAGGATGGATAAAAAGTCACAATGACACTCAGTTGCACTGGCAACTGAGATAAGGGCAAGGGAAGAGGAAAAAATGACTCCATGTTTTTAGCCTGTGCCACCAAGAGTGACAGTATCATCAACAGGATGGATAAGTGAGGGAGAAGGACAAGTTCAAGAAATAATTTCCAAAAGAATGAACTTGAAATTACTGACTTTGAAGTGCTGACAAGATATGGAGATAAGAGACAAAGCAAATCAGTGGAAATACAGGATTAGAGTTCTGAGGAGCAGTTGGAATTAGAAATAGAAATATGGCAGTCAGATCCACAGAGATAACAAAGAAGAAAGCCATATGGGAGTGGATGACATAATAAAGAAAGAGGAGACAATGACCAAGAGCTAAACCTCGAGATGCAGATGTAGAAGGGACAAGAGAAGGATGAAGAGATGATAGGTAATTTGAGTACTGGAAAAATCATCTGCATAGTCTTTCCTGGATATTTACATGCTTTCATTTTTGGACTGTTATTAATAGTTTTGAAATATAAGAATTAAAGCAAATAGGAGAGAGGAGGTTCAATTTGACTTCTGGAGAGAAAGAGAGCTGGTGGTATAAGAAGTCACTTAGAGAGTAAGCCCTTCTTGGAAATTTCACAGGTGAGGAAACTAAGAACTAATGTGAGCTTGCTCAAGGTCATACAAGCAGAGGCAAAATTTGAAAGCAAGACATAGAATTTCAAATCTAAGGTTCTTTGGCCATCTTATTAATAATCCCCACAGCTTCAATCATCAACTCTATGAAGATGAATAGAAATTCTTCTTCTCTCTTTAGCCTCTCTTCAAAGAGGCAGATCTATCCTTCTAACAGTATTCTCAACACTTTCACTCCAATGTTTTGTCAATCTTAAACTTCTTTCTAGGTTCTTCTGCCAAAATATGTTGGAGATAATGAATTCAATTTTGAACTTTTATGATCTATGTGCTAGTAAGATAATCAAATGAATATGTATAAAAGGCAAATGGAAATGCCAGATTAGGCTTTAACAAAGCATGAAAGAAGTGAGAATATAGATTTACAAGTGAAAGAAACAAGTGTTAATTAACATTTGATTTTTTTAGAGAGATTAAGTTAAACCTTTTTTTTTCTTCAAAACTATGGAGTCTGGAATCCATATAGAGAGCAATTTTTTTTGGACTCTAGAAAGCTTTATATCATTCCAGTGAATAATATTATTATTCTTTTAAGCTCTACATTTTACAGAGCATTCATGACAATACAGCAATCACTTTCCTTTTCTTGTATCCTATGCTTTAAAAAAGAAAAAATAAAGTACACAGGTCTAGAAAATTAGTCTAGAAATTTAGGTCTTAAGAGGAAAGTAAAAAATGTATTTTGCATACATGTTCTTGGCTGTAAAATGTAATACACTTGTATAGTGGAGATGAGTTAATATACCACTTTAACATAATTACTATTGACATCTTATGCTTTTTGGCAGCCTACAAATGTAAACTATTATGAAAGGATTAATGTTTTCTTTAGAACATAAATTAAATTGTCCACTCATACAATTTCACTTTGGAATGCTGATACTAGCTAATCTGCTTTGTCTGACACAAAGCTGTATCTTGATTTATTGGACAAAAACAGAACTTGAGCAATCAGGGTAAGATCAAGATTATATAGTTTCACTTTCATATAAGTTACAAAGCACAACAATTATTTCCTGGAAATCTTGAGTCCATGAAGTACAGATATGATTACAAAACTGTGCTTATAAACTGCCACAATATTGGTATTTCCATTAGGTAGAACAGATATTGTGATTTCTAATAAATCATGACTGTTTCTTTAACACCCTTTGACATTTTCACAAAATAAAGATAAAGCTGAACCAAAACAAATTGTGAATTAAAAACCAGATACCAAGTTCACATCACAAATAAGCTATATTACACAAAATGAAATGTAAACTTTGAACCCCCCCCCAAAAGACAAATGACAGATCAGCTCAAAATAACCAAACCTTCCTGTCCAAAAGGTTCCTGGAAGATGGATACCAGTGTCTACTTGATCATCTTCAGTAACAGACAGTTTCCTGGGTCACAAAATAGCCTGTCCTATTGTTGAAAGACATTATTATATAAAAGTTTACCTCCCTCTAACTTCACCCACTGGTACTAATTCAATAACTTTAATTCAATCCTGTAATTGTGTACTATGTACCCAACACACTGTGATTAAGTAATCAAAATTCACTTTAAGAAATGAAATTTCCTGGTCACACATCCCAATGAAATGTTCTGCACACAACTTTGAACCCAAGATTAAGTGAAAATATATTAAAAATCACTGCTAACTCCATCCTAGATGGAGCATAATAGCACCTGATAAATTTCTGCTCATCACAACTTAGTTTCTTTGGCCAGATGAGAAAACTTTCATGACCAAAAGTGTTAAATTTAGATTTTACAATTTCTGGGAAAGCAGGAAATTTGAGTTTCCAACAAAATCTGGAGTCCCCCAAAGAATCATCTCTGGACCATGAAGAACACCAGGCAATATAAAGAGTTAACAAAACTAAAGAATATCATGAAGAAGCTAAGAAAGACACATACCAGGAGACAAAGCCTAAAGCCTAAACAATTCTCTGGAAAACCCGGGAGAAAAAAGAGGCCAAGAATTAGGTCTTGTATAATCTCCAGGAGTCAAAAAGAGTTGGGCAAATTTTCACAGAGAGAGTTTACCAACCTCTCGTCTATTCTTGACTCTATCAGCCAGTTTCCAGTCTTAAATAAGTAGCCACAGAATCATAGACACTTAACACCAGGTGTAACAGTCCCTAAACCTCCTGAATGCTTTTGCAGGATGACTCCTAAAGTCTTTGGGATGGAAAGTCCATGATCTGTTTATCTTCCCTACCCCTTCAGGACCTGGCTTAGTGTCTTAGTGGTAGTAGGCAGTTAATCAGTATTTATTGAATGGATGAATAGCCTCTTTGTGTCTTTTATAATTTAATCATTTATTTGACATTCTTCTGACTTCATGATTTGCTTGGCCTAAATTTCTGATTTGGCTACTGAAATAACTTATTTGTCACACATAGTGAAATAAAAAGAGAAACCTAACATTCTTTTTGTTGAAAAAAAAGGGGGGGGAGGGAAATTCCTTGAAAAGGAAACAGTATTGACAAAAATACTTTCAGTTCTGCAATCTGGGACTTCCCCAGGAGTAAATCTGTGTATACTGTGTTAACTATTAGCTGGATCAAACAGTTAAGAAGGAAGAGTCTATAAATACTGATTCCTATGCACATGGTCCTTCAGAAATTCTTCAGCCTCTCTGAGTACACTGAGAATAAAGAGGAACATCCATCCAATCTCATCACAATGAAACAAAGCACTATCCTTCGCACAATCTTCCTGCTTTGCTGGATCTTAATTATTCTGCCCAGGGTTCAAGGTAAGAAGGCACAGTGACTTATTTTATTTTGAAAATAGCAATAGAATTGAATATGTGTGTGTATTTATATATATATATATATATATATATATATATATATATATATATATATATATATATAGTATTGAAATGCCTTAAAGTTTTCCTATTTGCCTATGTAAGAAAAGGCCCCCAGAATCATGTTTAAAGTCTCTGGGTAGATGACTTAAATCAATTTATCAAAGCCGATGAGAAAAATGTCCCAAAGCAAACTAATTACTAGGGTAGTATAATTAACTAAGTGCTATTTTGTTGGCAGTCATTTTTTTCAATCAAACCATCTCCAAATTCTCTCAGCATGAGTACTTGTGAAATTTAACCTTTCAAAGAACCTGACTCCTCTTCAGAGAAACTCAATATGCTTTAAGTGGCACAAAATAAGTTCATTCTATGACCCAGCATTTAAGTGGCAGCATTTGGCTGAAAGCTTCCTATTAATATTCATTACTGTATTAGGACACTCACTATATTAACTTGTTCTATTCTGCCAATTTCTTTTTCTAAGGATCCCCACTCTTAAGAAATATACGGTGTCGATGTATCAAGTCTTATGATGCTGTCCCTAATGTGAAAGTCTTACAAAAACTTGAAGTAATTCCCCAAAGTTCATCATGTTCACATACTGAGATCATGTGAGTAAAACCCTACCCACTGGCTAATAGAGTTTTTCCAGGGCCATCACAGTTTAAATCAAACATCGAAAGTTGGGGTGGGGGGGCGGGATATGGTTCAAAGGAAAGAACACTGGTCCTATATTCAGAAGATTGGGTTTCAAATTCTAGCTTGTATAGTCACTACCTGATGGAAAACAGGTATGTCAGTCTTTTGGCCCTTGAGATGATTATATTGGTTACCTACCTCACAAGATTGCTGTATAGAAAGTGCTTTGTAAATCTAAAAGTGCTATAAAAATGTGAATTCTTATTACTGAATAATTACAGAAAAGATCAATGTCTAAAGTTTTATTATCTTGGTAGAAAGATAAATTTCATTATCACTGAATATAATTTTTGTTAATTCTTCCCTGTGATTTTACTCATTGCAGTGCTACAATTAAGAGAACTCAAGAGCAAAGATGTCTGAACCCTGACTCTAAGCAAATACAAAATTTAATTAAATTAATTAACAATAAAAGGTAAGGTCTCTCTCCAAAATACAGATCTATAGGCAGGGGCTTTTCTGAGTTACTTGGAGCTCATCCATCTAGCCTTGTAATTCACCTTCATGTGGCATAATTTTAGCCCTTTGGATTGCTTCTTCCACAAGGGATTCTCACCTATCTTTGGTGGATGAGGTGGCATTTATGGATGATATCCTGGTTAATTCCTACCTAGGAAGCCACTCAGTAAAAACCAGATTCTGATAATCTTGATGCACTGTCAGCAAATTTACTCATAGCCTGGAAGGATCCAATGAATGGATGGTTTATGACTTTGGTTTATGACTTTTCTTTTCTATCCTGAGATTCAATCCCAACAAGATCTAGAACAAAGGCTAAGTAAGTTACAAAACAAAACATCTTAAAATTTTACTCCTTGCTTTATAGGTCTACAGAAACTTCTAAAATCAGAAGTAGAAATCACCCTACTGCTCCTAAGAGGATGGACTAGGATGTGGCCAAATATGCCTCTTCTCCTCAATGAACTTCAAGCAATAAGAACTGCTGTATAAATTAGTAATAATAGTTAGCACTTTACATAGTGCTTGAAAGTTTACAAAGTGCTTTACATGTTTTTTCATTTGATTCTCACAAAATCCTTGTGAGATAGGTGCTATTATTGTTATTGCTACTGTTATATAAATGAAGGTATTGAGACTGAGAGAGATTAAGTGACTTGTCCAGCGTGAAAGAACTAGTAAGTGCTTGAAGTTGAATTTGAATTCAGATCTTCCTCACTTCAAGTCTAGTACACTATCTTCTGTACTACTTAGTTGCCCAGATGACAAGCCATAAGTCACTAGGACTTAATGGTTGTTTAAAAAGAAACTGGTTATCTAGTAGGAAGATGTCAAGAAAATCCTGGCTCTGTCCTTTATGCCCTTTGGATAACCCTAAGAAAATGATTCTGGTATTCATTGGCACTCGGTTTCATCATCTGTAAAAGAAAAGAGCTGGACAAAATAACTGATTAAATCCCTTCTAGTTCTAAATCTGATTTGAGGGCTGTGTGGCACTCAAGTGGTCCTAGAACCACCTCACAAACTCTGAGATCTTTCTTAATCCCCACCAGAGACTGGTCCAGACCCCCAACATGCCTTCACTGTTAAACTGTTAAAATAACTGGATGACAAGACTTAATGATGTGCTAGGCAGACAAACTGTTTTTGTATAGAGATAAAAAGCCTGTTTAGTTACTGTGTGTTTCTATTTTTTTTTCCCTGACATGGCTTATCTTTTATTTATTTATTTTTTGTTTTGAACTTGAACATCAAATAAATATTTCTATATTCATGATAAAACAGAGGGGGTTGTATATTCATCTGCGATTACTGCTTGCTTTTTACAAATAAATTCAACATGTACAATAGAACAAATACTTATACTCAGGCAAAATACATTCTCAGAAAGGTTGTGTCCAAACATGTCTTACTGTGCATTTTGACTTGTCAGCTCTCTCTGATTCTCTAGAATCCTGGATAGTTATAATATTCAGAGTTTCTTAAGTCTTTGAAAATTCTTTTTCTCTCATGTTTTACTATTGTGTTATATATGCTATATTGTATAAATTATTTTCCTAGTCCTGCTCATCTCACTTTGCATCTATTCATACAAGTATTCCCAGTTTTTCTGATACTATTCCTTTCATCATATCTTATAGCACAATTATATTTCATATGTTCATATGCCCTAATTTAATCATCCATTCCCAAATTTAGGGATATTCTCTTAGATTTCAGTTCTTTGCTATAACAAAAAATAACTGCCAAAATATTTTTCTATACATGGGTCCTTATTCTCTTCCTTTTATCTCTTTCGATCTCTCTATTTCTCTTTTAAGGTTTATGTAATCCACAATGCTTCCCCAGTTCAAAAATACATACACAGATACCTATTTAAGTATTTATGTATACATATATGGAATGTATCTTAGACACACATTCCCTATATTTCACTCTACTATGTTTATTAAATCATTTATGTAACTGTCAATTAAAAATAAATAATAGGATAAAGTAAATCCCAAGGTAAGTGTTCTGGCTCTGAGATAATAATGCAAAACAAAGGGGTATATTTTTGAAAATAAAAACACATTTGTCCTTCCAACATGAAAATAAGCTTTTTGATTGTGCAGGGACAAAAAATACAAATAAATATTATAACTACAAGGAAAGAACTGAAATTCATTTGTAGTTGCAACTTTATTCATATACAGATGTGGTTTTTTTGCCAATTTATACCAGAAGCCAAGAAAGTGACGCTTTGCTTTTACACTTTGGGGCTGGAGAAGTGTGGAGTAGGGTGTGATTCCTCAAAGAAATGATGGGAGGTTAGGGTTTTTTCCAAAGATCCCCAGACCCAAGTTCCTATCATAGATCCCTCTACCTCCAATGTCCAGGGCTCCTTCCCTAATTACACGGTGGTACAATTCTCTTTATAAATCTCAAATAGATATCATTTTGCTAGGGAAATAATTTTGAAAACTTGGTGAGCAACTAATCAATTAAAAAATGCTCCATTCAACAGGCTCTCAAAGTACTTTTTTCTTCATAGATATTTGATAATAAGAAATGCTTAGATAGGAAATTATTTGATGTATAGCACACCAGAAATCCTTCCCTTTTCTCGTCATTCTAAAAGAAAATAAGAAACTAAACCTCATCCTGCTTTAAAAAAGTTTATCTCTTCCTTCTTTTTGAAAGAGGCATAATGTGTTATAGATTATTTGATAGAGATATTTAAAAATTATTTGGGAATTCAATATGCTCTATCGTATCATTATAACATAGGACATGAATAATCTCATGTTTCTCTGAAAACAATAACATTAAAGTTGCTGGGGAGTTCCTATCAGGTTTTAATAGTCTGCGACCTCCATCGTTTCTATTGTCTTTAATGTAGTAACAGTCTAATTGGAGTGCACATCTCACTTGGCTATTACCAATAAAAGGAAATATGTACAATGGGGGAGGGTAGCAGAACAGAAATAATATGGACATATGATTTCATCAGTGTATGGAACTTAAAAATTCAGCATGGAGCAACAGGGAAAGCTGAGTGGTTAGTGAGTCTGGAGTGAAGAATACCTAAGTTCCAATCTAGCCTTAGACATTTATTTACTAGTTGTGTGACTCTGGGCAAGTCATATTACCATGTTTGCCTCAATTTCCCCAACTATCAGATAAGATGGAAAAGGAAATGGCAAACCATTCCACTCTCTTTGTCAAGAAAACTTCAAATGGGGTCCTGAAGAGTCTGACACAACTGAAACAACTCAACAACAATAAACTATTTATTCAGTGTCAACTGAAGGCCAACTATTGCTCAAAGCACTAAAGCTAAAACCACAAAAATGAAACAGTCCCTGTCTTTAAGGAGCTTCCATTCTGCTAGGGGAAACATGAACATAGATAAGTAAATATAAAATATGTATAAAGTTAATGCAAAGTGATTGCTGGCATGGGAAGAAAGGGCAGGAATCAAGTGGCTGTGGCACTTGAGGTGAGCCTTGAAAGATGCTAAGAATTCTGAGACAGAAGTGAGGAGTGAGCAGGGTGGATATAAGGAGACCCTGGACAAAATCATGAGGAGAGTAGATGCAATATCCTGAATGCTGTTATTGTTACTATTCAATTGCTTTCAGTTGTGTCCAAATCTTTATGACCCCATTTGGAATTTTCTTGGCAATGATAGAGGAGCAGGGCCTTGCCCAGGGTCACCCAGTGCCTGAGGCCAGATTTAAACTCAAGAAAAGGAGTCTTCCTGACTCTAGGCCTCAGCTCGTCCACTGTGCCATCTAGCTGCTCTGAATGTACTGAGGAGGGAACACTAAATAGGACAGTTTGGCAGGAATGCAGAAGTTCAAATAGAATTCTGGGGAGAAATGAAGCAAATTTTTAAAAAAGAGTTAAATGAAATTAAGATGCTAGAAGAGAAATTGAAAAAGAAATGAGAACTATAGAAAGAACTGTAAAGGAATTAATACACTGGCATAAGTAGTAGAAAACATTACTGAATCAACAAACTCCATAAAAATTAGAATGGATAAAGAGAAGTTAATGACTCCTTGAAACAAGAAATATTAAAAACAAAGTGAAAAAAATAGAAGAAAAATATAAAGTATATCAAAGTAGAAACAACTGACCTGGAAAATGATCTAAGAGAAAAATACTTAAAAGTCATTGTACTCACTAAAAGCCATGACCAAAAATAAGTCATGAAAGAGATACCATATTTCAGGAAATCTTAAACCTGGCCATACCTCTTAGAACTGGATATCAAAGTGAAAACAGAAAGAATTTATTGGTCACAGCCTGAAAGAAACCCCCAAACCAAACCCCTCAAAAATATCAAAGCCAAAATCCAGTTTCCAGCTCAAACAAAAAATACTGCAAGTATCCAGAAACACAGAAACAAAACCAGAGTTTTCCAGAAACTTTGAAGTTAAAACACAAGAGTTAAGAAAAACATAAAAAAAGTTGACATGAGTAAACCATATAAAGAATTAAACAAGGATAACTTATTCATATTCTAATACAGGGGTCCCCAAACTTTTTACACAGGGGCCCAGTTTACTGTCCCTCAGACCGGTGGAGAGCCAGATCACCGCTATCTGATGCCTGTATACAGTACTGGAGGTGGTGCTGGGCCTGTGACACTGTATACCGCTGTCTGGGATAGTGGAGGCTGCAGCGCTGGATGTGATGGGCCTGTCACACCTTGCAAAGGCCCACCACCACCACCACCACCACTATACCGGGCAGCAGTATACACAGTGCGGAATCCCCTCCCCCAGATCCCCACTCACCATGCTGACTTCTTCCATTGTGCAGTCACATAATCCTTTGTGCGGCGCCCCGTTCTCATTCAGTTACTCTCAGAACAAGGCGCCATGCAAAAGATTATGTCACTAGTAGTACTGTATGTGAGTGACGCCATACTTTGCGGCACTGCCACATCCAGTACTCCTCTCACTGACAACCAATGAATGAGGTGCCCCTTCTGGAAGTAGAGTGGGGGCCGGATAAATGGCCTTCGGGGGCCGCAGGCAGTAGTTTGGGGACCCCTGTTCTAATATAAGGAGATGATACACATGTCCCCTCAAAACACTATCAACAGCTAGATGGCACAGTGGATAAAGTGCAGATCTTGAATCAGTAAGACCTGGATTCAAATATAACTCTAGATACTTACTAGCTATGTAACTCTAGGCAAGACACTTAATTCTCAGTTTCTTCATCTGTAAGATGATGATAATAGCACCACAAAGTTGTGAAGATTAAATGAATTAACACTGCTAAAATGTTTTACAAACTTTAAAACACAGTATAAATGCTAGATGTTATTATCAGTGGTCCTAGAGAAAGTCAAAATAGAAAGAGGGTCTGAGATGGGTGTAATGTTTTGATAATCTTAAAAGAAGATAGCTAGGTGGCTCAGTGGACAGAGAGCCAGGTTTAGAGATAAGAGGTACTGGATTCAAATTTGACATCAGACACTTCCTAGCTGTGTGACCCAGGGTAAGTCACTTAACCTTAATTGTCCAGCCCTTATCACTCTTCTTGTTGTTAAAAAAAAAAAGAATGGAAAGGGAGGAAATGAAGAATAAACTGGGAGTGGAGAGAGAAGTATGGGGAAAATGATTTCATTATCAAAATGCTCAAAGACAAAAGGGTGAGTGAGACAAGTGACATCTGAACATTCCTCTCATCTAAACTAACAAAAGAAGGGAAGAATATATTCACACAATTAGGTCAAGAAATGCATCTCACTCAAGAGGAAAAACAGGAAGGAGAGACAGAAGTGAAAGAGAGAATAGATTAAGGGACAGGTTAGTCCCAAGTAAAACAAACATTTAGAGCAATCTCTTTTTGAAGTTGCAAAGAATTGGAAACTGAGGGGTGCTCATCTTTTGGAATGACTAATGACTAACTTATGGCATAGAAATGCGATCAAATACTATTACGTTATTAATGAAAGGTGTATTTTCAGAGAAATCTGGAAAGGCATGTATGAAATAATGTGAGATGAATTGTTTAAAAATTTAAAAGACTGGAACTATGATAAATTCAATGATAAAATATGGTTCTAGATGACTCATAATGAATGAAATACGCTACTCAACTCCTGACATGAAAGTGATAAACTCAGAGTACAGATTGAAACTTTTTTTGGACATGGCCAATGCTGGAATTACTTTTGTTTGGCTCTACATGTTTGTTCTGGGGGTTTTAGTTTTCTTTCTTTCTCAAAAAGGGTGTGGGATAGCAGAAAGAAAAAATGGATTTTTGTTCTTTGTCAGGGTCAGTATTTATGTGAGCAGAAAAAAGGAGCAAGTTGCAAGAGATGTTAGATAGAGTCAACGAGACTTGTAAGCTGATTAGATATAAAGGGTTAGAGAAAGGGGAAAGTGAGTATTATTCTTAGGTTGACAACCTGGATGACTGGAAGAATGGTGGTACCCTAGAGAGAAACAGAGAAGTTAAGAAAAAAGTGTATTAGGGAAAATATTATGAGTTTTGTTTTGGACCTGTATAGCTTAAAAAGTCAGTGGGATTCTATTCTATTATTCTAGTAACATGGTATTGGAGCTCAGAGTCGTGTAGTTCTTGGAGTCATGGGCCTGGAGATGACAGATGAGCCTTTGACAATGAATATAGAGAGAAAATGACCCAGAACAACATTGGGACATGCAGAACATGGATCTGCATACTCGGCAAAAGTGATTAAGAGAACCTGGAAAGCCCAAAGAAAAGAAAGCATGGGGTTTACAGAGATGTCATCAGTGCTCAATGCTACAGATTGATCAAGAAGGATGAGTTTGGAGAAGAGGTTTTCACATTGGACAGTTAAGAATTATGGTGAAACTATAATAGTGAAGGAGTCCCTGGTAAAGGAGGAAGTGTAGTGCTGGGTACAGTGAGGAATAAAGATCAATTCCAAATAACATGGAGACAGAAGCATGAATTAGAATGGCACTGGTGATTCTTTAGGCTTCTTGATATTATCTGCAGAAAGTAATCATTTTATTTCTTCTTTACCTATAGCTATTTCTTCAATCTCTTTTTGTTGCCTTATTGTCATAGAGAACATTTCTTCTTCCTTGTTGTCATATGAATGAATGATTTATCTATTTTATTGTGTTTTTTAAATAGCCACTCTTACTTTTTTTACTTTTATTTTTAAATTTTATTTAATTGGATGCTTTAGAATTATTTTCCATGTTTACACTCATGTTCCTTCCCTCCCATATCTGATGTGCAATTCCACTGGTTTTAATATGTGTCATTGATTAAGACCCATTTCATTATTATTAATATTTGCACTAGGGTGATCTTTTAGAGTCTACTTTCCTAGTCATAGCCTCACTGACCCATGTGATCAAGCAGTCGTTTTTCTTTTGTGTTTCTTTTCCCACAGGAGTTCTTTTGGATGTGGATAGTGTTCTTTCTCATATGTCCCTCAGAATTATCCTGGGTCATTGCATTGCTGCTAGTAGAGAAGTCCATTACATTTGATTTTACCACAGTGTATCCATCTCTCTTTATAAGGTTCTTCTGGTTCTGCTCCTTTTATTATTCCTTTGAACACAATAGTATTCCATCACCAACATATACCACAATTTGTTTAGCCATTCCCCAATTGGAGGGCATCCCCTCATTTTCTAATTTTTGGCCACCACAAAGAGTGCAGCTATGAATATTCTTGTACAAGTCTTTTTCCCTATTATTTCTTTGGGGTACAAACCCAGCAGTGATATGGCTGGATCAAAGGGCAGACAGTCTTTTATCGCCCTTTGGGTATAGTTCCAAACTTGCCTTCCAGAATGGTTGGATCAACTCACAACTCCATCTGCAATGCATTAATGTCCCAATTTTGCCACATCCCCTCCGACATTAATTACTTTCCTTTGGTGTCATGTTAGCTAATCTGCTAGGTGTGAGGTGATACCTCAGAGTTGTTTTGATTTGCATTTCTCTGACTATAAGAGATTTAGAACATTTTTTCATGTGTTTATTAATAGTTTTGATTTCTTTATCTGAAAATTACCTATTCATGTCCCTTGCCCATTTATCAATTGGGGAATGGCTTGATTTTTGTAGAATTGATTTAGTGATTAGACCTTTGTCAGAGGTTTTTGTTATAAAGACTGTTTCCCAACATGTTGCTTCTCTTCTAATTTTGATTGCATTGGTTTTGTTTGTATAAAACCTTTTTAATTAATGTGATCAAAATTATTTATTTTGCATTTTATAATTTTTTCTAATTCTTGCTTGGTCTTAAAATCTTTCCTTTCCCAAAGATCTGAGAAGTATACTATTCTGTGTTCACCTAATTTACTTATTGTTTCCTTCTATGTTCAAGTCATTCACCTTTTCTGAGTTTATCTTGGTATAGGGTGCAAGATGTTGATATAAACCTAATCTCCCCCATACTGATTTGCAATTTTCCCAGAAATTTTTGTCAAATAATGGATTTTTGTCCCCAAATCTGTGATCTTTGGGTTTATCATAGATTGTCTCACTGAGGTCACTTATCCCAAGTCTACTCCACTGATCCTCCTTTCTGTTTATTAGCCAGTATGATGTGGTTTTGATGATCATTGCTTAATAGTACAGTTTAAAATCTGGTACTTCTAGGCCACCTTCCTTTACATTTTTCTTTCATTATTTCCCTTGATCAAGAATACTTGATCTTTTGTTCTTCCAAATAAACTTTGTTATTGTTTTTTTCTAATTCTGTAAAAAAGATTTTTGGTAGTTCAATGGGTATGGCACTAAATAAGTAAATTAATTTGGGTAGGATTGTCATTTTTATTATGTTAGCTCATCCTACTCATGAGCAATTAATGTTTTTCCAATTATTTAGATCTAGTTTTAATTGTGTGGAGAGTGTTTTTGTAGTTGTGTTCATATAGTTCTTGCTTTTGTCTTGGCAGATAGATTCCCAAGTATTTTATGCTGTCTATGTTGATGATTTTAAAGGGAATTTCTCTTTCTAACTCTTGCTACTGGGATGAGTTGGAAGCATAAAGAAATGCTGATGATTTATGTGGGTTTATTTTGTATCCTGCAACTTTGCTAAAATTGTTGATTATTTCCACTAGCTTTTTAGTTGAGTCTCTAGGATTCTTTAAGTAGATCATCATATCATCTGCAAAGAGTGATAGCTTGGTTTCCTCATTGCCTATTTTAACACCTTCAATTTCGTTTTCTTCTCTAATTGCTACTGCTAGTGTTTCTAGTATAATGTTAAATAACAGAGGTGATAATGGGCATCCTTGTTATGCTCCTGATCTTATTGGGAAGGTTTCTAATTTATCCCCATTGCAGATGATGCTTGCTGATGGTTTTAGATAGTGTTTATTATTTTTAGGAAAGACTCTTCTATTCTAGTGTTTTCAATAGGAATGAGTGTTGTATTTTGTCAAAGGCTTTTTCTGCATCTATTGAGATAATGTGATTTTTGTTGGTTTGCTTGTTGATATGGTCAATTATGTGAATGGTTTTCCTAATATTGAATCATTCTTGCATTCCTGGTATAACCTCTGCCCTCTCTAATTTATTAATATATGAACTCAAGGATATACACTTTCCCCTAAGTACTGCTTTAACTGTGTCCCATAGATTTTGAAAGGATATCTTTTCATTGTCATTTTCTTCAATGAAATTATTGTTTCTATGATTTGTTCTTTAACTAACAGATTTTGGAGAATTGTATTATTTAATTTCCAAATAATTCCAATTCCAATAGTTTTTTATTTTCCTCTCTAAAAACCCTTACTAATTATTATTTCTATTGCATTGTGATCTCAAAAGGTTGCATTTATTATTTCTTCTCTTTTGCCCTTGTTTGCAATGTTTTTATGCCCTAATACATGGTCAATCTTTGTGAATGTATCATGTGCTGTTGAAAAGAAGGTGTATTCCTTTTTGTCCCTATTTATTTTCCTCCACATATCTACTAACTCTAATTTTTCTAATATTTCATTCACTTCTCTTACTTCTTTCATATTTATTTTTTGGTTTGATTTATCTAGTTCTGATAGAGGAAGGTTCCAGTCTCCCACTTGTATAGATTTTCTACCTATTTCATCCTTGAGCTCCACTAGTTTAGAAATTTGGGTGCTATGTCATTTGGTGCATACATGTTGAGTACTGATATTTCCTCATTGTCTATACTGCCTTTTATCCCTATCTCTTTTAACTAGATTTATTTTTACTTTGGCTTTGTCAGATATGATTGTGACTCCTGCCTTCTTTTTCTCAGTTGATGCCCAATAGATTTTGTGACATCCGCTTACTTTTACCCTATGTGTTATATACCTTCCTCATGTGTGTTTCTTGTAGACAACATGTGACAGGATTTTGGTTTCTAATCCACTTTGCTATTTGCTTCCACTTTACAGGTGAGTTCATCCCATTCATATTCAAAGTTATGATTACTACCAGTGCATTCCCCATCATTTTTATTTTCTCTCCTTGTCCTGCCCTTTCCTCTTTCATTATTTCCTTCTACACCAGTAATCTGTTTTTAATCAGTACTCACCCTTATTTTGCTTTCCTTTCTCCCCCTCCCTTATTCCTCTCTTAATTTTCTTTTGTGGTCTTTTTAAGCTACCCCACACTCTCTCCCCCCTTGTATTGCTTCCCTCCCTCCTCACCCTAACTTTCTGCTCCCTCCCTTATTCCCCTTTTGTTTTTAAACTCTATTAAATTCCCTTTCCCTCTCTTTCCCTCCCCTTCTTTTTTTAAACTCGCACCCCACCCCCCACCCCTTAGTTTTCCCCTCTTAGCTTCCCTTTAGGGTAAGATAAGAGTTCAATACCCAAATGGATCTAGATGTTCTTTCCTCTCAGAATTGATTCCATTGAGATAAGGTTTGACTATTACCTTTTATCATTCTCTTCCTCTCCTTCTTATAGTTGTATTCTTCTCCTCCCACTCCTGTGTGCCTTTTTGTGTAGTATTTTCTTATTCCTTAAAGTTTCTCTTGGTGCCATTTTCTTCCCCCTCTTTTCTTTCTTCTTCTTTTTTTTAAATATATGATTTTAAACCACTTAGTACCCCCAATCTTTACCTATGGATAATTCTTCTAACTATTATAATAGTAAATACAATTTTTGACAGTTACAAATAACATTTTTTCCATATAGGAATATAAACAAGTTGGCCTTATTTGAGGCCCTTAGAGAACAAAAATTAAGACCCTTTTCTTTCCTACTTACCTTTTCATGTTTCTCTTAGTTTTTGAATTTTGATGTCAAATTTTCATTTAGTTCTGGTCTTTTCTTTAAAAAATATTTGGAAGTCTTCTATTTTGTTAAATGCCCATACTTTACCCTGGAATTATATAGTCAATTTTGATGGGTAGGTTATCCTTGGTTGTAGACCCAATTCTCTTGCCTTTCTGAATACTGTATTCCAAGCCTTATGGTCTTTTAGTGTGGAGGCTGCCAGATCCTGTGTAATCCTGTTTGGTGCTCCTTGATATCTGAGTTGTTTCTTTCTAGCTTCTTGTAATATTTTCTCCTCAGCTTGGAAGCTCTTTAATTTGGCAATTACATTCCTGGGGGTTGTCTTTTGAGGATTTAGTGTAGGGGGTGATGTATGGACTCTTTCAATGTCTATTTTGTCCTCTTGTTGCAGAACCTCAGGGCAGTTTTCTTGGATAATCTCTTGTAGTATGGTGTCAAGGTTTCTGTTTGTTTCCAGGTTTTCAGGTAGGCCTATGATTCTCAAATTGTCTCTCAGTCTTCTATTTTCAAGGTCAACCACTCTCTCAATGAGATATTTTGTGTTGCTTTCTACTCTGTCATTTTTTTGGCTTTACTTTATTAATTCTTGCTGTCTTGTGAGATCATTGGCTTCTACTTGCCCAATTCTAGTCTTTAATGACTGATTTTCAGCTAAGATCTTTTGATTTTCCTTTTTGGTTTGGTCTATCCTGTTTTTCATGGCTTCCAGCAGGTCATTTCTGGTCTTCTATTTGCTTATTATTTCATTTGATCTCTGGGCTTCAATTTCCAAGTGGGAAATCCTGTCTTTTAAATTGTCATTTTCTTTTTGGACTATTTCCCACTTTTCTTGCCACATTTCTTCCATTTTTCTGACAATCTCAGATTTAAAGTCTTCAAGAACATAACGTGTGACCAATTTCCATTTTTTCCAAAGGTTTGGGTGTGTTTAATTATTGGTCATCTTCTGCTGTCTCTTCTTTAGTCTGGGTTTTTTTTCTGCACGAAAATTATCAAGGCTCAATGTTTTCTTCTTGTTTTTTTTTTTTTTTTGTGTTTGTGGACTTTAGTTCCTGGGAGTTGGGGGCAATTACCTTGTTCCTTCCTGGTCAGATATCCAAGTAAGGGATGTGGGTCCATCTTTGTATTGGGCTCTGTAGAGGTTTTTGCCCTGAGGATATCTTTCCCAGTCCTCAGCAGTGTCCAGCTGCTCTTAGTGCCTAGTCCAGCCCCTAAGAACTTAAACATTGCCTTGCAGAGGTCTGGGGGTGGATTGTAGGCAATTTTCTATATTGAGCAATGGAGAAGATTTTGCCCAGAGGCTATTTTTTGGGTCTCTGGCGTTTTGTTTTGCTCTCTTCCCAAGCTCCGTGCCCTATCTCCATGTTTCCTCTGCCTCCTGGGGTCCCTAGTCTTACTGTTCTCATGGGCAGGTCCAACCCCTGGGAACTTAGAGATTGCCTGGAACAGTTCTGGATGTGGAGGGTAGGGAGGTATTGAGCACTGAAGAGGTTTTAGCAAGAGGGCTTTTTCCCTTTTCTGTGGCTTTTTGCTGTGAGCCGCCCTCTCTCCCCAAGCTCCACACCCTATCTCAAAGTTTCCTCAGCCTCCCAGTGTTCAGAGTCCAGTTTCTTTTAGAGGTAAGCCTGTGTTGATCTCAGCCAGTCTCCCTCCTAGAACTCTGTCCCATTTTCCTTCAGGCTCTGGAAAGGTTGGTGAAGTGGGGAGGTGTGATGAGCTCACCCCTTAGTGGGGGAAATTTCATCCCATTTTAGTGTGAAAATGCACTAACTTTGCCTACCTTCCATGATGTGTCCTACTGTGGAACTTGACTAGTTTGATTTTGGTTTTGTCGTTTTGAGGCACTCTGTCTCAGTTGGTAGAGAGGAGAGGTAGAGCCCTGCTTTCACTCTGGAGCCATCTTGACCCGGAAGTCTCTACTCTTACTTCTTTATTCGATGCTATGTATATCATAACATCTATATTTCTTTGATTTTTTGGAGAACAAATTAGAAATTGTATTTAAGAATCTCTCACATATGAATGCAATATTGGGCCTTCATAATAATAATTAGAATCAGTCAATACTGTGTAATGGTTCCAAGGCAGAAGAGCAGTAAGGCCTAAGCAATGGAGGTTAAGTGAATTGCCCAGGGTCACATAGTTAGGAAGTGTCTGAGGCCACATTTGATTTCCCTTCTCTTGACCTGGCTCTCAATCCACTGAGCTATCCAGTTGCTCTCTCGATCATTATTATTAAAAAAAGAAAAAGAAATTGCTTCAAGGATCCAAGAATTTTATGAATTGTTTGCAACTCATATTTTAAAGCTTTTTTTGTTGTGTTTTGTTTTGCTTTTCTTAACTTTGCAGAGAGTCCTTTATCCTAGAAGATAATCTATCTTGAAGAAGAATGGTGGGTTGGGCTTTTCTCTACACACTAGAGAGAAGGGGAAAAGAACACAGATCCCCAGAGAAGGCTATTCTCTAAAGCTCCTTACAGGAACCTCTGAGCAACAATTTACAAAATAAGTGGAAGATAATTTTGAGGGAAAAGGCACTAGAATCTGGGAGGATTATGAAAGGTTTCAACCTTTGAAGGAAACAAGTGATTAAAGTGGCAGAGGTGAGAAAGGAGGCCAGTGCAGTCATGGGGAAGAGACAATGCAAAGGCATTAGGGCATAGAATATTAGATATAAGGAGCAACAGGACCAGTTTGGTCACACCACAGACTATGTGAAGATTAGTAATGTGTAAAAGCTGCAAAGAAAGGTTGGCTCAAGACTGTAAAGGGTTTGGGAAAAGACCAAACTGTAGGAAGCAGAACTTCTGAACTTTGAAGGATGCCAGGGATGCTACAAATAGAGACATGTGCTAAGATCTGGGCTATCTACACATTCATTATCTATCTCCGTGTGTGGAGCAATATGCAAACAGCACATATATATGGAGAAGCAATTAAGATAGGTAGATTGAAATGCAGAATTTGAATTAGTGTTATTTTGATGGTCTATAAAATATAGAAGAAAACAAATTTTCTTGATCATTCCACTATATATATTTAACAGCAAATGCTCTCTAAAGAAGTGATTTTATGATAAGCTAGCCACTATAATGGAGGGAGGGGAAAAAAACCACTGAAAGAGTTATTTTTAGATATTAGGTATTATTTAATAATCATACATTGTATGTATGTTTAGGTACTCTGGATTCTTAGGTTTATGTTTTAATTTGCTACCTAAGACTAAAGTTGCTATCTGAACAATGAAGTCTTTTAGTTCCAGACTATCTTTTTTTTTTTTAAACCTTCACCTTCTGTCTTGGAATCAATACTATGTATTGGTTCTAAGGCAGGAGAATGGTAAGGGCTAGGCATTGGGGGCCAAGAGACTTGTCCACGACCATACAGCCAGGAAGTGTCTGAGGCCACATGTGAATCCAGGACCTCCCATCTCTGGGCCTGGCTCTCAATTCACTGTGCCACCCAGCTGCCCCCAGTTCCTAACTATTTTGCGAGGGTGGTAACACATTAAGATGGTTCATGAGAATGACATCATCACAAACACTTTTGAAGCAAGAAAGCTCCCATCTCTGTTGTGTCTCAGTAACATTAATCGTTTTTCTGGTTCCCAGGAAATTCAAGGCCAAAAGGAAAAGTGGGGACAGAATTAGAAAGCCTATGCTTCTTATCTCACCTCAAAGCTTTATAAAAATTGGAACTAAAAATCTGTTATCTGTAATCCCAGGAGCTAGAAAGTAAAATAAAAGGATTACCTATGAAATAATTTATTTCTGGAAGTAGGGAAAGAACTCATGACTCTATTCTATAAAAATAGAAATAGAAAGCCAATCTAAGAAAGTTTTACTTATCCCTAAATTCCTTGACCACTGCCTAAGAAAAATGTCCCCTAAGTATGTTTTTATAAAGGTGTAAAGACAAGAGGGCATTAAATCAAATTTATAACATTCCTTTGTCATTTTATACATTATGAAAAAGCCAAAATAATTACAAAACAGACATTGCCATTCATTACAAACACCTTGTTTTAAGCTGGCCTCACAAAGGTCAAAAAGGACAAATATTAAATCAGTGTGGAAGGCAGGCTGGAGCCAGAACGTAAAGGGCTTTAAATGTGAAGCAGTAGAATCTATATTCCTTCTGAGAAGAGGTATCCCCAGCAATTCTTGAGCTGGTGACATTGTCAAACTCAATTTGGTAAGGACAGATGTGAAATATTGATAGGAAAAGAATAAAACTGGATTTGGGGGATACTATTAAAATAGTCCAGGTATCTGTTGATGAGGGCCTGAACAAGAGAAAGAGAACACAAGAGATAATGTAGTGGTTTTCATTTTATTTCACTAAATATTTCCCAATTACATGTAAAAAAATTTTAAACCCTTAACTTCTGGCAGAAGAGTAATAAGGCAGTTGGGGTTAAGTAACTTACTAGAAAGTGTCTGAGGCCACGTTTTAAAGGGTCTCAGTTCCAAGGCCGACTCTCTATCCACTGGGCCACCTTAGTGCCCATAAAAAAATTTTGACAATCATTTAAAAATTTTTTGAGTTTCAAATTCTCTCCCTCTCTAACAGCCCCTCCTCCCTCCTTGACAAGGTGAGTAATTTAATATTGATTACATATGTGAAGCCATGTAAAATATAATTCCTTATTAGCCATGTTGCAAAGGAAAACACAAACAGAATAAAAATAAAATCTTAAAAAGTATGCTTCAATTTTCATTCAGAGTTAGTTCTTTCTCTAGAAGTGGATGGCATTTTTTATGGGCCCTTTGGAATTGTCTTGAATCATTGTAGCTAAATCTTTCACAGCTCTTCATCCTTGCAATATTATTAAACAATATTCTCCTACTCACTCTTTGCAGGTTTTTATGAAACTATCCGGCTCATCATCCGGCTCAATAGTATTCCATTTTCCACACAAAAATGTAAAGAGTTTAATGTCTTTAAGTCCCTTATGATTTCTTTCATATTTCTCTTTTTATTCCTTTCTCTAAATGACAGGAAAAATCTCTAGCTATTTACTGAAATTGTCACCTCCTCCCATTTTTACCCTCCCAACTTCCTTCAGGCAATTAAAGGATCAGGGGAAGAAATTACATGTCTGGAGCCCCTTTACAGGGGGTCAGGGACATATACGAAATGGGAGCAAAGAAAGATTGTTAGAAAGGAATTTGTCCTTCCATCTCTCTGGTGCTATGGACCACAAAAGCTACTAGTTTCAAGGACTCTGAATATCCATCTCTGCTACAAGACCTGGCTGGATAGTCCTGGTAAGGAGCTTGTGACTCCATTCTACTTCTACATCTCAGCTCTCCTAAGGGGATGCTCAACAGCCCACCAATACTACCTCACTAACCCCTTTGCTATTGTCAATGACTTCTGTAGTAGAAATTGCCTATTTTCAATAGCTTGCTCATAGTAGGAGGCTGCGGCTCATCATTCCTTCCCTATCTATCCTAACAAAAGGTACCTTCAAAGCTCTCCAAGGAAGAGGAAACTCAGAGATTTGGGGAAATGTACATCTGCATATCTGACTAATATCACTACTTCTTTCAGTCAAAACTTCTTGAAGGGGGAATATCTAATTAGGAAAAACCCATTTTCACAAAAGAGATTACATATAATTACTCTTTTTTGTTTGTTTAGTTCTGCTTGAATGAACTAAGTATTTATTAAGTACTTACTATGTGAAAAGCAGTGCTAAGCATTAGGGTTACAAATAGAATGGACAATCCTTGAGCTCACATTCTTTTTTTTTTTTTAAACCCTTACCTTCCATCTTGGAATCAATACTTAGTATTGGTTCCAAGGCAGAAGAGTGGTAAGGGCTAGGCAATGGGGGTCAAGTGACTTGCCCAGGGTCTCACAGATGGGAAGTGTCTGAGGTCAGATTTGAACCTAGGACCTCCGGTCGTTGAGCTCACATTCTAATGGGAGAGACAATACGTTGATAATTTCAGCTCCAAGTCAAATTGAAAGGTCCCAGGAACCTCAGGGAGCTGCACCAAACAAGGGTTATGCCTCTTTAAGATCATTTCCTAAAGGCCCATCAGTTTCTGCTGTTGAACCATTTGACAGTACCAAGGAATTTGGTGGCAAGAACTTTATTTCCTAGGTCTTTAGTGGTGGTGGCTATGGCTGTAGCCCTGCAAGTGACCAGGCTGCATCTGCCCTGAACTTGTTTCAAGGATAGTGGCTGCAGACACTGGATGGGAAGCATTGCTATTTTCCCTTTTTATTTAAGATCATGCAAAACACACTTCCATATTGGTCACTGTTGTTAAGAACACACTCAATACATAACCAAAATCCCCCACTAAAACCATAATACATTGATGTGAAAGATAGTGTGCTTTGATCCACATCCATCTGACTCTAACAGTTCTTTTTCTGGAGGTGGATGGCATTCCCCATCATAAGCCTTTCAGGATTGTCCCAGATCATTGAGTTGCTGAGAGTAGCCAAGTTTTCACAGATGAATGTCGTACAATATTACTGTTTCTGTGTATAATGTTCTCCCGGCTCAAGCATTGCTATTTCTGAGGCTCCTGGGCTGCTCCCTTCAGGGTCTTAGAGGAGGTGGTGGTGGTTTGCCTGGCACATGCTGCCTCCCGTCCCTTCCTCAGGGTTCTTTGCTGTTTAGGCTATAGTGTGATTTGTCTGCCAGGTGGTGAGTAGCAGTTAGAAGTAGTGAGCAGAAGTAGTAGCTTCTCTACGGCAGCTCCCTCCCTGTATGATGCCTGGGAAAATTGGGTTGGAAACAGGGCCAGAGAGGTTTGGGAGGCTTTTGCCATATTAGTGGCTTTTAGTCAGCAATAGTTGCTTATGGTAACGAAGGTGGGCCAATTCTCCACAATCATTTTTGTCTTTAACAATAGTTGCAAGGGTTGAGTTAAAAGCAAGTCTGGTGGCTTAGGGGGCTCTAATGTCCCCAAAGCTTTTGGGTTCATGGACTTGGGCTATTCCATCAGGTTTTAAGATGAGGTGATGAGCAAGCTGATAGGGATGGTTTGACATGTATGGCAAGTTTTAAAAATATGTTTATTGATATTTTCTTTTTCATATTATTATCATTCTCACCACTATCCCTCTCCAAACCCTTCTCTGAGAGCCATTCTATATAATAAAAAATTTTAAAGACATAACAAAGAAAAAGAAAAAATTAGCAATGACTGATCAATACAACAACAAAAAAATTTTACACTAGTAAACTTCCCACTTCTGGACTTCTCATATCTCTTTTATAATTCTTTTTTTTTTTTCATTCAGCAAAAATTACCCTATCTCCCTCCTATAATACACCACTCCACCCTCAACTGAGAATGAAAAAAAAAATCAAAATGCTGTTATTGGCTAGTCAAAGCAAATAGATTTCCACATTAGACATATGCAAAAGAATACATACAGATATAAATTTATATTTACATGTGCATTTGCCTGTATGGATATACAATTATGCACACATATTTGTTAGCAGCAAAAATGGCAGCCTGGGCTCAAATCCTGGCTCAAATTTCCCTGAGTCTCAGTTTTCTCCTCTACAACATAGGGATAACGATACTGGCATGACCTACTTCACAAGATAGTTTGTTATGAGTAAAGTATCCAGTGTATGAATGTGTGTGTGTGTGTGTGTGTGTGTGTGTGTGTGTGTGTGTAGTTAAAGGATGATTCCTCTCCCAACATTTTCCAGCATTTGGCCACCTGCTCCATCCACCTATGGACTCCCAACCCTCTCCCAGGGTCTTAGTAGCATTCAGACCCTTCTCCTAGGGGATTTCCTCTAATCCCATCCTTTTGTCTTACATATAAGGAAACTGAGGCCCAGGGAGATTAACTTGCTTGCCTAATGTTACACAGGTAATGTCAGAAGTGGAAACCCATAGTCCTCTGATTCCTGATTTCTGAAAATTTTTTGCCTGTTTGCCTCATCTATAAATACAAGCTGGAGAAGGAATTGCTGAACTACAGTATCTTTGCCAAGAAAAACCTAAAATGTGGTATTGAAGTGTCAGACACGACTGAAAAAAGACTGAACAACAAATGAATAAGAACAACAAAATCTACCAATTGGTAGCTAATCTGATTTTTCTTTAAAGGAAAAGGAAAACTAAGTAACCAAAATAAAAAATGAGAAAGGGAGACTAATAGCATATGAAAAGGAAAGAAAACCACCAGAAACAACTATACATGATTATAATTATAATACATGATTATAATATAATAAAATTGCAAATTTTAAATTAAATAGATGACTATTTATAAGACCAAGATGAACAAAATAGAAAATATAGCTAAAATAGTTATATTTACATATATAACTAAAGTGTTCCAATTTCAACTCCACCAACAATGCATCAGTGTTCAATTTTTCCATATTCCTTCTAGAAATTTGCTATTTTCCTTTTCTATCACCTTAGCCAGTCTGATAGGTCTAGGGAGGTACCTCAGAGTTATTTTAATTTGTAGTTCTCTAATTAATAGTGATTTAGAACATTTTTCATATTACTACAGATTGCTTTAATTTCTTCTGAAAACTGTCTATTACTGTCCTTTGACCATTTATCAATTGAGGAATGGCTCTTTTTTTAAAAATAAATTTTATTCATTTTCTTACATAGTTGAGAAAAGAGGCTTTATCAGACAAATTTGCTCTTGGATTGTTTATTGATACTAGATTCAGGTGGAGGAGTTTCCTAATTAGAAATTGGGTGAAGGTTTGAGTTGGTAATGAGGGACCCTAGAAATGAGAATTGCCCCCAGTTACTTTGAATTGTCAAAAGCCCACTCCAGTCAAGAGCTTCAAGCATTTACATGTCTGACACAGGGTCAGAATAAATCAGGACAATGGAAAAGAACAGGCTATTTCTCATTTTCCATTGTTTTATTTTCAGCAACAAAATACTTTCACTTGTATAAACTGAAAAAGCACAAATACACAACTACAAAGCTTTAGTAATTATTTCTATAGGTTAATAGCACTAGGCTTAACCAATTTAGAAATTACACCTAGATAACTAAGTCACCTGTCACCATTATCCTTCTTGTTCTTTCCTTGACCCTGACTACTATGGGATGCCAAGAATGGTAATGCAAAATTAAAGAGACCTGAAAATTCTATGTGCAGAAAGAAGTCACTGACATAAGTTTGTTAACTTATACATATATGTGTAAATATATATGTAGATTTTCTAGCAAAACTTTGAAAATTGCTTATGTACACACATGTATTCATTCCTAAAATAAATATAGTTTTTAAATACAATTTTCTCTCTTAATGGCAAAAAATGGAAGTTTACTGGTAGAAAGATTTTTTATCTTTGTCAAATAATTGATTTTTGGAATGTTCCCCTCTCTTTAGGGAATTATATTGAGATTTTGTATGTGTGTGAGTATGTTTGTCATTGTTTATCTATTTAAGGTCATTAGGACCACTTAGTCCAACTGGCTCCATATTGGAGTCATATCCTTTATAACTATAATGTCAAACAATATTTTAAAGAAATTATAATTCTCACATCATATCAATGAAGGCTAAAAAATCCTTCAACAAGATATAACAATAATTTATCCTAAAAGCATTTAAAAATATAGGAATAAAAAAGGGAATCCTTAATTCAATAGAATTATGGGAAAACTAGAAATCAGTCTTTTAAAATAAGTTTAACTCAGTATCTTATATTTTATTCCACAAAAAATTAGAAGATAACAGAACACATCTTTCCCTTATGTATAACTTGTTTGTAACAAGATAGAAAAGATTAAAAACACAAAATTGGCAATCTTTGGAGTAAAATATTTAAAAGTTTTATTTAGCACAAATCAATTTAGTTAGGATCAAGAGAAAAGACCAAATAGAAAAACATCTTTTCATTATATATATCCAATAAATATTTGATATAGAAAACCAGCACAGATATATAAGCCACTTACAAAATGATAACTGGGCAAAGGATATGGATAATTTTCTAACAAGAAGAAGCAAAAATGATCAATAACTATTTGAAAAAATATTTTTAAAATCCATCACCTCTGAATATAATAACAATAATAGCTCCCTCACAAATGTTGTAATGGAATATTACTTTATCATATGAAACAATGATGGGTTCAAAAAAACATTGAAAGGTTTTAGGAACTGATGCAAAGTGAAATGAGTAGAAGCAGGAGAGCACTGTATATAGTAATAGAAATGTGGTACAATAATGAGTGATGAGGACTGAACTATTATCGGAAGTGCAAGGTTCCAAGATAACTTGAAGGGACTGATGATGAAAAATGCTATCCACAGTCACTGAAGGAACTGTCAGAGTCTGAAGGCAGATCAAAGCATACCATTTTCCCTTTAGTTCCTTCAATGAGTTTTTTTCTGGTATGTGTGTTATGTGTCTTCTTTCATTGCATAAGCAATATGGAAATATGTATTACATGACAGAACTTATATGACATATCAGAGTATTTACTATCTCAGGGAGAGGAAATGGGAAAGAGGGAAGAGAATATAGATAGCAAAATGTCAGATAATTGTTAAAAATTGCTTATATGTGTAATTGAAAAAATAAAAACTAAAACTGGGGGTGGGAGGAGGGAAGAATAGTTCACTCCAGTATCTGGTATTAGTCACTTCTCTTCAACTAAGCCATCTTTTAAGGCATAAATCTGAGAAATTAAAATTAAAACAAACTCAAAGTATTATATGTATCAAACTAGCAAAAAAGATATTTGAAGGAGCTGTTAGAAAAGGGGCCAGATACTCCTAGCTCCTTATTCTCACTTCCTCATATCACTCAGATGCCTTCCCCTACTGTATCCTTCAGCCATGTCTCACCTTCTTGCCAATAGACCTTCTTGCTATGGACAACTCCTCAACATGTCCGTGATCCCAATCTATCCCATCTTCTCTGCTACCTAAAAACATGTCCACATTTCCCTTATCCTCGAATGCCACTCCCTCTCTTGATCTGTCTATCTCCACTATTTTGTCTCCTCATTTTCATGGCTAAACTACTTGAGACCATCAGTGTTTCCATATCTCCTTTCCTCTCTCTCTTTTCCTAATTATCTGCAGTCTGGCTTCCAACTACACCATTCAAAGAAAACTGTTCTCTCTGAAGTTACTAATGATCCATTAGTTTTAAATCTAATGGCCTTTTCTCAATCCTCCTAGACCTCTCTGCAGTCTTTGACACAGTCAACCACCTTCTTCTTGATTCTCAGATCTATTTAAATGGCCCTAACCTTTGTTCTGACTTTCAGTCTCATGTTTCCAATCTACCTATTGGACAGATATCTCAAATTGGATATTCCATAGACATCCAAAATGCAGCACATCCAAAAATAAACTCATTATCTTCTGCCTGCCTCCCCCTGAACCCCACCCCCATCACTTCCTCTTCCTAATTTTCCTATTATTATCAAGGGCATCACTATCTTCTTATCATCCAAGCTCAACACCTAGGTGTCATTTTCAACTTCTAATTCTCTCACCACCTGATTCCATTCAATTGCCAGATCCTATTGATTCAACCTAACAACATCTCTACAATAAAACCCCTTCTCTCTTCTCTGACACTATCACTATTGTCCTTATGACCTAGAAAACAATACTAGCCTTCTATTTGGTCTCTCTGCTTCAAGATTCCCCTCTCTTCCCTCTCTCCTTCACTTAGTTATCCAAGCAATCTTCCTAAAGTAAGGATGTGATTAAGTTCCTCTCAAGATTGAAAAATTCCAGTGGCTCCTGATTTCTTCTGGGATCAAATACAAAGTCTTATTTGGCTTTTTATACCTTACAGTCCTCCATGTATTCTATAGTGCAGGGCCACTGGCTTCCTTGCTCTTCCCTGCCCAAGATACCCTGTCTCCCAACTCTGTGCACTGAATTCTTTCCTTCCTCCCTTCTGCCTCCTGGCTTCCTTGGCTTCAACTTTACCAAGAAGACTTTAATGGTCTTCTTTAATGTTAGTGCCTTTCCTCTGAAATTATCTCGATTTCATCTTGAATTAGTCTTATTTGTAAACAGCTGTTTGCAGGCTGCATCCCCAACTAGAATCTGAGCTTATAGGGGGTGGAGTCTGTTTTTGCCTTTCTTTGTATCTCTGGCACTTAATGATGCTTGATACATATAGTAAGTACTTAATAAATGCTTGCTGTTTTGACAGGAATGGTTCAAGTGGAAAAAGCAAGAAAAGTTAGTAGATTTTCCATGTCCTAGGACCTAGAGATTCCTTGCTAGAACCTTTTCACAATGCCTATTGACATTATACTGTCCCTACCTATAATAAAAAAACTGAATTCAAAGTTTAACCAACAATTAAGAGAAAGACAGTCCCTAGTTGCCTTTGATAAGTTTGGCTAATCTTACTCAAGTGTAATATATACCAAAAGTATTAGTAATGCTGACTTTCACACAGCAGTTTTATGTTTGCAAAACATTATATGTTACCTCATCTGATACTCACAACCACCTACTGAAGTAAGTGCTATTATTATCCCCATTTTACATGTGAAGAAAGTTAGAAGTTGCCCAAACTACAACTACTAAAAATTTGAAGTTAGGACTTCTTTGTTTGAGGACCACAACTGATCATCTCTGATGGATAAAAGCACAAGATTGCTGAGTTCACTATCTTTGAAAGATCAAGTAGAATGGGAATTATACTACAAGAATGCAATCATAAGACAGTATAGGAATGACCTAAATAACAACTCTCATGAATATAAAGTGAAAGTGTGTAAGAGAGAAAAACAGATCCAGCATGAAAAAAGAGCAATTCAAGCAGGGGAAGGGCAAGGAGTGCAGAAGATTCCAAAAAAGTAACAGAGGAGGGCTGAGGAGAAAACTGCCAGATCACCTCACTTCTCTATGGGAGCTCCTCTGTTCCTGAAACAAAAAAAGCCTTCTGAGCAGTGACCATCTCTCAGGATACCCAAATCCCTTGGACCCAAGCTGGAGATAAAAGGCGTCGATGGGATTTTATTATTAAGCCATCTACCCAAAGAAGACTTCTCTGTCCCCTAAAGTTGTCCTGCGAACTTCATGCAGGGCAGACAGCCTGAACCTTCAGGATTTGGGGAGGGGGTCAGTTGTTAGTTTTTAGGGACCTCCCACTTCCCACACCCCTTACTCAACAATCCTATTCTCCCAGTCTTATGTGTCCCTTTAGAATAAAAGAATTATTCCCTTTAGATTAAGTTGCCTGTCTCATAACATCCAGGAAGAGAAATGAAGCTTGGGGAAGAAAGCTATACTTTTCCCTCAAGGAAGGAAAGTCAACTTCAGTCATTGACTTTATATTTAACTCAGTCTCTGAAAGGAAATACCCTGTCCCTCTAAAAGCCAAATGGTGCTGTCTTCACTAGGGAAAGAGAGTGGAGGATCAATCTATCCCCCCTTTCCATCTTTTGGCTCAATCTGCCTCACTCTCTAGTCTCAAAGTAATCATAGTGAGGGACTTCATTTTGCCATCCATTATAAGTGTGATGAATAGATTTAAGGGATTAGATCTGCTAGAACTATGACATAGGTTTGCAGTATTGTACAGGAGGCAGCAACAAAAAGCATCCCAAAGAAAAAAAAGAGCAAGAAAGCAAGCTATCCGATGAGACTTTACAAATAACTGAGGAAAGAAGGAAAGTGAAAGGTAAAGGAGAAAGGAAAAGGTATACCCAACTAGATGCAAAATTCCAGAGAACAGCAAGGAGAATTTTTTCATAAATAAGCAATGGAAAGAAACAGAAGAAAATAATATAATGGGAAAAACAAGAAATCTATTTAAGAAAACTAGAGATGTCAAAGGAACATTTTATGCAAAAATTGGCATTATAAAAAACAAAAATGATAGGGACTTGACAGAAGCAGGAGAGATTAAGAAGAATGACAATAATATCCATAAGAATTATGCAAAAAATACCCTAACGTCACTGATAACCATGAAGATCTGGTTACTGATCTAGAGCCATACATTCTAGAGAATGAAGTCAAATGGGCCTTAGAGAAAGCATTGTTAACAATAAGGCTGGGGTAGGTGACAGAATTCCTACTGAACTGTTCAAAATCCTAAAAGATGTTGCTTTTACAGTACTGCACTAAATATAACAACAAATTTGGAAAAATCAACAGTGGCCACTGGATTGGAAAAGATCAGTTTATGTTCTAATCCTTAATAAAGGGCAATGCCAAAGAATGTTCAAATTAGTGATCAACTGCATTCATTTCACATACCAGCAAGGTTATGCTTCAGATTCTGCAAGCTAAGTTTCAGCAATATGTGGACCAAGAATTAACGGAAATGCAGGCTAGTTTTCAAAGAGACAGAAGAACTACAGGTCAAATTACCAACATCTGTTTAATTATGGAGAAATTCAAATTCTCAAGAGAGTTTCAGCAAAACATTTCCTGCTTCCTTGACTAAATCCTCAAAGAGCTGAGAGTACAATCATTTTACTAGTCTCTTGAGGAAATTGTATGTGGGGTAGACGCAATAATTAGAACCAAGCATGGTACAAACTGATTGGTTTAAGATTGTAAAAAAGAGTATGGCAAAGCTGTATATTGTCACTTTATTTAACTTTTATGCAAAAGTACATCATGTTGAATGCTAGGATGAATGAATCCAAAGTTGGAATTAAGTTTGCAAGGGGAAATATCAACAATCTCAGATCTACAAGTGATACCACTCTGATGGCAAAAAGTAAAGAAGAATCCTTTTTTTTTTATTTTTCCCATGGTTACATGATTCATGTCTCCCTCCCCTCACTTCCCCACCCCTCCCAGAGTTGACAAACAATTCCACTGGATTATATACATGTGTTATTATTACTCAAAACCTATTTCTATGTCATTTTTGTAATAATCTTTTAAAGGCAAAACCCCAAATCCCATACCCTGTGACAGAGGCTGGCACTAAAGAAAAAGTACCAGGCTGAAGAGTATGTGAAATTGATCACCTCGATGGAGGAGGGGCCCCAAGGGATTGGAATCTTGAGGAGAAGTCTCTGGCTGGTAGAGTTGTTGCTCTCTCTCAGTCTTGAGAACCTGAAGGGAGAGAGTGAAGAAAGACTTTCTCCTGAGGGTTACCCACTTTTCCTGCTGGTGACTGGAAATCTTTCCCTCCAACACTTCCCAATTGAAGGGATTTTCTGAAGAAAAATCTGAGAAAGACATTTTAAATCTCTGTCCGACTTTACTTCAACTCCTGTTGCCCTGAGTCTGAACTGTGACCAAGGGGCCAAAACCCAGGGTGAGTCAACCTGACTTTCTCTCAGGGGGCTGCTGAGGCTTGAGTTCCCCCAAACTTGAGGAGGGAGGGGAAAGGGTTTAGATAGAGACAGGGACCCCTTTTCCCATTCTTCCCTGCTCATTATTCCTTTTGTATTATCTGATTGAGTTGACATTAAAAGTTATCTGTTCCCCAAGCTGAGTGTGAGTGAACAGATCAAGGAGAGACCCTTTGGTCTCGAGTAGTGGATGGGGGACAAGAGGGACAAGAGCGAATTGGGGAGTGCAGCCTTAGCTAAAGAGGGAAGGCAGAAGGGAGAAAACCTTCAAACCCTCTCTCCTCTCTCTGAGAGAACCCTAAACATCAGCTGTCTCCCCTAAATTCTTTCAATACAGAAAGACTGAATCCCTTGGATACAAATTAACCCTCCTTTTTATTACAACCCATATAAACAAGTGATAGATCACATTTTGCATATCTACTCCAACAGTTCTTTCCCTGTAGATAATATATAATATATAATATAATAATAAATGCTGTAGATAGCATTTTTTCTCATAAGTCCCTCAGAATTTCCCTGGTTCACTGCAATGCCATTAGTAGCAAAATCTATCACATTTGATTATCCCACAATGTTGTATAAAATGTTCTCCTAGTTCTGCTTACTTCATTCTGTATCAATTCATGTAGGTCCTTTCAGTTCTTAAAGAAATCAAACAGTTCATTATTCTTTCCCATATACACCACAATTTGTTCAGCCATTCCCCAATTGAAGGACACCCCCTCATTTCCCAATTTTTGGCTACCACAAAAAGAACAGCTGTAAATATTTTCGTACAATCATGTCCATCTCCATTTTAAAAAATCTCTTTGAGATATAAACCTAGCAGTGGTATGGCTGGATCAAAAGGCAGGCAGTCTTTTAAAGCCCCTTGGGCATAACTCCAAATTGCCTCCTAGAATGGTTGGACCAATTCACAACTCCACCAGCAAATACATTAGTGTCCCAATTTTGCCCCATCCCCTCCAACATTTATTATTTTCTTTTGCTGTCATATTGGCCAATCCGATAGGTGTAAGATGGTACCTCAGAGTTGTTTTGATTTGCATGTCTCTAATCAGGATGGATTTAGAACATTTTTATATGATTATTTATAGTTTTGATTTCTTCATCTGAAAAGTGTCTAATCATATTCTTTGACCATTTATCAATTGCAGAATGACTTGGTTTCTTGTAAATTTGACTTAGTTCTTTATATATTTGAGAAATTAGATCTTTATCTGAGAAATTCATTATAAAATTTTCCCAGTTTGCTTCCCTTCTAATCTTGGTTGCATTGGATTTGTCTGTACAGCACTGTTTTAATTTAATATAATCAAAATTATTCATTTTACATCTTGTAATATCTCTATCTCTTATTTGGTCTTAAATTCTTCTCTTTTCCATAGATCTGACAGGTGTACTTTAAGATGTCAAATGACTGTCCTTGTCTCCAGAAGCCTCTCCCAGCATATCACACTCTCCTCTGGAGGATCCAACTTGGGACCTTCAGCTTGTGAGACTGATGCCAAATCTTGAAGTCTATTGTTAGTCTGAGACCAGTGAATTAGGACTTTCCCACAGGGAGGAAACTCTGGGGTTTCTACCTCCAAACTAAATAAACTGGGGATCTCCAAATCCCTCTAAACTACAAGTTTGGGGACTTCTAGAATCCACGTTGACACTGTGAAATCAAAAGTTTCTTGAACCTTGGAAGTAAAGTTATGGCAAATCTTGACAGAATATTAAAAAGCAGAGACAACACCTTGCTGACAAAGGTCCATATAGTTAAAGCTATGATTTTTCCAGTAGCAATGTATGGTTGAGAGAATTGGGCTATTAGGAAAGCTGAACTCCCAAAGAATCAACACTTTTGAATAGTGGTCCTCAAGGAGATCAGATAATTCGATACTTAAAGTAATTAATTTAGGCTATTCGCTGGAAGGTCAAATGTTGAAGTTGAAACTAAATACTTTGGTCACATAATAAGAAGACAGGATTCCTTGGAAAAGACCCTGACATTGGGAAATATTAAAAGGAAAAAGAGAAGGGGACAGCAGAAGCTGAGACATATAGATAGTGTCATGGAAACAGCAAACATGAAATTTGAAAGGCAGTGGTAGATAGATGGTCCTGACATGCTATTGGTCCAGAGGGCCATAAAGAGTCAGATGCAACTGAATGACTGAATAACAACAACCACTTCAAGCCTGGGGGAAGGACAAATGTCCTAACTATTCTTGGCCCTGTTCTTTTTAATGCTAATATCAATGACTTGGAAAAAAGAATAGATAAAATCCTGGCAAATTCAAACACAAAGATGGGAGGGATAGTTAACAGACTGGATGATACAGTTGGGTCTGAAAAAGATTTTGACAGGTGATAGCAATGGGCTGAATTGAGTTAGAAGAAGGGTAATTAATATATATGTAATGCCTTATGTTTGAGTTTTAAACACTTTTAAAAGTACAAGTTGGCTAGACTAATTCAAATTGAAAAAATCTAGTGGATTTAGTGAACTTGAGTACATAATGAGAAAAGCAATATGACCATAATCTGCTCAATCAATGCTTATCAGATATAATTAAAGAGGTAAAACTTCTATGAATAAAGAAATTTTTTTCTCAGAGAAATAAAACAACTTTCTAGCACCAAGTAATCAAACCAGAACTTTGAACAGGAAGTTGTTTCTCCTTCATTTTCTTTTTCAATCTTTACTTTCTATCTCAGAATCAATATTGTGTATTGGTTCCAAGGCAAAAGAGCAGTAAGGGCTAGGCAATGGGAATTAAGTGAGTTACGAGTCACATAGCTAAAAAGTATCTGAAGTCAGATTTGAACATAGGAATTTCCTTCTGTAAACCTGGCTCTTAATCCCCTGGGCCACTTAGCTGACTCCTTGTCCTTTATTTTCACAGAGGATGAATGACATCACTGCTGATGTCTTGACTTATGCATGAGTTGGATTTCAGAGAGGCATAGTTATACAAAGTCATCAGCCTCATTCCTTTTTCCAATGCCACTGAAGTCCAGTGGCAAGACAAAAGTCAGAATGACTGGTGATGGCCCAGGATGCAGTGGCATCTTTGGTGTCTGATCAATGTAAAAGATAATTTAGTTAAGCTGTTTTAATTAGGACACATTCATTGTTTTATTAATATTCTATATGTTTATAACTTTTGCATGTAATCCTCTTAGATGGTCAATAGTAAATAATAACTTGGAATCATAGTAGAATTATTGATAAGGAATAACCCCAATTATTTATTAACTGAATAATTTTGTATAAGAATAGTAAACAATAGTATTATGAGCATAAATCATAAGGAAAATCTTCTGAAATGCCTTAGCAAGCTATCCTTGCCAAAGGAAACTGTGTGCATGCGTCCAACATCCTGGAAGATTTCCAGATAGTATGCTATCTCAGGTGACTTTAAAGCTACAGGAAGTTACATATATATATATAAAACCTCTTAATTAAAGCTGTATAAGAGTGAAGACTACCTCTGTTCGTAGTAGATTCTCCCTCAATGGATGGCTTCAAGCAAAAACTGGATTGAACATTTGTCAGATTAATTATAATGGAAACTCTGATTCAAGTATGGTTGTCCAAGTAGTCTCTGAGGTCCCTTCCAATCTTGTAATTTTTCAGTTCTGAAACTGTGATCAAAATGACTACAATGGCAAAGAATGATGACAAAGAACAATCCAAGGAAACATAAGAAGACTGCTATGAAGTAATGCAAAGTGAAGAAAGCAGAGCCAAAAGAGCAATAATGACAACTAATACTTGCATTGTACTTTAAGGCAACAAAAACTCAGTTGAAATACAAAAATGTTATGACCATACTGCCAAAACACAAGAATATGTCTCTCTTTATTCTGTTAATAATTGAGAGGTGGTAGTGAAAGTATTTTATAATGGAGTTTGTTTGGTTCTTGTGGGAAGCTGTTGGATAAAAATAAGAAGTTATCACTGATTTTTTAATTTAGAAAAGAAATAATGAAACCTGGCTCAGGACTTTGGTGAGAAAACGAGAGTCTCTTGGTTTCCCTCATGACTAATTAACTCTACCTACTCTGAGCCACTAAAAATATAAAATATTTGGGACTCTATCTGCCAAGACAAAGGAATTATATGAACACAACTACAAAACACTTTCCACACAATGAAAATTATATCTAAACAATTGGAAAAAACAATAATTGTTCATGGTAGGTCTAGTTAATGTAATAAAAATGACAATCCTAACTAAATTAATTTACTTATTCAGTGTCATACCTATCAAACTATGTCTATTTCATTTTATCTTTCTCTATCCATTGAGTATTTTCCTATACCCTGAGGGGATGAAATAGCTTACATATTAGGCAAGTAGTAGGAAAGATATCTCCCCTCTTCAATCTATCCTCCACATAGCTGTGGATTATTACAAAAGCATGAGTCTGAGCACGTCATTAATGTCTTCAAGAAGCTCTAGTTACTACAACTTGCATCTGAACAAAATGCAGACTCTTTCTTATAACCCTTCAGGATGTGCCTCTAGGCTACTATTCCAGATTTATTCACATTACTGTCCTTCATGAACTCTATGTTCCAGGCAAACTGTTCCCTCACCATGACATGCTATTTCTTCCTCGAATCATTTGCACCAAGTCACTGCCTCCCCTTCCTCCATCATAACTAGAATGTACTGCTGACTCAGCCTTGATTTTCAGATTCCTTATTTTATTCCAAAGGTCTGATCAGATCCACTGCCTTAATGTATCTTTCCCTCTCCTAGCAGTTACTGGTTTCTCCCTTGTCAGTTTTTCCCAGAGCCCTCCATTCTCTAATTTCTTCTTAACTCTCTACCCTTTTTAAATGTACATGTAGTATAAGCTACTGTTTTGGCAGGAATGCTTTCCAATTGATTTTTTAAAAACCAAATTGAATGAATCAACAATATCTAAACATTTGTGATTAGCAACAGGAGGAATACAGCCCTATTGCATCAGCTTACATTTTTTCTGGCAGGGGTTCTTAACTTGAGGTCAGGGGCTAAATTTCAGGGGCTACATGAACTTAGATGGGAAAAAATTATCTTTATTTTTCCTTAACCTCTAGCTAAACTCTAGCATTTCTTACTATTTATATTTTAAAGAAAATTTTGAAAAGAGATGTACAGACCTCACCATTCTACAGATGTGCTGGAGACAGCTCCAACCAGGGTGTATTTATGTCTCAGGAGCCAATAAACACTAAAAATCAGGGCTTGATTTGTTTTCATGATTGTCTAGATTTAAGAAAGTAGTGAAGAACAATATTAATAATACAGACTAAATGTAAAACTACATCAAACATTTATGCATGTCATGTATGGAGAGATCAAGAAACAGAGATGGAGAGGGGCAGCTATGTATGCAGAGGACAGTCTTAGGCCTTTAAGTAGGAAGACTCAAAAAAATCTGACCTCAGACAACTACTGTGTGACCCTGGGTAAGTCACTTAATCCTGTTTGCCTCAGTTTCCTCATCTATAAAATGAGTTGGAGAAGGAAATGGCAAATCATTCCAGTATCTCTGCCAAGAAAATCCCAAATGAGGTCATGAAGAGTCAAACAGTGGAGAGAGTGATGGAGGGGACTTGAAGTCCTCAGGGACCATGAAGAATCAGACATATCTAATCAACTATACAACAACAAATTTTTTTACTATAGAAAGCTGGCTATTAAAGCTCTACCAACAGCAAAACACACATAAACAAACACATACATGTGTTAAGAACCTCTGATACACTGGGAGACATACTGATTCCTATCAACATATCTTGCTTCTAGCCATGTAGGACTCTGGGCTATAGGGCTCACACTTTGAGATGACAGAGTCCCCTTAGTGGCACTGGAGATGGATAAACTGATGGCTTGGGGGATGTTTAAAAGGGATTGCCATTAGCCAATATGGCAGCAAAGGAAAGTGATAAATGTTGGAGAGGTTGTGGCAAAATTGGGACACTATTACACTGCTGGTGGGGTTGTGAATTTATCCAACCATTCTAAGGCAATTTGGAACTATGTCCAAAGGACTTTAAAAGAATGTATATCCTTTGATCCAGCCATACGACTGTCAGGTTTATATCTCAAAAAGATAACAAGGAAAAATACTTATACAAAAATATTTATAGTCATGCTCTCTGTCTGGCAAAAAAATTGGAAAATGAGAGGGTATCCTTCAATTGGGGAATTGCTGAGCAAACTGTGGTATCTAATGGTAATGGAATACTAGGGTGCTGAAAGGAATAATGAACTGGAGGAATTCCATGTGAACTAGAAAGACCTCCAGGAACTGATGCAGAGTGAAATGAACAGAACCAGGAGAACATTATACATAGAAACTGATTCATTATGGCACAATCAAATGTAATAGACAATTCTACTAGTAGTAATGCAGGACAATTGTGAGGGACTTGTTAGACATGGACACTGATTCAATGGTTATGAACACTTTAGCTACTAAGCCAGATACAGATATATGTTGTAGTGGGGGACAAAATGAAGTAACACATCCTGATGGTGCAGGGGGAAATGTAGATGTACCAAAATTATTCCCAAAAGAAACTAATGAATTAGAGGGAAAGACTCCTATCTTTACACAGTCAAATGAGAATGAAGATAAACATAAACCTCAGGCTAGTTGTAGAGTATGATCTGTGATTAGTAACAGTGTACAAGATCTACAAGAAGAAGCTAACCCATACCATCTAGTTTACCAATTCTAAATGACATTCTGGAGCTTAGTAATGACAAACTACCTGAAACTGATTTGAGAAACACAAGAAACTGGTGACATAGGCTTAGATCAAATTGCAAAGCCAGAGTTACCAACATCTGACAAAAGTTTACATAGCATTGAGCAAAATTAAAAAAAAACATAGTGATTGGATTTAGAGATTCAGATTCAGATACTGAATCAGAAGGAATACCAGAAGGTGTGCTAATAATGAATGAAGATGATATAGAACAAATGACTTATCAGTTTTATAAGCTTTATGAAGAGGTAGATGAAGAAGGGGATATGTGGGACACAAGTGAGAAGACAGAATACCTGGAACCAGTGCAAACAACATCTTACCAAAATAATGGTGAGGAATTATTTTTTGGGCACAGAATAAGTTGCATACCATTAGAAGAGATTTATGCAAGCTTAGGGGTTGATAATGAAGATGATTTTATACAATTGATTTAGCTCTTTATAAATATGAGTAATTAAACCTTTGTCAGAGGTTTCTATGAAGATTTTTTTCCAATTTGTTGTTTCCCTTCTGATTTTAGTTACATTGGTTTTGTTTGTACAAAAGCTTTTTAGTTTGATGTAGTCAAAATTATTTATTTTACATTTTGTGATTCTTTCTATGTCTTGCTTGGTTTTAAAGCCTTTTCCCTCCCAAAGGTCTGACATGTATACTATTCTGTGTTTACCCAATTTACTTATGGTTTCCTTCTTTATGTTTAAGTCACTCACCCATTTTGAATTTATCTTGGTGTAGGGTGTGAGGTGTTGATCTATTCCTAGTCTCTCCCACACTGTCTTCCAATTTTCCCAGCAGTTTTTATCGAATAGTGGATTTTTGTCCCAAAAGCTGGGATTTTTGGGTTTATCGTATACTGTCTTGCTGAGGTCGCTTTCCCCCAGTCTATTCCACTGATCTTCCTTTCTGTTTCTTAGCCAGTACCAAATTGTTTTGATGACTGCTGCTTTGTAATATAGTTTAAGGTCAGGGACTGCAAGGCCCCCATCATATGTGTTTTTTTTCATTATTTCCCTGGATATCCTTGATCTTTTGTTCTTCCAAATGAACTTTGTTATGGTTTTTTCTAAATCGGTGAAGAAGTATTTTGGTAGTTCAATGGGTATTGCACTAAATAGATAAATAAGTTTGGATAGGATGGTCATTTTTATTATATTGGCTCGTCCTATCCATGAGCAGTTAATGTTTGAAGATGATTTTATAGATAAGTTGAATTACATGGCTTGTTCAGATACAGATTCTGAATGGGAAGGAGAATATCAAGAAACATATTGAGAACTGGTGGAGGAGATATAGATACACAATTTCACTTCTATTCTCTAATTTCAAACATATGACAAGTATCATTCATGCTGTAACAGTGACGCCAAGATTAGTTGGAGTTCCATAGGGTAACATACTACACAAAACCTTATGTGAATAAAAACTATTCTTGAGGTAGCATAGGAAATAAGTTATTCCTGCAAAAGAAGAACAAGTAATTCAACAACAAGAACACTCCTAAACTTGTAGCATAAAGTTTCAAAGTTTCAACTTCATAACTAGGACAGGCACAAACATCTAGAATGCTATAGAAGCATGGATTCACATTGGTTGACTCTGTGATATCAAGACCTTAACATCAAGTTGTAGTTGAGAACTGAAAGGAAAAAGGTTATCCATATCTCTCAACCTTCATCCAAAAATAGTCTCTACCAGGGGAAGGAAGAGAGAGAGAGTATGCCATGAAGATATTATCTCATAATTTCTGATACCTCACATGTCATCAGTGATGATACATATGCAGATGATATAAGATATAAAAAAGTTCTAGTCATGAGCAGCAACAAGTAGCCCAAGAAGAAATGAAAATCAGTCTTGTGAATGAAAGCCTACTGAAAGAACAGAAGAATACTTGCCACAAAACTACTGAAAAGAGAGCACTGCATATGTTGATATAAGAGATTAGCACCCCTGAAGAAATGCAGTCAGTTACAGCCAAAAGGAAAACATTAGCAGCCATAAGAAAAAAGCTTCTATATGATATATATATTTTTAATTTTATAATACTTTATTTGATCATTTCCAAGCATTATTCATTAAAGACAAAGATCATTTTCTTTTCTTCCCCCCTCAACCCCCCATAGCCGACGTGTGATTCCACTGGGTATCACATGTGTTCTTGATTCGAACCCATTGCCATGTTGTTAATATTTGCATTAGAGTGTTTGTTTAGAGTCTCTCCTCTGTCATGTCCCCTCAACCACTGTAGTCAGGCAGTTGCTTTTCCTCAGTGTTTCTACTCCCACAGTTTATCCTCTGCTTATGAATAGTGTTTTTTTCTCCTAGATCCCTGCAGATTGTTCAGGGACATTATAACGCCACTAATGGAGAAGTCCATTACATTCGATTATACCACAGTGTATTAGTTTCTGTATACAATGTTCTCCTGGTTCTGCTCCTCTGACTCTGCATCACTTCCTGGAGGTCGTTCAAGTCTCCATGGAATTCCTTCACTTTATTATTTCTTTTAGCACAATAGTATTCCATCACCAACATATACCACAATTTGTTCAGCCATTCCCCAGTTGATGGGCATCCCCTTGTTTTCCAATTTTTGGCCACCACAAAGAGCGCAGCTATGAATATTCTTGTACAAGTCTTTTTCTCCATTATCTCTTTGGGGTACCGACCCAGCAGTGCTATGGCTGGATCAAAGCGTAGACATTCTTTTGTCACCCTTTGGGCATAGTTCCAAATTGCCCTCCAGAATGGTTGGATCAGTTCACAACTCCACCAGCAATGAATTAATGTCCCTACTTTGCCACATATCAGGTTAGCCAATATGCTAGGTGTGAGGTGATACCTCAGAGTTGTTTTGATTTGCATCTCTCGGATTATAAGCGATTTAGAACACTTCTTCATGTCCTTATTAATAATTTTGATTTCTTTATCTGAGAACTGCCTATCCATGTCCCTTACCCATTTATCAATTGGAGAATGGCTTGATTTTTTGTACAATTGATTTAGCTCTTTATAAATTTGAGTAATTAAACCTTTGTCGGGGGTTTCTATTTAGATTTTTTCCCAATTTGTTGTTTCCCTTCTGATTTTAGTTACATTGGTTTTGTTTGTACAAAAGCTTTTTAATTTGATGTAGTTAAAGTTATTTATTTTACATTTTGTGATTCTTTCTATGTCTTGCTTGGTTTTAAAGTCTTTCCCCTCCCAAAGGTCTGACATGTATACTATTCTGTGTTCGCCCAATTTACTTATAGTTTCCTTGTTTATGTTTAAGTCATTCACCCATTTTGAATTTATCTTGGTGTAGGGTGTGAGGTGTTGATCTATTCCTAGTCTCTCCCACACTGTCTTCCAATTTTCCCAGCAGTTTTTATCGAATAGTGGATTTTTGTCCCAAAAGCTGGGATTTTGGGGTTTATCGTATACTGTCTTGCTGAGGTCGCTTTCCCCCAGTCTATTCCACTGATCCTCCTTTCTGTCTCTTAGCCAGTACCAAATTGTTTTGATGACTGCTGCTTTGTAATATAGTTTAAGGTCAGGGACTGCAAGGACCCCATCATTTGTGTTTTTTTCCCCATTATTTCCCTGGATATCCTTGGTGTTTTGTTCTTCCAAATGAACTTTGTTATGGTTTTTTCTAAATCAGTAAAGAAATTTTTTGGGAGTTCAATGGGTATAGCACTAAATAGATTTTTATTATATTGGCTCACCCTATCCATGAGCAGTTAATGTTTTTCCAATTGCTCAAGTCTAGTTTTAGTTGTGTGGAGAGTGTTTTGTAGTTGTGTTCATATAGTAGTTCCTGTGTTTGTCTCGGGAGATAGATTCCTAGGTATTTTATTTTGTCTAAGGTGATTTTGAATTGGATTTCTCTTTCTAGTTTTTGCTGCTGAGCAGTGTTGGAGATATATAGAAATGCTGATGACTTATGTGGGTTTATTTTGTATCCTACAACTTTGCTAAAGTTGTTGATTATTTTAATTAGCTTTTTGGTTGAATCTCTAGGATTCCTTAAGTAGACCATCATGTCATCTGCAAAGAGTGATAACTTGGTCTCCTCCTTGCCTATTCTGATGCCTTCAATTTCTTTTTCTTCTCTAATTGCTACTGCTAGTGTTTCTAGTACAATGTCAAATAGTAGAGGTGATAATGGGCATCCTTGTTTCACTCCTGATCTTATTGAGAATGCATCTAGTTTATTCCCATTGCAGATGATATTAGCTGATGGTTTTAGATATATACTGTTTATTATTTTTAGGAACGACCCTTCTATTCCTATGCTTTCTAGTGTTTTTAATAGGAATGGATATTGTATTTTATCAAAGGCTTTTTCTGCGTCTATTGAGATAATCAAGTGGTTCTTGTTGGTTTGCTTGTTTGTATGGTCAATTATGTGGATGGTTTTCCTAATATTGAACCAGCCCTGCATCCCTGGTATAAATCCTACTTGATCATGGTGAATGACCCTTCTGATCACTTGCTGGAGTCTTTTTGCTAGTATCCTATTTAAGATTTTTGCATCTATATTCATTAGGGAGATTGGTCTATAGTTTTCTTTCTCTGTTTTTGACCTGCCTGGTTTTGGAATCAGTATCATGTTTGTGTCATAAAAGGAGTTTGGTAGAACTCCCTCTTAGCTTATTATGTCAAATAGTTTGTATAGTATTGGAGTTAGCTGTTCTTTGAATATTTGATAGAATTCACTGGTGAATCCGTCAGGCCCTGGGGATTTTTTCTTAGGGAGTTCTTTGATGGCCTGTTGGATTTCATTTTCTGATATGGGGTTATTTAAGAATTCTATTTCTTCTTCTGTTAGTCTAGGCAGTTTGTATTTTTGTATATATTCATCCATATCACCTAAATTGGTGTATTTATTGCCATATAATTGGGCAAAGTAATTTTTAATGATTGCCTTAATGTCCTCTTCATCGGAGGTGATGTCCCCCTTTTCATCTTTGATGCTGTTAATTTGCTTTTCTTCCTTCCTTTTTTTAAATTAGATTGAGCAGTACTTTGTGTATTTTGTTTGTTTTTTCAAAGTACCAGCTTCTTTTCTTATTTATTAAATCAATAGTTCTATCACTTTCGATTTTATTAATTTCTCCCTTAATTTTTAGGATTTCTAGTTTGGTTTTCTGCTGGGTTTTTTTAATTTGATCACTTTTGAGTTTTTTTATTTGCATTTCCAATTGATTGATCTCTGATCTCTGCTCTCCCTAGTTTGTTAATATATGCACTCAGGGATATGAATTTACCTCTGATAACCGCTTTGGCTGCATCCCAAAAGGTTTGAAAGGATGTCTCTCCATTGTCATTTTCCTCGATGAAATTATTAATTGTTTCTATGATTTCTTCTCTAACTAAAAGATTTTGGAGTATCATATTGTTTAGTTTCCAATTAGTTTTTGATTTGGTTTTCCATGTACCATTACTGATCGTTATTTTTATTGCTTTGTGGTCTGAAAAGGCTGCATTTATTATTTCTGCTTTTCTGCATTTGTGTGCCATGTTTCTGTGACCTAATGTATGGTCAATCTTTGTGAATGTGCCATGTGGTGCTGAGAAGAAGGTGTATTCCTTTTTATCCCTATTTATTTTTCTCCATGTCTATTAATTCTAATTTTTCTAAGATTTCATTCACTTCTTTTACCTTTCTTATTTATTTTTTGATTTGATTTATCTAAATTTGATTATGGTTGGTTCAAGTCTCCCACTAATATCATTTTACTGTCTATTTCTTCCTTCAATTCTCCTAGTTTCTTCATTAGAAATTTGGGTGCTATACCATTTGGTGCATACATGTTGATTAGTGATATTTCCTCATTGTCTAAAGTCCCTTTTAACAAAATATAGTTACCTCCCCTATCCCTTTTGATCAGGTCTATTTTTGCTTTGGCTTTATCAGATATCATGATTACCACTCCTACCTTCTTTCTGTCAGTTGAGGCCCAGAAGGTCTTACTCCATCCTTTAATTCTGACCTTGTGGATGTCTACCCGCCTCATGTGTGTTTCTTGAAGACAACATATGGTAGGGTTTTGGATTCTAACCTATTCTGCGATTCATCTACGTTTTATGGGTAAGTTCATCCCATTCACGTTCAAAGTTATGACTGTCACTTGTGGACTCCCTGGCATTTTTATATCCTTCCCTAATTCTAACCTTTCTTCTTCAGCTCTACCTTTTAGTCCAGTGATTTACTTTAAATCAGTCCCCCTTGTCCCCTCCCTTCATGTTTCCCTTTCTAGTCCCTCCCTTTTTGTTCCCTCCCCTTCCCCCCCTCTTCTTCCCTCCCTTTTTTGTGTTCCCTACCCCCTACCCCCCTTGGTTTTCCCTTCTCCCTTCCCTTGTTGGGTAAGATAGAATTCAAGATCCCAATGGATCTGGATGTTCTTCCCTCTCAGAGTTGATTTCCCTGAGAGTAAAGTTTAAGTAAAAATTCTCTTCCTCTCCTTCTTATAGGAGTTTTCTTCCCCTCCCCTTCCCATGTGAATCTTTGTGTGAGAAATATTATTCTATTTGGTCTTTCTTTCCCCCCTATTTACACATTACATTTTCCCCACATATTAGTATACATACATTGATATAAATGTAGTCCTTATAGAAGAGAGTTTGAGTAAAAGAAAAAGATAACATTTTTCTCCTTTCCCCTTTCCTTCATATTTACCTTTTCAGGTATTCCATGTTCTTTGTTTTTTGATATCGAACTTTCCACAGAGCTCTGGTCTTTTCTTTGCAAAAACTTAGAAATCTTCTATTTTGTTGAATATATATTGTTGAATATACTTTCCCTTGGAAGTATATAGTCAGTTTTGCTGGATAGTTGATTCTTGGTTGAAGACCCAGCTCTCTTGCCTTTCTGAAAATCATGTTCCATGCCTTACGGTCATTCAGAGTAGAACTTGCAAGGTCTTGTGTGACCCTGATTGGCATTCCTTTATATCTAAATTGTCTTTTTCTGGCTTCCTGCAGGATTTCCTTTTGTTTGAAAGCTTTGGAATTTGGCAATTACATTCCTGGGAGTTGTCTTTTGGGGATTTAGTGTAGAGGGTGTTCTGTGAGCTCTGTCAGTGGCTGTATTGCCCCCTTGTTCTAGAATCTCTGGGCAATTTTCTTTGATTATATCTTGTATTACGATGTCAAGTTTGCTGTTTATTTCTGGCTTTTCTGGCAGTCCAATTATTCTTAAATTATCTCTTCTCCCTCTATTTTCCAAGTCTGTCACCTTGTCAGTGAGATATTTTATGTTCTCTTCTAATTTCTTGGTCTTTTGGCTTTGCTTTATTAATTCTTGCTCGTTGTCTTCGAGTTGCCTGATTCTGACTTTTAAAGCCTGGTTTTCCTTTTCACTTTAGTCAAAGTGGTTTTGTAGATGCATGAATTTCTTTTGCATTATTTCCCACTTTTCCTCCCAGAGGGCTTCCATATTTTTGATCCTTTCCGATTCAAATTCTTCATGGGCTTGTGGAGAGTTTCCATTTCCTTTGGAAGGTTTCGGAGTATTTGCTTGTGTTTCCTTTTCTATCTCCTCTGTATTCTGTATTTTTGCTCCATAAAATGTGTCCAAAGTCACCCCCTTCTTCTTGTTTTTCTTGGAATTTGGGGGCTTTTGTGCTTCTGTGGAGTTTGCCATCTCTATCTGAGTGGGGAGGACTAGCTTTTCTTATCTCTGTCTGGTGTTCAGAGGTTTTAGCCCTAGGCGGATTGTCCGTCCTATGCAGTTGTTGTTCTGTCTTCCCGGGGAAGCCAGGAATTGCTGGTGCTTCCGTGTTACTGCCCTCCTTGGTTCCCTCCCGATGCTTCTCCATTGCCTTACTTCCATGCTTTGAGCCTGGCTTGGCACTCTCTGCGAGGTGTTTCACTGTCTTTGCCGGCCAGCCAAGGCTGCACTCTGAGGCGGGAGGGGCCACTTGGAGGGCTCCTGATAAGATTAGCTTTCGCTCAGTTTGAGTATGCCTTGAGGCAGGGACTTTCCATGACACTCGGATGGAGGGATCCAACCAGGGGGTTACAGGCTCCCCCCATCTCTCTCTGTTTCCCTGCTGTCTGGGTGCCCCCGCGACTGAGTCAGGTTGTTTTCAGGAAGTGGCCTTCAGAAGAGCCGGCCCTGAGGCTCTGAGGTTCCCTCTGCTGCCTTGGACTCGACGCTCTGGGTTGGGGGGGATGGGTCCTGGGACCTTCCTTCTGCCTACCCCTTAGGTCCGAGTGATCTTGGGTTCTGGCTTTTGGGGGGGGGGGCGTACCTTTTGATTCAGGTCCAGGAGGAGGGTTCTCGGGGTCTATGTTGTTGATCGTTTTGAATTTCGGTGCCCTAGGAGCATATAGTTTGAGTTCGGTAGGGAAGGGTTTCCAGAGATCCGAACTTTAGCTTTCTCTAAGCCGCCATCTTGACCAGAAGTCTCTATATGATATTATATACTAAGTCTCTGCTAGCCAACCAGAACTAAAGTAACCATATGATAAATCTTTTAGTGAAAGGTGAAACAACATGATTTAGCAAACTTGGAATCTTTATTCTTATGCATAACGCTCACACCCATCCATGTAAAACACAAGTAAACCTTACTTGCAGGCATGAAGGTGTACAAATGCAAAAGCTTACCCCGTGCATGAAGAAAATCACATGTAATCCTTATTTGCAGACATGAAGAAAGATTGATAAATTCTGGCATTCATGAAGATTTCAACTTACTTCCATGCAAAAGCAAATTTTCACTCTTACTCACACATACACACACGTAAAAATCACACACACATACATTGTTCGTGTGTTCCAGGTTCCTGATTGATTTTACCAGTGGATTACGATTGGAAGAACACATCTTCAATCAAGACTGGACGATGGCGAATCGCATGCAGACAAGATGAAGGACGAGAGAGGAAGAAAGAGTCTCTATAAGCAACAGGAATGGACATGGAAGGACTTTGGAACTGTGATAGAGGCTGGCACTAGAGAAAAGGTGCCAGACTAAAGAGTATATGAAATTGATCACCTTGATGGGGGCGAGGCCTCAGGAGTGGAATCCTGAGGAGAGAAGACTCTGGTGAGAAGAGTAGTGAGGGTCTCTCCATCTTGAGATGGTGAAGAGAGAAGGTGGATAAAGACTTTCTCTTGAGGGTTACCCATTTTTCCTGCTGGTGACTGGAAATCTTTCCCCCCAATGCTTCCCAATTGAAGGGACTTTCTGAAGAGAAACCTGAGCAGACTTTACCTCAGCTCCTGTTGCCCAGGGGTAACCTGACTTTCTCTTGGGGGACTCAGGCTGCCAAGGCCTGAGATCCCCTCCAAACTCGAGGAGGGAGGAAAAGGGTTTAGATAGAGACAGGGGCCCCTTTTCCCACTTTCCTTTTCCCATTCTTCCCTGCCTGATATTCCTTTTGTATTATCTGATTGAGTTAGCATTAAAAGTTATCTGTTCCCCAAGCTGAGTGTGAGTGAATGGAATCAAGGGGAGATCTTTTGGTCTCAAGTAGTGGAAGGGGGACAAGAGGGACAAGAGGGAATCTGGGAGAGTGGCTTTAGCTAAGGCGAGAAGGCAGAAGAGGGAAAATCTTCAAACCCACTCTCCTCTCTCTGAGTCAACCCGTTACAACTGCTGTCCCCCCCTGCACCTTGCTTTCTCCCCTCTTTCCCTCTCTTGCCATACCTCAGGGCCCAGACCCTTCCTTGTCAGGGTACATTCCCTTCTCTTTTCTTTTTTTTTCTTTAATTTATTATTTTTTTCTTTTTTCAAATCAGACCAAGGCTTTTATTTTTTTTTTTTTTTTTGATTGGATAGGGCAGGCAACCCCTATGATTTTCCTTAAGGCGGAAAATGAGGATAATGGAATACAAGGTGGTTGAGGAGATTAAGATAGAGAATGCAGGCCGAGATGGTTCCAGCCTCGGGGAAGGAGAAGGTCAAGAAGAGAGAGACATAGTCATAGAGGAGCCCAGAGGAGCTCCATGGAAGGGAGAAAGGCCAAGAGGAAGTTCATGGGATTGCCTCTGAATTTATTCATGTCCTGCTTGGGCGGTACTCCCAAGGAGGTAGTAACCACGTCACAAAGTATAGACAATTAAGATTGGGTGGCAAGGTAGAGGGAACACCTTTGGGCGTGTACATTGCAAACCGTGCTTTCCCGGGGAATTGACTCCGAGCATGTTAATGGACTTGTGTTGGGCAATAGGTCTCGTGATCAGGTCAAGGTTACCTTCACAAACCTTATCGGTAAAGCCTCATGCTTGGAGACACAGTAGTAATACAGTCATCTATATTTCATAGATCCAAGGCTTTTATTTACTCATTTATTGCATTTAAAATATTCTTTGATGATGTCTTTGGCCTGAGATTCCTTGCCATAGTCCTAAACAACAACACAACTGCAGCCAACCACTTTACAAAGCTTTCCTTCTCTGTCAATTTTACAGAAGCCTACCCATACCCAGCTTCTTGTTGTCATCAACCTTGATCAAGTTGATTTGGTGCTTAGCACACAAGGTCTCAACCAACTTAACATACATAGGTTCATCACAGTTGGAAGCAAGAACACAAAGATGACCTTGGCGTTTGTCCAAAGTTTTGGCAGCTTCACGAATTCCACGAGCTAGGCCATCATGGATAAGGGTGGTCTTCAGCACTTCTTGTAGAGCAGTGTTAATGTCCATTACACCTCCAGCAGCAATGCCTTCCTCGACCATGGCAGCAGTTCACAGGTGAAGCTTAATCTTGAAAGCACCCGGGAGCCTCCACCTCCTGCTCTCCTCAGTGGTGACAGGGAAAGAGAGGAGAACCCCCTTCTCCACAAAGCAGGGTGCAGGGGGAGACAGTAGATGTAACAGGTTGGCTCAGAGAGAGGAGAGTGGGTTTGAAGATTTTCCTTCTTCTGCCTTTTCTCCTTATACAAAGCTGCTCTCGCAGATTCCCTCTTGTCCCTCTTGTCCCCCTTCCACTACTTGAGACCAAAAAGTCTCCCCTTGATTCCGTTCACTCACACTCAGCTTGGGGAACAGATAACTTTTAATGTTAACTCAATCAGATAATACAAAGGGAATATCAGGCAGGGAAGAATGGGAAAAGGAAAGTGGGAAAAGGGGGTCCCTGTCTCTATCTAAACCCTTTTCCTCCCTCCTCAAGTTTGGAGGGGATCTCAGGCCTTGGCAGCCTGAGTCCCCCAAGAGAAAGTCAGGTTGACTCAGCCCTGGGCAACAGGAGCTGAGGTAAAGTCTGCTCAGGTTTCTCTTCAGAAAGTCCCTTCAATTGGGAAGCATTGGGGGGAAAGATTTCCAGTCACCAGCAGGAAAAATGGGTAACCCTCAGGAGAAAGTCTTTATCCACCTTCTTTCTTCTCCGTCTCAAGACGGAGAGACCCTCACTGCTCTTCTCACCAGAGTCTTCTCTCCTCAGGATTCCACTCCTGGGGCCCCACCCCTGTCGAGGTGATCAATTTCATATACTCTTCAGTCTGGCACTTTTTCTCTAGGGCCAGCCTCTATCACAGAACTTTGAAATCTTGGAACTTTTGATCATGAGGATGTGTAAGAATATGTCGTACATGTGAACATCACATATATGTGCATGCACACCCTACATAGCAAAGTAATATATTTCATGGATTGGGTAAGTATACAATGTGCATTGTTGCATAACAAAAGACACACTGACAGAAAATTTCTATGGAAAATTCGAACAGACTAAGAAATTTCTTTTCTGCATGAGTTTGCACAGAAATTTAGAATGATGTACATATGTAAATCTATACTAAGTATATCCTATGGACACATGTACTTACTAATTGACTAACTTGCTAACTATATTAGAGTGATTTATTAATAGTCTAACCACTAACAATAGTAATAGCCTAGTGAGTTTAAGGCTTAACAAAGTAGAGACATAGAAGTTCTGATGTATAGAAATTAGATTGTACCATAATAAGTTAGCATTTGTTAGTGATAAGAAATTTTACTTAGTGATTGTATAGACATTAGGAAATAGGACATTTGCATATTCTTAATGTTAGTGAAATTGTTGAGATGATTTGAATGTTGTTAATTTACTTGTGATGTAAAAAACTATGTTCATGTAAATCCCTTAGCTAAACCATTTTCCTATTCCACTCTTAGCTTAGCATAAATAGTCAGAATAGCTAAGATTAGTTTAGGATTTTGTTATGGGGGGGGGAGTAAGATAATATTTAAGATAGCAAAGGGTTAAAAAATAGATAGATAAAATTATTATACAGGTATCATTGAAAAATGCAAGTTGCATTTTTTTTTTTGTCAAATAAAATGGGGAATTGTGGAAGAGAAATGAAGAGAGAGAGGATTTGCAGGACAACCCAGGCATGCAGTCCAAGCTGGGGATCGGATCTGCAAAAATCAAGGTGAAGATTCCAAATGGAATGTTCTCTGGAGGAGTAGGCAGTTGAACTGACCAGGGGGAGGAAGGGATTCTGTCTCTCTGGGCATTGACTGACCAAGAAAGGAGGCAAGCCTGGCTGCAGGGGGAAGAAGCTGAGAACTAATATTGTTAGCTTTTGTCCCAAGCTGAAGGACCCTTAAGGGGGGGGGCTTCTGGAGTTAAGCTGAGGGACATTGGTGATTTTGTGAACTGAAAGAGGAAAAGAAGATTTTAAACAGTTGTCCTCCATCTCTCTGGATGTCTTAGAGTCATAGCTGTGACTGGACTGATATCTCAAATTCCTCCTATCCCTTATTATAGATTAGGGAAACCCACATCCCTCTTTCCTCAATTCTCTATCCTGTTGTTTCCCTATAAACCCGTTACCTGAGAAAGAAAAGAAGAATATCTTCATAGTCCACTGGGTGGGGGGGGGGCAAAGTCACAAGCTTCAAGAAGAAACTGGGAGGAAGAAGCTGGAAGAAGGGAGGGGGTTGAGGGAGCGTGTGGGATCTGGGAGTGAAGGGAGGAAGAGGTTAGGAAATAGATCCATCTATCAGCCATCAATAGAGATTATAGGCAAACTCCAGAGAATTCCCTTGTGACAGCATCTCTCTATCTCTGTATTACCTCTATCTCCATTGTAACTAAGCAGCCCTCAGGTGTGTCCCCTAGTAGCAGCTCTCTCTAGTAAGCCAGAGTACATACCAGTTATTATAACCAGTAATAGTCACACAGATTACCATTCTATTACAACATCCAGAGAAAAAAACTGTAGTAGCAGAAATGCAGAAGAAAAACACAATTGTTTACATAGTTCAATGGGGATATGATTAGGGTTTTGATGTTAAAAGATCACTCTACTGCAAATAAGAATAACATGGAAATAGGTTTTCAACAATGATATATGTATAACTCAGTGGAATTGCTTGTTAGTTCAAGGAGGGGAGGGAATAGGGATAGGAAAAAAACATTAATCATGTAACCATGGAAAACTATTCTAAATAAATAAATATTAAAAAAATTTTTTAAGGGACTGACTGTCTTTCTAAACAATTGAAAAAACGATTGATCATGGGTAGGACAAGCTAACATAATAAAAATGACAATCCTATCCAAATTAATTTACTTATTTAGTGCCATACCCATTGAACCACCAAAAAAACTTTTTTACTGAATTAGAAAAAACCATAACAAAGTTCATTTGGAAGAACAAAGATTAAGGATATCCAGGGAAATCATGAAAAAAAAGGGAAGGAAGGTGGCCTTGCAGTACCAGATCTCATACTATATTATAAAGCAGTAGTCATCAAAACAATATGGTACTGGCTAAGAGACAGAAAGGAGGATCAGTGGAATAGACTGGGGGCAAGGGACCTCAGCAAGACAGTATACGATAAACCCCAAAATCCCAGCTTTTGGGACAAAAATCCACTATTCGATAAAAACTGCTGGGAAAATTGGAAGACAGTATGGGAGAGATTAGGAATAGATCAACACCTCACACCCTACACCAAGATAAACTCAGAATGGCTGAATGACCTGAATATAAAGAAGGAAACTATAAGTAAATTAGGTGAACACAGAATAGTATACATGTCAGATCTTTGGGAAAGGAAAGACTTTAGAACCAAGCAAGAGCTAGAAAAAAACCCCACAAAATGTGAAATAAATAATTTTGATTACAACAAATTAAAAAGTTTTTGTACAAACAAAAGCAATGTAACCAAAATTAGAAGGGAAGCAACAAATTGGGAAACAATTTTCATAACAAAAACTCTGACAAAGGTCTAATTACTCAAATTTATAAAGAGCTAAACCAATTGTACTTTTGTACAATTCACCAATTGATAAATGGGCAAGGGACATGAATAGGCAGTTTTCAGTTAAAGAAATCAAAACTATTAATAAGCACATGAAAGAGTGCTCTAAATCTCTTATAATCAGAGAGATGCAAAACAAAACAACTATGAGGTATCACCTCACACTTAGCAGATTGGCTAACATGACAACAATGAAAAGTAATGAATGCTGGAGGGGATGTGGCAAAGTTAGGACATGAATGCATTGCTGGTAGAGTTGTGAATTGATCCAACCATTCTGGAGGGCAATTTGGAACTATGCCCAAAGGGTGATAAAAGACTGTCTGCCCTTTGACCTAGCCATATCACTGCTGGGTTTGTACCCCAAAGAGATAATAAGGAAAAAGACTTGTACAAGAATATTCATAGCTGCACTCTTTGTGGTGGCAAAAAAATTGGAAAATAAGGGCATGTCCTTCAATTGGGGAATGGCTGAACAAATTGGGGTATATGTTGGTGATGGAATACTATTGTGCTCAAAGGAATAACTGGAGGAATTCCATGAGAACTGGAATGACCTCCAGGAATTTATGTATAGTGGGAGGAGCAGAACCAGGAGAACATTGTACACAGAGACATTGTACACTGTGGTATAATAGAATGTAATGGACTTCTCCATTAATAGCAATGCAGTGATTCCGAACAATGTGAAGGGATCCACATTCAGGGAGAAAAGTGTGGGGTGGAAACACCAATGAAAAACAACTGCTTGATTACATTGGTCAAAGGGATATGATTGGGGATACAGACTCTAAATGAACTTCCTAGTGCAAACATCAACAACATGGAAATGGGATGGGTTCAAGGACACATGTGATACCCAGTGAAATTGCACATTGGCTACAGGAGGGGTGAGGGTGGGGAGGGAGGAAAATAATATAATTCTTCTAACTAAGGAATAATGTTTTAAATTCACTAAATAATAAAAAATAAAAATAAAAAAAGGGACTGCCTTACCTCTCTCTTCCCCTCCAATTGTAAATCATGCAAGGACTATTTTAAGATTGATCTAAAAATCAGAGTGGGCAAGAGACCTCTTACTCACATTTCTACCTCAGCTTGGCCATACAGCTAAAACACTTGTGTTGCCTAAGTCAGTCTGAATCTGGGTTTAAGTTTCTTCTTTTGCCTTTGATCTTTCCTGAGTTAAGGTGAATAAATATCCAGAGGTGGGCATATCTACAAATAAAGCCAACCCTGGGAGGTAGAGAGGTCAGGAGGGAGATCCATCAGAGATTAGACCTGAATGGTGGCACTGAGAATAATATCCACTGACTACTGCAATGCTCTTGAAGAGAACAATCACTGACTACTATCAAGTAGACAAATATTGCAAATTGTTAGAACAGTTCAGAATGGAGATGAAATCAGTGGTCTCTACAAAGCAGCTTTATATTTTGATGAGTTTTTTATTTTCAGGTACCTAAAAAATAAACTGCATGGTTACTGCATTCTGTTTGAAAGCTATATTTTGTCAAATGCATGCTTGTGAGACCATATGAAATATGAGATTAAGAATAAAAAAATTAAAAATATTGCTGAACAAGTTGTGGTAAATGATTGTGATGGAATATTATTGTACTGTAAGAAATGACAAAGAGAATGGTTTCAGAAAAACTTGAGAAAACTTATTTGAGTGGATACAAAGTGAACAGAACCAGTATCACTATACACAGTAATAACAATATTGTAACAGTCAATGGTGAAAGACTTAGCTATTCTGTCCATACAATGATGCACAAAATTTCCAAAGGACTCATAATGAAAAATGCCATCTACCTCCAGATAGAGAACTGATGGATTCAGAGGGCAGAATGAAGACCTTTTTTTCACTTCCTTTATTTTTCTTGCTTTAAAATTTTTTTTGCAACATGTCTAACATGGAAATATGTTTTGCATGATTTCATGTGTATAATTGGTATTATATTTCTTGAACAGCTGGAAATAAAGGGGGAAAGGGTGAAAATATGGAACTGAAAATTAAAAATTAAAAATGAATAGTTAAAAAAAATGAAAGACGCATAATAAGTATCAACCTTAAGAAAACTGTCCTCTCTGATATGACTGACTGTACTCCAAGCACTTGCCTCAGGCTCTATGACTGCAGAAGACTCATAGTATCAAATTGAATGTATTCATAAAAACTTTATAGAATTGGGAGGCCTAGTTGTTAGCTTTACCACAGATAGTTTAAATCTGGACAAAAATAGCCACCTAAAAGGAATTATTATTTAAACATTTTATATTCATGTTCATGAATTCTAAAATTCCTTTATCTAATCTTAATTTTATTTCCTCCTTTCCCTTGTTCTTCATCCTCATCAAGATCTCTAATCCCTGTATCCTTTCTCAGGCCATCATTCCTATATTAGCTATACTGTTACCTTCCCTATCTTAAAGTCTTGGTGGATCATTTCAACTCTACACTATCGTCTCTAACCAAATCCCTTGTCTCATTCTTCTAATGCTGATAATTCCTTGCCTAAATAGCAAGCTTGGATTATTGCCACTTTTATGCCTCCACTCCTATTCATATACTTCTGAATAGACAGGAAGAAAATCACTAAACAGGACCCTCTACAAATTTATTTTCAAGGTCTCAACTGGACTCCCAGTTCAAGGAAGTCCTTTTAATCTCCCTGATTGTGAGACATGAGAAATAACAAAATGATGGACTCCTCTCACAAGTACCCTGAAATGGACTAGAAATGGGAAGAGAAAGGGGCCCACATCCTAGCATAAGTCCCATTTCCACACATCCACATTAGCAGGACATGATGAGGAACTCAATGACAGGTCATTCCTTTAAGAGCCTAACAGGTGAATTTGCTTTCACTTTGATTGGTTAAAACTCATATGGATAATTCCCCCTTCCAATGAGATGGCCCTCCCAACAGGATTGGAACTCTCTAGTAACTAGTGTGGAAAGGAAACAAGACTGACAGTTTGTGGGGGAAGGGCCCAACTGGGAGTGGCAGTTGGGTCTTGGGACTAGCACTTCCTTCCTGGGGGTGGGACTTGCTTCCGGGTGTTGGAGGAGAGAGGAATGTGGTCAGCCCAGTCTGGAGTGGCATGCTCTTCTTGGTTCAGCCCAAAGACACAGGCTTCTAAAGGTTAGAATTGTTCTTGTTTGCTTTCTGTGTACTGCTAAGATTTTGAATTAGAACAACGAGAGTAGATGGGAGTGGGATAAATTCTCCGCCAACCTCTGGGGCCTGGCCTCAGATCTGAAACTGAGAAAAACTCCAATCCCAACTAGTTATTAAACTTTATGTTATTTGAATTCGCAGTGGACTATCACTTCTGGTCATAGAAGGAGCTGAACTTTAGCTCAATCATTCCAGGACAAATAGTCTTTATCAGACCCCTGCTGTTTCCTCTCAGCAGGCGGCATCTCCCTCCCTTGTCTCACCAAGCAATATACCCTCTCTCCCCTTAACTCCTCATTACCCCATACAAACCTCCCATTTATCCCCATTTTTTCTTCTGTTGCAAAAAGCTTTTCAAGATACAAGACGGCAAAGAAACTATTACTTGCCATGGGTTATCTAGCTTGGATTGCATATTTCTTGTATATGTTTTACGACTTATTTTTTGTCATGATTCCAGATTATATTTATTTTCTGCTTAGCATCTATGAAACATTGCAATGGCTGAATATAAGTATGTATCGCTTGATTTCATTCATTCCCACATATGCTGGAGCATTATTCTTCTTAAACAAATTATACTATGCCCTAAAAATAGGTGTGCATCTAATTTTTGGAAAAAAAGCAAAAGATAATGAAATGGCTGTGACGATTTTAGCTATAAAAGAGATGATGCAACTAAAGGAAATGATGAAGCAACTGAGTGAAGAGATACAATGTGGCAAAGGTATTAACACACAATAAGACATACCTAAAAATAACAATGTAGTTCAGCAAGAAAATACAGATGGGGATGAAGGTGGAATACCAATATTGCCACTAAGAGATCAAACAAGCCTACAACCCAGACAGTGGTATAATTCATATTAAAACACATAAACCATTTACAACAGCTGACCTTGAAAGTCTGAAAAGACGGATGCCTTCCTGGTTTTCAGAACCGATGAGATGTTTAAAAGAATTTAAAAGAGCAATTAGGCTTTATGATCCAGATTTCCAGGACACTGAAATTTTTCTCTCAGAATTATTTTCAAAATGGGAAAAACAGCAATTCATTGATGAAACAAGAAAAAATCCAAATTTAACATCATGGCCAGAGGAAGGAACAGACTTAAGAGTTATCCAATAATGAAAATCTACATTACCTAAGAAAGGCCAGAGAAGATCTATTAAGAGGCAATGAAAAGTTTTTCAAAAAGACCAGATACTTGGGGAAAATTTGAGAAATTGAGACAGGAAAGTGGGGAACATTCATCAAAGTTCCTCGATAGAGTGATTGAAGTAGCAGAGGATGTGCTTGGATTTGAAAATTTAACTGAACAAAATCTCCAACACATAAGGAGACAATTTGTGAAAGGGAGTAACACACCTATTAGATCATATTTTAAACTTCAATGCCCAGATTGGGAAACACTAAGTGGAAGATTTAAGAAAAACTGCAACTTACATATTTTCAGGTCATAAAGAAATGCTAGAGGAAAAGGATGAAATAATAAAAGACCTTAAAACCAAGCTCAAGGAGGCAAATAGCTCAAGTAAATATAAAGAAATTGAAGAAATAAAAAATCTAGCCACTCTGCAATCGTACAAACCCACAAGAAATTACACAAAAAGCAATCAAAGGAGAAATTTACCCAGATGTTTCCTCTGTGGAAAAATGGGTCACATGGTTTGAGATTGTTATTTAAAGGCACAATTATTCCAATCTAATAACAAACCGAGGTCTTGGAAAAGCAACGTAAATTATAGCAGCAATAATACACAAACAAATGTAAAATGTTGTGATTGTAATTGCAAGAAATCATTGCAAGCACCAAATTTAGAAACCCTGGAGAGGTACATCCAACAAGGAGCGAAGCCACGTTATTCACAAATAGTCTCAGGTGCTGCCAAACCAAGTCAGTTATGAAGCCAGGTGCATGGGGTAACATCAAAAAGGAAAAATGGCAAAGGAAAAGGAAAAGGGAAAAATGAAAAGGAAGGAGACTGCATGCAAATAGAACTTGAGGTTGCAAAAGCACAAAATAAAACTAAAGAACAGATAGAAGAAGAAATCCAATTAGATAATGATGTAACAGAGATTAAAGAGAAATTTTTTGGAACAATGGAACAAGCTACAAAGAAAGAGGAAGAAACAGAACTGGCAACAGTCTGTAATACACAAACTGTAAATGAATTAATTGAAGCATATGAACTAACAACAGAAGGGTCCAATGGGGAAGAAAATGCAATAACAGAGAATATTCAAATTATCAGACCTCCTGGAGACAATGACTCTGAAAGCAGGGATGATATTACAGAAGAAAATACCAATGACATAATAGAAAAGTCAACTTTAAACCCTTATGCAGAAGAATTCCAACCAATAGTAACTGCACAAGAGAAAGCAAACACAAACATTGTTATGCCATCTTTAAGTCTCCATGATAATGCAATTCCCTTGCAGACTGATGACGGATTGCAAAATGAAGGTTCAAAGCAACAAGAAAAGTCTGCAGAAGAAGAACAAAACTGGGATTTGAACAAAATAGAAATAGAGGCACCTATGGTCCAAGTGTGTCAACAAAATGAGAACACAGAACCAAGGGTCATGATAAAAGTGGGTAATGAAATCTACCCAGCTCTTATTGATACAGGAGCAACTAAATATGTTTTAAAAACATCTTCTGAAGACAGCCAAATCACAAGTTACATCCAAGTTAAAGAGCTTGCAAAAGACTTGGGGAATATAGAGATCACCAAGCAAGAGTCAACGCAAGACACGAATCACACAGAATCACTATATTCAATAATGTTTGATTCAGAAAATGAAGACCAAGAACCTTATGAATATATCAAACCTTACGATCAACATCACAAAGCTTTACAAGAGGGAAAGACAGATAATTACATTAACAACTCAAATCAAGAACAAACGATCCAGTCAGAAGAGTTAGTTAAGGAAATAAACTACACAATCACAATAAAAGAAATGCTGGCAGCATTGGGAGTCAAGAATTACAAAGAACTTTGTGAAAAGTATGTGGAAGTGGATAAAGTGGATAGAGACACTGAATTTGAAGTACAAGAAAATCATATACCTGATCCAAAACAAAAGGAAGAAGAAGAAAACAATGTAATGCTTCTATCACATCTTCCTTTCTCTGACGTAGAACTTCTCACAAACTAGACTGTCAATTAACAAAATATATACAAGCTTTACAGACAAGAATAGCAGAATTGCATGAAATGGGCTTGATACAACAAACCATACCCCTGGATTACAATTTGTACAACATCAAACCAGGAGACATAGTATACTTAAAAAATTTCAATAGAAAATTGTCTACAGACATAAAATGGACTGGACCACATGAAGTATTGCTTACTACCCCAACAGCTATAAAAGTTGCAGGGAAAGACTCATGGTTTCACTGTTCCCACATGAAACCAGAAAAAGTTCAACACCATTGTAACAGACATCGAAGATAATTAGACAACAGATAGTGCTGAGAAATGAAAACAAAAACTGATTAACATAAAAGCACATCATAAAGAAATAATAGTGACACAATGTTTGAGACAACTTTCCAGCCCAGAGGAAAAGCATCCCAGAGGAAAAGCATCCCAGAGGAAAAGATTTTAAACCAGCCCAGAGGAAAAGCATCAAGAAAAGATGCTAGAGACAAGAAACAAAGAGGAAAAGCTGAAATGGACAGCTAAGACTTTGAACTTTGTAAATTTGTTTATATTAGAGGACAGATGGAAAACGAGACTTATATGTAAGATTGAGTGTGTTGAAATAATAAAACAAAAGTAATTTCACATATTAGGGAAATAGCATGCATCACTACATAACATAGAAGAAAGAAGAGATCCATCAGTCAACATGAGAAGTGGAAATCTGAAGAACCTTGATAAGTATTAATTCAACACAACACTGAGGCCTTGTCTATATAAACGAGTGTCTGAAATTGTATTTATGCAAATGTAAATATGTATATAGTTAGTTCCATAAGATCTTTGGCAAATAGAAAGATCAATAGATATTCTATTTGACTGACATTATGATGTGGAACAATCTAAATAAGATATTAGTTTTAGTTAATGTAGAGTAAGTAGTATTAGCACTAAGATTCAAATTTATTGTAATAGTTTGTTCAACATTTATTGTACTGAATTTATTGTAAAATCCAAAACTACCCTTGCTCAAACTTTCCTGCTAAGAATTCAGATTTACTAAATTAATAACTATCATATAAATATGTGACCTTGGGAAGGTCACAACAAAAAAAGGGGACGATTGTGGAAAGGAAACAAGGCTGACAGTTTGTGGGGGAAGGCTCCAACTGGGAGTGGCAGTTGGGTCTTGGGACTAGCACTTCCTTCCTGCGGGGTGGGACTTGCTTCCAGGTGTTGGAGGAGAGAGGAATGTGGTCAGCCCAGTCTGGAGTGGCATGCTCTTCTTGGTTCAGCCCAAAGACACAGGCTTCTAAAGGTTAGAATTGTTCTTGTTTGCTTTCTGTGTACTGCTAAGATTCTGAATTAGAACAACGAGAGTAGATGGGAGTGGGATAAATTCTCCGCCAACCTCTGGGGCCTGGCCTCAGGTCTGAAACTGAGAAAAACTCCAATCCCAACTAGTTATTAAACTTTATGTTATTTGAATTCGCAGTCAGATAAGTGGACTATCATTTCTGGTCATAGAGGGAGCTGAACTTTAGCTCAATCATTCCAGGACAAATAGTCTTTATCAGACCCTTGCTGTTTCCTCTCAGCAGGGGGCATCTCCCCCCCTTGCCTCACCAAGCAATATACCCTCTCTCCCCTTAACTCCTCATTACCCCATACAAACCTCCCATTCATCCCCATTTTTTTCCCAATCCCATTTCCTTTCCCAATAAATATTACACTAGCCAATGGTGAACAAGGACCTGATTCGCATTAGGGACTAAGATAAAAGGAGCCTACATGCTCCCATACTTTGTACTTGCTTGCTGGCTATAATACCTGTAACACTGGCTCGTGAGTACCAATTCTCTCAAGGATGAAATAAAATATTGTTTGCCACATTAACACTGAGTTCAAGATTTGTTTTGTGTAGGTGGTTGTTCCTCTCAACTAGGGGCTTGTCTGGGACCTGAGCTGGCCTCAGGAACCTCTGTGTTCCAACACTCATAAGCAGAACATCCTACTGAATCATTATTGGCAACTGACTTGCTGTTGGAGTCCAGGGATCCTGACTCCTGATGAGACCAAAGGGACTTAGTAAAAGTGTTGCAAATGTTGCAGGGAAGAAAGATGAGCCACTTGGGGAGAGTTTGTTTTGTCTGAGGTGAGCAAAAGAGAGTTATAGCATGAGAGGATGGTCTGCAGGGGACAGATGCAGAAGACTAACAAGGCAAGAATTCTGGAATGTTGAAAAAAAGGGTTAAGTTGAAAAACTCAGAAGCAGTTAGTCTCTCTGGGGTTTGCTGATTGCAAGCATCTAGGAGGCTTTAATGCCAAGCTACCTGGTGGATTCCCTTTACCTGTCCATTGCTATTAATACCTGTGGTTCCTGAAAAGAAGATTCTGAAGCTGGCATGACTCAACATCCAGTCAAGGGCAGCTGTTAGTAAGTGTGAGATCTGAGTCCATCCTGACTTGGGATCTTTCCCTGGGCCCTCTAAGCTTACCACAGACCATTACCCTTTAACATTAACTTGGGGGGGGGGAGGTTAGTTCAGAATTAGTTAATACAGGGATTGGGAATTTTAGGTAATGGAGGTGAGAATTAGAGTATACCAACAACTTTGTGAAGACTGTGAGGATACATTGAAATCCTTGGCACTTTAGAGGGAATTAGTATCAGGGTTACCCTATTTCTTTTTCAACCTTTCCTCATTTAATAAAAATACTTTCCAAGTTACTGAGTGGTCTGTGTGTTGATCTCAGACCAGGTTCTGCCCTGGTCTGAGTTAACTGTTAGCTTTCAACTCAGGGCCAGTCTTGTTATTAACCCAATTCAATCCATCCTAACCATGTAAGTCTGTGTGCACCAACCCAGGTAAGAAAAGACTATTAAGCATTACTTGGGTGGTCACAGAGTCAGTTGGTTAAAGTCTATAGAACTGGGATCAAGTGATTAATCTGTAGACCCAGTTGGTGAGAAGTGGTTTGAATCCATACTCACCTGTAAGTTGCTGGTTAGAGTCCAGTGCGATAGGAAACAGTGAATCCCGAGAATCAGGAAAAGGAAAGAATTCTCTCCCCGAGGTTCCTAAAGATAGCCTAAAGGGAGCTGATTGAAACATATAAAGGAAAGAGTAAAAAGAAAATTATTAAATATTGTTATCTAGTGTGGGCCAGAGTGCCCCTAAAAAGACTCAGTCTTTTGGCCAAAGTTCAGGTCTTCTGAGGATTGAGTGTCAGTTTTTAAATTTATATGTTAACGTAAAAAGCCTTATAACTGAAGAAGAAAAATATGCCAGACTGTGATTACCTAGTACTGAACTCTTCCTCCTCACTGATGAGGAATGTGAAAAGAAAGAGGAGGGTACCAAATGGGACCCCTTGGGGTGCTTACCACCACCATATATCCTATCACCAGTGGGGGAACTAGATGAAGAAGTGGTGAGAGGGATAGTCCCTGCTCCAAGGATCCCATTGGCTCAGGAAGAAAATGGAAGGGGACTTTATGGACTCCTCCAAAGTAAATTAGATTTCTTTTTTTTCCCTTTCTTTTCTTTTTTTAAAATTTTAAACATTATTTCATTTGGTCATTTCCAAACATTATTCACTGGAAACAAAGATCATTTTCTTTTCCTCCCCTCCCCCCCACCACCTTTCCCTCTCCCATAGCCGATGCACGATTCCACTGGTTATCACATGTGTTCTTGACTCGAACCCATTTCCCTGTTGTTGGAATTTGCATTAGAGTGTTCATTTAGAGTCTCTCCTCAGTCATATCCCCTCCAACCCTGTAGTCAAATAGTTGCTTTTCATTGGTGTTTTTACTCCCACAGTTTATCCTCTGCTTGTGGATAGTATTTTTTAGATCCCTGCAGATTGTTCAGGGGCATTGCATTGACACTAATGGAGAAGTCCATCACATTCGATTGTACCACAATGTATCAGTCTCTGTGTACAATGTTTTCCTGGTTCTGCTCCTTTCGCTCTGCATCACTTCCTGGAGGGTGTTCCAGTCTCCATGGAATTCCTCCACTTTATTATTCCTTTTTGCACAATAGTATTCCATCACCAACATATACCACAATTTGTTCAGCCATTCCCCAATTGATAGACATCCCCTCGTTTTCCAATTTTTGGCCACCACAAAGAGTGCAGCTATGAATATTCTTGTACAATTCTTTTTCCTTATTATCTCTTTGGGGTACAAACCCAGCAGTGCTATAGCTGGATCAAAGGGCAGATAGTCTTTTATCACCCTTTGGGCATAGTTCCAAATTGCCCTCCAGAATGGCTGGATCAATTCACAACTCCATCAGCAATGAATTAGTGTCCCCACTTTGCCACATCCCCTCCAGCATTCATTACTTTCCATAGCCGTCATGTTAGCCAATCTGCTAGGTGTGAGGTGATACCTCAGAGTTGTTTTGATTTGCATCTCTTTGATTATAAGAGATGTAGAGCACTTTTTCATGTGCTTATTAATAGTTTTGATTTCTTTGGCTGAGAACTGCCTGTTCATGTCCCTTGTACATTTGAGAATTGGAGAATGGCTTGATTTTTTGTACAATTGATTTAGTTCTTTGTAAATTTGAGTAATTAAACCTTTGTCAGAGGTTTTTATGAATATTGTTTCCCAATTTGTTGCTACCCTTATGATTTTGGTTACATTGGTTTTGTTTGTACAAAAACTTTTTAATTTGATGTAATCCAGATTATTTATTTTGCATTTTGTAACTCTTTCTAATTCTTGCTTGGTTTTGAAGTCTTTCCCTTCCCAAAGGTCTGACATGTATACTATTCTGTGTTCGCCTAATTTTCTTATAGTTTCCTTCTTTATGTTCAAGTCATTCACCCATTTTGAATTTATCTTGGTGTAGGGTGTGAGGTGTTGATCTAAACCTAATCTTTCCCACACTGTCCTCCAATTTTCCCAGCAGTTTTTATGAAATAGTGGATTTTTGTCCCAAAAGCTGGGATCTTTGGGTTTGTCATATACTGTCTTGCTGAGGTTGCTTGCCCCCAGTCTATTCCACTGATCCTCCTTTCTGTCTCTTAGCCAGTACCAAATTGTTTTGATGACCGCTGCTTTATAATATAGCCTGAGATCTGGGACTGCAAGACCCCCTTCCTTTGTATTTTTTTTTTCATTATTTCCCTGGATATCCTTGATCTTTTGTTCTTCCAAATGAACTTTATTTTAAATCAGTTAAAAAAATTTTTGGAAGTTCCATGGGTATGGCTCTAAATAGATAGATGAGTTTGGGTAGGATGGTCATTTCTATTATATTGGCTCGTCCTACCCATGAGCAGTTAATGTTCTTCCAATTGTTCAAGTCTAATTTTAGTTGTGTGGAAAGTGTTTTGTAGTTGTGTTCATATAGATCCTGTGTTTGTCTCGGGAGATAGATTCCTAAGTATTTTATTTTTTCTAAGGTAATTTTGAATGGGATTTCTCTTTCTAGTTCTTGCTGCTGAGCTGTGTTGGAATTATATAGAAATGCTGATGACTTATGTGGGTTTATTTTGTATCCTGAAATTTTGCTAAAGTTGTTGATTATTTCGATTAGCTTTTTGGTTGAATCTCTAGTATTCTTTAAGTAGACAATCATGTCATCTGTAAAGAGCGATAATTTGGTCTCCTCCTTGCCTATTTTAATGCCTTCAATTTCTTTTTCTTCTCTAATTGCTACTGCTAGTGTTTCTAATACAATGTCAAATAACAGAGGTGATAATGGGCATCCTTGTTTCACTCCTGATCTTAATGGAAATGGATTTCGTTTATCCCCATTGCAGATGATATTAGTTGATGGTTTTAGATATATACTGTTTATTATTTTTAGGAACAACCCTTCTATTCCTATGCTTTCTAGTGTTTTTAGTAGGAATGGGTGTTGTATTTTATCAAATGCTTTTTCTGCGTCTATTGAGATAATCATGTGGTTCTTGTTCGTTTGCTTGTTGATGTGGTCAATTATGTGGATAGTTTTCCTAATATTGAACCAGCCCTGCATTCCTGGTATAAATCCTACTTGATCATGGTGGATGACCCTTCTGATCACTTGCTGGAGTCTTTTTGCTAGTATCCTATTTAAGATTTTTGCATCTATATTCATTAGGGAGATTGGTCTATAATTTTCTTTCTCTGTTTTTGGCCTGCCTGGTTTTGGAATTAGTACCATGTTTGTGTCATAAAAGGAGTTTGGTAGAACTCCCTCTTAGCTTATTATGTCAAATAGTTTGTATAGTATTGGAGTTAGCTGTTCTTTGAATATTTGATAGAATTCACTGGTGAATCCGTCAGGCCCTGGGGATTTTTTCTTAGGAAGTTCTTTGATGGCCTGTTGGGTTTCTTTTTCTGATATGGGATTATTTAAGAAATCTATTTCTTCTTCTGTTAGTCTAGGCAATTTATATTTTTGTAAATATTCATCCATATCCCCTAGGTTGGTATATTTATTGCCATATAGTTAGGCAAAGTAGTTTTTAATGATTGCCTTAATTTCCTCTTCATCAGAGGTGAGATTCCCCTTTTCCTCCTTGATGCTGTTAATTTACCTTCCTTCTTTCCTTTTTTTAATTAGATTAACCAGTACTTTGTCTATTTTGTCTGTTTTTTCAAAGTACCAGCTTCTAGTCTTGTTTATTAGCTCAATAGTTCTGTCACTTTCGATTTTATTAATTTCTCCCTTAATTTTTAGGATCTCTAGTTTGGTTTTCTTCTGGGTTTTTAATTTGTTCGTTCTCAAGTTTTTTAATTTGCATTTCCAATTCCTTGATCTCTGTCCTCCCTAATTTGTTAATATATGCACTCAGGGATATGAATTTTCCTCTAAGTACTGCCTTGGCTGCATCCCATAAGGTTTGAAAGGATGTCTCGCCATTGTCATTTTCTTCAACGAAATTATTAATTGTTTCTATGATTTCTTCTTTAACTATCCGATTTTGGAGTATGATATTTCCAATTAATTTTTGATTTGGCTCTCCATGTACCCTTACCGATCAATATTTTTATTGCCTTGTGATCTGAAAAGGCTGCAGTTATTATTTCTGTTTTTCTGCATTTGAGTGCCATGTTTCTGTGACCTAGTATATGATCTATTTTTGTGAATGTGCCATGTGGTGCTGAAAAGAAGGTGTATTCCTTTTTGTCCCTATTTATTTTTCTCCATATGTCTATTAATTCTAATTTTTCTAAAATTTGATTCACCTCTTTTACCTCTTTCTTGTTTATTTTTTGGTTTGATTTATCTAAATTTGATAGTGGTTGGTTCAAGTCTCCCACTAATATGGTTTCACTGTCTATATCCTCCTTCAATTCTCCTAGTTTCTCTATTAAAAATTTGGATGCTATACCATTTGGTGCATACATGTTGATTAGTGATATTTCCTCATTGTCTATACTCCCTTTTAACAGAATATATTTACCTTCCCTATCCCTTTTGATCAGGTCTATTTGTGCTATGGCTTTGTCAGATATCATGATTGCAACTCCTGCCTTCTTTCTATCAGTTGAGGCCCAAAAGGTCTTACTCCAACCTCTAATTCTAACCTTGTGAGTGTCAACCCGCCTCATATGTGTTTGTTGAAGACAACATATGGTAGGGTTTTGGGTTCTAATCCAATCTGCTATTTGTCTACGTTTTATGGGTGAGTTCATCCCATTCATGTTCAAAGTTATGATTGTCATTTGTGGATTCGCTGGCATTTTGATATCTTCCCCTAGTTCTGACCTTTCTTCTTCAGCTATCTCCTTTTGAACCAGTGATTTACTTTTGGTCAGTCCCCCTAGTCCCCTCCCTTGAGATGCTTCCCTTTCTAGCCTCTCCATTTTTATGCTCCCTTCCCCTCCCCCCTCTCCTTCCCTCCCTTTTTATAATCCCCCCCCTAATTTTCCTTTCTTTCTTGCACTAATGGATAAGATAGAATTCAGGATCCCACTGGATCTGGATGTTCTTCCCTCTCAGTGTTGATTTCACTGAGAGTAAGGTTTAAGTAATTCCACTTCATGCTCTCTTACTCTCCTTCTCATATGAGAGTTCTTCTCCTCCCCTTCCCATGTGTATTTTTATATGGGAAAGATTATTCTATTAAGTCCCCCCCTATTTCTTGAAGTAAATCTTAGTATTATCGACGGTTCCCCCCCTCCTTTTCCTTTCTTTGCCCCCACTTTCCCCAAATCTTCTTAATGCCCCAATCTTTCCCTATGCATGTTTCTTCTAACTACTCTTATGATGCTACAATTTTTGAGAGTTACACAAAACATTTTCCCCACATATTAATATATATAATTTGATGTAAATGTAGTCCTTATAGAAGAGAGTTTGACCTAAAGAAAAAGATAAGATTTATCTCCTTTTCCCTTTCTTTCATATTTACCTTTTCATGTTTCTCTTGCTTTCTGTGCTTGGATATCAAATTTTCCACTAAGTTCTGGTCTTTTCTTAGCAAATGCTTGGAAATCTTCTATTTTGTTGAATGCCCATACTTTCCCCTGGAAGTATATAGTCAGTTTTGCTGGGTAGTTGATTCTTGGTTGGAGACCCAGCTCTCTTGCCTTTCTAAATATCGTGTTCCATGCTTTGCGGTCTCTTAGTGTGTTAGCCGCTAAATCCTGTGTGATCCTTATGGGATCCCCCTTATATCTGAAGCTCTTCTTCTTGGCTTCTTGTAGGATTTTCTCCTTTTCTTGGAAGCTCTTGAATTTGGCAATTACATTCCTAGGGGTTGTCTTTTGGGAATTTAGTGTTCTATGATGGTGTTCTATGAATCCTTTCTATTTCTATTTTGCCCCCTTGCTCCAGAATGTAGGGGAAATTTTCTTTTATAATTTCCTGTAGAATAATATCAAGTTTATTGTTTATCTCTGGTTTTTCTGGGAGACCAATAATTCGGAGGTTTTCTCTTCTCCCTCTGTTTTCCAGATCTGTGACCTTCTCAGTGAGATATTTTATGTTTTCTTCTAATTCATTAATTTTTTGGGTTTGCTTTATTGATTCTTGCTTTTTTATGATCCCACTTTCTTCGAGTGCTTAATTCTGGTCTTTAGGGATTGGTTTTGCTTTTCAGCTTTGTCTGCCCTTCTATTGGATGCTTCGAGCTCTTTTTCCAATTGAGTAGTCTTATCTGTCAGACTGCTGATCTCTTTCTCCCATTTTTCTTTCCAGGTTTCCATCTTTTGGATAAGTTCCAGTTTGAGATCTTCCAGAGCTTGTTGATAGTTTCCATTTTGGGAGGCGTGTTCTGAATTTTTTTGGATTTCCTCCTCATTCTCTTCTCTTCCTTGGGTACTTCCACCATAAAAGTTTTCAATAGTCACCTTTATCCCTTTCTTCCTGGAGGCTTGATTTTGGGCCATGTGAGCCATCCCTTTGGTGGTTTTATTCCCCTTTCCTTTTTGGTCTGGGGTCTGGGTGATATGGGCGGTTTTTCTGTGAATTTAGATTGTCTCAGACTAGTTCTTCCCAGCCTCCGAGGTTTCTTAGAGCCCTGGGGCCCTGATCACAGCCAAACTGCCCAGGTGTTCTGCTTCTCCCAGATAATCAGCGTGTGGTCCACCCCTGGTGTTTAGCTCTGCCCAGATGTTCAGCGCAACCGCCCCAAGTACAGCTCCGCGGAACCCCCTGCTCAGCGCCGGGTTCTCCTGTGAAACCGCCCTGAGAAGTTTTTCCTGGCAGTCCCCAGATCCCAAGGACCCTGGAGTGCCCCCCCCCCAGACAGAGACATTCCCCATTCACTTGCTGTCCTGGTGAGCGCTCAGGTAGCTCACTCTGGTTTGGTGGGGGAGGTGGGGTGGTGGAAGGGCGGCTCAGTTCACGTTTCTGTGCAAGCTTTTCCTCCTTCTTATTATAGTGTGGAAATGTTCAAGCCCCACATACCTTCACCTCTGTGGGATACTGGGGAGTCCTGTTCCGCCAAAGGTGATTTTTATGCTCCTTTGATGTAGTTTATTTCGTTTGGTGCCGGGGAGAGGAAGCATGTGGCGTCTAGATTGCAGCCATGATTACCTGGAAGTAGCAGCTCCCATTTCTTAAAGAAGAGAATGCTTAGAAAAAGACAAATGAGAAAATTTTCCCATTAAGGGAGGTTCCTCTGGGAGGGGGTGATATTAGGTATATGGATACCCCTCTTACTAGTTCAGACGTTAAAAATTTTTAAAGACTAAATTTCTTCCATGATCTTTTGAGCTTCCTTTTCCACTTGGTACAATCTACTTTACATAGAACTCTTTTCTTCACTGGATTTTTGCACCCCTTTTTCCAGTTGACCAATTTTGTTTTTTAAGTTATTTTCTTTTGGCATAATTTTCATTTCTTTTCCCCATTTTGCTTCAACTGGTCTTATTTGAGCTTTGAACTCCTTTTTGAGTTCTTTCAGTGCTTGAGACCAATTTCTATTTTTCTTTGAAGTTTTGTATGTGATTGCTAGGATCTCACAATCCCCTGTTGATTCTGTGAAAGCACTTTGCTCTTTGTTGTCACAGAAATTTTTTAGGATTAGGAGTTTCTTTTCCTGTTTGCTCATTTTCCCAGCCTTTTTTTGCCTGTGGACTGGAAATTATGAAAGCTGCTGGTTCTTTTTCTTCTGCTGCTGGCTTGCAGATATCAGCATTGTGAGCTATTTTGTCCTGGGGCTAGGTCTTCACCTCAGCAGTGCAGGCTTGAAAGGGTCCAGTGTGATGGACTTCTGGTTCTAACTGCAGGGCAAGTGCTAGCACCTGGGACTTCAAGGGGTGGGTCTTGGGTGCTCCTTTGTTGGTGTAGCCAGGGTCCTGGGATTCTGAGTTGACCTATGCCCAGAATCTGGCATAGTAAGTAGGGGGTGGTGGTGTTTGTCCAGCACTCCTCTGTGTGCAGTTTTACTTCCAGTTCCCCCTCATCCTGTGAAAATCAACTCTCTCTCTGCCTACTTTTCAGGCTGCATACTGTGGGTGAGCCCTCTCATTCCATCTTGTTGTTGGTTTTTGACTCCTGTTGTTTTGAGGCACTCTTTAAAAGATTGGGTTGGAAGGATTGTCAGAGAGGTTTCAGCTTTCACTGCTACTAAGCCATCATCTTGGCTTTGCCTCCTCCAGAATTTAGAAAATTTAAAAAGAGAAATAAAGTTCCTCATAGAAGGTCTGATAGGCCTAAAATAGCAATTTGATCAATTTCTAGGACCCAGTCTCTGTTTTTGGAGGGAATAATGAATATCTTATTTTCTGGGGGAAAGAGAGAGCAAATTTAATGGGCTGCCAAGGAAGGTTGGTTTTTCCTGCTGTTTTGAAATTTCCCACTGCAGACTCCAACAGGAGAATAACAAATAATATAGAGGATCTGAGAGAACTGATCATACAGGGAATTAAAAATACAGTTCTAAGAACCAGAATTTGAAGAAAGCATTTGAAGTACAACAGGGGAAATATGAATCTCCCCTCTTCCTTTTTGGAGAGACTGAAATAACAAATGCATAGGGATGGGGGCATGGATACTGAGACTCACTTTGCACAGGGACTCCTTAAATTACATTTTGTGAGCAAGGCTTAGCCTGATATCAATAAAAATTTAATAAAGATAGAGGGATGGGGCAGTAAGTCCCTAGAAAAACTTATTAGGGAGTCATAAAAGGGATTTGTACAAAGGGAAGATGAGGAACAAAAGAAAAAAGCTAAGATTATGGTGATCACTGTTAATGAGATCATGAAGAAAATAACAGTAGAAGTAGGGTTAGTAATCCATATTGAGGCTGAAACCAGAGGTATCAGGGAATCTAAAGTGTTCAAGAGCCCTGAATGATGGGGAGCAGGACAAATGGGAAATAAAAGGGAAAAACAAGAAAAGAAAACTGCTCACTTGCTTCAAGTGTGGAAAAGTGGGACACATGCAGAGATATTGTCCAGTTGATAAGGAGGAGACCAAGATGCTCTTCTTGATGGAATTGGAGGATTAGGGAAGTCAGGAGTTCTTTTGTATGGCCCCCTGCCCAGAACTCTTGATAAATTTAAGGGTCTGGCCAAATAGGGAAGAAGTAATTTTCTTTTTTTTTTAAAACCCTTATCTTCCGTCTTGGAGTCAATACTGCGTATTGGCTCCAAGGCAGAAGAGTGGTAAGGGCTAGGCAATGGGGGTCAAGTGGCTTGCCCAGGGTCACACAGCTAGGAAGTGGCTGAGGCCAGATTTGAAGCTAGGACCTCCTGTCTCTAGGCCTGGCTCTTAATCCACTGAGCTACCCAGCTGCCCCCGAGAAGTAATTTTCTTTGAAGATACAGGAGCCACCCAGTCCTCCCTATCAACCATTCCATCTGGAGTGGCACTAACAAAAGATAAATTGAAGATTGCAGGAGTTAAGTAAGAAACTTTTCCTGTACCATAGAGTTAACTAAATTAGAATATAATCAGAAAGAAGTAAATGAGAAACTGTTATATATCCCCAAAGAGGGAGTCAATCTCTTTAGGAGGGATTTAATTGTTATATTTGGTTTGAGTCTTGAAGTACAAAAAGGGAAAATTGTGATTAAGATGCAAATCTTAAGGATAGAAGATTAGAAAGATAAGATGGCAGCATAGAAGCAGCAAAAGATCAGACCTCTGAAAACCCTTCCTTACCAATTACAAACTGAATGCTCCTTGGGGACTGAAAATCAAACCTAACAATAAGACAGAGCCAAGGAATCCTCCTGCTGGACTCAATCCAAAAGGTATGCTCCCTAAAAGCTGGAATTTGAGAACACTCAGGTTTAAGGGGAAGACAGAAGGAAAGTCCCAGGACCGCCCCCTCCCCCAACCTAGAGTGCTAAACCTCCAGGGGCAGCGGGATCCTCTGGGTGGGAAAAGGTGCTTATCTGGAGGGTGTACCTTGGGGGCAGGGCTGTGCTAGGTCCAGAGCATCAAACACAGGCAGTGGGGAAGGAGCTGGAGAGGGAGCAAAGAGCTGGCAGCCTAGTTGCAGCCACAGAGACCCTCCACATTGCTCTAGCCTTCCAGGAGGTTTTGGCCTCAGGGCACATCCAGCCCAACACAGTTGAACTTAATCCCATCAAAAGCCTTCAGAGGTCAGGGAATCCCAAGCTCCAACACCCCTCCCCCACAGAGTACACAGAGAGATCTTCTGTCAAAGCTGCAAGAGGGTAGACTGACAGAAAACCCCAGAACCAAAAAAAAATGAGAGGAGCAAGAGCACAGACAAATATGGTGAGTACAGAAGGGGTAAATATGAGCAAACAACAGGAAAAGAAGAAATAAATTACAATAGACAGCTTCTATACAGGCAATGAACAAAGATCAAACGGAACAGAGGAGGAGGGATCATCAAATGATAAATCAGCAATCCAATCCTAGGGAATTGGATACAGGCTTTGGAAGAACTCAAAATGCAATTCAAAACACAAATAAGAGAGGCTGAAGACAATTGGGAAAAGAACTTAAAAACTAAGATAAGTCATCTGGAAACAGAAAATAGTGTCCTGAAAGCCAAAATCAACCAGTTTGAAAATGAGGCAAAGGAGAAGAAAGATGAGGCAAAGAAGATGAAAGATGAGACAAACGAGATGAAAGATGAAGTAAAGAGGATAAAATATGACCTCCAAGGAAAATAAAAGCAGAAGGAGAAGGATGACCAAAAAGTCAGGGCTGAAATCTAGTCTTTAAGAACCAGGATACAACAACTAGAATTAAGTGACCTCATAAGGCAGCAGGACACTATAAAACAAAACCAAAAGAATGAAAAAATTGAGGAAAATATGAAACATCTCATTCACAAAACAGAAGATTTAGAAAATTGTTCGAGGAGAGACAATTTAAGAATCATTGGTCTACCAGAATACCATGACAAAAGAAAAAGCTTGGACATAATACTACAGGAAATTATTCAAGAAAACTGCCCCAATATTCTAGGACAAGAGGGAAAAGTGGAGATTGAAACAATTTACAGATCACCTCCTGTACATAATCCCCAACTGACAACACCCAGGAATGTTATAGCCAAATTCAAGAACTATCAGACCTAATTACAAATATTACAAACTGCCAAGAAGTTATTCAGATACCATGGAACCACAGTGAGGATAACACAGGATCTGGCTGCATCTACACTGAAGGACCGAGGCATGGAATATGATATTCCAGAAAGCAAGGGAACTAGGTCTAAAACCAAGAATTACCCAGCAAAACTGACTATATTCTTTCAGGGGAAAGTATGGTCATTCAACAGAATAGAAGAATTCCAAGAATTTGTAAAGAAAAGACCAGACCTGAACAGAAAGTTTGATGTCCAAGCACAGAACTCAAGAGAATCAGCAAAAGGTAATTAAAAAAGAGGGAGAAAAGAAAAAAAAAACAAAAAGAAAAAACAAAAAACAAAGAAAACAAGAAAAACTTTTTTAAAGAGATTCAATAAGTTAAAATGATATGTATCCTTATAAGAAAAATAGGTCATTGGTAACTCTTAAAAACTGTCATCACCTGGGCAGCTAGAAGAATTACACTTAGAGGGAACAGTGACAAACTGTATAGGATGAAATAACAAGAGATGAATAGGTATATATATATATATGTATATATATGCATAAATACATATACATGTGTATATATATGCATAAATACACATACATGTGTGTATATATATGCATAAATACATATACATGTGTGTATATATACATATATATAACTAGAGCTAAAAAAGAGGTTAATACTAAAAGAAGTGGGAAAAGAAACAAAAGGGGGTAAATTTATATGTCACAAAGATGCTCATGGCAGGAGGGGGGAGAACATCAATACACTGGAAGGGTATAGAGGTTGGAGATGGGAAATACTCAACTTGAACATGCATTGAAATTGACCCAAAGAGGGAAGAACAATCCAATCCATTGGATGCAGAGAATAGATTCATGCCCTATAAGGGAGTAGAAGGGTAACAAACGGACTGGTGGGGAGGGAAGCTGTTTAAGGGAGAGAGAGGGTGGGGGGGGATAGTTTTAAAAAGACTGCAAAGAAAATAAGGGGGGGAATAAGAAGGGAGGGGGATAGAAAGGGAAGTAAAATAAGGGTGGGAATCTAGGGGGATTGTTTAAAAACAAACATTGTTGTAGAAGGAAATAGTGAAATAAAAAAAGGCAGGACTAGGTGTAGAATCAAAATGCTGGGAAATACACAGCTGGTAATCAGAACTCTGAATGTGAATGGAATGAACTCACCCATAAAATGCAAGCGAAGAGCAGAGTGGATTAGAATCCAAAACCCTACCATATGCTGTCTACAAGAAACACACACGAGGAAGGTAGATACGCATAGAGTGATAGTAAGAGAATGGAGCCAAACCTATTGGGCATCAACTGAGAAAAAGAAGGCAGGAGTCGCAATCATGATATCTGACAAAGCCAGAGTAAAAATAAATCTAGTTAAAAGAGATAGGGAAGGTAATTACATCCTGATAAAAGGCAATATAGACAATGAGGAAATATCAGTACTCGATATAGATAGAAAAACTATACTAGTGGGAGACCTGAACCTTCCTCTATCTGAACTAGATAAATCAAACCAAAAAATAAATAAGAAAGAGGTAAGATAAGTGAATGAAATCTTAGAAAAATTAGTTAGTAGATATGTGGAGAAAAATAAATAGGGACAAAAAGGAATATACCTTCTTTTCAGCTGCACATGGTACATTCACAAAAATTGACCATGTATTAAGGCATAAAAACATTTCAAACTAGTGCAAAAGAACAGAAATAATAAATGAAACCTCAGATCACAATGCAATGAAAATAATAATTAGCAAGAGTAAATGAAGAGGTAAATAAAAAAATTAATTGCAAATTGAACAATACGATTCACCAAAACCAGTTAGTCAAAGAACAAATCATAGAAACAATAATTTCATTGAAGAAAATGACAATGATGAGATATCCTTTCTAAACCTATGGGATGCAGCCAAAGCAGTACTCAGGGGGAAATTTATATCCTTGAGTTCATATATTAACAAAATTAGGGAAGGCAGAGGTCAATGAATTGGGAATGCAAATTAAAAAACCAGAAAGAGAACAAATTAAAAATCCTCAGATGAAGACTAAATTAGAGATCCTAAAACTCAAAGGAGAAATTAATAAAATTGAAAATCAAAGAACTATTGATTTAATAAATAAGATTAGGAACTGGCACTTTGAAAAAACAAATAAAATACACAAAGTACTGATCAGTTTAATTAAAAAAAGGAAAGAAGAAAACCAAATTGACAGTATCCAAGATGAAAAGTGAGACTTTGCCTCTAATGAGGGCGAAATTAAGACAATCATTAAAAACTATTATGCCCAATTATATGACAACAAATATGGCAATCCAAGTGATATGAATGAATACTTACAAAAATATAAATTGCCTAGACTAACAGAGGAAGAAATAGATTATCTAAACAATGCCATATCAGAAAAAGAAATTGAATAAGCCATCAAAGAACTCTCAAAGAAAAAAATCCCCAGGTCCAGATGGATTCACAAATGAATTCTATCAAACATTCAAAGAACAACTAATCCCAATATTATACAAACTATTTGACAGAATAAGCAAAAAAGGAGTTCTACCAAATTCATTTTATGACCCAAATATGGTACTGATCCTAAAACCAGGCAGGTCAAAAACAGAGAAAGAAAAATATAGACCAATCTCCCTAATGAACATAGATGCAAAAATCTGAAATAAAATACTAGCAAAAAGACTCCAGCAAGTCATCACAAGGGTTATTCACTATGACCAGGTAGGATTCATACTAGGAATGCAAGGATGGTTCAATATTAGGAAAACCATCTACATAATTGACCATATTAACAAGCAAACCGAAAAAAATCAAGATTATCTCAATAGATGCAGAAAAAGCCTTTGATAAAACATAACACCCATTCCTGTTGAAAACACTAGAAAGTATAGGAATAGAAGGGCTTTTCCTAAAAATGATAGACAGTATATATTTAAAACCATTAGCAAACATCATCTGCAATGGGGATAAACTAGAAGCCTTCCTAATAAGATCAGGAGTGAAACAAGGATGCCCATTATCACCTCTATTATTTAACATTTTACAAGAAACACTAGCAGTAGCAATTAGAGAAGAAAAAGAAATTGAAGGTATTAAAATTGGCAATGAGGAAACCAAGCTATCATTCTTTGTGGATGATATGATGGTTTACTTAAGGAATCCTAGAGAATCAACCAAAAAGTTACTCGAAATAATCAACAACTTTGGAAAAGTTGCAGAATACAAAATAAACCTGCATGTCATCAGCATTTCTATATATCTCCAGCCCATTTCAGCAGCACGAATTAGAAAGAGGAATTCCATTTAGAATCACCCTAGACAATATAAAATACTTAGGAATCTATCTGCCGAAACAAACACAGGAACTATATGAACACAACTACAAAATATTCTGATCACACTTAAAACTAGATCTATACAATTGGAAAAACATTTGATTGCTCATGGGTAGGACGAGCTAACATAATAAAAATGACAATTCTGCCCAAATTAATTTACTTATTTAGTGCCATGCCCATTGAAGTACCAAAAAATTCTTTTTCTGAATTAGAAAAAACTATAACAAATTTCATTTGGAAGAAGAAAAGATCAAGGATATCCAGGGAAATCACGAAAAAAAAATGCAAAGGAAGGAGGACTTGCAGTCTCAGAGGTCAGTCAAACTATACTATTAAGCAGTGGTGATCAAAACAATTTGGTACTGGCTAAGAGACAAAAAAGGATGATCAGTGGAATAGATTAGGGGACAAGACAGTCTATGATAAGCCCAATCTTCCCAGTATTTGGGACCAAAACCCATTATTTGATAAAAACTGCTGGTAAAATTGGAAAACAGTATGGGAGAGATTAGACTTGGATCAACATCTCACACCCTACACCAAGATAAACTCAGAATGGGTGAATGACCTGAATATAAAAAAGGAAACTATAAGCAAATTAGGTGAACACAGAATAGAATACTTGTCAGATCTTTGGTAAAGGAAAGACTTTAAAACCAAGCAAGAGCTGGAAAAAAAATCACAAAATATAAAATCAATAATTCTGATTACATGAAATTAAAAAGTTTTTGCACAAACAAAACCAATGCAACCAAAATTAGAAGGGAAGCAACAAATTGGTAAAAAATCTTCATTACATAAACCTCTGACAAAGTTCTAATTACTCAAATTTATAAAGAGCTAAACCAATTGTACAAAAATCAAGCCATTCACCAATTGATAAATGAGCAAGGGACATGAATAGGCGTTTTCAGTTAAAGAAATCAAAACTATTAATAAGCACATGGAAAATGTTCTAAATCTCTTATAATCAGGGAAATGCAAATCAATACAACTCTGAGGTATCACCTCACACTTAGCAGATTGATAGCAATGGAAAGTAATGAATGCTGGAGGGGGTGTGGCAAAGTCGGTGGAGTTGTGAATTGATCCAACCATTCTTGAGGGCAATTTGGAACTATGGCCAAAGGGCAATAAAACACTGTCTGCCCTTTGATCCAGCCATAGCGTTTTTACCCCAAAGAGATAATAAGGAAAAAGACTTGTACAAGAATATTCATAGCTGTGCTCTTTGTGGTGGTAAAAAGTTGGAAAATAAGGGGATGCCCTTCAATTGGAGAATGGCTGAACAAATTGTGGTATATGTTGGTGATGGAATACAATTGTGCTCAAAGGAATAATAAAGTGGAGGAATTCCATGGAGACTGGAACAACCTCCAGGGAGTGATGCAGAGTGAAAGGAGCAGAACCAGGAGAACATTGTACACAGATGTAATGGACTCCTCCATTAGTGTCAATGCAATATTCCTAAACAGTTTGCAGGCATCTATGAGAAAAAACACTATCCACAAGCAGAGGACAAACGGTGGGAGTAAAAACACCAATGAAAAGCAACTGCTTGACTACAGGGGTTGAGGGGACATGTCTGAGGAGAGACTCTAAATGGACACTCTAATGCAAATACCCACAACATGGAAATGGGTTCGAATCAAGAACACATGATACCCAGTGGAATTGCACGTCAGCTATGGGATAGGTGGGGGAAAAGAAAATGATCTTTGTCTCCAATGAATAATGTTCAGAAATGACCAAATAAAATAATGTTTAAGAAAAAAAAGGAAAAAAATGGCCTTATCGAACCCTATATGTCTTTTCACAATATTCCCCAAACCTGATCGTTCCTATAGGTTAGTACAGAATTCGAGGGCAATAAATAAGATAATAGAAACTAAATACTCTGTTGTCCTTTGAGTATTAATGGTTCAGTGTGGTGGACTCAGTTAGATTGATACCCTTTTTTGGGACATAGCCAATATGGAATTTGTTCTGCTTGACTACATATGCTTGTAATGAGGGTTTTGTTTTTCTTTATTTCTCAATGGAAGGAGATGGTGAGTGGAAAAGAGATATGTTTTTGCTTTTTAAAATTTTAATTAAAACAAGAGAAAAATGCACGGGGTGTAGAGAGAGAATATTTTGTACAAGAAACAGCAAGGCGTCCAGTGTCTTTGGTTTACAAAGTCCTTGGAGGGAAATAAGGTGTAAGAAGACTGCAAAGGTCTTTGAAGAACTTTAAAAGGCAGAAGATTTTATATTTGATTTTGAAGGTAATAAGAAGTCACTGAAGTTTATTACACATGGAGATAATATGATCATGCCTGTGCTTTAGAAAGATCAGTTTGACAGCTAAGTGGTGGATGAACTGTGGTAGGGAAAGGTTTGAGAAAGGGAACCAGACTACTACAACAATCAGGTAAGTGATTAGGAACTGTCTCCAAAGGTGATAGCCATGCTAGAGAAGAGAAGAGATAATACAGGTTTTCCTAAAGAAGTCAAAGGAATGGGCATAGTAGATTTCATCAGATGCCCAGAGGAAACCACAGACATAATTTTATGCCATATTTGGCCACAATTGTTGTAATACAAATGTAAAGACTGTGCATTAGAACTAAGATTAGAATTAATTTTTTTAAAAAGCAAAAGCATAATGAAAAAAGTGAAGCTATAAAATTGAAATAACTTAACCCTAAGCTATTTAAGCAAATGACTGCTAAAAATGGAAAGGAGACAAAAAGAATGACATCAACATGAACTTTAATTAACCAAAGGATAACATTAAGGATACCAAAAAGAATCTGAAAGCATTTTAGTCAACAGATATCTGATTCATTTTGCAAACAGAAAGGAGGATGCCATAGGCAACAATTGGCTAAGATATATTTTTTAATTCTTTTTTGAGCTCTTCAAGAGCCTGAGTCCAATTCCCTGGATTTTGGGGGTGGGGTTTGCTTGATGATCTTTGGGTCCTGTCCTCCTCTGTTGGTTCTGTTCTTTATCTCCATATAAGTTTCCAAATGTAACTTCCTTTTTAAAAATCTCTTGCTGTTTACTCATTTTCCCTCCCTCCTAGTGGACTGTAATACTCACTCCTTTGTTTGTTTATTGGATCTGAGTGTTTGAACTATTCTTCCCTGAAGGGAATCTTAGTTTTATTCTCTGTTCTGCTTGTATACTGGAATAGACTAGTTTAGTTGACCTACTGAGCTAATATGCCCTGAGTCCAAATCTTCACCAGCTGCTGCAAAGGTGGAGGGTGCCCAATAAGTTGGCCCTATTAGCTTATTGATGTTTAGTGGAAGGTTCTTAATTTGTTCTTTTTCAAGTTATTTTTGTTGAATGCCTAATGTGTTGCTCTGCTCTCTCTATTTTAGAAATAAAAATTTCCCCTTAATTACTGTTTTGGCTGCACTCTACAGATTTTGGTTTGTTGTTTTATTATGCTCTTTGACTCACCCATTCTTTAGGATTAGTTAGTTTCCAACTAATATTTCATCTTTGCCTCAAAAGCCCTTTATTGAATATAATTTTTGTTGCATTGTCAGCAAAATACATTTAATATTTCTGCTTTTCTGCATTTGTAAATTTTTATGCCCTAACATACGGTTATTTGTGTGTGTGTGTGTGTGTGTGTGTGTGTGTGTGTGAATGTGCCAAGCACAGCAGAGAAATTGATATGTGCGTTACTATTCCCATTTGATATTCTACAGAGGCCTATCATATCTATCTTCTGAAATTCTTTTTAGATCTTCAACTTCTTTCTCATTTACTTTTTGGTTTGATTTATCTAGGTCTTAGAGTTGTAAATTGAAGTCCACTACTATAATAGTTTTAGTATGTATTTCTTCTTGTAATTCATTTAAGTTTTCCTTTAAGAATTTATATGTTATAGTAATTCATGTTAAACTCAGATTAAATTGCATATCACCTCTGGGAGTTGGGTAGGGAAAGGAGGGAGAGAGACAATTCAGATCTCATAATTTTGGAAAATGTATGTTAAAAATTGTTATTACAAGTAACTGGAAAAATCATTAAAAAAATTACAAACGTATATGTTATTCCATTTGATGCATGTATATTTATCATTGATATTAGTTCATTGTCTATGGCATCTTTTAGGAAAATGTTGCTTAGTTTATTATTTCTTTTAATTAGGTCTGTTTTTTCTTTATCTTTGTCTGAGTTTATGATTGCTACCTCTTGCCTTTTAAAATTTCAGCTAAAGTGCAACTGCTTCTTCTCCAGGCCATTTTAACTCTATATGCATCTTTCTTTTTTGAGTGTGTTTCTTGTAAACAACATATAATAATACAATACAAATACAATAGTATGTTCTTACCACACATCTGCCTTGGAACTACTACAGAGTGTTGATTTTAAGATGGACGGTATGGGTTTAAAAAAATCAAGAAATGGACTAGAAAAATGAGTGAACAAAACCACCAAAGCAAAAAACTTGGCCATAAAAATCTACTACTGTGTCAGGGGAGACAAAGGCATAAATTCAGAAGAAGATAACACAAACTCTGAAAGAAAAATGCTAATTGGATCCAAGTCCAATAGGAATTCCTGGAAGAGTTAAAGACAGGGGAAAAGGAAAAATTAGAAAAAGAAATGAATGATGCAAGAAAATTATGAAAAGAGAATTAACAGATTGGTTTTTTAAAAAGGGGAAAAAAACTTTAGAAAATAATGACTTAAAAAGCAGAATTGACCAAATATAAAGGGAGATCCAAAATCTCACTGAAGAAAATAATTTTTTAAAAATTAGAAATTGGCAAATGGAAGATAATGACTCCATGAAACACCAACAAATAATAAGAAAAAGTCAAGAGAATTAAAAAATAGAAGAACATGTAAAATATCTTGTCAGGAAAACAGCTTACCTGGAAATGGATAAAGGAGAGATCATTTAAGAATTTCTGAACTACCTGGGAATCTATGATCAAAGAAAAAGCCTCGATATCATGTTTTAAGAAATTAAGTAAAACTGCTCCCAATATCTTAAATCCAGAGGATGAAGTAAAAATTGAAAGAATACACCAATCACCTCATGAAAGTGATCCCAAAATGAAAACTCTCAGGAATATTAAAGTCAAATTCCAGAGCTTCCAGGTCAAAGAGAAAATACTTCAAGCAGCTTGAAAGAAGAAATTCAAAAACCATAGAACCATATTCAGTAATATACAAGATTTAGTGGCTTCCAAGTTAAAGGAGTAAAGGGCTTAGAATATGATATTCCAGAAGTCAAAAGAACTAGGATTACAAGTAAAAATTACTTACTCAGAAAAATTGAGTATAATCTTTCAGGGGAAAAATGATTATTTAATAAAAAGGGAGATTTTTCAAACATACTTGATGAAAAAGCTGAATAGAAAACGTGTCATTCAAACACAAAACTCAAGACAAGGATAACAAGGTAAACATGAAAGGGAAATGATAAGAGACTATTTACATTCCTATATGAGAAGATGATAAATGTAACTAACTTTATCATTGTTAAGGCAGTTAGAAGGCATGGAGTGAGTCAACTCTGTTGAAATGATCTCTAAAAGAATGAAGGGATGAGAAAGCAGTATGCACTGGGAGGAGGAAGGGAGGAATTGGGAAAATATTCTCACCTAAAAGAGGTGCACAATGAACAGCTTTTACAGCAGAAGAGAAAATGGAGAGAAAGGTGTAGGGCAATGTTTGAATCTCACTTTCATCAAAATCAAAGCTCTTTTTGGGGTGGCAAAGAATTAGAAATTGAGGAGCTGAATAAGTTATAACATTTCTTATAGCATATTGTGCTGTAAGAAATGGTGAGGGAGGATGATTTTAGAAAAACATTAGAAAGTATCATATGAACTGTTTCAAAGTAAAGTGAGCAAAATCAGATTGTACTGTAAGAAATGGTGATGGAAGTACATTTTGCATAATTTCACGTGTCTAATTGAATATTAGTTGCCTTCCAGTGAGTAGAGGAGCAGGTAGGAAGATGGAAAAGAATTTGGAACACAAAATTTAAAAAGTAAAAAATATTAAAATAAATTAAAATTTAAATGATCAATTAATCAAAAAGAATATGCTAAGTGCTTACTATACAATAGAAACTGTGAGGAGTTGGGTAGATGAAGACAAAACTGAATTGATTTTTCAGACTAAAGAGTAAAATTTACATAACTTATGAACTTGATAAATCTTATTTCCCTATAAAATGAACTGATACAGGATTCTACATAAAACTGTGAATCTCTTTGGCATATTACTTTTTAATGTGTATACACACAGGTATATGTAAATTATATATCTATTCACTTCAACATGATTTTCCAACATCATCCTGATGCTTTTGAATCTATCTATCTATCTATCTATCTATCTATCTATCTATGTATTTATTTTTTTTTCAGTAATATTCTTTTCCTTTTGCAGGGAAAGGAAAATAACATCAAAAAGGAAAGATGATTTTGGAAAGGAAAACTTTGTCAAGTTCTGGACTTTCTGCAACTGAGTTAGAACAAACAACAGTGGGAATATTAGAGAGAGAAAATATTAACAAGACAGACAGTTGGTGGGGGAAGGGGCAACTGGGAGTGGCAGCTGGTCTTGTGACTAGCACTTCCTTCCTGGCTCTGGAACCATAAGGAGATCTCTTTCCCTGTCTCTGGATAGAAGTGCCTCTGTTTTCCTGATTTTCCCAATTGTGTGCTTTCCCTAGATTCCTGTGATCATGTCATCGACAAAAGGACTTAAGGGAAGCAGTTTGAACTGTAAGGCTGGTCTTCAGGGGCATCAGCCTGAAGATAAAGGCCCAACAAGCTCTGAAGGTCAGAACTTTTCTTCTTCTTGCTATCTATTGCTAAGACTTTTGAAATTAAAAAAGCTAGCACAGAGATAGCATAGACAGGAATAAGAGAAACCCTCCACCTGCCTGTGAGGCCTGGTCTCAGCTCAAAAGCTGAAAGAGACTCAAACCTCATCTAGGGAATCCCTCTTCCCTCTTCCCTGATATATCCCCAATCCAAATTTGTAATTAAAATTTATCTTATTTTGAATATTGCAGTCAGATAAGAGGACTAATATTTCAAGGGACATAGAGGAAGCTGAATCTCAGGACAGCCAGTCAACTATTAATAGTCCTTATTGGACCCCTGCTGGGAGACCTTGGTCTGGGGGGATGCTTGTCAGGAGGTTCTGTGTTTACCTACTCTGGGGTATCTGCAACATCAATCTATAGAGAAGACATCCCCTTAGACTATAACAAGTGGCCCATTTCTCAGGAGCCCCATTTTTCAAATATAGCCTCTTGGCAGGGGACATCTCTCTCCTTTTACCTCACCAGCAGCCATATTCCCTCTCTCCCTTCAATTCCTCCTTGCCCTGTTATAAAACCTTCAGTATCCCCAGTTCTTCAATCCCACCTCATTTTCCCTGTAAATATTACAGTTTTTGGCAGAGCTGACTAGGTTTTCCAACCTATTTTGTCAAGAATTTGGGAAGAAGAAGGCAGTCAGAGGTTTCAGAGAAGTTTCAGAGAGATTGGACCTACATACATTTCAAAAGCCTGTGTGACTATGGAAAGCAGCCATTTTGAGAGCAGTGTTGAGTGCAACTAATCTGCCTGGCAATACCACAGCCAAAAGAAATCACTCCTTCTGAAGGGAGGAGGCAACTCTTAAAGGATCAGACTTAAAATTTTTTTTTTCCATTGCAAAAGGCTTTTCAAGATACAAGATGGCAAAGAAACGATTATTTCCCATGGGTTATCTAGGCTTGATTTGACATTTATATGTTTTACAACTTATTTTTTGTCAAGATTACGGATTATATTTTTTTTCTGCTTAACATCTACAAAAGTTTTCAATGGCTGAATATAAGTGTAAATTGCTTGATTTCATTCCCACATATGCTGGAGCATTAGTCTTATTAATCCAATTATACTATGCCCTTAAAAAAGGTGTTCATCTGATTTATGGGAAAAAAGCAAAAGACAATGAAATAGCTGTGATGATTTTAGCCATGAGGGAGGAGATGACACAACTAAAGCAAATGATTAAGCAACTGACTGAAGAGAAACAAAGTGGCACATATATTAACACACAACAAGACATACCCAAAAATAACAATATAATTAAGCAAGGAAAGACAGATGGGGCTGAAGGTGGAATACCAATATTGCCACTAAGAGATCAAACAAGCCTACAACCAGACAGTGGCATAATTCATATTAAAACACATAAGCCATTTACAGTAGCAGACCTTGAAAGTCTGAAAAAAAAAAGGATGCCTTCCTGGTTTTCAGAACCTGTGAGATATTTGAAAGAATGAAAAGAGCAATTAGGCTTTATGATCCAGATTTCCAGGACACTGAAATTCTCTCAGAATTATTTTCAAAAAGGGAAAAACAACAATTCATTGATGAAACTAGAAAGAATCCAAATTCTGCATCATGGCCAGAGGAAGGAACAGACTTAGAGTTAGCTAATAATGCAAACCCACCTTATCTAAAAAAGGCCAGAGAAGATCCATTAGAGCCAATGAAAAGTTTTTCAAAAAGGCCAGATACTTGGGGACAATTTGAGAAATTAGGACAGGAAAGTGGGGAATATCCATCAAAGTTCCTCGATAGGGTGATTGAAGTAGCAGAGGATGTGCTTGAATTTGAAAATTTAACTGAACAAAATCTCCAACACATAAGGAGACAACTATAAGATCATATTTTAAACTTTAATGCCCAGACTGGGAAACACTAAGTCTGGAAGATTTAAGAAAAACTGCAACTTATATATTCACAGGTCATAAAGAAATTCTAGTGGAAAGGATGAAATAATAGGAGAGCTTAAAACCAAGCTCAAGGAGGCAAATAGCACAATTAAACATAAAGAAATTGAAGAAATAAAAAAATCTAGCCTCTTTTCAATCATACAAACCCACAAGAAATTACACACAAAACAATCAAAGGAGAAATGTACCCAAATGTTTCTTATGTGGAAAAATGGGTCACATGGTTCGAGACTGTTATTTAAAGGCGCAATCAGTGTAAGCTAATAACAAACAGTGGTCCTGAAAAAGCAACATAAAGTATAGCAGCAACAATACACAAAAAAATACAAAATGTTGTGATTGCAATTGCAAGAAATCATTGCAAGCACCAAATTTAGAAACCATGGAGAGGTACATCCAACAAGGAGCGAAACCACGTTATTCTCAAGTAGTCTCAGGTGCTGCTAAACAAAGTCAGTTATGAAACCAGGTGCATGGGGTAACATCCAAAATGAAAGATGGGAAAGGAAATGAGGAAAACGAAAAGGAAGGAGACTGCATGCAAATAGAATTTGGGGGTTCAAAAGCACAAAATAAAACTAAAGAGCAAATAGAAGAAGAAATCCAACTAGATAATGATGTAACAAGAGATTAAAAAGAAAATTTTTGGAACAGTGAAACAAAAAGAGGAAGGAACAGATCTGGCAACAGTCTGTAAAACGCAAACCTTAAACTTATTAGGGCATTATAACTTTAAAAGCAAAGAACATGAAAAATTAGATCCAAGCAACAGTGATTTGCAACATGCATGATTTGCACAAGAGAAAAGTAACTTAGCAGAAAGGAAAGAATATACTTTAGAAACAGAAAGTATAGAACAAATAGCAAAACCAAAAACAGAACCATATGAGACACAAATAGTAGAGGGTTCTAAAGATTCTAAACAAACTACAAATGAATTAATGGAAGCACATGAGCAAACAATAGAATGGTCCAATGGGGAGGAAAATGCAATAACAGAGAACAATGGTATTCACTTCCAGAAGCCTTAGAAGTTGCAGAATGTTTGGGTGGCAGAGGAATTGAAATAAATTCAAACTTCTAAGAAAACATGAAAATACACCATTGCAGAACAACACTACATGTAGTGATCAGATGTCAATGTGAAGTGGACAAAGAGAGAGAGGTTGATCGTATGGGCAGTGCGGGAGCAAGTACATACTTATAAATCACTCTTGTTCAATATATCTGTATATACAAATTTCATCAGGGAAATTTGTTGCAAAGATCTCTCCCTAGTTCAAATTTTCACTTGTAATTTTAATTGTATTGATGTTTATGCAAAAACTTATCAGTTATATGCAGCATCAGAATTACATTTTTTCCTCCTCTGATCCTTTCTATACCTTTAGTCAAAAAATTTTTCCCTAGCCATAGTTGAGAAATGTAATTCCTTCTTCCCTGCCTCCTCTAGTTTATAACTATTTATAACTGAATCAGTAGCTATTTGGATTTTACTGTGGTATATGGTATGAGCTGCTAGGATAAAATGAATTTCTGCCAGAATGCTTTTCATGTTTCTCAATAGTTGTTGGTGGTTTTTTAAAATCCAGTGCTTAGTCCTTATTCCAGTAATTAGAATGATTAAGTTTATTGCAAATTTTGCTACTGTGTATAGATTAGTAATGATGTACGTAATCTGTTCCAGTGAACAGATTATTTTTTAATCAGTATTTTAATGAGTTTTGAAGATTATACCTTTTTAGTATAGTTTGAGATTTGATACTGCCAGCCATAGGGTCTTATTCGTTAGGGATTATTGGCCTTATTTTCCTTGAAATGAATTTTCTTGCTTGCTTTTTTCTATTTCTCCAGTGAGAACTATTCAGACAACCTCCTTGATATGAAACTCAATAAATAATATAGGTAGCATTTTTGGTTTTAATAAATTTTATTACTATAAAAATGAATTCATTATTTTATATTGGCATGGTTTAAATATGAATATTAATACTATTTAAAATTCCATAAAGAGTGTTTTGTGTTCCATTTGTCTTGCTATGTAGATTCCCAAATATTGTATAAATTTGTAATTATTTTTAATGAAATTTTTGTATCTTTTCCTTCTGGATTTTTAAAATAATATTCATAAGTCAATTTATGTGCATTTTGCTTTCTGGTATTTTTATTTCAATTAATTTTTATTGAATCTTTATTGTTCTTTAATTTAAATAAAAATGTAATCTACAAACAAGAAACAACTTTGGTTCCTTTTTGCCCATGCTCATTCATTCAATTCCCTTTTTCTTGACTTACTGCTACTGATAACTTTTTGTAATTAGATGAAATAATAGAAATAAAAAATGGACGTGCCTCCTTTGTCCCTGATCTTACTAGAAAGTCTTCCAGAATTTTTCAATTATAGACAATGCTAATTCTTGACTTTAGAGAGCACTAAGATTTTAAAATATTAAGGAAAAGCTATCTTGTTTTTATGCTTTTTAGTTTCCTTAACAAGTGAGAGATTGCCTTTGTCAAGTAGATTTAGAGATGTAGATAGTTCCAGCTATGCAGCCAATGGAAAGAAATGGCTCCAGGCCATAAGGATCACCAATGTAAAGTGTCATCTCCCAAAAGTAAAAGTCCTTGGCACCTGCTATATGGGTGTATTCACCCTTGGTAGTCTAGATATACATCAAACTATTGTTCCAGTTACATATGTATTTATTGTTTTCCTCACTGGCACAAAGTAGAGACTTAAATTCTTGTTGAAGTAAAAAAAGGCATCTCTGCCCCAACTGAGTTTCTATCTACTAGATAGGATATATGTGTGTGTGTGTGTGTGTGTGTGTGTGTGTGTGTGTGTGTAAAAACATGAAGAACTAGTCATAAACTTGGGGAAATCAGGGAAAGGTAAAAGAGGAGCTGAGCTTTGAAGAAAGATAAGGAATCTGAAAGTTAAGGCTGAGTTGGCAGTACATTCCAGGTAAGGTGGGGAGGGGAGGGTAGTGGCTTGTGCAAAACAAAAATAGAATATCAAGTTCTGGGAACAGTTAGTGATTCAGTTTGTCTAGGACATGGAGTGCATAATGGGCAATAATGTGCAATAAGCTTGGAAAAGTAGGCTGGTGCTCTTAGGACATCACACTTGCTCTGATTTCACTGAACTGCCCCTGGAGCAATCTTATTATTAACCACATCAATTCTACGATGTTTTCTACTCTAAAATCCCATGCCCACTTGTAATAATTTCATGCCTTGCCAAACCTGAACTATAGATTTATCTACACAGGGAAGTCATGAACCCAAACTGAACTGGGTCCTATATATTGCCCTATAGCCAAGCAATGATTTTACCTCTCCTGAATTGATTCTCTAACCCTCTCTCCAGGGAGGTTACTTCAAATCTCTTGTATTCTCAAACTTTCAACCCCCATCCCCATTTTTAGTAACCTGCCTTATACTTTACTGAGAAAACATGGACCTCTTGTCATGAGCTCTTCTCTATATCTCAAATCCTACACTATCTTTTTCTAGAAATTCTCTTTCCTCATCTCTGCCTCCTGGCTTCTCTGATTTCCTTCAAGTCTCAATTAAAGTACCACCTTCTGCAAAAGCCTTTACTGTGCCTCCTTTATTTCATCCACTGAGATGATCTCCAATTTATCTCCTTGGGAGTGTGTACAAGGGGATGACCAAAAACAAGGAAATTGGAAATTTGAAGAAATGCATAAGAAGATGAGCATCCCCTTGTTAGGAGCAGGGACTAGTTTTTTGTTTTGTTTTGGGTTGTAGGGATTCCTTGTTTTTGCTGTTCTTTGTGCCCCCAGCACTAAGCAAATTGCCTGGCATGTAGTAAATGATAAATGCTTGTTGATTTGACATAATCCAACAATATCCTGTCCTTTGCTCCTATCTCTGATGACAGTGTGGCTCTTTCCCCTCATCAAGGCCAAAATGAAAAAGATGTATCAGTAATATTAGTAAGAACAAGAGACAAAGAATGGGTAATCTTTATGCTATAATGATATCTAGTTAATGTTTACCATTAACAGAACTGAAGGACAACACAGAAGAACTGTATAACACAAGAAGGCACGGATTGTTTAAAATCTGCATATTCAATCATGTCTTTCAAGTTAAATTAGTCTATTTGCTATATACAACATGTTACCTTCTGCTTCTGTGACTTTTGGAGAGAAATAAACTATTCCCCAAAATGTTACCTTTCTAAATCTGGACAGACTTACATGAACTGATACAAAGTGAAGTGAGCAGAACTAGAACACTGTACACAGTGACAGCAATATTTTTTAATGAACAAGAATGATTTTGATGAATGACCTAGTTTATTCTCAGCAATGCAGTTAGCCAAGAAAATCCATATTGAAAACTGCCATCAGCCTTCAGAGAAAGACCAATGGAGTCTAAATGTGTACTGAAACATACTATATTTCATTTTCTTTCTTTTCTTTTTTTCTTTTAGACCTCTTCCACAAAAATGACTAATACAGAAAAATGTTTTACATGATTTATATATAAAATCAACATCAGATTGCTTATCATCTTAGGGAAGAGGGATGAGTGAGAGAAAGTATCTGGAACTGAAAAATTTTTTTAGATGAATGTAAAAATATTGTTTTTAGATGTAACTGAGAAAAAGTAAAATATTATTTTAAAAAATGTTCCCTTCCTTACCTGTCTCTTAAAATCCTCTTTACCAAAAGTAGATTGTGTACATGTATGTGTGTATATATGTACATATGTATATACATTTATTACTCTATGTAGTCTTAGAATTTAAGCTTCTTGACCTCAAGGGAAGGGACTAACTTGTTTCTGCATTTATATTCTTCGAGTTTGGCATATAATAAATGATAGTTATTGCTACAGCACTGAAAAGGGTATCATGGATCCAGTAAAGGAATAAAATATTAAGGGCTTTAACTTGAGAATTAATCCATGCTCCCTACCTCAAATCTCTCATTCCTCCACCCCATTCTATCCCATACATTGCTACCAATGTAATTTTTCTTAAGCACAGACCTAACCATGACTCACATATTCAACTCTAGAGCCTTTCTTTTGACTCTCTGACAAATCCCACCCCCCAAACCTTTTCTAATCCCCACAACCACTAGTGTCCTCTCCTAAATTACCACAATTATTCTGTTTATCTTTGTACTTACTAACTTTACATTTATGACATATATAAATGTATACATTATATATGCTTGTCTTGCCATTAGAATGTAAATTCTTTGCAAGTACAAGTATTGCATTCTTTGCATTTGTATTACTAGTCTCCTACACTGTGTCTGGCACTTAATAAGTAGCTGATTATTCTTTTGTGTGTTGAGGGTGGAGGGAGGACAAAGGGAAGAAGAGTGGGATAAAAATAAAAATGATAAATATTTATTTCTGCATATGGCAGTTTCTAGAATCAGAGAATGTGAAACAAAATATATTCTTTTGTAGGAAAAATGAGAGTTTTCATGAATAAGAAGCATTTAGTAAAAAATAATATCCCTACTATTCTGTATGTAACCTGAGACCTCTCCTAGTCACAGTCTATTTTTGCTAAGTAAACTGTCATCCTGACTAATCAGAATTAAGGAGGGAAAAGAACCTTAGCAAATAAACACTGAGTACCAACAGCATGTTCACTCAGAAATTTCTCAGTCCCTCAGATTTGTGTATCATCCATTCTTGTCACCATGATCCGAAGTATTATCCTCCTTCTCTGCAATATCTTGCTAGCTTTGACTACTCCTCAAGGTAAGAAACACAGTTATACTAATTTTTTAAGTCAGAGATGTACACTTATTGAATACTATTAGTACTGCTGGGGATGTAGACAAGAAACCACATCTTCTAGGTCTCTTATCACACAGTTTAAATGAATTAATTAAAGTACAACAGAAAGATATCATTAGTTAAACAATTGCTTCCAATGATGAGATGAGATGAGATCAGCCCAAATCTTCTTTTTATCTTCAAATAATTTCTATATACTAAAAATTTTGTACCTTTTAAACCTAAAGCTTTTATGAAGGGACAAAAATATGTTTTTGTGATTTCTAATCAAAATCATAAATTAAACAGACAATATTTTAGGAGGGTGATGGCTAACACAGGAATTAGAGAGATGGGGTCAGGAAAACAGATTAGAATCTGAATAAGGATATCTTAGACAAGTCAGGCTGAGGTTTTGTCACTGGGCAGAAGTCAGGTCCAGAAAGTTGTTAAGCAACAGGGTTACAAAAAAGACTTATTTTTGTAAAGGGTAAGGACATAGCTATAATTAACAAAAGCAGGGGACACACTAAGGGTGACCACAGACCCAAATCAGGATCCAGACAGAGTCAAGCTGCAAGATCAATTAATTTAATACTGGGGGTCTGAAGCAAGCTGCACTAGTCAGAAAATTAGTGGTTGAATTAGAATTGGAATTTGAAGAGAATGAAGCTCTTTTTACCTGGCCATTTCTACTCATTTTTAAATGGTTATGGCCTATTAGGGAAGGAGCAGTCCCTTAGACAGGCACTAACACCTCAAATGAGGGCATTGAATGTGAGCACCTCAAAGGCCCTTTCCAGCTCTACATCTAGATTCCAATAAACCAGAACTGTATGGTGTTAATGTTCCTTCCTTCCTCTAGAATGTAACTCCTTCAGAGGCTTCTCTCCTAGCAGATCTTGAATATTTCTGGGGCTGGAACTGCTGTATCTGACATGGTGGTGAGGGAGAAGCCTTTATACCAGATTTATTGTCTCTCAATGAATAAACCCTTTAACTTGAATATCACTAACCTTTCTACTCTGGCTGTTTTCTACAGTGGTCACCACGAGCTGTCAATGTTTGCAAGTTACTAAGAACATTCCTAACCTAAAATCCTTTGAGAAAATTGATGTGATTTTCCCCAGTGCTACGTGTCCACGTCCTGAGATCATGTGAGTAAAAGCAGTAACTGCTTTTTAGCTAGCTGCTAGTATATAAATGCTAACTCTTATTATTGTTACAGAGCACCTTAAAGTTTGCAAAGCACATTACTTATATTATTTCACATGATCACTCCTCACAATAAACTTGGGAGAAAAGTACTGTAGGGGCTTACTACCACCTTGATTTTATAAATGAGGCAACTAAGACAGAGAGGCTAAAGTGACTGTCATGGATGTGGTAGAATTGAAACCCATATCTTCCTGATTCCAAGACCATCTCTTGTTACACCATACCCTTTTGCCCCTAGAAAACATCATAGTAAATAGGGTTGCTTCTCAGGAATGTGGATTAAATCAAATGTTTCAATGAAGGTCCACTTGTGAACTTTCTATAAGGAAAAAGGAAAGCAATATTATTGCTCAAACTTTTGACAGTAGCTAAGATGGTGAATAAAACTGTCCTAACAAAGTCACCAAAATATTTAAATGAATTATTTTTTCATTTTAATTTACTGAGGTAAAAATCTGCTTTTTCTCTGAAATGAATGTCCATTTCACCATATACTTCTTTTTTCCTAGCTGAAAGGCAGGAGGTAACAATAAAGATTTTCAGGAGGAAAGAGGCCTTAATAAAATGAAATATGAACTATTCTGATAGAACACAAATAAATCTGCTACAGAAGTTATTCAAAGAGGGAAAACACACCCACACCTACACCCTACAGATTTCTTTCCCAATCTCCAGGACGATGCTACCCAGGCCTTTCCCTGTTCTTCTCATGTTTAGTTCTTATGAAGAGAAAACTCAGAAAGGAAAGATCACACTAAGGAAGGCTAAGGAGATGAGGATTCTTGTGATGAAAAAATGTTGCTTACTTGTAGCTTGCTTTATGACTGAAGTCAATACTGCCATCATTTCACAAATGAAGATACTGTAGCACAGGAAAGTGTAGGGACTCATTTAAGATCACTTAACAAAGTAGGGGATTTTTTCTGGGGAGTGCCCACAAAGCCTAAGGTTTGATTAGTCCCATTATTGCTTCATTATCACTGATAGGATTAAAAAAATTCTTCACTGTGATTTATTCACTATAGAGGGACAATGAAGATTGGGAAGGAACAAATATGTCTGAATCCCGATACCTCAACTATGAAGAATATACTAAAAACCATTAAAAAGACAAGGTAAGTTTGCTGCTTTAGAGGGGAAACCTCTCCAGGAAACCACTAGAAGTACTTACTCCAGAATAGATTCACTGGGATAAAACTGCATGTGACCTAATTTCTGGCCTGGGCTACTCTGGGTTCTTTTTTTCCTTCCAGGATGACCTTAGGGGTCACTTAGTACTAGATTTCTCATTCAGACACAAGAAGGAGGCTTGGAGCCTTATATTCTCAACACACTAGTAAACAGACTGGAATGTTGCCATCCTCACAACACACACTGCCAGCAAACCCATTAACTTGTCCTTAAATAGATCTGTTATTAGATAATTACTACTAATTCCCATTTCTGTGAAGTCAATTGGGACATTAAAAATCAGAAACCTATCTGAAGCAAAGCCCAGACTCAACAAAATGACTAGCAAATTTCTAGAACTTATTTGCAAACTCAGAAACTCCAATTAATCCACTGTGATCATGTGGTAGCAATATAGCAATAAAATTTTCAAACTAACCTTTCCTTCCAGTCTGGGGCCCTGGACCCACAGGCAACTGAATTATTATGTGCCAAATCAGAGCCTAGATAATAAACTAAATTCAGCATCTTATATTTTTACTCCTTCCTCTATTTTTAAAAGGTCTTGAACAGCTCCTGTCCACAACTGAAGACCTATATACTCTTCCTGTTGCTGACAAGGTTTTAACCTGTATGAAGCCGTCCTAAAATATACAGAAGAAAGTTAAGCCCTGACTGTTTCTAGAGTTTAATTCTTCTAAAAAAAAATCACCAATCACAAATAATCAATTGGCTACTTTTAAAAAAGAACCTAATTAGCAACAGAAGCTTTGGTGATTCCTTATCTTGTGGTGTTTAAATGAATGATATTTAAGTCATTTTGAATAGAGGTTTACCTAACTTGGCATTCATCATGAGTTTGTTGTATCTTCTGAGTGGTTCTGTCTTAGGTAAAGATCATCATTACCAAATGATACTGTTAGAAAATATACAGGCCAGAATGTAAGTCTCATCAGGTACTTATTACTACACTCATTTCCAAAAAAGTTTATCTTCCTGAGTATACTTGATGTCCCTGCTACTGCAAAGTACTATATGGGAGCACAAATCCTAAATAACTGACAGAGCTAGGGTTCAGAATTTAGATATTCTGAGGATGTGACCTGTTAGGCTAGCAGTTCTCAACTTGGGTACATGCACCCAAGTGGGTACTAGATATTTGTCAAGGGACTCTAGAGAAATAAACTCTATTACCCTGTTGAAATATTCCAAAAGTAATCATGTAAGAGTTTGTGAATTGGAGCAAGAAAAATATACCACAAACTTTCAGATTTCTAATCATACCAAACACATCTCTATGCTTGGAAACAGCTATTTTAAATCAAAAAAAGATTTAAAAGCATATGTATTCCATTTTCCCAACTTTACCTTTTTGTTGAAGTGTCAATTACATGTTGAGTGTTTTTATTACAAGTTGAGTATTACATGTTGAGGTTTTCCTTTTTTTTTAAAAAGTGTCAGAAATCTTATATCTCTGGCTTATGCCCTTTCCTTGAACTGTATCACACACTATGGTGATATCACATTCTTATGGGTCAGCCAAAACCCCTGTCTTCTAACTTGTCTTATACTTAAAAAGCATGTTAATGGGACCTCCAGCATTCAGGTTTTTAGAAAAGCAGTGGTAACAATCCACATCTAAATTCTTACCTCACTTTTCTCTACCGATTGCTTTAAAACTCTGTTCAAGCAATACCTTCTACAAGAAGCCTTTTCTGACCTCTCCAAGTTGTTCTAGAAATGATGATGAGGATGATGGTAATAGCTGACAACTTTGAAAGACTAAGGAACTCTGATCAACACAGTGAACCACCATGATTCCAAGGGACTCAGGATGAAATAGGTTTGCCCACCTTCTGACAGTGGTGACACACTCAGAGCACAGATGGAAATATTTCTTTTTAAGACATGGCCAATGCAAGAATTTGTCATGATTATACATATTTGCTACAAAGGCTTTGTTTTTCTTTCCTGTTTAAAGGAGAGAAAGAGAGGAGAAAGAAGGAAGATTTTGGCTAACTGAAAAAAAGTAAAATTCAATTTTAAAAAGATAATATTAATAATAGATAACATTTATGTAGCATATACTATGTTCCAGGCACTATGCTGAGCACTTTACAATTATCTCAGTTGATCCTTACACAACCCTAGGAGGCTATTATAATCCTCTTTTTAAGTTGAGAAAGTTGAGAGAAAGAAGACAACTGAGGCAAACAGAGCTTAAGTGACTTGTCCGAGGTTACATAGCCAGTTAAGTGTCTGAGGCTGGATTTGAACTCAGGTGTTCCTGACTCCAGACTCAATCCACTGCACCACTCCCTCCCTAGGTATGGATGGACATCAGTTATTTTAAAGTCTAAGAAAATTTCCTGGGAGCACTGACTTACTCAAGGTCACATGTGTGTGTGCAAGAGAAGGGCTGGGGGGAGAGAAACAGTACTTGAATCCAGAATTTCCTGATTCCAAGATCAGTCTTCTGTCCACTACCCCACATTTATTGACTATACATCTTGAATGAATGAAACAAGGATCTATTAAGCTCTTACTATGAATAAAACACTATGCTAAGCATAAGCCCGTCCTCATGGAGCTCACATTCTAATGGGGGAGTTATGATACAAATGGACAAGTCTGAGTTTCCAAAGGTAACAAATCCTGGTGTGTACATATTGTAATTAGTATTTGCCCACAGCTGACCTTTGGAATCCCATCTCTCCCAGAGGAAGCCAACTGTCCAAGGATTTTAAATGGTTTACAAACCCAAGGGGAAAAATGTCAAATAAGAGATCACATGCAACGCTGGCCAAAGAGCAACTTCCTTTCTCTGAGGCATCTGAGCTGCTTGCAGGCAAGGATCTGAAACCTACTTCCAGTATTACAATGAGCTGGATGACAGCCAACCTATGAAGAATAGTCAGCCAAGAGAAAAATGTGAACAGGAAAGTGAAAGGAAAGGAATGAAATAAAGATTGGCATATAAGACCTTCAGTGATTTTCAAGAAATCAAGTCCTTTCTTGTCATCATGCTCTGCCCTATTCACAACAGGAGCTGATGAAAGAAGGGGAAGTCCATTCTGAGAAACTCAAATAAGCTAACAAGTTTCATTTTGACAGACAAAGCCATGTCTGCAAATCACAAGAATAAAGAAGGTAAATGTTCTTTCCTTATGACAGAAAAAAGGGCTCAGCCTACCACATAAAACATACAATTTAAATTAGAGGTGCTTTCTTCTTCATCCTCTCTCCTCTCCCTAGGAGAGAGGGGAAATTCCTCTACTGAACTTCAAATTACAGAAGAATAGAAAGAAGAGAGCGTGAAAGAAATGTAGCAAATGGCCCTACAAATGACGTTAAATATATAAAATTTTATAGTTAAAGGGGTCCTTAAGAGAAGCAGTGCATATTTTAAAAAGAATTCTTACTCAAATGAATAATAATAGCTATCATTTATAGAGTGCCCACCATATGCCAGGAACTTTACAAATATCTCATTTGATGTTCAAAACAAACCTGGGAGGTATATGCTATTATTATCCCCATTTTGTGCATGAGGAAACGGAGGTAAAGTTTAAAAGATCTGCTCAAAGTTATACAGGTAGTTAAGTTTAACTTAAGCTAAATTTAAATTAAGAGATTGGATTTTAACACACCCCTTCCTGACCTTAGGGCCAGGACAGATCTAGGCTTGACCTCTGACTAATTTTTGAGCCTCAGTGTCTCATTGTAAAAATGTGATAAAATAATCTCTACCACAACACTGCTATCAGATGTAAAACACTATGAAACTTGAATCCCATTAGATAAACATGTCAGCTATTATTCTATTTTTTCTACTCTAACATACAGATGAAAACACTACTCAGAAATTAAACAATCCTGCCCAAGGTCACCCGCTTGCTAGTGGTAAAGCTGGGGCTAAAGTATGTCTGAAGACTCCCGGGCTAATATTCTTTTGATTACACCAAGCTTTCTACTGCCAGAATTCCAGCTCAGTCCTAAGGATACTCATGTGGACCATAAGGTATCTCATTTGGAAGAGTAGTTAATTCTATTAAGTACATTTCAGCTCTAGGTCATCCTTGACTACTGGAAATTGGAAGATGATATAGAACCAGGCTTGAACTCAGAGACCAAGGTCAACAAAACAAGTGTTTATTAAGCCACTACTAAAATGTTAGACATGTACAATGCACTACAGGCATGAACACAAAGAATGCAACAATTCCTACTCTCAATAAACTGACATTTTAACAGAATATGTAAGTATATGTATAAGTGATATATAAGATAACTATAAAGAAAAAACAGAAGACATATAAATAGAAGGTATCTAGGAAGAATAATACTGGGCAAATGAGTAGATGAGAGTGGGGAGAGTTCCTATCAGAAAGAATTTAGGCATAAGCTTGTGCTTGTTGAGTGTTAAAGAAAAAGAAGGATCCTCTGACGTGGTGAGAAGGGGACAGGAGATTTAGTACTTGGCACAGAAGTTGTAGTTCAATGGAAACTAATTTGGCCAGATCATAGAAGAGGGAAGGGGGAATATACAATGAAGTGGAAATCAAAGAGTTAAGGGGTCATGTTGTAAAAGGTTCTAAAAACCAAACAAATGAAATATTTTATCCTAGGGAAAATGGCATGTGACTAGTTTTTTTTAGGAGGGTAGTGACTTGGCCAGATCTATGCTGAAAGAAAACCCCTGTGACAGTCATATGGAAAACAGAGGCCAGAGAGCAGGAGGCTTTTTCAATGATCTAGGAGAGATGGAGGTACTGAAATAAAATGGTAGCTATAGGAGTAGGGGGGAAAAAAAGAGTCAGTATTGATTTGAACTAGGAATTCCTGGAATGAATTATTCTGCCTCATATGGATCTATGAACCCATGATAATATAAGGCTGAGTCTCTTTAGTAGCTTTCAGGTCACTCCAAATCTACTATGAAGGGAAATTTAAGGCATTTGGCATAAGAAACAAAGCATACTAGTTTCAACCCCTACTCCTTGCCCCCAACAGACTTGGAAGGAGATGGGCAGGACACAACTAAGAATCTAACACCCTAGCAGAGGAAACTACCAACTAGAGAAATTAGGCATCTGTAGATCTCCATAACTCATTAAAAAACAAACAAACAGCCAACCAATCATGTATTCCTTTATCCACATTCTTAGACTTTTAAGAGATAGGTATAAAACTTTCTTAATATCTATTTTTTTCCCTAGAAAACCCCATAGCTATACACATTCCTCCAATCCACTCAGCAAAGCATTTTCAAATCAGAAGTACCTTTGGCTAGACTTGGAGCCCATTTTAGACCCCATTTGTTGCTGATTCAACAACAGAAACAGGAAGAACAGTTAGGTCTCCAGGGCCAGGGAAGGAAGAGGGCTTCCTGAAAGATTGACATTCTTTTCTGGGGAGTTGCTCACTAAGATGATATTTCCATCAGATTTGGTTTCTTCCCCTCAACTCTTAGAAGAGGAGCCAAATGCCTCTGAGCATCCCAAGTTTAGTCACAATCACCCACTACTTCCTAATCCATTACACATATTCATCCACTCCATAAGTGTTGTTGTTGTTGCTGTTTTTAAATTTGCTTTTTCTTTACTTTCCTTTTCAAATAGGCCTCTTAGGTGTTCCCCTACCCAGAGAGTCATCTCCTCTAACAAAATGGGGAAAAGGCAGTTGTGCAAAACCAATACACACATCAACAGAGGTGGTGGATCTAGGCTAAGCTCCATACCCCATTTATTTAGGTACAAATAAACAAACCCCAACTTTGACCCAACTGCTCACTTGCCCTGACCATCCACTGCCTGCTGGAAGGTCCCATCTGCCCATCCCACAAGTGGAGACAGGAAGAGAATAAATGAGGCTGGGGAAGGGCCTCTGCCCCAAGGCCTTTAGTACCTTCAGCACACGTCTCCCTGGTCCTTGCCCTGCTGAGTATCAGGAAGAATGGCCTCACCTGGCTCTCACCTCCTGTCACCCGCCTCAAGCTTCTGGAAACTTCGTGGGCCACTTTTGAGGCTGCTTAGTTAGCCTAGCGGTGAATGCCTTCTGGGCATGCTCACTCGGCCTCTACCTGGCATTTAGGGCCTAGATTCGTTCTGAGCATGCTCAGTCTGTCTTCAAGTAACTGACACTTGCCTCCAGGATCCCTTCTGGGCATGCTCAGTCTGCCAGTTAGGGACTGACACTTGACTCCTGCTGTGCTTCTAGGCATGCTCAGTTGGTCTAGACCAACTAACACCTTCCTCCTGGACTGTGGCCCTACCCCTAATTGATCCTCTGGGAGCCAATTGGGCATGCTCAGTCAGTGTCTACAGGACTGTCCCTCAAGGGGGCTTGCTAAAAATGGTACTAATAGTAGTAACATTTAAACTATAGCTCTATAAATTTTGATAAGCATTTTCCATGTGGTATCTCTTTTGATTCTCACAACCACCCAGGGAGATATGGGCTATCATTATTTCCACTTTACAGAGAAGGAAACTGAGGATGAAAGAGGAGAGGTGACGTGCCCAGGGTTACACAACTAGTAAGTTAAATGTCAGAGGAAAGATTGGAACTCACATCTTTCCTGACTCTTAAGTCACCTTACACTCGATGCCTTACACTACCCCAATGCCACTGTCTCTAGAAATCAAGGTGATTACTCACCTAGCCATGGTGTGTACCCTGTATTAAATTCAGGGAGGACAAAACAAATGAACATGAAAAGTGAGTGGGATTAAAAAAAAAAAGGGCATCCAGTGCTACCCACTTAAAATCTTAAAATAAAAAAATATATCTATCTGGAGTCAAAAAATGAGAGTAAAGAAAAGCAGTTGTTTATTTCTTTTCCTCAAGAGAAAAGCAGATGTTCTAATGACAAGTGCAATGCTGGAGGGCAAAACCAGGCATTTTTTAGGTTCCTAAGTCAAGACTCCTCCCTCACTCCCCCAGTCCAGCCTGAACTTAAAAACGAACTCTGTTAAGGATGTGGTGAAATACAGAAAAAGTGTTACTTTAACATTCTTAAGAGATAAAGAATAATTACATCCTGATAAAAGACAGTATAGACAATGAGGAAATAGCAGTGCTCAACATGTATGCACCAAATGGTATTGCATCCAGATTTTTAAAAGAGAAATTATTGGAGCTTAAGGAGGAAATAGATAGTAAAACTACACTAGTGGGAGACCTGAACCTTATTCTATCAGACCTAGATAAATCAAACAAATAAATAAGAAAGAGGTAAGAGAAGTAAATGAAATCTTAGAAAAATTAGAATTAAAAGATATACGGAGAAAAATAAATACAGACAGAAAGGAACACACCTTCTTTTCATAAACACATGGTACATTCACAAAGATTGATCATGTACTAGGGCATAAAAACACTGCAAACAAATGCAAAAAAGCAAAAATAATAAATGCAACCTTTTCAGGTCACAACGCAATAAAAATTATAGTACATGGGTACATGGAGAGGCAAATAAAAAATTAATTGGAAATTAAATTATATGATTCTCCAAAATTGATTGAAGAACAAATCATAGAAATAATAATTTCATTGAGGAGAATGACAATGAAGAGACATCATATCAAAATCTATTGGATGAAGCCAAAGCAGTACTTGGGAGAAATTTTATATTCCTGAGTGTATATATTAGAAAATCAGAGAGGGAAGAGGTCAATAAATTAGGCCTGCAAATAAAAAAAACTAGAAAGAGAACAAATAAAAAATCCCCAGATAAAAACTAAATTAGAAATCCTAAAAATTTAAGGAGAAATTAATGAAATTGAAAGTGAAAGAATGATAAAAGTAATAAATAAGACTAGAAACTGGTACTTTGAAAAAACAAATAAGGTAAAGTACGGATTAATCTAATAAAAAAGGAAAGAAGAAAACCAAGCAAACAGTATCAAATAGAAAAAGGGCAACCTCACTTCTAATAAAGAAGAACTATTTTGCCCAACTATATGACAATAAATATGGCAATCTAGGTGATATGATTGATTATTTAAAAAATATAAATTGTCTAGATTAACAGAAGGAGAAATAAAATAGTTAAATAATCCCATATCTGAAAAAGAAATTGAACAAACCATCAAAGAATTTCCTAAGAAAAAATCCCCAGGGCCAGATGGATTTACAAACGAATTATGTAAAACATTTAAAGAATAACTAATCACAATACAATACCAACAATTTGACAAAATAAGCAAAGAAGAATTCTACCAAATTCCTTTTATAACACAAATATTGTACTGATTCCAAAGCCAGGAAGACCAAAAACAGTGAAAGAAAACTACAGACCAATCTCCTTAATTAACATAGATGCAAAAATTTTAAATAGAATACTAGCAAAAAGACTCCAGCAATTCATCACAAGGGTTAGGGTTATGATCAGGTAGAATTTATATCAGGAATGCAAGGATGGATTAATATTAGGGAAAAGCATCCACATAATTGACCATATCAACAGTCAAATCAACAGAAATTGCATGATTATGTCACTAGATGCATAAAAAACCTTTGACAAAATACAATACTCATTCCTATTGAAAACAATAGAAAGTATAGAAATAGAAGGGCCTTTCCTAAAAATAATAAATAGTATATATATTTAAAAACATTTCCAAGCATCATCTGCAATGGGGATAAATTAGAAGCCTTTCCAATAAGATCAGGAGTGAAACAAGGATGCCCATTATCACCTCTATTATTTAACATTGTTCTAGAAACACTAGCTGTAGCAATCAGAGAAGAAAAATAAATTGAAGGTATTAAAATAGGTAATGAGGAGACTAAACTATCACTCTTTGCAGATGATATGATGGTCTACTTAAAGAATCCTAGAGACTCAACTAAAAAGCTAGTGGAAATAATCAACAATTTTAGCAAAGTTACAGGATACAAAATGCACCCACATAAGTCATCAGCATTTCTATATATTTCCAATACATCTCAGCAGCAAGAGTTAGAAAGAGAAATTCCATTTAAAATCACCCTATAATATAAAATATTTAGGAATCTATTTGCCAAGACAAACACATGAATTATATGAACCTAACTACAAAACACTTTCCATACAATTAAAACTAGATCTAAACAATTGGAAAAACATTAATTGCTCATCAGTAGGGCAAGCTAATATAATAAAAATTACAATCCTGCCCAAATGAATTTACTTATTTAGTGTCACACCTATCAAACTACCAAGAAACTTTTTTACTGAATTAGGAAATTTTTTAACAAAGTTCATTTAAAAGAACAAAGATCAAGAACATCTAGGAAAATAATGAAAAAAAAATGTGGATGGTGGCCTAGCAGGTTTTAACTGTTTTTTAAAGTACCAGATCTTAAACTGTACTATAAAGCAGTGGTCATCAAAACAATATGGTAATGGCTCAGAGAAAGAAGGGAGGATCAGTGAAATAGACTTGGGGTAAATGACCTTAGCAAGACAGTGTACGATAAACCCAAAGATCCCAGCTTTTAGGACAAAACCCCACTATTTGACAAAAACTGCTGGGAAAATTGGAAAATAGTATTGGAGAGATTAGGTTTAGATCAACATCTCATACCCAAACCAAGATAAATTCAGAATGGGTGAATGACTTAAATATAAAGAAGAAAACTATAATTAGGTGATCATAGAATAGTTTACCTATCAGATTTATGAGAAAGGAAAGATTTTAAGATCAAGCAAGAGATATTGCAAAATGTAAAATGAATAATTTTTATTACATTAAATTTAAAAGTTTTTGTACAAACAAAACCAATGCAACCAAAATTAGAAGGGAAGCAACAAATTGGGAAAAATCTTTATAACAAAAACTTCTGACAAAGGTCTAATTACTCTAATTTATAAGGAGCTAAATCAGTTATACAAAAAATCAAGTCATTCCCCAATTGATAAATGGGCAAGGGACATAAATAGGCAATTTTCAGTTAAAAAATCAAAACTATTAATAAGCACATGAAAAAGTGTTCTAAATCTCTTGCAATCAGAGAGATACACATCAAAACAACTCTGAGGTACCACCTCACAGCTAGCAGATTGGTTAATATGACAGCAAAGGAAAATAATAAGTGTTGGTGGGGATGTGGCAAATATTGGGACATTAATGCACTGCTGGTGGAGTTGTGAATTGATCCAACCATTCTGGATGGCAATTTGGAACTGTGCCCAAAGGGCACTAAAAGACTGCCTGCCCCTTGATCTATCCATACTACTGCTGGATTTATACCCCAAAGAAATTATAAGCAAAATGATTTGTACAAAAATACTTATAGCCATGCTCTTTGTGGTGACAAAAAATTGGAAAATGAGGGGAATGGCTGAACAAATTGTGTTATCTGATGGTGATGGAATACTATTGTGCTGAAAGGAATAATGAACTGAAGGAATTCCATGTGAACTGAAATGACCTCCAGGAATGGATGCAGAATGAAAGGAGCAGAACTAGGAGAACATTGTATGCAGAGACTGACTGATACACTGTGGCACAATTGAGCTTAATGAACTTCTGTGCTAGCAGCAATGCAATGATCCAGGACAGTTCTGAGACACTTATGAGAAAGAATGCTATCCATATCCAGAGAAAGAACTGTGGGAGTAGAAAAACAGAAGAAAAACAACTGCTTGATCACATGGTTCAATGGGGATATGATCAGGGATGTAGACTTTAAAGGATCACCCTAGTGCAAATATTAATAATATGGAAATAGGTCTCCATCAATGACACATGTAAAAACCAGTGGAATTGCTCATTGGCTACTAGAGTGGGGTGGGAGGAGAGGGGAAGATCATGAATCATGTAACCATGGAAAAATATTCTATATTAATTAAATAAATAAACTTAATAAAAAAAGAAATCTAAAAAAAAAGATATAAGGAAGCAACAGAGTTGTTTATTGCCCTTGAATCAGGAGCTTTTGTCTTTTATTTCTGTCTCTTTTTTTGTCTTTTTTTTTTGTATGAGCCTTATCTTTGTCTTTAAACAGTCACCAAAAGGTCATTGAAATTTTAAACAGATTTGTCTTCCCTTTCTCAATTGGATCAATTAACAGGTGCTTTTTCCTTGAGAATATTGGGAGTATAGGTCAAATGTTTCACTTTGAGAATCACACACTTTTATTTCACTCAGAAAGAATCATGAGTTTCTGGGTGTGCTTTCCAAAGAATTCAATCAATCTAAAGCATCTACTACCTGGATGAACATAGTGTTAAAAATATTTAGGAAAAAGATAGTTTCTTATTGAATATGAAGGCTGTGAAAAGAAGTAGGTTTAATGATAATCATATCAAAAAAGAAGGAACATTGATGAATCATTTAAAAATGCAAATAAGAGAGCAAAAGAAATTGTAGAAGGAAACCCAGACAGAAAGGTATTGTTGGTACTATCCATGTTAAATTTGAAATATATATGATTTAAAAGCTATATGCAATGGAAACTTAAAATTTCATATGTGGTCATCTTTTTTCTGTTCTTTGAATGTGGAAGGGTGCATGTTTGTTAATACTTGTCAAGTTCATAGTAATAAAAATTTTTTTTAAATTGTGGAATGAACGTAATACAGCATAAGATCTACTATGTGCCAAGTACTGTGCCAAGCACATTTACATGTATTATCTCATTTGGTCCTTACAATGACCCTATGAAAATAAATGCTGTTATCAACATTTCAAGTTGAGGAAAATGAGACCAAGGTTAAGGGACTTGCCCAGGGTCACATAGCTAATAAGTATTTGAGGCCAAGTTTTTGTCTTTATTCTAGTGCCCTACAGCTCAGCCATCCACTAACCTTGAGAACAATAAACCTTAGATCAGGGGTTGATGTGCATGGATAGTTTCCTCCACTACTCTATACCAAATGAAACCCTACCTGCACCAGGCACTGGTCTAGGTGCTAGCAAAATCAAACAGGCCCTGCCTTCAGGGATCTTACATTTTTTGGATGGGAACAACTCATAATAAATAAATACATACAAAATCAATAATAATGTTAATGCTGGATGGGACCTATATACATACATTTTTATAGATACTATTTTTCCCTAGATTGTCTGTCTAATAATTTTGCTACTATCATCTTCCCAGTCTAAACATCACCCTTTGCCTGTAAAATAGTATATATCATATGCACACATACCAATAGATGTGTATTATGGCTATATGTACACATACATACATACATATCTTTAACTTCATAGTTATCTTCCAATATTCCACTTTTTTGTTATTTAACCCTCTCTTGTGCCAAAGGAAGCATTGAGTAAAACTGTCAGTGTATGGAATATTTTAAGTCTATCATCTTCCCAGGCATATGGTACAGCCTCTAATCAACCCCATTGTTGTTGATTGTCTAGGCTTAAGAATGTGACGGAAAAAATATTAATAACCCAGACCTAACATAAAAATGTGCCAAACATAAAATGAGGTTTCTTTTAGGGGATGATAATTAGAATTTCTTTGCTTTTTCAGAGATCTGATTGTCAAACATTTATCAATACATTCCTGCCTGGATTCAAGTCCTGTCTCAGATACCTACATTATCTTGACATTGAGCATCCCAGCAACCCTGACTTATACCTTCAGTGGTACTCAGAATCATGTAGACCAGAGTGTTAAACACATAGCAGGGCCACACTCCTAAGTGAAGCCCAAAGGAAGGGAGGACTGGAGATGAGAAGGGGAGTTGTTCTATAATTCTAGAAGTCTGAATAAGCCTTTTGGAAAGGTGGAATCTACCAATTTGACAGTTTATGAGATCAGGTATATGTCCTTTTGTTTTTTCAGAATAAATATAACCTATCCTGTACTTGATTTCTTGGTAGTCTGAATGCTTCCATGAAATCTAAAGGCCCTTAAAGCTACCCAAAGCCAGATACTGATATTGCCAGAAAATATTTTGGGTAAGAGCAAAATAGGGGTTACAAAATCTTCAAATATGAAGCCATTTTGAATGAACACAAAAGTATAACTCAAGGCTATGGATTATGAATGAATGAGTGAATGAAAGCAAAATAAGTAAAACTTAATGGAGAATTGGAGTCAAAATCATACTTCAGAGGCAATAAAAAACACAAGAGACTCTCAGCAGACATCCAAGAGTACCCTTTGAATTGGGAAGACGAGACTCTAGTAAACTGTTAGGCAGATATTCTGGGGAGAATTATATTTCCATAGATGTAGAGATAAATAGAGATAGATCTTATCTCATTTTAAAGTTGAGATGAAAATCTGTATTTATCAATAAAGAGATTTGCTCTGGCAGGGCAGATCACAGTCCTCTATCCTTTCTTACTTTATATATGCAAGTCAATGTCCTTCTGAAAATCCTTCACCCCATGTGCTGAGATCTCTTGACATGGTAATTGATCCTACCAGAGTACATGGGTTGTCACATCTGTTATCTCTTATCATCACTGTCGAATGACCTTTTGTGATCACATATCGCACTGATGATGTTCTTGACATCACTTCCATACAGTTCTTTCTTGTTAGAATGTTGTGGCCTATTCCTACCCACTATCCTTAGCTCTTTATATGAAATGCAACTTTATTTCTTCAGAGACTATCATATCTTAAGTTTGTAGTCAAGAAGCATTCCAGAATAATATTAATAAAAAAGAGGAACTTTTACCACCTAACACCTTTCAAATTGGCCAGTATGACAGTAAAGAAAAACGATAAATGATGGAGGGGATGTGGCAAAATTGGAACACTAAGGCATTAGTAGTGGAGTTGAGAATTGATGCAATCATTCTGGAGGACAATTTGGAACTATGTCTAAAGGACTCTAAGACTACACACACACACACACACACACACACACACACACACACACACACACACACACACTCACACACTCACACACACCTTTTGATGTAGTAATACCACTAGTAGGTCTGTATCCCAGAGAGATACAAAAATATTTAAAGTTGCTCTTTTTGTAGTGGCAAAGAATTGGAAATTAAAGGATGTCCATCAACTGGGAAATGACTTAAATTGTGGTATATGATGGTGATTAAATACCATTGTGCTGTAAGGAATGAACAGAATGATTTCAGAAAAAGCTGGAAAGATCTACATGAACTGATAGTGAGTGAAATAAGCAGGACCAGTAAAACATTGTACACAGTAACAGCAATGCTGTGGAATGATTGACTGTGATAGATTTAACTATTATTGGCAATAAAATGATTCAGGACAATTCTGAGTATCTTATGACAAAGAATGCTATCTACCTCCAGAGAAATAAATGCTGGAGTCAGAATGCAAATGAAAGCATACAATTTTTCAATTGTTTATGTGAGTTTATGTTTGGGGGTTTGGGTTTTATACGGTTAACCACTTAAAAAATAAACAATATGGGAATATGTTTGGCATGATAATACATGTTTAATAACCCAGATTGAATTGCTTGCCAGCACCTGGATTGGGAAGGGAAAGTAGGGAGGGAGACTAGTTCAATCATATAATTTAGGAAAACTTGTGTGGAAATTTGTTATTATCTGCAATTGGTAAAATTTTTAAAAAAGATAAACCTTTGTTTCAGGCAGAAGCATAGGAAAACATGCTAAAATTTCTCAGATGCAATCCAGTCCACAATCTACCCAAGAGTAATAATATTAAAAAAAAACATTTATTTTAAGAAGGTATAAAAGGTATCCCACAAAAACATTCTGCTATAGTAGCTATAGTAGATATAATCAGCTTCCTCTCTTGGAGTGAACAGTATAGAATTCTCCAATTTAGTTTCACCTCACCTCCCTTACTAGAACTTACCCATTTATGTGAAAGAGAACTAGAGTACACAGAAGAAATTCCCTTGGATCTGTGCTTCAGGATTTCCCCTACAATAATGAAACATATGGTAAATTTAGCTGGATCAGCTAAAAAAAACAAAACAAAACAAAACTGGCCAATCAGTGTTAAGGAAAGAAAAAACTTCACAAGATAAATATGAGGTTCAAGAGGAACTCTTCAGCCTTGAAGCCCCACCTGTGAGAAATACAGGCACCATCATGAAGAGGAACCAAATTGCCTTCCTTTGTGGACTTGTCTTCCTGACTCTGACTGGAGTTCAAGGTAAAGGGGAACTGACAGACTTAGTTCTCATTACTGAAACCAAAGATGTGATTTACTGTAAAGCTTGGTAATGTATAAGTTAAAGGCCTACCATGCATCTCTAATGAATGCTGCTGTGTGAGAGGTGGTGCTTCAGGCTTCTTTACTCTGATCAATATTGACTGTCCTGAGTTAATTAGGGATAGCTAGTTGCAATGTCAAGTTCTATGATTAGTCATATCACATAATATTGTACATTATCTATGTGGTGTTTTATTTGCCAAACTCTTTAGGAAGAGAGAGAGAAGTGCCTACTATGTGTTGCACATTGTGCTAAGGACAATGACAAATATTACTGTCTGATTTTCACAACTCTGTAAGGCAGGTATTTTTATGATTTCCATTTTATATCTGAAGAAACTAGGCAGATGGAAAGAAGCTAAGTGTTTAACACAGGGTCACACAAGCTTGAAAGTGTCTAAGGCCAGATCGAAACTTTGGTTTTCCTGACTCCAGGTTGCACTTTATTCACTGAGCCACCTAGCTTCCCTCTTAGGGTAGTGACCAGTGCTCTCGCTGGAAAGACTTACTGTTATTGCTAGGCTTGGAACAAAAACCCTGGATGAAAAAAACTCCTGCTCTGTTATTAATTGTGTGAATTTGGGCAAGTTACTTGGCCTCTGGATTTCTCAGTATTCTCATCTATAAAATGAGGTGATTTTACCAGCTCTGCCTCCCTTCTTTTAAAAACGAAGACCTTACTTTCCATCTTAGAATCAATACTGAGTATTGGTTCAAAGTCAGAAGAGTGGTAAGGAAGGTCTACACAGGGTCACACAACTAGGAAGTCTCTGAGGTTATAGATTTGAACCCAAGACCTCCTGTCTCTAGGCCTGGCCACTTAGTTGCCCCTTGCCTGTGACCTTGGGCAAGTCACTTAACCTCTGTTTCTCCATCAATGAAATGGGGATGATAGTTAAATCTCCCAAAGGTTATTGTTAAGATAAAATGAGATGCTACTTATAAAATGTTTTGTAAACTTTAAGATTTGTTTAAATGTTGCTATTACATTGTATGAATGTTCTGAGTTTCATAAGAGATGACTCCTTTCTTCTTCCTTCCTTCCTTCCTTCCTTCCTTCCTTCCTTCTTTCCTTCCTTCCTTCCTTCCTTCCTTCCTTCCTTCCTTCCTTCCTTCCTTCCTTCCTTCCTTCCTTCCTTCCTTCCTTCCTTCCTTCCTTCCTTCCTTCCTTCCTTCCTTCCTTCCTTCCTTCCTTCCTTTCTTCCTTCCTTTCTTTCTTCCTTCCTTTCTTTCTTTCTTTCTTTCTTTCTTTCTTTCTTTCTTTCTTTCTTTCTTTCTTTCTTTCTTTCTTTCTTTCTTTCTTTCTTTCTTTCTTTCTTTCTTTCTTTCTTTCTTTCTTTCTTTCTTTCTTTCTTTCTTTCTTTCTTTCTTTCTTTCTTTCTTTCTTTCTTTCTTTCTTTCTTTCTTTCTTTCTTTCTTTCTTTCTTTCTTTCTTTCTTTCTTTCTTTCTTTCTTTCTTTCTTTCTTTCTTTCTCTTTCCTCCAAGATTACTTATCATATTAGGTAACTTTAGTGGTGATGTGGTTAATACACTTTCTCTATTTAAAGTTTATTTCATCATCATGACTGAATCTCTAATTGAGGCAATAGGCTAGAGGAACTAATGTGATTCACTGGGCCTGGTCTCTCCCCCTTAGCATTCTGGAGCTCCAAATCAAGACGCTGTTCCTGCATTGATGTCAGTGCCGACATACATAGGAAAAACATATTACATCTGGAGCAGTTTCCTCCAGGGTCTTCATGTTCAAACACCGAGATCATGTGAGTGAAAAACCATTTAAAATGCAGGTGGCAGATTGAATTATTTGTCATCTCCAGGAGTGGGAAGGGAGGAAAGGAGGGTGATAACATGAATCATATAACTTTGGAAAACTCATGTGGAAATTTGTTATTAAAATAAAATAAAGATAAAAAATAAAATGCAGGTAGAACCACCTGTAACTTTATTTGAAATGAAATATTAAGGATCTAAATCCCCTTCAAGGTAAATTATTATTGATTATTGTATAAAGATTAAACTTAATATCCAATACTCCAAGAATTACATTTAATAATATTTATTAAATATTTAACTTGAAGCAAAAGGAAGTAAAGCTAGCAAAAACCAAGAGAGCTAGGTACCTAGCTTGTTTGTGCTTAGTGGTTGGTATGTTTTCTCTCCCATTAGACTGTATGCTCCTCAGGAGCAAGGGTTCTTTGGCCTTTCTTTGTATTTCCAGCATTTCCAGTGCCTGGCATTTGGTGGGTGCTAAAGAAATGCTTTATGGGGGATTGCTAGGTAGCTCAGTAGTTTGAGAGCCAGGCTCAGAGATGGGAGGTCCTAGCTTCAAATCTGGTCTCAGACACTTCCCAGCTGTGTTACCCTGGGCACTTGCACTTAACCCCTATTGCCTAGCCCTTACCACTCTTCTGCCTTGCAACCAATACACAGTACTCTAAGATGGAAGGTAAGGGCTTAAAAAAAAGAAAAAAAAAGAAATGCTTTCTGTTGAGGAAGTGCAGTAGATAGCGAACCAAGCCTGGAATTAGGAGGACCTTGCTTTAGTTCTGACCTCAGACACAATATGACCCTGGGCCAGTCACTTAATCTTGATGGCCTAGCCTTTGCCTCTTAGAATTGATACTAAGTTAGAAGGGAAGGGTTTTAAAAAAAGAAAGAAAGAAATGTTTATTGACTCTGTCAGTGCAAGTGATCTTGCTCTACAAGAGGCAATTAAAATTGATCCTACGGAGTATTTATGAAGTACCTACTAAGTGCTTTGCACTGTGCTAAGTGCTGGAGACACAAAGAAAAATGAACAACTCTTGTCCTCAAAGAGTTTAGATCCTAGTAAAGAGAAGAAGCAGTTAGGTTGTGTAGTGGTTAGGACACTGAGCTTGGAGTCAGGAAGACCTGAGTTCAAATTGGAACTTAAGCACTTATTGGCTATGTGACTCTGGGCAATTCACTTAACCTTTGTTTCCTCATCTATACAATGGGGATGATAGTTAAAACTCCCAAGATATTATGAAGATAATATAAGAATCTATGTATAAAGCACTTTGTAAACCTTAAGGTTTGTATAAATGTTTGCTATTATTATTCTATACATAGTTGTCCCTCTCTATATCACAGTTCACTTATTGAAGCTTCACTGTATTGTGGGTTTTTAAAAAAAATCTAATTCTGTATCGTGGAGTTTTCTCTATATCTCAGGATTTCACAGATGAATACTGTACTGTACAGAATAGAAATGCAGTAGGCCACTACACAACATGAGATTATATACGGCAAACTATTGGCTGACCATGACCATGACCAAATGAATGGTGACCAATCAGAGTGCTGTGTTCTGTATCCTAGGTGCCGATTGGCTCAGTATTTATAAGAGGAAAGGTTAATAAGAGTGTGGAAATGGTTTATAGGAGAATGAAAAGCATTTCTAAAGCCTTAAAATATATACAAATAACAAAATAAATATAGCTGCTACTTTGTGGACTTTCACCCATTGCATGGGTCTCTGGAACATAACTCCTATGACAGGTATCACAGTATAGATAAGAAAATACAAAATATCACAGAACAGTGGAAAGAACACTAGATTTAGGATAAGAAGATTTGGTTCCTAGCTCTGTAACTGTCCACTTTGGTAATATTGGACAAGTCACTTAAATTCTCTGGTAATATAGCATCATGGCTTTTATGAGCCTCAGATACTCTAGTGGGAATATAAATTCTTCCTGACCAAGAGCTCAGAGTATGTGGTAATGATGAGTCCTTAGGTCCATTGACAAGAAGAAATGGTTCATTTTGATATTTTTCTTGTCAGTGCCACATTGGAGAATGGGATAAAAAAATGTCTGGACCCAGATTCCCCACGTGTGAAGAAAGCGGTAAAAGCCTGGAAGAAAATGGTGAGTGGCAAGGGAAATTAATTCCTCTTCTGCACTCCCTCTCTCCTTCTGTCTCTCTGTCTCTTTCATTTTTGAGGGTCATGCATACAGAGGTTGGAATAGAAAAACACTTGAGTTTTCCATGACTGCCATAAACCCTTAATGGTAGAGACTTCCCTAGCCTGAAGAGATAGTCTAATATAAATGGGTTTCTCTTTGGCACCATTAAGAACTATCCTGTGTAGGCCAGTTATCTCAAATTCATAGTATTCTGTGATTTGGAGTAAAAAGAACACTAGGGGTCAAATTTTCTGAACCTATAAAAGATTCAAAGAAAGAAAGATCAACAAAATTGGATCAGGAACTACATAAACTATGTCTGGAAAAAAGGCAAAGATTATCAGGGGAGAACTTCCAGGCATGCCCAAGGGAGATAGAAGGCAGAATGACATATTCCCCAAACAATATGCTTTGACTGGCACATAGGGGATATGAAATAAACTTTGGTTCAAAGATGACAATTAGTAAATCTTTAAAAAATATTCATATAAGGAAATCAGCAAAAAGTAATATATTTCATATTTGCATTATTTAAAGATACTGAAAGGAAGAGCAATGTAACAGTTGAACAGATCTCAGAATCAGAAAGACTGGATCAAATTTCACTTCTTATTGTTTCTCTAAAATATTATTTCATTTTTTCCTAGTTACATGTAAAAGCAACTTTCAACATTCTTTTTCAAAAAATTGGGTTCCAGATTCTTTTCTTTCTCCCACTCCCCCTTCCTGAAATACCAAGCAATCTTATATAGAATTTACACACATAAGCATGAAAACATTTTTTCATATTAGTCATTTTGTACAAGACAACTCTAAATGAAAAGAAAGTGAAAGTGTATTTAATAGGTATTCAGACTCTTTTCAATTCTTTCTCTGGAGCAGATGGCATTTTTCATTATGAGTCCTTTGGAACTGTCTTGGATCACTGTATTGCTGAGAATAGCTAAGTCAATCACAGTTGTTCATTATACAATATTTCTGTTAATGTGTACAATTTTCTCCATGTGCTGCTCATTTCACTCTGCATTAGTTGATATAAGTCTTTCCAGGTTTTTCTGAAATCATCCTGCTCATCATTTCTTGTAGCATAGTAGTATTCCATTACAATCATATACTACCACTTATTTAATCATTCCCCAATTGATGGACATCTTCTCAATTTCTAATTCTTTGCTACCACAAAAAGAGCTGCTATAAATATTTTTGCACAAACTGGTCCTTTCCCCTCTTTTAAAAAAAAATCTTTATAGACCTAATAGTGATATTGCTAGATCAAAAGGTATGCATATTTTGTTGTTGTTGTTTTTTTAGAATAGTTCTTTTTTTAGCATAGTTCCAAATTGCTCCCTAGAACTGAATCAGTACACAATTCTACCAATAGTGTATCAATGTCCCAGTTTTCCTATATTCCTTCCAACATCTATCATTTTCCTTTTCTGTCATCTTAACCAATCTGATAGGTGTGAGATAGTACCTCAGAGTTGTTTTAATTTGCAATTCCCTAACCTAGAGCATTTTTTTCTGTGACACTAGATAGCTTTGATTTCTTCACCTTAAAGTGCCTTGCTCATATTCTTTGACCATATATCAATTGGGGAAGGATCAAATCTTCATTCTAATGTGTACTCTCCAGGTGACCCCCTGCAAGTCATTTATCCCAGGCAATTCTTAATGATCAGCATTGGTAGAAGGATTCACAGCACCAATGAAATTATAGCTTAGAATCTCATCTAATGATATCAATGAAGCATCTCTGTGGGGCAGGTTCCCATTGTATAGCTTCTTCCACAGGGCACATGCCACCTGCTTTTTCTTTGGACTGGTCACTCATTCCAACCTGACCTCACACTGGCAAGTCTGAATTCCCTGAGGACTACTGCCATTTGATTACAGGTCAAACTCTCTCAGGGTCCTGGGAATATCCTTGGAATAATCCTTTTGCTAGAGGAATGTATTTTCCCCTACTTGCTACTGTAGCGCCTCAGCTCTATAAAATCAGTCACAGTGATGACACCATTATCTCTTAAACATAAAACAGTTACTTAATAAAATGCAAATTAATAACAATTAGTATATTATAGTTGTTTAATATAAAGAGATACAAAAATTTTCAATTCATTATATTTAACCCATAAGGCTGAATCATATACTCCCACCAATGCACATGGTGTCCATGTTGGTAAGTGGGCACATAATTATAGAAACATAGCAGAAGCAACTCACAGCTCTGGACTCTAGGTCTTAAATGTTTTTGATCCACTCAGAAACAATCTGTACCATATAAAATTGCTTCTTCACCAATTGTTCCCCCTTAGGGCTTTGCTGTTCTCCTGCTAAATGAATCTGTTCCTCCTCTACTCTTAAACTAATTAAGCAGAGAAAAACTCTTTTAACTCATATTTGAGTTCTGAGATAGTATTATATAGATAAGAAGTTTCCCTAAGACAGAGAGCTTGAAAAGCTTCTCTGCTTGGTTATCTGGGTAATGCAAAACAAACAAACAAACAAAAAAAGTCCAGCCATTTCTTCACTTGATGAGTTGCTGGTTTGTCCAATCAATCCTTAAGTCTCTTCTAACAGCAAAGCAGATGTACAACCTGTCTTTCCCCTTCTATTTCTCCTTATCCAATCAGAGGTGACAATAGAGAGCAACCAGTAGCTGTTGTACCTCTAATCAGTCAGCAGTGCCCAGCTCATTCTTCTGTTACTTTCTTCAAATCAGCTCTTTCTAGCTGGGTTTTCCATTCTTCTCCTGTTGGCTTTTAAAACATGCTTTGTGGTTCAAATCAGAGATTTATGATGCTCAGTGATATGCCTTTCCCTCATAAGCTAAAACTCACAAAATCTACCTTTCAGTTAGCTATGAAACCAAGTGTTCTTCCTTAATCATTCCCTAGTCTCCAAATGGTTCTTTGAATTGCCACTTAGAGAATTTTAACATCTTAAACTAAAAAAAAAGTTTTTAAAAAAGTAGAATGCTGAAGGACCACAATACTTTGAAGTTTTAGTTTTTTTTCTGATTTCAAACAGGTCCTCTAAGATCTCTATTTGGTTCTCCTAGCCACCTGTCCTTCCATTTAAACAAATAGTTTTCTTCACACAGATTTTTATTAGTTTTTCAAATTAAAAAATTAATTTTTCAAATGAAAAAAATTATCTTTCAGTTTCCAAACTGTTCATATAGGAAAGGGGCAATACTTCATGAATATCAGAATTTGATTTGATTCTTTTTTAAAAAACCTTACCTTCCTCCTTAGAATCAAATGGAGGTTAATGACTTACCCAGGGTCACACAGCTAGGAAGAGTCTGAGGACAGATTTGAACCTAGGACCTCTCATCTCTAGGCCTGGCTCTCAATCCATTGAGCTACACAGTTGCCAACAGTTTATTTTTAAGCTTTTACTTTTAGTAATAAAACTGCTAATATATGAAAGAAAGTAATTCTTCAAAGAAATCAAATTCTCTGCTTCTACTAATCATAGCTTGTTTTTACTGTTCCTATTTTATAGACATTATAAACAAAATCTAAAGAGTAAAGAACTTACTCAAGTCAGTGTGGGAGCAAATTTACTATGCAAGTTGGGCTGCACAGTGATCAAATTTAAAACAGTCTTTTTAATAGTACACACGAATGCCCACATTTCCATGAAATATAAGATAAGAATTATCTATGGATATCTTTAAAATATAAATAAAGAGTCTAAATTCAGTACTGTATAGTTTAAAAAAAATTTTTTTAAAGGTTAAGAGAATAAAAACAAGAACTCACTTTTATTTCCTTTCCTTTCAGAAGGGTCACAAAAAGAATAAACCCAAAAGAAGAAGTACAATTCAACCAAGGAAGAATGCTTCAAAGAATAAAAAGTTTCAGCGTCGTCCCTCAGCATAAGGGGCCATTTCACCAAAAAGTCTTTCAGATTTAGACATTTTTAAAAGAAAAAAGTTAAAAATTCTAAATGTTAAAAATGTGTCAGAATATGTAACTTTTATTGTGGATAGAAATTTCAAGCATGATGATGGCATTAATTGATTCTGGGGTGTTTTTTAAAAATGCAATAATTTCTCAGTTGAGAGCTTAGAATGTATAATAAGGAGAGAGACAGGAACCCCCTCTTGTGGAAAAATTTCCTCTTTAAAACGAAGAAAGATGACAAAGAAGATAATCAAAACACATTACAGAGAGGAAACAACATATCTGCATTTATGTGCACATTAGTACACATACACATGCACCCTGACACCCACAAAGATTCTCCTATGTACATGTGTCACTTAGGAAGCACTCCTACATTTACCTGCCAATATATCCCACATTATAGATAAGTCAAGTCCAATTTAGTTGACAAAATCCCAGGGGATCCCTTAGCTCCCTTCCCTAAGCATTTCATTTCACAGTTCAAACTTTAAAACAGAAACACTACAGCTCAATTCAGGCTGATTTCTTTTTTTTCTTACTAAGTTCTCATGCTATGTACTATTGAGTTGCTTTGGCCTTTGGTGGACTAATTAAAACAATCTGTATGTTTCACAAAAATTACAAGGGTTGTATATAACCCTCCTTTTGGTACTGCCCATAGGGGCTCAGGAATATATTCAGGATATAATTAATTTAAAAAAAAAAGAAAGAAAGATCCCTAAAGAAACCTGTAATCTAAAGAATCTTATCTTTGAAAGGAGTAGTGGGGATGGTTAGAGTGGAGTGATGATGACTGTACATAAATAGTAGGTTCTCTGAAAGGGGCTGGTTGACTTGGTGGGTTGACAAAGCGATAATTAAAGCCTACAATCCAGAGCCATCACTTGTGCCTAAAACTTGTTCACAAGCTCCCCCAAGTGGTCAGATGAGCAATAATTCCTCCAGGGTCAGTTGGGCAATCGAGGCAAAACTTTCAGGCCATCTACAAATGAGAGTTAGTGTTACCACTAGAAACACACCAGACTCTGGCTTTACAGGTCATCTGTAATCTGATCCTATACTATCAACCTAATCTCTTAAAATAATGAACTACTATTCTCCAATATTCTCCCTCTGTCTCAATTAATCGCTCTATCTCCAAACTCATTTAGCCTCTTTCTAATAAATACACCTGCTCATCCCTGCTTGCTGCCTTGATTTACTTTGTGCCTCCTATCCATCAAAAGGTCTCCCTCCCCTGTACAATGCCTATTCAATTTTCTAGATCTCAGTTCAAGTCTTACTTCCTCCATGAAGGCTATTTATTCGGACTCCTCCCTTCTCTAAAACCTCATTTTGTTTAAAGTTAGTGGGTTTAAGCACTCACTTGTCTTTTAATTGTTTCATCATTTTCCTCCTGAAATAGATTGTAAACTCCTCAAAGGACAGAAATAATAACACAGCCTCGTAGATTTAGAGCTGAAGGCAAATTGGATGTCACTGAGTCTAATCTCCTGGTTTTACAAATAAGTAAACTGAAGTCTAGAGAGACAGGGTGATTTGTTCAGTCTTACCAAATTAGGTAAGTGTCTGAGGCAGTATTTAAGTTCAGATTCACATGACTTCAAGACTCAATCAACTATACTGCATTGAATATGTCTTTATAGCCTACACGGTGTCTATAGATTTTCAATAGATATCTGATTGACTTATTGACTAATATATATCTGGACTACCTTCTCTAAACTAGGGCTGGTCATCAAAACTCAATGCTCTTTGCAATAGTCATTAACAGTACATTGATAAGACTACCTGAACTGGACCATGTTAAAACCACCTATTCATGTCTCATTCATATTAACTTGTCTCCTGCTATGTCTGAGAAATACATAAGGTAAAACAACTAATTTTGCAAAATTTTGCTCAAAAGATCAGAAAATAAAGGTAGATTTCTATTTTATCTGATTTTTTCCTGATTTTCCTGGTTTTTCTTTTATACTGATTTTCCCACTTTGGCCTCTGGGATTAAAGTTAATTTTGAGTGATTCACTGGCTTTGTCCAAACAGTATCCTTTCCCCCTTCTTAATTATTATTCTAATTTTTCCGATGCTAATTTGTTTAAATAAATAAAAATAGCTATGATCTTATATCATTGCAAACTACTTACATGCCTCTCTGAACTTCAATTTCCTCATAGGTAAAATCATGTGATAACAACATAAGATTGTTTTGAGAAGCAAATGGGATAATCCAAGTGAAGCAATATTATCAACTAATCTTATATAATGTACATTCAAATATATATTATAGACAAATAATTATTAAACAAAAAAAGTATATAGCCTTTTAGAATTTTTAGATGGAAAAATTACCACTTATAGCCTGTATTTTTAAATGCATTTGTTATATTGGGAATATATTGGGAATAATCAATAAATCGTTAACAGAATCACAAGTTTCTTGACTTTATAATGTATTTATTATACATGCCATCCTTCTATAAACCTTTTAAAGTATCAGGTATCCAGCTGCATTTAAAGCCTCTCTCCCTATAGCACTTAAAAGTTGGCAAAGCATTTTGTTTGTTATTTAGTCATTCAGTCAGTCATGCCTGACTCTCTGTGACCCTAAGGACCATAGCACACCAGGTCCTTTTTTTATCTTCTGCTTTTTCTTGAAGACTTCCATCTCAACCTCTGCTTTTCACTTCTCCTTTTACCTTCAATCTTTCCCAACATAAGGGTCTTTACCAATAAGTCCTGCCTTCCCATTATGTGGCCAAAGTATTTAACCCTCAGCTTTAATATTTGACCTTCCAGGGAATAGTGTGAATTAATTTCTTTAAGTATTCGCTGATTTGACCTCAACAACAAAATCTGAAAGTATCAGTAAGTTTTCCCTATAGTCCAACTCTTAGAGCCCCACATTGTTACTAGAAAAACCATAGTTTTGTGTCTTTACTTTTTAGTATTCCGTTCAGATTTGCCATGGCTTTTCTTCTAAGGAACAAGTGTCTTTTAATTTCATGGTTGTAGTAGTGATCTTTGAGCCTAAGAATATAAAATCCCACACTACTTTCATTTCTTTTCTTTCTATTTGCCAGGAAGTAACATGATAAATTGCCAGGATCTTAGTTTGTTTGTTTTTAATGTTAAGTTTCAGGCCAGCTTTTACAGGCTCCTCTTTCAACTTCACTCTTTTTTTTCACTTTCTGCCATTAGAGTGGTATCATCTGTATATCTGAGATTGTTGATATTTCTCCCAGTGACCTTAATTTCAGTTTTTGATTCCTCTAGCCTGACATTTTGCATGATGTATTGTGAAGATAAGCTAAATATATGTTATCTTTTAATAATCTTGTGAGGTATGGGCATCAATTTACAGATGATGGAACTGAGTCTGGGAGAGGTTAAGTGACTTACCTAGGGTTACAGAGCTAAGAAGTGTCTGAGGCAAGATTTGAACTCAGGTCCTCCTGACTCCAAGTTCAGTTTTCTAGTAAAACAGTTTTCAAATGTATTTGTGATCTTAAAGATCTCGATATTTCTTCCAATAATGCAGGTCACAACTCATCCCTGCCCTTCCAAACCATTTCGCTTCTGTACTTACCTATAAGTTCTCCTGCCCAAGAGAGAGGACCTACCCAATATTTTGTTCCTTACTTTCTCAACATTATGAGGTTAAGCTTTGGCTTGTATGAGAAAATGAAGACAAAAAAACCCTCCAAAAAAAAAGGAAAATGCATTCACTCCCTCCTCTCACCCATACCAATTGTATTAGGGGGTTCCTTTTCCTGGGTTATTTAAGGTAACTGAAAGTGCTGGGCAAACACACTGAGAAATAAGGTAATGGGAAAGACAGAATTCTTTCCTCTCCTCCCCCCATCCAAGTCTGCTATTTTTTTCAGTTGGAGTTAAGCAGGGATTCAGAATTGGTAAGTTGACTAAAGCTTTTAACAGACAAATCACTCTTTAAGCTACTGGAAACAGGGATTTATTTTAAAGAAAGGAAGGGTAGGGGAATTTAGATGGGAGAAGGAGAATTTAGGATTTTCCTAATCTAATATAACTCTCAATATAAATAAGTAAGGTTGTATAGTCTTTAAGAGGGATATTATTAGCAACTTTCAAAGATCTTCAGAGCCAAGCCCCAAATCTTTCAGGGAGAAACCAATAGCCAGAAAGGCATAGATATGTCTCTATAGCTCCTTCTCCAAAGTCCAAGGAAAAGGAGTGAGTAAGAAACAGTTTGTGCCAGTTTGTTCAAAACTACCTGGTCACATTCTCCTTTGGAATTTTCCTTGATGGACGGATCTTCAAGTTTCCATTCATTGCATCTACTTTGCAAGGTTTTCTTTAGCCTTAATCAATCCTTCACACCTTGGAATGTGAACATTACCAGCTAAGTCCAAACATTCACTTTTTGAAGTTCTGAACAGTTCCAATTCCCGAATTATCTCCCTCAACTTCAACCCTACAGATTTCTCTGTACATGTGTCTCAGGAGATGGAAAAACAAAGAAACAAAAATAAAAATGACCCCATCATCCATCCATCTCCTAGACAGCAATGGTAATTAGCTGCTTTAGCTTAAAGGCAGGGGTTAAAAAATTCAGAGCCAGCTTTATCTACTTAGGGACTTTATAAAAGTTAACAAATCAAACTGAGATTTTTATTTTCTCAGAGATCCTGTATCATATATAAGCTTTGCATTTTAAATAGAAGGTTTTGTCCTCTGTCCCTCTCTACATACCAATACTCTATCTCTTGCCAGTCTCTAATTTTGAAATAATGAAGCACAGAAATGAAAAATTATCATTTTGTAAAAAGAGTGAATCAGCTTTAAAGTAGCAAGTGAGCAATTTAAAGGACAGAAAACTTTTTAATTAGAGAAAATAAAGGGAAAGAAGGGAGGAAAATACACCATCATTTATATGAATTGTCAGTCAGAGAAAAGTTCATCACTGATTGGACTTGCCTCATTTCTGGTCAGGACTGGTCTGCTTTAGTACATGAAGATGTGAGCCCATATTGTGACACCAACAAAGACTGGTCACTCCTCTTCACTCAGTCTCTCAATGTCCATTTCCTCTGCTCCTTGCTTCCCTGGGGTTGCCACACAGAGTTCTCACCCCCAACTCTTTGTCTCCATTACACATCCACATATTCTTTAGGGAGAAACAATGCTATCTTGAGATCGTTTTCTAGAGACTGGGCTAGATTCTTAGACACCTCCTTTGACATTCTTCATTTGCCAACAAGATGTTTACTCAGGTTCTTCCTTATTTGTGAAGTGTAGCAGATTCTTCCCTCCCCCCACATGCCTCTGTGTTGATCTCTGAATAATTCACAATTTTAATTCTATGGATCCCAGAGTGTTCCATGACACTACATGGAAAATATTGTTCTTAAAATTATGAATTATGAAAATTATGAATCTGTATTTTAAAGAAAAGTGTGGGATCATTAAAGGAAGGAACTCTTTATGACTATTCATCAGGATTATAAGATCATAGGATTAGAGATGGAAGGGACTTTTAAAAGCCATTGAGACAAATCTTATTTTACAGATGAGGAAAATGCTGTCTGGAGAAAGGGAAGGATTTGCCTAGCATTATAGTTAATATCTAGGGCAGTATTCAAACTCAGTCTTACTGACTCCAAATTCAGCATTCTAGACTATGCATGTAGCCTCTATTGTTGTTGCTATTTTTTTAAAGTACAGAAATATCTCCATCTGAGATTAACTATGACTTTTTCTAGGACCACAGGGCATGACTGAGAAAGGAGCACCATCTAGTGGCATGTTTCCCCATCTGCTACAGGCTTAGTTCTGAATTGAAACTGGTTTTGGGGAGCTGGGCTTGCAAAGAAATCTATAAAACAAAGAAAAAATCTCACAAACATTTCCCATACTACTCATTTTGGCACACTCACACATAACCAAAACCCCCAAATAAAACCCAAAATACACTGCTGTGAAAGATGACTTCAATAGTTCTTCTTCAAGAGGTGGAGAGCATTCCCTGTTATAAGTCTTTTAGGATTGTCCCAGATCATTGCATTGTTGAGAGTAGTCAAGTTTTAACAGATAATCATCATCCAATATTGTTGTTATTGTGTATGATGTTTTTCCAGTTCTGCTTATTTCACTCTGCATCAGTTCCCGCAGATCTTTCCACCTTTTCCTGAAGTCATCTTGCTTATCATTTTTTATAGCATAATACTATTCCATTACCAACATGTACCACAATTTGTTCAACCATTCTTGAAATGATGGATATCCCCTCAATGTCCAATTTTTTGCCACCACAAAAAGAGCAGCTATAAATATTTTTGTACAAGTAGGTCCTTTCCCTTTTATTTTATTATCTGTGTCCCTCATATTTTCTAAGCTGGTGCTAACAAATAGTAGGTTGTCGGTATTTAACTCAATTCAATAAATGTTACTAATTGAGCTAGATCATAGAAAAAGATTGAAGCACAGAAAAGAAGTCTTTTTTCTTCTCCCAAAGGAAAAATAAAAGGAAAATAGGTAGCTAGGTATACAGTGGATCAAGAACCAGGCCTAGGGATGGAAGGACCTTGATTCAAATATGACCTCAGATACTTTCTAGCTGTGTGCTCCCAAGAAAGACACTTAACCTTAATAGTCAAGTTCTAGGTATTCATCATAGAATTGGTTCTAACAAAAGGTAAGGGTTTAAAAAAAAGAAAGAAAGAAAAAAGAAGGAAAATATCCCATTTTGAAAAAAAATGCAGAGTTCTGTATATATTATATTAACTCTGCTCTCCCCCATCTTCCTGGTCATTGTTGTCTTGGAACAAGGCAACTTAAAGGATCATAGATTTAATTCTGGAAGTGACTTTAGAAACCATCTAGCCTACTACTATAAATAGTGGTATTTATAAATGAAGAAAACTAAGGCCCAGAGAAGTTAAATAAATTGCTGCAAATCACACAGGTGGCACAGTTTGGGTTTGAAACTAGATTAAGTCCAACCTAACTTTGAGAGTGAGGACCATTCCACAAACTGTATTGGAATTTCTATATCTTTTCTCTACCCGTGGCCTACCTAAGGCCACACAAGTCTGCATATGACCTTTCCCACTTTCTAGGCAAAGTTAAATATTAGTATATTCCCCTCTTTTAGAAATCCTCCTTTCTGGTAGATACTGGAATTCCTTTCCTTCCCCTTACTACTTCTTTCCTGCCTATCCATGATGCTCTAATTAGTATCTATCTGGCCACTGATAGTTTCTTTTTAAGATCCAACTCTTCAGATCCAACTTTTTAAGATCCAACTCAAGAGTGGAATTTTTTCCATTTTATAAATTTGGAAACTGAGGCCAGAGAGGTCCTCTGACTCTAAATCCAACATGCTTCACATCATGTAGATTGTTGGATATGTAGATAGAATTACATTCAATTTCTTTCCATTCTCTGAATTCATCTCCTCCCAAAATTAATTTAGAATCAAATAAGATTGTTCTTATGATAAAGAAAGCCAGGAAAATGCTTTTACATCCCTCTCTGATTTCACTGCCCTCATTTACCCTCCTCATTTTATTCATTTAATCAATATTTTCTTCAAATATCAAATTAGAGACCACCTTTTACCAAAAAAATCCCAGAAGACCCTCTTATAAAACTGAACACAAAATAGATGAGTTCACCTCTACAAGGAGACTACAAGGAGATTTAAAGATACAAGTCACTTTAGACATCATCTAGGTGCCTTATTATCCCTTCTTCTCTATACCATTATTACAGTTTCTGATGAAGAAATGAAGTGGCTTTTTTGGATATCAACCGTTCTACATGTACCCCAGATCCCATTCCCTTTAGCCTCCTCTAGCAGATTTCCCTGGTGAACACCTTCTCTTTAATATTCAATCTCAATTATTGCCTATAATCTCATGTTAACCTCCACCCCCACTAGCCAGCCTACTGTCCCCTTAAAATCATCCTATATTTTTTTGCAGATCTTCCTCAGGCCCTTGGCAAGGACTGATCTTGACCTCCAGGTCTAACAAATCAAGTCTTTCTTAATTGGCTCAAACATCCTGGCTAGTTATCACAGACCTTGAGCCAGCCTTCTACTGAGCTTCTTCATCCTGGTATCTTCTACTCCTAAGAAATTCCTGTGTCAACAATAAGCAGACCAAAGAGGCCTTTGAAGATTACTATTGCTGAATTGCATGCAGCTGTGTACTCTTAACTGGCACTAAAGAATGCGTGCTTCTGATATTACTGTCCCCTTGATATATTAACTCTTTGATGATGTTGTGTGGAAACTAGAAATACTGCACTTATATTCTCAATAAATTGGACTCTGTGATTGCTGTTCCCTAGCTCCCATAACCTTCAATTGCCCATCTCTATCTCTGCTCTCATCCTGTTTCTGTCTCTTTTTAAGATAGCAGCTAGCCGCACGCACAGACGCACGCACGCTTTCCCTCAGAGTTTAGCGCTTAGCTGTGTCTGCTGGACAGAACAGATGCTGGAATCTAATTTCTCAGCTTGCTGAACTCCAGTAACCAACTGAGGGCTGAGGCTTTCCCTGCTCTCTCCCAGCAGTTTCTCTACATCCTCAGCAGCTACCAGAAAAAACGCGTGGAAGGGGTTTCTTCTTCAGCCCCTGACAAGAAGAAAAACAGCATTCTCCTCCCTTCCAGGGAAGAGGAGTCTCTATCAAGACTTCAAGTGGGCTTCCTTTCTTGGAGGCTCTCTTTCAGCTTCTAGCACCAGACTCCTCCCTTGAAGGCTCCGAACTCCCCTGAAGCCAAACTCCTAAGGAAAATGAAAACTGGCCAGAACTCGTTTGTTGATGACTCACAAACCATCCCCGTGATACCCTCTCAAGCAGTCATTCTAATGTCTAGCATGTCTAATCCCTTATTCTCCTCCCCTCAAGCCCCCTAAGGTCCAGTGCTAAAGCTACCTACCCTTTTTACTGTGATCTATGAAATTGGTGCTTCATAACCAATAAGCTTCCTTTCACCTTAGTTTTTTCCTTCCCTACTCCTTCCAACGTCTGGCTCTCATTGAAACCTGGCTCTCTACTGCTGACACATCTTCCCTGGTCCCCCTTTCCAGTACTGGTTGCTTTTTTACTCATTCCCCTGAATCGCTGATTGCAGTGAATAGTCTCCTTGTAGAGGCGAACTCATGGCGAACTCATCTACATGCACAAATGACTGCTCCCCTCCCGTCACCCCCACTGTCTCCTTCAGTGTCTTTTTGTCTACTGGACGCTTCCCTAATGCCTACTGTCAACGTGGAATCTAGAGGCCCCCAAACTTGTAGCCTAGAAAGATGTAACAAACCCGAGTTTACTGAGTTTAAATGTTAAAGCCTCAGGTTTGATCACTTCAGATGGGGACTGAGCCCAAGAGGAAGCGGAGTGTCTCTGTGGCGCAGTAAGCGCCAGTCAGTCTTGAAAGCTGAAGGTCTCCAATTAGATCCCCAGAAGGAGAGTGTGATATACTGGGAGAGGCTTTTGGAGACTTAGAAGAGTCACTGGTCCTGGGCTAGCGGATTGTTAAGCCTGAGATTCTCCTCAGGTTTGACCCTGGGCTTCTAGTCGGCTTCTTTTTGGTCTTAGTTCTCATCTGAAGTGGATGGTTAAACCTGAGATTGGATTCTCACAGGAACAGGTTCCAAGCTGAGACTTTAACCTTTAAACGCAGTAAACTGGAGTTAAGCCTTTCTAGGCTACAAGTTTGGGGGCGTCTAGATTCCACGTTGACACTACAAATGCAATAACAGCTTTCATTTGATTCATCTATCTCTGATTTTCATCCCATTTTTTCCTCTCCCCTGTGGCTAAACTTGAAAAGTCATCTACTTTCTTTCCTCATACTCTCTTCTTAATTTTCTACAGTCCAGCGCCTCATCTCATCATACAACCAAAACTCTTCTCTCTAAAATTACTAACAATTTTTAAATGGACAAATCTAATAACCTTTCCTCAATTCTCATCCTCTCTACAACCTTAAACACTGTTAATCATTCATTTCTCCTTGAAAGTTAGGTTTTTGTGACACTAGTCTCTGTTGTTCTCCTATCTCCTTCTCAGCTTGCTTTTCTTAAGGTGAAATAGTAATATTCCACTTTATTCATGTGCCATCATTTGGCAATTTTTCAATTGATGGGCATCTGTTGGCATGCATTTTCTCCTCCTCTCTTTACCTCCTGGGTTTGACTTTCCTGGGGTTGAGAAATTTAATTTAATTCTCCTTTGTAATAGATTCTATATTGTATTGATTTCACATTGTAATTGATTTGGATTTTATCTTTCCCTTCAGAGCTAGTTCCAAGATCAGATTGACTTAATTCAATGACAAGATTGTCATCATCTATGCCATTAGCTCTCAGGTAAATAAATACCAGGACAAACTGGTGTTATATTTAAGCCCCGAAGCTAACTCTAAAAGATATATTGTCCTCTGACTGTCCTGGCACCATTAAGAAAAGCTGTTGGTTCCCTAACAAACCTTTCTAGGTTTGCTTACTGGGGTCTATTAACAAAGTTGGCAATATGCAAATAGAATCTCCAGATCAATCAGCATTCCTTAATAAAAAAAGGGAATTGACCTGACTTTGTTCTTTGTTCTCCTGCATTTAAGAAAACTATCTGAAGGGATATTTCTCATTAAATGGCAGGAAGCTTGTCTTCCTAATTATGTAAAGAGAGGGCAACTAAAAGGATAGCTTAAATAGTTTTTTCTCTTGGAGCTCCACTATCAATTTGAGCCTACTGGCTGCTTCTGTGCCTATAGTCTGGTCTCTGGAGACATCTAGTGACCAAACTAGGAAGAGCAACCTGCTCATAACAAAAGTTCATCAGATATACATATACTTTTGTGTGACTTTCAAGTATGTGCTTCAGCAGAGAGCCTAGAAGGTTAGAGTTAGATTTAGGCTTGGGGTTGGAGTTGGAGTTAAATTGTGATCACGATGAGCATGATTTTCAAGGTGAAATCTAGGAATTGAAATGGGAAAGTATTTTTGGTGAGAGTTACCTTGAAATCATTGTTTTTCCACTCCTTGTTTTCACTGGGAACAAAGTTGTGTCTTTGATCCCGGAAACCTTGGAAATGAGGATTAAAAATTGAGATCTGAAGGTTAAAATAGGGAGTCAAGATGCAGGGAGCACAAAAGGCTTAGTTTCAAGTCCAAATTGAGGTCACAAAAACCTGAAAAAAAAAGTGAATATTTACTGAGTCCAAATGTCAACATTTGTCCTGACAATCTTTTTGTCCATATTGGAGAATGGAAACCTCCTATTTTGAAAGGGCACATTTGAGAGGAAAATGAGTACGTTTGGGAGTCCAAATGTCAATAATTGAAAGATAAAACAGGGAGTCAAAACTGTAACAGCTCTGGGCACATTAAATTTTGGAGGGAAAATCCAGGAATTGAAATGGGAAAGTATGTATGGAGAGAGAGAGGTCCCTGGAAATGTCACTGTTTTCCCTACCTATCATTTTCACTGAGACTTTGCCACAGAGAAGGCAATCATTTATATCCCTGTCCTGGAAATGGAATTGGGGAATACAAATTGGGATCCAAAGGTCAAAAGGAGTATTCAAGATGTAGGGAGTCAGGATTAGATTTACTGTTGGGTTTAGGCTTAGGTTCAAGGTTAGGAATAGAGTAAAGGTAAAGGTTAACATCAGGCATGATTTAGGGTTAGGTTTAGGGTTAGGAAAATATTTAATGTTAGTGTTAGAGTTATGGTTAGGGATTAAGTTAGAGTCAGGGATATAGTCAGAAAATTGGAGAACTGGTTAGGGATAGGATTAGAGTGAGTGTTGTGTTTAGGGTCAGGAACAGATTTAGAAATGAATATATTGTTAAGGTTAGGGTTAGGGTTAGGGTTAGAGTTGGGATATTTAGAATTTAATGTTAGGGCTAGCATTAAAGTCAGAGTTGGAGTTGGAGGGTTGGGTTGTTGTTAGGGTTAGGTTTACATTACAGTTATGGTTAAGTTAGAATCAGTCAGAGTGAAATTTGAAGGTTTGGGTTAGCATCAGGGTTAGGGTTAGTTTTGAGTTTAGGGTTAACTAAGAGTTTGGGTTAGGATTAGTATTAGGTTATATGCCAATTTAGGATTAGAATTAGAAACAAATGCAAATTTTGGGTTAGGAATAGAGTTTAGAGTTTGGTTTATTGTTTGTTTTAGGGTTAGGGTTAGGGTTAGGATTTAAGTTTAGGGATAGAGTTAATGTTAGAGTTCAAGTTAAGGTAATATTAAGGCTAGGGATAGGGTTAGGTTTTGAGTGACTGTCGTGGTGGGGGACAGAGTTAGGGTTAGAAGTGATTTAGGGTTAAAGTCAAGTTAAATTTAGGTTTTGGTTAGATTTAGGATTTGGATGATCAGATTTATGGTGAAAAATGAATATAGGGTTAGAACCATTAGAAACAATTTAGGGTTAAAGTTAGGATGTACAAATTTGGAAAGGGTTAGGATTAGAAAAGATTTAGAGTTAGGTTTGGGATTGAGATTAATATTAGGTTTAGAGTTTAGTGTTAGGGTTAGTTTAAGAGTTAGGAGTAAGGTTGGAAAACTAATGTGGAAAAGTTTTTCTACCTCTAATTTGAAAAGAATAAATACTCTTTTAAAAATCATTTATTTAGTTAATTAATATAGAATATTTTTCCATGGTTACATGATTCATGTTCTTTCTCTCCCTTCTTCCCTCTCCCCTCCCATAGCCAATGAGCAATTCTACTGGGTCTTACATGTGATTAAGACCCATTTCCATATTGTTGATATTTGCGCTTAGGGTGATCATTTAAAGTCTACATCCCCATCAACCCATGTGATCAAGCAGTTGTTTTTCTTCTGTGTTTCTACTCCCACAGTTCTTTCTCTAGATGTTTTAAAACCCTTTGGGCATAATTCCAAATTGCCCTCCAGAATGGCTGGATCAATTCACAACTCCACCAGCAGGACATTAGTGTCCCAATTTTGCCACATACTCTACAACATTTAAGAGTAAATACTCATAAGGGAAATCCTACATTAATTTTTAGCTTTAGAGAACCTCTGTGGAAAGAAGATAAGTCAATTCCAAATCAACATTTGCCCTGCTTCAGAGTTTTCTTGATAGCATCTGATGGTACGGAGTCAGAATCCATCACAAAAGAGAGAAAGCATAAAAATCTCATTTTCAAACAGGGAACTATTCCTTTCTCACAGAAACTGTCATTCATTTTTCCACAGGTGTCCCAAATCTATAAACTTTCAACTATTTCATTAGAGATAAAGAAATGTTCCAAGAAGACAAGTTTACTGAATAAATGGAGATATACCTTGAAATGATTCAGATGGAATACTTTCATCTGAGATGTCAAAAACATTGTTTGGAGCATGAAAGGTGATGCCACAATCTATCATATTCATCAATAGCTCATAGACGAGAGCAAAACTTTTCAGAGTGTAATTCTACACTGAATTATACTTAAAAAAAATTTTTTTTAAATTTCTTTTTTTATTAAAATTTTTTTTTAAATTATTTTTTAAAATTTCTCTGGAGCAATCGCTGACCCTTTCCTTTCATTGAAATAGACTCCTATCAAGTTAATAGAGAGCAAAGCTAATTTTCATAAAATATGAAGAAATTCCTGACTACTTAGAGTTCAGGAAAATAAGGGTCTAAACGTGTTAGACATAGAGTCACAAAACTGTGGAATTGGTTTTATACAGTTTTAATACACAAATAGTTTCTTCCAGGTCCTTTTGTTTATTTCTCTTCCATTTAGTATTTCTAGTCATATTCTAGAACTGAGAATTTGGAGGCAGCAGTTACAATTCTTTCTTCCTAGTGCATTCTTGTTTTTCATAGTCCATTCCAAAACTGAACACCTTTTTAGCCCCATTTTGAATGAATTATAGTTAGTTGCAATGGTGGTAAGTTTTTGTGTAAGGAGAATGGGGGAATTGAACTTATTATTTCATTAGCATAGGGAATTCCTAGTAAGAAAATTCCTTCTACCAAGTAATTCTCCAACAGAGAGATACTGGGTCCTGGAGTATCACAAGGTTAAATGAGTAGTCACTCAGGATCAATGTGTGTCAGAGGCAGAATTTGAATCTAGTTCTTCTGGACTCTGAGACCAGCTCTTTATTCACTTTGCCCCCTTTTCAGGATCCCTTTTCTTTGGGAGAGCAATACCTATTCCTCTGACTTCAAGCAGAAACTACCTTTCTTGAGGCCACTTGAATTTGACTCATTGTCCTCTGAACTCAGTCTAGAAAGATTTCTTAATTAACCTCTTTTGTTCTAATTGGCCAGCCTACTGTTTATCATCCCTAATTTGAATCTGAGATCTTGATTAAACCTTTTTGGGTTTCTCATAGTTCTGCTGTTTCCACTTCTTCTTGTATATATAATTCCTCTAAAAAGACCACAATTTCTTTACAAATTCCAATATTACCCAATTCCATTAATAATCAGTACAGTTTCTCTATTGGTCAATTGATTTTAGCCTCATTTCTATGGTATGATAGGTAGTGTATGGGGTGTTCAGGGAGGGGTAGTATCCCTGGTATGGAGGGCTTGTTGTACCCTTCTGGGGCAGCTCTCCAGCCTCTGACCCCCACCTGACACCCAGCTCTCACTTGTGGGTCCCAATAGCTGCTAGCATGTGGCAGTGGCCACACCCCGGGCAATGGCTTCAACAGGCCAGCCAAACCTTGTGAGAGTAGCCATCGGGTTGTAGACCCCTGGTGAACCAGGGCCTTGCTCACCCAGCATGTGAAGTCTGCTTCGGCCAAAGAGACGGAAGAAACCAATAAGAAGGTTCAACAGCTGAGAGGGCAACGCAGCAAAGCACTGTGGAGTGCTTAGGGCATGTTGGAGCACAAAAGACAACACAGCCATCCAATACAGCTGAGGAAGTCTCCAGGTGTAACGACTTTTCATGCCACTGGACCCAGGCTTCCAACGCCGAGAGAGTGGGACTGTCTCTGTGCATCAACTTTTCCACTTGAATCTCCTTCACACACAAGTGTCTTTGTTCACACTCATCTATCATAGAAGAAAATGCACAAAGACAATCGTCATCCTCGGTTACCGAGAGACTACTAATATACTATACTATACTATACTTCAGGCAAATTGAGTAAGACAGAAAAATGAAGAGGCTGGTAACATGGAAAGGAATAGAACAAATAATTTTTTTGACAATGTCTCTTAATTTAGCAATTCTCTGTGCAACATAATTTTGATTATGCTAAATTAATAAAGTTTTGCATAAGCAAAACCAATGCAATGAAGTTTAAAAGGAAAACAAAAAATTGGGGGAAAATGTTAGAGAAAGAAACTGACAATGCCCTCATTTCTCTAATATATAGAGAACTGAATCAAATCGATAAGAATACAAATTATTCACAACTTGACAATAGTCAAAGGAAATCAACGTCAGTGTTCAGATGAAGAAATCAAAGCTATATATAGTCATTTGAAAAATGCGCCAATCATTATTGATTAGATAGATACAAATTATTACAATTTTAAGGTACCACTTCATATCTTTTAGAATCAAGTTGGAAAGGAAAAAATAATGAATGTTGGAGAGGATGTGGGAAAATTGGGACATTTGGTTGAGTTGGTGGAGAACTCTAACCATTCTGGAGAGAAATATGGAAGCATGCCCAAAGGGTATGTATATACTTTGTGACCTAGCAATATCACTTCTAGGTGTGTAACCCAATGGCATCAAAAAAGAAGAGAAAAAGGATCTATTTGACCTATTTGTACCTTTTTTACTTGTCAGACTATAGGTATATATTAAAAGATTTTAAAAAATATTATGATTTCCAAATTTTCTCTCTCTCTCCCCCACTCTCATTCCCTCATTTCCCTCCTACCCCTATCCCTGATACAGTAAACATTCTCATATAGATTTTATATGTGAAATAATGTAAAACATTTTTACAAATCAGTCATTTTGTGGAAGAGATCTCAACCCCTCCCTCCCCCCAAAAAAGAAGAAGAAGAAAGGAAGTATATAGTATGTTTTGGTATGAATTCAGATTCCATCAGTTCCTCCTCTGAAGGCTGATAGCGTTTTTCATCATGAGTTGTTGGGATTGTCTTGAATCACTATATTCCTGAGAATAACTTGACCATTCAAAGTTTTTCATTAAAAATATTGCTGCTATTGTGTACAATGTTCTGTTCACTTCACTTGCCATCTATTGATGTAAGTCTTTCCAGTTTGGAAAAGGAACTATTTGTACAAAAATATTTAGAGCAAGTTTTTTTTTTTTTGTGGTGGCAAAAATTGGAAATTTAAGGGATGACCATTAATTGAGGAATGGCCCAACCAATTGTGTTATAAAATTTTAATATGAGGCATACTATTGTGTTATAAGAAATGATAACCAGGAAGATTTAAAAAAAAACCTGGAAAGACTTCCATGAATTGATGCAAAGTTAAGGGAATAGAACTTGAAGGACATTTTACACAGTAAGAACAACATAGTAAAAATGATAATTTGTGAATGCCTTAGATATTTGGAGCAAATGCAAAAGAACTTGTCATGAAAAATGTTATGCACCAGTATTAAAAGAATTGGTGGATGGAGTCTGAATGCAGATTGAAATATACCATTTTTCATTTTATAAAAATGAAACTTCATGAGTTTTATTTTATTTTTTATTGATATATATCAGTGTTGACAAAGATGCGGCATATATGCAGAGACAACACTGGGGGAGCTGTTCCTTTCCCCCTCTTTCCAGCAGCCAAGGGCATTTTAAAATGCTGTAAAGGTTAAAATTATGGTCGACTGAATGTAATAATTATATTTGGTCACCAAGGATTTTATTTATAAAATCCTAATGAAATACCCAAACTCAGCTGGAAATTTTATGGTGATTTAATTGATATAGTGGAGGAGATTAAGAAGAAGGAAGAAGGAAGGGGCTAGTAAGGTTTTGAGTGTGAAGGAGGAAAGAATCAGCATGACCTCCAAAGGGGCTCAGCTAAGATGCCCGAACCTAAATCAGCTCAAGGGCAAAACTCACCGCCAAACCCAGACATATAACTGCCATCACTCCAAGATGTCAGAATTTCTAACATGCTGCCAGCCAGAGTCACCTCTCCAGGGAAAGAGGAGGAGAGAGGAAGTGACATGCCTTATATAGATGGTTTTATGTCACTTTCCTTCTTCTCATCTGTACCAATGATGACTTAGCTTGACTTAGGACAGCCCTGGGGTCTGCCTGCTTTTTCTGCACATGTCTGTTGAAAGCCATTCCTCAGATGATTAAATCTTGAGTTTGATGCAGATCTTCATAATCTTGTTAAACTAAGAAGGGTGGAGAAAATGTGGACTTCCCAAGACCTGATTCTGTTATTCCAAGTATCTCTATTGTTATTGATCAGGAAATAGCTAAATCAGATGTTCTAAAGTACAGTCTGATTAGGGTGGAATAGTTTTAAAATTCACAATGCCCCACCCATCTGTCCAGCTGCCCAAAGCAAGCACTTCCTCCCACCATTCTCAGAGAGTTGGGACTCAGAGACAATTTGAATTTGCCCTCTGGGCACTTGAACTTGGAAAAGATTTGCCAAAGAGGATATATATCTTCTTTTACAAACAACAAATATGAACTATATTTTGGGTGGTCTCACATATATAAGCTGTATCAAATTGCTTATAGAGGTAGAACATTTAAAATTAAAAATGTTAGAAAAGGAATGACAAAAATTGTTTTTAAGAGTTATTGGGAAAGAACAAAACTTTCCTAAAGAAAAAAAAAGTATAGGGAAAATATAAAGAAAATGAAGGCTAAACCATCTCTCAGATTTTTTAGTTTCTCAGATGGTTTAAGGTTGGCTCAGAGAGAGAAGGAGTTTTGATTAATTTCCCCCTTCAGCCTTCCCTCCTCAGCTATTGCTGCCCTCACAGGTGGGCTCTTGTCTTCCTCCAATACTAGAGCCTAAAATCTTCTCAGGAAGATTGCTCCCCCCTCCCTCAAGCTGTCCCACTCACACTTGAGTCACTTGGCAAAGGATAACAATTTTAATATAAATTAAGTCAAATAGGGTAACACAAAGAAAATGGCTGGCAGGAAAAAGAATGGGGAAGGAAAATGGGGAAGATGTCCTTTCTCTAATGATCCTTTTCCCCTCCTTCCTCAAGTTTGGGGGAACTCAGGTCTTGGCAGCCTGAGCTCCCTGAGAAAGAGATAGGTTGACTGGCCCTGATCTTTGCCCCCCTGGCCACAGTTTAGACTTAGGGCACCAGGAGCTGTGAGATAAAGTTTTCACTGAGGCTCAAATGTTTTCTTCAGAAGTTCTTCAGTTGGGAATTGGAGGGGGGAGGGGGGATTGTCCAGTCACCAAGAGAGGAAAGAGATAGGTATTGTGAATTTTAAAACTATTCCACCCTAATCAGACCATTCTTTAGAAGATCTGATTTAGCTATTTCCTGATCAGTAACAATGGAGATACTTGGAATAACAGAATCAGGTCTTGGAAACTCTGCATTCTCCACCCTACTCCATTTGACAAGATTTTTAAGGTCTGCATCAAACTCAATATTTAATTATCTGAGGAGATGGCCTTCAACAGACACGTGCAAAAAAAGGACAGACCTCTGGGCTGTCCTAAGTCAAGCTAAGTCCTCATTGGTACAGATGATGCCTCATGCCTATTTCCCTGGAGAGACAACTCTGGCTGGCATCGTGCTAAGTGTTCCGACATCTTGAAGTATTGGATGGTGAGTTTGCCCTGGAGCTGACTTCAGGCTCAGGCATCTTAGCTAAGCCTCTTTGGAGGTCAAGCTGATTCTTTCCTCCTTCACACTCAAACCCTTACTTTCTAGATCTCCTATCTTCCTGTCCAGTATTAGCCCCTTCTTTCCTCCTTCTTCTTAAAATCTTCTCTACTATATCAATTAAATCACCATAAAATTTGACAGATGACTTGGGTATTTTATTATTTGGGATTCACCCTTTACAGTATATCCCAGGAGAAAGTCTTGGCCAGACCTCTCCTCCTAGGCTTATCAAGGTTGAGAGAGATCCTAACTGAAACCATAGCCAGAATCTTCTAGCTTCTCAACATTCCAGAAATCCTGGGAACCCAGTCGAGTTGATCAGATCCATTCACTTTTCAGTCTGCCACTCTTCCCAAAGTGCAGACCCTCTGTCACAATAGAACATTTTTTTGGCACACAGAAGACCAAGAAAAAAGTCATTAGATAAAAATGGGGCAAATATATAAATTAACTGCTAATCAAAGGAAATAGGGATTTTGAAATTGAACATATTAAGCTTATCAGTTGATCTACTGACCACTAATAGAATAAGGTTTATTAGATTATTTTAGATTATATTTTTATGAGCTTTATTAAAGATTAAGGATTAAAGAAAGCACATGACTAGGCCAGAGAGAGGCCTAGACACAACCTCACCTACATTATGAAAAGACCCACATCTGCTTGCAAGCGGAAAACAGGGAAGAAAAGAGATCAAAAGGGCCTTTCCAATCAGGTTAAATACCTTCTACATCTCGGCCCATGTGAGAATTCAGTGAGATTACAAAGCATTTTGGGGAAGTGGAGCAAGGGCTTCTGGGGATTGAAGTCTTGTGCATTTTTCCATAATGGGCCAGTCCTCATCATCAAATTTGGGAACTCCATTAAGAATTTCTGGTATTTTAAAAAAGCAGCTGCTGATTATGGAATTCAGATTTCCCCTGGTACCCTCCACACTTTATGTGAATTGGAGTGGCCAACTCTGGGGGTCGGACGGCCCCCATAGGGGACTACAGATCTTTCTGTGTCCTATGTGGCCTGGAGAGTAATATCTGGGAAATTAGGGAACTCTGATCAGATTCCATACTGATCAGAGTCCAGTAAGCCAGCCTGGGATTTTAATTCTGATCAAGATAAGGAGGCTCTCGATCAGTATTGCCAGACTCTACTAAGGGGACTCCTGGCTGTAGCCAGGAGGCTGACCAATCTCTCTAAAGTAAGTGAGGTAATCCAGGGTCCAGATGAGTCACCCTCAGCTTTCCTTGAATGCCTCATGGAGGCCTATAAGACCTACACCCCAGTGAACCCCAAGGCTCGAAAATCACAGGGCAGTAAATATAGCTTTTGTGGCTCAGTCAGTCCCAGATATATGCAGAAAAAATTACAGAAATTGGAGGGATTTGAGGGAAAACTTATCTCAGCTCATGGAAGTAGCTCAAAAAGTGTTCAATATTAGGGATGGGACTGATAACCGAAATACTAAAAAGGCAGCTAGGGCAGTTCTAGCAGCATTAGCTGATGAGAGAACCCACCAGCCTAATAAGGTATGGGATGGAAGGAAGAGAAGCAGTTGGGATGACAGAGGTAGGGGGAGAGGTGATGTTGAGAAACGAATGCCCTGATTGCAAAGAGATCAATGTGCTTATGGCAAGGAAAAGGGCCATTGGAAAAATGAGTGCCCAAGAAGAGCAACAGGCAGGGAGGTTGTCCCTCAGTTGCTGGGAGCCCATAGTTAAGTTAAAGGTAGGGGGCAAGATGGTGGACTTCCTGGTCAACACCAGGGCCACCTATTCTTTGTGCACTGATCCTGGTCCATATTCAGAAGAATATGGATACCTTCATTTAAGGTGCTAATGGCCACATTGAATCCTATCCCTGGACTACATCACTCGATTTTGGAACAGGGACAGTGACGCAGTCTTTCTTGGTCATACCCAATTGCCCCATCCCCTTCTTGGTAGGGACTTACTGCCCAAATTGAAAGCCACCATCTTGTTCAAGGGAGGGTGGACTAAACTCTACTTATAGACACACCTCAGACCCTCCTCCTGTCCTGTCCACTCTCAGAGGAATATTTATTGACCACACAGGCCAGCCAACCAGAACTATCCTCATTACTGTAGGAGTTTCAGGCCAGAGTTCCAGGGGTCTGGGCAGAGTCTAATCCCCCTGGCCTGGCCGCCCACCAAACACCAGTGGTGTTGCAGCTTCTCAGCTCTGCCACGTCTGTCCGGGTAAGACAGTACAACATCAGCAAGCAGGCCAGAGAAGGAATCAGCATTCATACACAGAGACTTTTTTGAAGCTGGAATCGTGGTTCCTTGCCAATCCCCTTGGAATACCCCTCTGTTACCTGTACAAAAACCTGGCACCCTGGACTCTCTCCCCATTCAAGATCTCAGGGAAGTTAATAAGAGGATCGAAGCTACCCTTCCTACAGTACCAAACCCTTAATACCCTATTAAGCCAGCTTCCACCAGAGCATGCAGTTTATACTGTCTGGGATCTCAAAGATGCGCTTTTCTCCATCCCCTTGGCCCCTATTAGTCAGCCAATCTTTGCTTCTGAGGACTCCAGGGAGGGAAAGGGGGGTCAGATAACTTGGTCTCGAATTCCACAACGGTTCAAAACTTCTCCAAGCCTTTTTGGGGAGGCCCTGGGGAGGGATTTATCGGCATTCAGAGAAAGCCATTCTGACGTCACCTTGCTCCAGTATGTGGATGATTTGCTTTTGGCCACCCCAAGTGCCAAGACTTGTAAGACTGCTACTCCCCACTTGTTGGAATTGCTGAGCACCCTGGGTTGTAGGGTCTCAGCCAAGAAAGCACAGATCTGCACCACCTCTGTCACCTATCTGGGCTATGAGCTGGAAGGGGGTGTGAGGAAACTCCTGTGCTCAGATCCAGACGATCCTCAATATCCCCGTGCCCAGAACCAAGCGGCAGGTATGGGAATTTTGGGGGACAGTGGGGTCCTGTAGGCTGTGGATTCCAGGATTCACTGAGATTGCTAAACCCCTGTATGCAGCTACGGCTGGCAAGCTAGAAACCCTGGAGTGGATGGAGGACTGTCAGCGGGCCTTCAATCAACTGAAAGCAGCCTTGGTGAGAGCCCCTGCCCTTGGGCTCCCAAACCTGTCTAAACCTTTTCACCTCTTCATAGACGAATGTAGGGGGGCAGCAGTGGGCAAACTCACCCAGTCCATTGGACCATGGCGGAGGCCTGTGGCCTATCTGTCTAAGAAGCTGGACCCTGTGTCAGCAGGATGGCCTAACTGTCTTGGGGCTGTGGCTGCCACTGCACTCTTGTTCAGGGAGGCTTTGAAACTCACCTTTGGCCAAGACAACGTGGTTGTGACAGCATCGCACTCAGTGGAGTCCCTGCTTAGAAGTCTTCCAGAGATGGCTTTCTAACGCCCACATTACTCTGAATCAGGCTCTCCTGCTTAACCCTCCTACAATGACTTTTTCTAAGACTGAAACTTTGAATCCAGTCACCCTCCTCCCAGAAACGGGAAAGGGGGTAGTAGTGACCCATGACTGCTTATAAATTTTGGATTCTCTGACCAGTCTGCGCCCCGATTTGACTGATGTTCCCCTGCCCATGGCTGCCCACATCCTCTTTGTAGGTAGCAGCTTCGTACAGGATGGGATACTGCTATGCTGGAGCTGTAGTGGTGGAGCCCCCAAGGGTGATCTGGGCACAGTCCCTGGGAAATGGAACCTTGGCCCAACGAGCAGAACTGATTGCATTAACACAGGCTTATGTTGGGGAGCAGGGAAGTCTGTTAACATTTATACAGACAGCCGATATGCATTTGCCACTGCCCATGTCCATGGAGCACTGTACCAGGAGCAGGAATTTCTCACTGCTGGTGGCAAAGATATCAAGAATGGGCCTGAGATTCTGGCCCTACTGGAGGCTGTGTGGCTCCCCTCTCACCTTGTCATCATCCATTGCAAGGGACATCAGAAGGGCAATTCCCCTGAAGCTGTAGGCAATTGCCTGGCTGATGAGACAGCAAGGGCTGTGGCCTTGCAGCCTGTGTCTCCCATTCAAGCCTTGCCCAAGAGTGTGCTGTGAGATCCCCCAGTCCTTCATTACTCTCCTGATGACTCAGACCAAGGTAAGAGGCTGGGCGCCACCCCAAATTCAGATGCATGGCTGGTCCTGCCATCTGGCAGGACTCTCTTGCCAGAAGCAGTGGGGAGACAGCTAGCAAAAAGAATACATGACACCACACATATGGGAGGTACAAAACTGAGTGATATGCTGTACAGACTTTTTCTTTCACAATATGCACTGAATCTGCAAAGATATCACTTCAAGATGTGAAACATGTGCGTGAGTTAATCAAAAGGGGGGACCGAAGGAACCAGGGGGCACCAGGTTAAGAGGGTTGGAGCCAGGAGAACAGTGGGAGGTAGAATTTACAGAAATTAAGGGGAAATATGGGTACAGGTATCTTTTAGTCCTGGTAGATACCTTTTCAGGATGGGTAGAAGCATATCCAATAAAACATGAAACTGCCTCAGGGGTGGTTAAGAAATTAATATCAGAGATCATTCCTAGGTTTGGGCTCCCACTGGGAATAGGGTCAGATAATGGGCCTGCTTTTGTAGCTAGGGTGACTCAGCAATTGGCTAAGACCCTAGGCATAAATTGGAAATTACATTGTGAATTTTGGCCCCAAAGTTCAGGACAGGTTGAACGCATGAACCCCACACTGAAGGAGACCCTGACAAAATTGGTCCTAGAATCTGGTGAGAACTAGGTAAGCCTCCTCCCCTTTTCCCTCCTGAGGGCCCAGTGCACACCATATATATAAGATATTACCCCATTTGAAATTCTGTTTGGTCAACCACCTCCCCTCCTTCCTAAGTTGGGACTAGAAAATTTGACTGGATGGGATAACAAATATCTATTCTCTTCCCTGAAGGCTTTGGATAAGCTCAGGAAAACTATCAGTCAAACTGTCCAAGCTGTCCATCCCTCATCCTCCGAATGTGACCTGCCCCCTTTTACAGATGAACCAGGAGCTCTTGTGTGCATGGGCTCTTGAACCATGGTGGACTGGACCTTATGTGATAACCCCCCCCCCCTCCCCGAGCTGTAAGGTGCCAGGAAAGAATTTCTGGATCCACGTGTCTCAACTCAAACCTGTTAAACCAAGGGCAGCAGCACAAGGAGCAGAGCAGTGGAAGGCCACTAAAACCTCAGATCCCCTAAAGATCAAGATTCATCAACATTGAGTACTATGGGAAAGGGAGGATGGGGTGGGGCTATTTTGCATTTGTACTCTTGGGATTTTTGGGAATTAGTCTACCCTTCCAGGTAGTTCAATACTGATGGGTAGTTAGTAGGACGGGGAATGGGAAGGAAGTAGTTAGTGCCAGACCAACCCAAGAGAAGAAAGCCTCCAAAATTCTTTTTGATCTTTGTGATTTACTTGGGAATAAGTGGATAGATCCCTCACCTACCCTTTCTTGCACAACTCCAGCTGGGATTTTGTATCTAGTGGAAACCCCTGTCAATGCTTGCCCATCTATGGGGCCACTGTCATGCAAATCATCAAGAGAATTCTATTGCGCAGCCTGGGGATGTGAAACTGTCACCCTGTGGCATCAGAGGGACCCCAATATCATATTACAAAGGGAGCAAAGCATGGGCTGGGATGCCTCCCTTGATTCCAGAAATTTCCCTAACTATTAAAGACCCAGCAAATAAGGGATGGCTAGTAGGCTGGACACAGGGACTTAGGTTGAATGTGAAAGGCAAGGACCCAGGGATAGAATTTACAGTGCAGCAAATAGCTGACAAAATGCAACCCTCACTGGTCAGCCAGAACCGAGAGGTCCTCACAGGATTTGGGCTGGAACCGACCCCCACTGTCTTCACACTTGGGCGACCTTTTAAAACTGCCATAAAGTGTCCTCACAGAGAGCAATCACTCCTCACTATGCTCACAACTGTCTTTTCCTTCTTGAATGCCAGCACCCCCCCCCACACAACATCGGACTGTTGGCTCTGTTTGAACCCTCAACCTTCATATTATGTTGGTATTGGGGCCCAGGGGTTCCTGTCTCCCTCAGTCTCCCCAAATACTTTGTATATTGCCAGGATCACTGATGTTGAGGCCAAAGTCCAATGTAAGTGGGGACATGAGCCAATTCTTACCTTAGGGGACTTGCAAAGCAATGGCACTTGTTTTATGGAGTCTGGGGCAGATCTAAGTTGTTCATTTCTTGCTCCCCACTGAGTCAGCATTGTCACGGCACCTAATGTTGACTCTTATGAGAATTGGTACTGGAAAGCCCCTCCTGGAACATGGTTCACCTGTACTTCAGGTCTCACACCGTGTTTATCTTCTCATAGCTTAAGAACAAAGGATGCTGTAGGTGACCCTGTAATTTGCATCCTGGTTCATATTATTCCCCAGGTTTACTATTATTCAGGGGAAGGAGGTAGAGAGCACCTTGAAGGGATGCAGACCAGTGAACACTTGACAGGCCTTATCAGACTCCCTAGAGTGCCAATTCTCATCCCAATCCTGGTAGGGCTGGGTATAGGGGGAACTGCAGCCCTAAGTACTTCCTCCCTGGTTCAGGGATTTCCAGTCTCTCTCTCAACAGATTGATCTAGACCTTAGTGAATTAGAAATGTCTATTAATTTCTTGGAAAAATCACTGTCCTCTCTGGCAGAAATGGTTCTTCCAAATAGGCGGGGACTTGACCTCCTTTTCTTTAAGGGGGGGCTCTTTGCATGGCATTGGAAGAATCCTGTTGTTTCTATGCTAATCGTTCTGGGGTTATATAGGAATCTCTAGCCCTGCTCCAGGGAAGGATACAAGAGATGGAACGGATTAATACTCAATCTCCTTGGCTGACTACCTTGATCACAGCCTTGGCAGGACCATTCATATTAGTAATAGTGGGCCTCTTTGTAGGACCCTGCCTGATCAACTGTCTTATGACCTATATACGGCAGCGTCTTTAGGCTATTAAGCTTTTGGCCTTAAGATCACATTATTCTCCTCTGTCTGATGAGTAAAGGGTTTGATTCATGAACAAGAAGAGGAGGGAATGAAGTACTCCAAAAAGGGGAGGACAATAAAATTGAAGTAGATAAATCCCTGCCAGCATTTTTAGGGAACAGACCTAGCTCCCCCCCCCCCCCCCCCAAGGAGGTTGAGCTGCTTATGCAGACAGCAGACCAGGCTCTACTTAGCTTGGGGATGAGAATTAGAAAGGGCAGGTACCAAAGGAATTTCAGGAGGTCAGATTGGAATCAAGATAACATATGGCTAACTAGGGCTAGGTGACTATATATAGTAGTAGCCTCTCAGTAACCAAGGATGACGATTGTCTTTGTGCATTTTCATCTATGATAGATGAGTGTGCACAAAGACACTTGTGTGTGAAGGAGATTTAAGTGGAAAAGTCGATGCACAGAGACAGTCCCACTCTCTCGGCGTTGGAAGCCTGGGTCCAGTGGCATGAAAAGTCGTTACACCTGGAGACTTCCTCAGCTGCATTGGATGGCCGTGTTGTCTTTTGTGCTCCATCACGCCCTAAGCACTCCACAGTGCTTTGCTGCGTTGCCCTCTCAGCTGTTGAACCTTCTTATTGGTTTCTTCCGTCTCTTTGGCCGAAGCAGACTTCACATGCTGGGTGAGCAAGGCCCTGGTTCACCAGGGGTCTACAACCCGATGGCTACTCTCACAAGGTTTGGCTGGCCTGTTGAAGCCATTGCCCGGGGTGTGGCTGCCTCCACATGCTAGCAGCTACTGGGAGCCACAAGTGAGAGCTGGGTGTCAGGTGGGGGTCAGAGGCTGGAGAGCTGCCCTAAGAGGGCACAACAAGCCCTCCATACCAGGGATACTACCCCTCCCTGAACACCCCATATACCCCTTAGGTGACTAAGTGCATGTAAAAATAAACAACCTCTAAATAACAGTCCCCACATAAATCTGAGGATTGTCTCCTCATCACTGACCCCACATTCCTGTGTCAGTGATAAAGTTTGTTTGATTAAGAAATTATATGGAAAAGAAAACAACTTTGTATCCTGTAAACCTATATAAACTGCTTCCTAATGTCAGTCCAGGACAACTTCCACTAGGGAAGTCTGTCCCAGCTGGTAGATTCTTTATTTGTTCTTTATTAATTAATCGTGGGTCCAATAATTGAAATTCTGGGTGTTTGAACTCACTTTGTGAAGTGCCCCACTTCAAAACCTTCAATAAAAGAATTGATTTGGGGTTTAGAGACTAACTCTTCAAGGCAGGAAACAAGCTCAATTTAGCTCTCAAAAAAGGCACACTCTCTCAGCTCCTCAAATCAGTGTTGCAGTTTTTGTAATCTATATACAAAGCAGATCCTTCAAGCCAGGAAAAAAGATACTCTAGATAAGATACATTGCAGAGGATGCTCAGTGAGATCCATGCTATGTCATACTTTCCAGGAAACACATCTGTCTATTGTGACACACTTTTCCAGATCATGTAATTTAGGAAGGAATGTTTTGACTTATCTTTGTACAAACAGAGCTTGTAACTTTGAATGAACCATTGTAATGCCTATCCACTAAGCTAATTGGTTGATTTGAGAATAAATGCTGCTGATAGCCTTCAGACTCTCTCTCTCCATCTTGGTCTCTCTGTCTCTGTCTCCCATTATTTCATGTTGGTGGCTTCCCTCACAGGTTAAGAACCCAAAAGCACTGGCTTCAACAAGGTGGTGAGAGACCATACCAGGGAATCTGTCACTAGACAGATTCAGGGGAGAGAAGTAGATGTAGGTGAGATACTTTACGAAGATAAAATCGTCAAGACTTGAGCACTCTTTTACTCCTTGCTTTTTTGGGAAGAAACCCTAAAGCTATATAAGAAACCTAGGCTATATAATTAAAATTGTTACATCACTTGGGTTAAAGAAGAATGAACCAAAATGTATGAGAACAAGTAGATTAGCCCCCAATCAGGTAAGTCAGACTCCCCATGACTGAATCCAGTCTATACTGACAAGGGACTGGCAGAGTAGCCTACTTGCTTGGATCCAGGAGCTTAAGATTAGATTTATATTCCTATATGTTTCTCCCCATTAGAAAGTAAGTTTCTTGAGAACCTGGACTGTTTAATTTTGACTCTGTTTCTCCATCACTTAGCATAGTCCTGGAACAGGGCAGAAGAAATATGATATAATTCTCACATAAACATATAAATAAGTCCATATTAAGTTCCTCTCTTAGTTTAGCATTTTAGGTAGTTTATACGTTATCATCACCCTCAACATTATGATGATGCCGATGCTGATGATGTCTAGATTTATGCTTTTATCAATATGGAATCTAGCTTCCTGAGAGAAAATGATCTCTATCAATGCAATTGGTAGACTTGGGAACTTGATTCCAGGTTGCATTCTCAAGACCAGCTTTTTGCCATAGCAAGCTGCCTCATACCACCATTAGCACCATAGGATATATAGCTGTCATTGTTTTTACCTATCAGTATAACTTCAGAATTTAACCTATTGATAAAACTCAGAATCACTAACATAAAAGTATCCTAGACTAAGCCTTACATTCCATTCATATGTTGCTGTTATTTGTCATAAAGCAAAATAAATACATCAGTTTCAAAAGTTTTTGATGTCAATACAACTTTAAAAGATAAAAATATTCTCATAAAACATTACATGTTTTTTTAAAGTTGATTTGTTTTAGGAAAATTTTAAGTGAGAATGCTCTTGCAAACACCTGAGTTTTACTCAGCTTAATTGGGTTATGAACATAACTCATGTGGATGGAGGTTTTTTTTTCCTACTGGAACTTGTTTCAATGTTTGTTGTTGAGTTTGGTTTGGGAAGGGTATGGAAATTAAAAAAACTCCAAGATTTCTAAAGGAAAGCATTCTTTTGTTTGTCATTCCTATGAATATCTGTGAGTTTAATTGCATTACAGCTGGTGCTTATTGTAAAGGGAGTAGGGGAGGGATTTGCAGTCTGAGAAGAAAATGTGATATTTTAAACAATTGTTTTTTGCTGTAGTTGTGTGTCCCACCCCCTCTTCCCTTTCTGTATCAAGTGCATGGTTTAGAAGATTCTGTGAGAAGAAAGGAACAATTGTTTATGATAACATCACTAGTATAGCAATTATGTCAATAAAATGATATTTAGAAATTAATAAATGTGACTCAGATCATGATGATCTGGAAACTTCAGGAGCTCTAAATTAGATGAAAAGATCATAGATCTAGAGGTGGAAAAGACCTGGAGTCCATCTAGCCCACCCCCTCATTTTACATGTGAAGAAATTAAGTTTCACTGAGATTAAGTGAATTCTTCAAGTTTACACAGGTAGTAGTTGTGAGAAGCTTGATTTGAACTCAGGTCATCTGATTCAAGAACTAATATTTCTTCCTTCTAAGAGAAATTTCACACTTGTGTTGACCATTTAAAACTCTTTTTCACATGGTCATGTGATCAGCAAGATGGCCAAGTACTGGAATCTAATGATATGAAAATGAAGAAAATACAAGTAGAGTAAGTAGAGTTAAATCCATAGAATAAAAAAAAGGTTGAAACTTTGCAAGATAAAAGCTTTGTCGCTTCACCAAATTTAAATTCTTGCAGCTTCTCCTCAATATCACTATTTTTATCTTCCTTTGCCTGCTAAAATGATTCCCCGTATAGTATAAACTTTGATGACATGTGAGTGACTATGGGGGGGGGGTTGTCCTTGGCCAGGCTCCCACCTCTAGTTTTTCATCTGAAGTTTAGTTTTAGTTTTAGTTTTGGACATGTTGAATTTGAGATATCTTTAGGACATTCAGTTGTGATATCTAATAAGCAGCTGGAGAGTTAAAAAATGGAGGTCAGCAGAGAATTTAGGTTTGAATAAGTAGATTGGAGAATGATCAGAATAGAGATGATCACTGAATCCATGAGATAGGATGAGATCACCAAATGAAATAGTATAGACAGAGAAGAGAAGAGGACCCATTAACTTTATCTATCTAGATATGTACTGGCATTTACTGCTCATTGTCAGGCTGTGTTTTCTTGTCAGAGAGTGTGGATTGGTGGTGAAGGGAGCTGAATGACTATATTAGGAATTAGCTTTCTCCAGTGTTAATTCATCATTATTGCTACATTAGATCTTGCTGTCTTGTCCTATGGAGACAGCTGCATCCTCACATTTGCGTGATTGGTTATAAGTTGGCTATAATTCCTCCTTCTTGTTCTTTCTTTCTCAAGCCAGCTGGGTTAGTATCTTTTTTAGCTAGTTCTTTTTTACTTTTGTTATTATTAATGAAACTTAAAAATATAATAGTTATTGAATATTAATTTTAATCTTTAGAGTGCACATCCAAATATATCATAAAATCTGGTCAATAGAGTCTTTGTTCAAGGCCAAACTCCTTTAAGTGATGACATATATCTGCCAGGAAGTTTTAAAATGGCCTGGGTCTTGATACACTGAGGAAAATACTTTCCACAAATAGTTACCATGGGACTACATCATAATTTTCTATGAATTCTACCATAAATTTAACTCTTCACTGGATCTCTTCCATTAGAGTGGTAAATATTTTGTCTAGGGTATATTTTCCTGGCATTTGTTCATTGGTTCTGTTGCTACATTTTCCAAGGAATCTGGAAGATTTTGACATATTGCTGGCAAGAACTTTGTAGTAAAAGAGTCTGGTGGGAAGGTGGAATTGTGTTTTACTGAATAATTTTCCCCTTATCAGCAAACAATAAACATGACTAGATAGAAATAGAGGTATTTCTATCTCTTTCATTTATTGTTAAGATATAAAGATATGAGCTACTTATCAAATATTACTTGAGGAAGTCTTCTTGTTTCCCAATAATGCTCTCATGATATAAATCTGTCAAAAAAAATTCAGAATGAGGGAGTTAAGATTCAAGTGTAGCTCAGTATTCTGACTGATACAGTAAAGAAGTACAGTTTTCCTGTAATTATTGAGTTAAGGATTAAGCTGACAGTCTCTAAAACTAAATATTGAAATAAATTGAGCTAAAACTAGGCCTTCAACTCACTATCACAAAGTGTTAGACTAAAAAAAATTTTAATGAAGAAAGAATCAATGAAATGGAATATATTTTCATTTTCATTGTGGTAATCAATTCTAAAACCCAGCATAAAGACAGTTGATATTTAAATAAGTGGAAAGAGAGACCTATTGAAGACCTATTGAGCAAAAAGAACAAAGCCTTTATGGAGTGGCAAAATAACCCAAACTCTGCTCCTAAAAAGGACAGATTCAAGTCTCTCCAAGCCATGGCGCAGTGTGAGATCAGGAAGATGCAAGTCCGATGGTGGGGAAAAAAATGGCAGAAGAAATCTTGCGTTTTGCTGATACGAAAAACTACAAACAATTTTTCAGTGCCCTCAAGACTGTCTATGGCCCACTAAAACCCACCACTACTCCCTTGCTATCCTCTGACGGTGACATTCTCATAAAAGATAAAAAAGGCATCAGCAACAGGTGGAAAGAACATTTCAGTCAGCTTCTCAACCGACCCTCTTCAGTCGACCAAGGCACCCTTGACCAGATCCCCCAAAACCACTCCATTGAACAACTTGATGCCCCTCCTTCAATAGAGGAAGTCCAAAAAGCCATTAAACAAATGAGTGCAGGCAAGGCACCTTGTAAAGACGGGATCCCAACCGAGGTGTACAAGGCCTTAAATGGAAAGGCGCTCCAGGCATTCCACATAGTGCTGACCAGCTTATGGGAAGAGGAAGACATGGCCCCAGAACTCAGAGATGCCTCCATCGTAGCCCTATACAAGAACAAAGGCACACAGGCAGCCTGTGACAACTACAGAGGCATCTCACTACTCTCCACTGCTGGAAAGATCCTCACCTTTGTTATACTCAACAGACTCCTGTCATCTGTTTCAGAGCAGAACCTGCCTGAATCACAATGTGGCTTCCAACCAGATCTCAGCATCATCGACATGGTCTTCACGGTGAGGCAAATGCAGGAAAAATGCCTTGAGCAGAACCTAAGTCTCTACATTGTCTTCACAGACCTGACAAAGGCATTCGACACAGTGAACAGGGACACATTGTGGGTGATACTCAGCAAGCTCAGTTTCCCAGCAAAATTCGTCAAACTGATCCAGCTCTTTTATGTCGACATGACAGGGGAAGTCCTATCTGGTGGAGAGACTTCCGACCGCTTCAACATCTCCAATGGTGTGAAACAAGGCTGTGTCCTTGTTCCGGTGCTATTCAACCTATACTTCACCCAAATATTACGACATGCTGTGATGGATCTAGACCTGGGCGTCCACATAAAATACCGACTGGATGGCTCACTATTCGACCTTCGCTGGCTCACTGCAAAAATAAAGACAACAGAGAGACATCCTGGAAGCTCTTTTTGCAGATGACTGTGCTCTCATGGCCCACCAAGAAAATCATCTTCAAACCATTGTGGACAGGTTCTCCACCGCAACAAAACTGTTTGGCCTAACTATCAGCCTCAGCAAAACAGAGGTGCTGTTCCAACCTGCACCAGGAAGGCCAACTAGCCGTGCATTACAATCGATGGTACACAGCTTTCTAACGTCAACACTTTCAAGTACCTGGGCAGCACCATCGCCAATGACGCGTCCCTAGACTACGAGATTAATGCCAGGATCCAAAAGGCCAGCCAGGCACTTTGGTGGCTGCTCTGCAAAGTCCTCCAACACAGCGGTATAAGCACTGCGACGAAGCTCAAAGTGTATAACGCAGCGGTCCTCAGCTCGCTCCTGTACGGTTGCGAGAAATGGACACTGTACTGGACACTGTAACCAGCATCGAAGTCATGGGCCTCAAAACCCAGCTACGATGGTCTGGACACATCATCCGCATGGACCCACAGCGAATACCAAGACAGGTATTCTATGGTGAACTGTCAGCTGGACTCAGGAAACAAGGCCGACCAAAGAAAAGATTCAAGGATCAGCTAAAGTCCAACTTGAAGTGGGCTGGCATCACACCAAAGCAACTAGAACTTGCTGCCTCGGACAGAAGCAGCTGGCGAACCCACATTAACCATGCCGCCACCGCCTTTGAAGATTAGCGACATCGACGTCTTGCCGCTGTGCGTGAGCACCGACACCAGGCCACAACTGCACCTCCCGTAACAACTGGCGTCCCATGCCCCATGTGCCACAAACTCTGCTCCTCAGCCTTTGGACTTCAAAGCCACATGAGGGTACATCAATAGATGATAATGTACAAAGACAATAGTCATTCTCGGTCACCGAGAGACTACCACTAGTGGAAAGAGAGTTATATTATATATCATGTTAAATCCTGCTTCCTTAAACTTGAATGTGTATTCACTTTGGAGGTGCTCAGGGTAGTGGAAATCAAAATAATAACAATGAAAACACCATATTCCTTTACACTGATTAATATAGTACCATTGCACTTGGAGTTACTCAGAAAAAGATAGAAACTTATATGCCATTAGGTTCCAAAAAAATTAAATGACTAGATTTCTAAATCTCAGTTGACAGGGAACTCAGGAGTCACTGATTCCACAATGCTTGTGGAATTCTAAACATTTTAGCAATGGCTTGGGGCTTTTCTTTAAAGGAAGGTACAAATGGGTGGCAAGACCTAAATAGGATTGTCAGACTGATCTAGGTCATTGCAATATTTGCTACGGTCCTTACTAAGTCTCAGATCATTAAGAGGTATATCAAGTTAAAATATATAGAGCTACAAGGCCTAAAGTTTCCATTAAACCCATTAGGAGTATGAAAAATTGAAACGCTGAAGCATTGCTTTGGACCACAATCTGTTCTGATAATAGAACTTCATACATGAGAAGTCAGGACATTTTATATAATCGTGATGTTCCCACACTAGAAGTCTATCTATGTTACATCTAAAGCACAGTTTTAGAGTCCTTTAAAGAAACAAAAAAAATTATCATTTAGAAAATAAATAAGGGCATCTTCAAGGAATAAAATGAAAGTGAAAAAATCAATTAGGATAAAGATCCATTTTCATCTCATTGATTTTCACTGCTCATGCCAAAATAATTTGGTACCAGTTTAAAAATAGAGATTTTGATGAGTTGAAGAGAAGAAATAAATAAACCGAGTAGCCTAGACTCCAGATACCATTTGATAAAATGTGCTGAGAAAATGAAGTTGTGTAGAAAATTAATTTAGTCCAGCAGCTCACATCATATGCAATGTAAACTCTAACATATGTGATGTAGGCATAAAAATCATATCATAAATTAGAAGACAAGGAAAAATTACCTTTCAGTTTTATGGATAGGAAAAGTATTCATGAAAAAACAAGAAATAAAGAGGATCTTAGGAAATAAAATGACCAATTTAGATTATGTAATGTTTTTAAAGTTTTTAAAAAAGTTTTTGTATAAACAAATCTAATACAGGAAAGGAATCTAATACAGAAAAAAATTTAAAACAAAAAAGAAAAGAAAAATCCAATACTAAAAAGGAAACCATTCACAGGGAACTAAAATCTTTGCAGTAAATTTATTTAATAAAAGTCTCATTTCCAAGTTCATAAGAAACAAATTCAAAATTATAAGAATAAGAGCCATTCTTCAACTGATAAATGATGGAAGGATATTTCTTTTCTTCAGGGAAGAAATTCAAGTTATCTCTAGCCAAGGAAAAAAATGCTCCAAATTTAATAATTAAAGAAATCTAAATTAAAGCAACTTTGAATTTGCTCAAATTACCAATCTTAAGATTGCTAAAACTGAAAAAAGAGAAAATGACAAATATTATATAGAATTTAGGAAAACAGGCATATTAATGCACTCTTGATGGAGATACAAATTCATTTAGCCATACTGGAAAACAATATAGAAATAGACTGGAGAATTTACTAAATTATGTTTTCTCTTTGAGCTCACAATACTGCTATTAGCTCTGAATTCCAAAATACCAAAGAAAGAGAAAAAGTTGGTACATGAACAAAAAAATACAACTAAATAACTTAGAGAAATTCTTTTTGTAGTGGCAAAGAATTGAACATTAAGGAGGAGGTTATCCATCAATTGACTGAACAAATTATGGCATATGAATATAATATAATACTATTGTGATGAGGGAAATGAAGGGACTGTTACAGGGAAAACTGAGCAGAGTGAACTGATGTAGAGTGAAGTGACCAGAACCAGGAGAAAAAATTATATTATAGGGGCCAGCTAGGTGGCTCAATTGGATAGAGACTCAGATTCAGAGTGGGAGGAATTGGGTTCAAATTTTGCCTCAAGTACCTCCTAGCTGTGTGACCCTGGACAAGTTACTTAGCTTCCATTGCCTAACCCTTCTGCCTTGGAGTGAAATACACAGTATTGATTCTAAGATGAAGATATGGGTTTTAAATAAAAAAAATTTGCTATACCATCAATATTGTAAAAATAAAACAAAACAATCCAGAAACACTTAAAAACTCCGAATAATGCAGTGTTCAATGATGACTTCAGAGGACAAATGAAGAATTCTTCTTACTCCATGAAAGTTACATGATGGACTTCTATGCAGAATGAGACACCTATTTAGATGTGGTCAGTGTGGGTCCTCTTGTTTTGCTCTACTGTGCTTGTATTTTAAAATGGTCTTACATTGTTTTTCAATGAATAAGAGGGAAAGAGAAAAAATATTTAATAGTTAAAAGAACTTAAAAAAAGTCAAACTACTTCTTAATGAAAGAATGCTTTAAATCATTACTAATAAAAAGCAAATAAAAAAATTTCACTCACATTCTGAGTTGGGAATAGTCTGTGTGAATTTAATATAACTTGTACCTCTTTATTCTATTTGAAAACCCACTTTGATCAATTAGAACTGCACCTTTTGACTGGGTGCTCATGTGTACCATGGGAGGACGCCAGAAGTCTCATGGTTTCTTGGCTCTTGGAAGAGGCTAGCCCAAGTACTGCATGACTTGGCCTTTGGAAAAAGTGGCTTTGACCCAGAAAGAAGTCAAGTCTGTCCAACCAGAGAGATGCAGGAGTTACACTACTGGCTTTATAAGAAAGGGACCTTATAAGAAAGCAGGCATACTCTTTTTTGGACTGGAGACTCTTATAAACAGAGTTTAGGAGCTGTCAGGTTATCATGTGATTTTCTTACTTTCTCTCATCATACTCTCTTTGGAGCATTTACCTCTTGGCATATACTATATTGGTGTTCAGCTGCTTGCCGCATGTGTAAAACGTGCTAGTAAATAGGGTGTCCAGGTGATCATGGAATCTCTCTTTCTCTCTCCTTCTCTCTCTCTCTCTCTCTCTCTCTCTCTCTTCTCTCTCTCTCTCTGACTCTCTTTGTCTCTCTGTCTCTCTGTCTCTGTCTCTCTCTGTCTCCATTACTAATAAACATTTATAAATTAATAGACAATCTCTAGAGAATTTTAATCATAAGAAGTCAATGTGATTGGTAAAAGGTTATTAGTGTTTGTTGGAGTTATGAATCAATATGAACACTTTTGAAAGCCATGTGGAATTAAGCAAAGTTGCTAAAATGTCTAAATTCCTTCATCCTGAGGTTCTGTTACTGGATTTTTTACCGCAGGCAGGTCATAGAGGATTTGCACACCAAAATATTTATAAGAATATTTATTGGAGTACAAGGTAAAAGAAGTCCATCAGTTGAGGGATCACTAAGCAAACTGTAGTACATGAATAAATGGAATTTTAATGTACTTTAAGAAACCACAAATATGATGAACACTTAAAAGCAGGAAAGATTTACATAGATCAATGAGAAGTGAATAAAGCAGATCCAAGGAAACAATATATATAATGACTACAATAGGTGAACTTTAAAGAGTTACTATCAAACAATTGGAAATGAATATTACTGAATTACAAAAAAAAGATATTTCTTGTTTCTTCTGAAGGTGGTGAAACAGCTTGAGAAGTATTTGAAAAAGCCATTTCTTCTTGAAAGAAGAAACTAAGTTCCTTAGAAAGGTCCATTAGATTCTTACCTGGCACTGAGGAAAAGTGCCTATAACAACAATAGCATTTAATAAACATTTATTGACTAAATAACAATTAGCATGACCTCAATGAAGAGAAATGGGACGATAAATCCCTCCTTCCCAACTCCTTTGCAAAGAAGAAAGAACCATGGATGTAGAATATTGCACATGTTGAAGACTTTAAAATAATTGGGGAGGGGGATGCTAGGTGGCTCAGTAGATTGAGTATAATATTTTTATTGAGAGCAGTTTTTGTTATGAAATTAAAATGAAAGATTGATTTGAATAGATCTATGTCTCTCACATGCTAAAGGTAGCCTTTTCTTCCAAGGCAATGCTAGGATTAAATCACTGAGGGCAATGTTTCACTGAAGACAATTTAGTGGTCATTGACCGCTATATATCAGGAGCTGACCTCTTCCGACTAGACATAAATAAAGCAATGTATGCACAATACTTTTGAGTAATGTAATTTTTCTCTTAACTTTGTTAAATTCAGATCTTCCTTTCCCAAATATCTGAATGTTCTGTTTGATTCAGACCTTTCTTTACTTGACCCTTTAATCTTATTATATCCTCTGCTATTAACTCATGTTTCTTAATCCTCTACTTAAGCAAACCATCTCTCTGGTAATAGAACTCCTAGATTTGTGTGAGAGACTGTATGAAGGGAACTCCCTTCCCAGCATCATGTACTGGGGTTCTACCTGTGTACTGTATGTGCTAAGTCATGTCAGTGTGTTCCAGAATGGGTCATGGGAAAGTGACTTAGGCACATTGATCAGGAAAGGATCAGATTATGGATTTGGGGTAAAGGGAAGGAATAAGTGGTCTTTCTCTATTCACTGGAGCACTGGTGAAAGAATACTGGTGAAGAATAAGAGTGTCTATGTAACTAGTTTAGAATAGCTTCCTTCTCTCTTCTTTCTCTTATTCAAGTAAATATTAATAAACTCTATGAAAATTAAAGACCAGAGTTTAATTTAGCTTTAACAAGATAGGAGAGATATATTTTCTTGCATTGATTGGGTGATGTCTTTTTGAAGAGGTGTCTCTGTTTCTTATTGAGTCTTGGTTGGTTGGTATCACCTTCAAGTTGATATGCTAGGCCACAACCTCATATTAATGAGAGGTTCAAGGCACCACCACTCCTCTGGATGGAACTTGTATGGTTATGACTCAAAGTCAGCAGGTCAGCAAAGGTCCAAGGCTCCCACCACTCATCACTTGAACATACTTAATATGGATGACATAGAGTTGCAGTAGCTAGAAGAAGTAGCTAGATTTACTGTGTAGTTAAAATTTTTTCTTATAAAATATGATTACTAGAAATATATTAATCTTATTATAATTCTGTTAATCACTAATTAATCATTGTCCCAGATCAATAATTTCTTTTGTCTAAATACTGATTAATTCTGTCATCTGGAGTCTCATTTAAAGGGGTCAGATATTCTTATTCTTTTCACTCAAAACACTTAAAATGATGTTAAAAATAAATAACTAGAAATATGTAATGGTTAGAGAAGGAACATGGCTATGTGAATATAGAGATAAGTTCAGAGTTATGGAGTTCTAGTTCAAATTCTGCCTTTAACTCATACTATTGACATTGGGCAAGTTACTTAAACATCTCAATGCTCTTGGACCTCTCTCCAACATTAAGTTGCAAAACAGATATTGATCTGCATTGATAGAGGAGTTTCTCTCTAGGAATTTCCTTTATGAATGAAATCACCGGCTTTGACATAAAAAAAAAGGGAGAATGCTAGTAGGTTTCTTGAAACTTCATTAAATATCAGATATGATCTTTGCCTAAAGTATGAACTTTAGAATTTACCATACTTTCTTGTATCACCTTTTTTATCCTTTATAAAAATAATAACAATATGGTTGATATCTTCTAGGAATGCCTTCAAAGCTTTTGCTACTATTGAGTATAAAGAAATATAATTTTGAGAAAATCTAATATTTTGTGACATGTTTTTGTCATTTATTTACTAACTGATTATGATATCAGGAACTGACTATGATATCAGGAACATTCATGTCATTCCCAAAACACAGATGTTATAAAACTGGAGTATCCATAAAGCACTTCTCTTGAATATGCTTTATTTCCCTGACAAATGACAGACTTCATTTTTACTATTTTATGCATGGTATATTATTTTGTTTCCTTAAGATTAAGTAAAAATTCTTCCTTCAAGTCTGATTTAAAGTCATAATTTATCTAAAACAGTGAGAAGAATGACCACATACTTGAAAAATCTTGAACTCTGCATTAATGTAGTAAACTTAGTTATTTGGGATATGGAATGTTCATACCTTAATCTTACATTTGCATTATATTACAGCAATACAAGGGAGGGAGAGATTGGGGGTGGGGTGTTCAAAAGGCCCTATAGTAAAAGGGAAATAAGAAGGGAGGTGGTGGGAAGGGGAGTAATATAAGGGAGGGGAAAGAGGAGAGACTGACTAAAAGCAAAATACTAGAGGGGAGGGTAAGAGGGAAAGGAGGAAGGTTAAGATTAAAGGAGAAAGTCAAAACAGAGGGGAAAAGACAGATGTAATCATAACTCTGAATGTGAATGGAATGAACTCACTCATAAAAAGGAAGCAGATATCAGAATGGATTAAAAACCAGAATCCTACCCTCTGTTGTCTATAAGAAACACATTTGAGGCAGGTAGATACACACAGGGTAAATGTAAGAGTCTGGAGAATAATCTATTGAGCTGCAACTGAGACAAAGAAAGCAGGAGTAGCAATGATGATTTCATACACAGCTAAAGTAAAAATAGAGAAAGGTAATTACATCTTGATAAAAGGCAGTATGAATAATGAAGTATAGGATATTTGTTAATTAAGAGTTAATCAAGTAAGAATACATTAAGAAATAGTTACATAGCATAATTTATGGATAAATGCAGAAGTTAAGTTTCTTTAAATGGAATCTTAGAGATGGATTGTGGGTAAGAGAATTTTTCCCAGAATGCCTTGAGTTACAGTTACCCAACTGTCTTTGCACTCTTGAAGTTGATTCTGTGAGGACAGGAGATCCTGAGAGAGGTTTGGCTAGAATGGAAAAATTCTCAATTGCTTCCTACATAAAATTTCATCTAACAGACCAAAATCAGTGAAGGAAATCACTAGGTGAATTATCATTTCAAGCCAAGCTGGTTTGCTATAAGTGTGGAGGAAGACTTTGGAGATTTTGAGCTGTTTTTTTTTTTTCAACTATACAGCTAAGAAGAAAAACCTAACTTACTCTTTTTTGTGTATAAGAATTTAGTTTAGGATAGATAGATTAGGTTTTTGGGGAAAACAGATATGTAGAAGGAAAGTGTAGCCCCAACCTTGTTGGGAACTGAAGAGACTCTTGCACGTCAGATTTATTTAGGTGGTTAGATAAGATTTAATAGCTTTGGATTAATATATTATATGAATTTCTTCTCCACTTATTTCCTTTTTCTATCCCTTTTCTTTAGTCTTTAAAAAAAGCATGATAAATATATATAGTTTTATACTCCTGGCTAAGCCAGAGTTCTTGAGACTGCTCTGAGAACCATCTTGTCTCAATAGTCATAACTTAACAGTCTATCCATATAGGATAAATTATTAGTAAAAGCACATTATACCAAGAATCTAGTTAGGGTTACTAAATCCTTAAAACAGAAGAAATATCACTACTTAACATATATGCACCAAATATTATAGCATCTAAATTTTTGAAGGAGAAACTTTTTAAGTTTAAGGAGGAAATAAATAGTAAAAACCATATGGGGGGGCCTCCTTCCCCTATCAGAACTAGATAACTTATACCAAAAAATAAATAAGAAAAACTAAGGGAAGTGAATTACATATTTAAAGAATTAGAGCTAGCTAGCTAGCTAGCTAGATATATGCAGAAAATTAAATAGGCATAAAAAGTAATATACCTTATTTTCAGCAGTACATGGTACATATACAAAAACTTACCATGTACTAGGGCATAAAAACATTGCAAACAAGTATAGAAAAGCAAAAATAATAAATGCAAATTTTTCAGATCACAATACAATAAAAATTCTAATCAATAAGGGTTAGTGGAAAGACAAATTAAAAGTTAATCAGGGGGGCAGCTGGGTAGCTCAGTGTGTTGAGAGCTAGGCCTAGAGACGGGAGGTCCTAGGTTCAAATCTGACCTCAGCCACTTCCCAGTTGTGTGACCCTGGGCAAGTCACTTGACCCCCATTGCCTAGCCCTTACCATTCTTCTGCCTTGGAGCCAATACACAGTATTGACTCCAAGACGGAAGGTAAGGGTTTTTAATAAAAAAAAAAGTTAATCAGAAATTAAATAATCTAATTCTTCAAAACTGGTGGGTCAAAGAACAATTTATAGAAACAATTACTGATTTCATTGAAGAGAAGGACAATGAGGAGACAACATATCAAAATTCATGGGATACAGCCAAAGAAGTACTCAGGGGAAAATCTATATCCCTGAATGCTTATATTAATAAAATAGAGAAAAATCAGATCAAAGAATTGGGCATGCAACTAAAAAAACTAGAAAAAGAATAAATTAAAATCTCTCAGATAAAGACTAAATTGGAAATCCTAAAAATCAAAGGAGAAATTAATAAAATTGAAAGTAAAAGAACTACTGAGCTAACAAATAAGACTAGAAGCTGGTTCTATAATAAAAGAAATAAAATAGATCAAGTATCAAAACTGAAAATGATTTCATCTTTTAAGTGATTTCATCTTTAATGAAGAGGAAATTAAAGTATTTCTTGGAGCTATTTTGCCTAATTATATGAAAAGAAATCTGACAATCTAGGTTAAATGGATAAATATTTACAAAAATATAAATTAGTGAAAGACGAAATAGAATACTTAAGTAATTCCAGATCATTAAAAGCAATTGAAGAAGTTATCAATGAATTCTCCAAGAAAAAATCTCCAGGAAGAGATGGATTCACAAGTGAATTCTGTCAAACAATGAATCCCAATAGTATACAAACTATTTGGAAAAATGACCAAAGAAGGAGTCCTATCAAATTCTTTTTATGTCACAAATATGGTGCTGATACATAAGTACTAAAAATTTGAGTTATAAAATATTTTCTATAAAATTCTTCTAAAATTTCTATTTCTCCTTTGTTTTCTGTAAAATTTTTGTTTCTGTTTTTCCTATATTTTCCATAAAATTTTTCTATAAACAGTTTTTATAAAATTTCTATATTACCATACATTCATAGTGAAATTTAAAATTATGTCCCTATATTTCTAATGACCCCATTTTAGTTCAAAAATTTTATTTCTGATTTTATTTTTCAAAATGATAACTGTAAAACTATTTTAAAACTATTTATTAAAAATAAAAACTATTTAAAAATGTAAAACTTTTTCAAAACAATATTATCCCTCCTCTTAGGGATATGTAGTTGAGTCATAGATGAACCAAAATATGAAAAGTCCCATGTCCAATAACAGGATCCAACACACCTGCACATTTTCCTTTACATTCAAGCTTCCTATTGGTATTCTAGCTTTCACACTTTCTTATCTTTCTCTTCCTCATCTCACTTGCTTAAAAGAAAAGCACTTTTAAACTAATTTTGAATTCTCATTCTATACTTCTTTTACTTTCTTCTACTTGCTTAGTCCCTCTAGTCTTTACTTCAAATTGTATTTTAGGTTATCTACATGAACACCCAAACAAATTTCAACTTTTTGTTTATTTCCTTTAATTTATGTATCTTTAATTTTTTAGGATCTCAAATATTTCTAGTTAGCTTTTAGAAGTAAGAAGAGTTTCCTACCTCTTGTCAAGTTGTGAAGAATAACTAAACAACATTTAAAATATCTAATTTATAACCATAGAATCAATGTGTATAACAAAAAAATTCATAAAAATCATATGTAAAGACTCAGATAAAAAATATATATTAGAAGATCACCCTGTTTATCCCCCCCCCCTTTTTTCCTTTTAAACATTATTTTATTTGGTCATTTTCAAACAGTATTCATTAGAAACAAAGATCATTTTCTTTTCCTACCTCCCTCCCACCATCCCTCCCATTGGCGATGTGAGATTCCTCTGGGTATCACATGTGTCCTTGATCCGAATTCATTTCCATGTTATTGGTTTTTGCATTAGGGTGTTCATTTACAGTCTTTCCTCAATCATATCCCCTCGACCCCTGTAGTCAAGCTGTTGCCTTTCTTTGGTGTTTTTACTCCCACTGTTTGTCTTCTGCTTGTGGGTAGTATTTTTTCCTCCTTGATCCCTGCAGGTTGTTCATGGACATTGCACTGACACTAATAGAAACGTCCATTATGTTCGATTGTACCACAGTGTATCAGTCTCTGTGTACAATGTTCTGGCTCTGCTCTTTTCATTCTGCATCACTTCCTGGAGGTCGTTCCAGTCCCCATGGAATTCCTCCACTTTATTATTCTTTTGAGCACAATAGTATTCCATCACCAACAGATACCACAATTTGTTCAGCCATTCCCCAATTGAAGGGCATCCCCACATTTTCCAGTTTTTTTGCCACCATAAAGAGTGCAGCTATGAATATTCTTGTATAAGTCTTTTTCCTTATTATCTCTTTGGGGTACAAGCCCAGCAGTGCTATGGCTAGGTTGAAGGGCAGACATTCTTTTATTGCCCTTTGGGCATAGTTCCAAATTGCCCTCCAGAATGGTTGGATCAATTCACAACTCCACCATCAATGAATTAATGTCCCAACTTTGCCACATCCCCTCCAACATTCATTACTTTCCTTTGTTGTTATGTTAGTCAATCTGCTAAGTGTGAGGTGATACCTCATAGTTGTTTTGATTTGCATCTTTCTGATTATCAAAGATTTAGAACACTTTTTCATGTGCTTATTAATAGTTTTGATTTTTTTGGCTTAAAACTGCCTATTCATGTCCCTTGCCCATTTATCAATTGGAGAATGGCTTGATTTTTTTGTACAATTGATTTAGCTCTTTATAAATTTGAGTAATTAGACTTTTGTCAGAGTTTTTTTGTTATGAAAATTATTTCCCAATTTGTTGCTTCCCTTCTAATTTTGGTTACATTGGTTTTGTTTGTACAAAACCTTTTTAATTTGATGTAATCAAAATTATTTATTTTACATTTTGTGACTCTTTCTATGTCTTGCTTGGTTTTAAAATCTTTCCCTTCCCAAAGGTCTGACAGGTATACTATTCTGTGTTCACCCAATTTACTTATAGTTTCCTTCTTTATGTTCAAGTCATTCACCCATTCTGAGTTTATCTTGGTGTACAGTGTGAGGTGTTGATCCAAACCTAATCTCTTCCACACTATCTTCCAGTTTTCCTAGCAGTTTTTTTTAAATAGTGGATTTTTTGTCCCAAAAGCTGGGGTCTTTGGGTTTGTCATAGACTGTCTTGCTGAGGTCACTTACCCCAAGTCTATTCCACTGATCCTCCTTTCTGTCTCTTAGCCAGTACCAAATTGTTTTGATGACCACTGCTTTATAATAGAGGTTGAGATCTGGAATTGCAAGGCCACCTTCCTTTGTATTTTTTTTTTCATGATTTCCCTGGATATTCTTGATCCTTTGTTCTTCCAAATGAACTTCGTTATGGTTTTTTCTAATTCAGTAAAAATTTTTTTTGGAAGTTCAATGGGTATGGCACTAAATAGATAGATAAGTTTGGGTAGGATGGTCATTTTTATTTTATTGGCTTGTCCTACCCATGAGCAGTTAATGTTTTTCCAATTGCTCAAGTCTAATTTTAGTTGTGTGGAGAGTGTTTTGTAGTTGTGTTCATATAGTTCCTGTGCTTGTCTCTGGAGATAGATTCCTAAGAATTTTATTTTGCCTAAGGTGATTTTGAATGGGATTTCTCTTTCTAATTCTTGCTGCTGAGATGTGTTGGAAATATATAGAAATGCTGATGACTTATGCGGGTTTATTTTGTATCCTGCAACTTTGCTAAAGTTGTTGATTAGTTCCACTAGCTTTTTAGTTGATTCTCTAGGATTCCTTAAGTAGATGATCATATCATCCACAAAGAGTGGTAACTTGGTCTTCTCATTGCCTATTTTGATGCCTTCAATTTCTTTTTCTTCTCTAAATGCTATTGCTGGTGTTTCTAGTACAATGTTAAATAATAGAGGTGATAATGGACATCCTTGTTTAACTCCTGATCTTATTGGAAATGCATCTAGTTTATCCTCATTGCTGATGATGTTCGCTAATGGTTTTAGATATATACTGTTTATTATTTTTAGGAATGACCCTTCTATTCCTATGCTTTCTAGTGTTTTTAATAAGAATGGGTGTTGTATTTTATCAAAGGCTTTTTTTGCATCCATTGAGATAATCATGTGATTTTTGTTGGTTTGTTTGTTGATATGGTCAATTATGTGGATGGTTTTCCTGATATTGAACCAGCCCTGCATTCCTGGATTAAATCCTACTTGATCATAGTGAATGACCCTCCTGATCACTTGCTGGAGTCTTTTTGCTAGTATCCTATTTAAGATTTTTGCATCTATGTTCATTAGGGAGATTGGTCTGTAGTTTTCTTTCTCTGTTTATGACCTGCCTGGCTTTTGAATCAGTACCATGTTTGTGTCATGAAATAAATTTGGTAGAACTCCCTCTTTGCTTATTATGTCAAATAGTTTGTATAGTATTGGGATTAGCTGTTCTTTCAATGTTTGATAGAATTAATTTGTGAATCTATCAGGCCCTGGGGGATTTTTCTTAGGGAGTTCTTTGATGGCCTGTTGGATTTCTTTTTCTGATATGGGATTATTTAAGAATTCTATTTCTTCTTCTGTTAGTCTAGGCAATTTATATTTTTGTAAATGTTCATCCATATAGCCTAGATTGGCATATTCATTGCCATATAATTGGGCAAATAAGTTTTTAATGATTGCCTTAATTTCCTCTTCATTGGAGGTGAGGTCCCCCTTTTTATCTATGATACTGTTAATTTGCTTTTTCTCTTTCTTATAGTGTGGAAATGCTCAAACCCCACATACCTTCATTGCTGTGCCCTACTTTAGATTCCCTCCATTCTTCCAAAGATGATTTTTATGCTCTTTTGAGATAGTCTATTTCACTGGGTGCTGGGGAGAGGAAGCAATTCACTTCTAGATTGTAGCCATGTTTACCCGGAAGTGCTGTTTACCCCTTTTGAAGCATATTAATAAGCAATAAATTCTAGACATCTTAATGTTATGCTAGAAAGTACTGAAGTGATCCCAGGAGCCATGTTTGTTTTATCATGACTAATTGCCTGCATGCCATAATGACCTCCAGCCTGAATTGCCAGGCAGGCTTGGTGATTACATTTTTTTTAGAAAGAAAAGACTTGCCTTCAGTACTTACACAGAACCTATGATATCTGGATTTGCATTTTACTGTTATATCTTGTCTTTTTTGTCTTCCTTGGTGTCTTCATAAGCAATGATTAGCCATATGCCTTTGTTGCCTCCAGCCTCAGTGTCTCCTACAGCACTTTCTGCAGCTTGAAGTATCATTGCCCCAATCTTTATTACCACAAAAAGAGGAAACTCACCATCTCTGCATTGATATTCACTTGTCCTGACAGTAAGCCCATTTACTATTGTGAGTGCAAAGCTTTGCAATGCCACTTATTTCTCAGTATTGATTTGTATGCTGTTTTCTATTCTATAAGGGCTGCAAAACCTGAACCCCAATATTTGCTGTATTTACCTGATTAATTCACCAGTTTCCACAAGTCTCATAAACTGCCCAGAGGACTTATCAACTCAAGTAAAAAGATGACTCATTCCTGGCCTCCGCTAGCCATGAAGTTGCTTCCTTTGATTCAGGAACTCTCTCAGAGGGGACACAAGATATTCCAGGCACCAAGAAGGAGGATTTTTCCTCCAAACCTTACCAGAACCTGTGAGTATCCAGGACCAAGAGACAGGCACATGCTATACAGGGGACAGCTGGCTATTGATCATAGTTTCCACTTTAGGGGGGATTGTGAAGCCACTTACTGTGACTTTTGTTTCAGAAGCACTCAGGACTGCTCCCTGCCCTGGAGTTGCATTTCCCCAATGCTGTTACACCACTAGAGGCAGAATTCCATAGCTAGGTAATTGGGGAATGTAAAACATTACTACTACCTTAAACCTGCCTAATTTTTCTATTTGGGGAATTCTTACATGCACAGATGTCCACCCCTGGCGATCCTACTTTGGAGGAGGGGAAGGGGGCTATGTGAACTGCAGAGGTTTTTGAGGTCAGCCTCTCTCTCTCTCTGCCGAATCTAACTGCCCAGGCAGCTAAATTTACTGCTCTAACAAGAATGAGAGCTGGTTTAGCTCCAAAGATAGGGGCTGAGTTATCAGTTAAGCAAAAACATTATATTCCCTCAACATATGTAAATCCACATTAGGTAAGGGAGAAGCATGAACAGGTAAGGCAGGTGCAATGGTCTTGGCATGGGCATTGTACCCCCCCAGAAACTCAAGCAAATTATTATCAGGGAAATTCCTTTGCTCCCTTAGGCCATTATGACCCCCAACCCAAAACATTTGACCCTGAGGATTACTCTCCTTTGATTGCCCCATTGATTTGAGATGGACAAAGACACCTCCAAATCATGAGAGACACCTCCATGCCCTCAGGCAACCTTTCCCCAACCCCTTGCTCCAGAGTCATGCCCTCACTGTTGTAAATAGTATAAAATCCCAGGAATTGATGTCCTCTGGGGGACAACTTTTCCATCCATGCTGTCCTCCCAAGGAGCAGCTCTTCCACCCATGCTGTTCCATCTAGGAGGGAGGCTTCCACCTATGCTACCCTCCTGGCCAGATTCAACATTACTTTCCAAATTAATAAATATCTCTTTTTATTTTTAAGCTAAGTTTCAGAATCTTCCATCCTTGCAAAAGGTACCTTCCCAAACCCCTGGGGTTCACCTCTGCACCCCACAACAGTCTCTTCAAAAGTTTCAGACCTCAAAGTCCCTGCCCCTCCCTCAAACTATCATGCTGGAGCAACTTCCCTCTTGTGAGCACCCCAGTTCCCAGCTCTAGCCAGACTCCCAAGCCTGTCTCCTTATTGGTTTGTTTCTAAAATTCCTTTCTTCCAGATCTTTAATTTTCTTCCTGCATTCTTTGGTAACGTGCCCTCTGATTTCACAATAGTAGCAAGACCCTCTTATCCTGGATTTCTTAACTTGAATATTAAGTAATCGAAGACTTTTCAGAGATTTAAATTAATTATGACCTGTTACAGAGGGAACTCCAGCAGTTTCATATATATAAAAAGGAAGTTCATACCTATACATAGATGAACTACACTTTTATAGCAGTCCAGACAGCTAATAAGCTCAAAAATATTATAGAGGTTCTCAAAAAGCCACTCTTATGAGCTATGTGATCATTTTCTATGCCCTTTGGTTCAAATCCAGACTTTAACCTTGTAATATTCCAAGCCATCCCTAAAGCTACACTCTGGAAGAACAACTAGCTTTGTATTGCCAATAACAATCATTAAGCATTTGTATCAGATAAGGTTTACCTGCTGTAGGTCAAAAGAACTCCAGATTTGGGCACAGACCATCATAGTCTTAGGTTCTAGCTCTTGTATCTTGTGACAATGACCTCATATTGTTAATTTGTCTGTCAGATCACCAGCTCATCAATCTCCATTCCCCCTTTTCTTGTAACCTCAATAAAGACCAGTAAGCCAGGCTAAGAGGCAGTTAAGCTCTATACCACCAGAGCTCACTCCCTGTCAGGCTTACGCTATGCTGGAATACCCTATGTCTTTGTCTTTCTTTTTGTCTTATGCTCTCCTTTACTTAAACTTCAACCCTTCAATCCATATTCATTCAGTCCTCCATTCCCCTTTTCACGTGTTCTACCCGAGGAACTTTAGTGAAGTGGATGGACAGTTTCACTTTTCTAGTCAAAGATTCTTACTAAGTAAGTGTTAGTGACTACCTAAGTGTGAATGGCTGGGCATGCCAGGCTCTTGATTGATTAACTTAAAATAGAAAAAGAGAGTTTAAATTTGTTTTCACTATATATATATATATATATATATATATATATATATATATATATGTATAATGATTAACCACTTATTTCACTATAGGAAGTGACCTAGATTATTATACAGAAATCCATTTCTTCATTCACCATATTGATTCACATTTTGATGGTATGTTTATCTCTATGGAACTTTAATATAAATTTTGGTTCATTGTAATGATAATAAATGGTAATAAATGATATATTTGGGGATAATTTAGTTTTGGACCACCTATGTGAATTTATCAGTGTAGAGAACTCCAAGTGCAAAAAATTTTCTCCTCAGCAATACATTTGTAATTCCTCTGTGTTTTTCTTCCATTTCTTATCTGGCCCAAAATTAATTTTTTTTTGCAGGGCTAGCCCCATGAATTCATTAGTTTAGGGAATTCTCTATTAAAAAAAAACAATTACAAATATAGAGCTGCAACTTAATTGACACTAAAAGTCTATAAAAGTTTCCTGTGTCACTGAGAAGTTGAGTGATTTGGGGTTATATAGGAAAATATTATAGTCCAGTGCTAGGCTCACCAAATTCACCAAAATTCACCAAAAAACTGAGCATAATTCAGGTGATGTGCCACTTTGAGAAAAACCCCATAATTTCATGATATTTATAGTTTAAATAACAAAAATGTATAATTGTAATATATAACTGTATTTAATAAACCAAAAAATAATTATTTAACTTATCTGCTTAGTGACTTCTTTAGTGACAGTTCATCTGTCAGTCGGTTTCTTTTGTTGTTCTTGATATTATTTAACTTATGTGGGGTACCATGAACTAAGATAAGTGAAGGGGAGGGGGAATTCTTTAACTAACCTTTTTCATTGCTGAATTTCATTGGCTGAATCTTCAATTGAAGGTTGGTATTTTTTACACTTCAAGCTCAAGCAAGTGCTACTAACTTCATCTGTCAATCTGTTTCTTTTGTTGGTTTTTATTATTTAATTGCCCTCTTACACTCCTCCTCTCCACCCTCGCAGGAGCCCCATGCATCCTAGTTGCCTGGCACACCCACTGCTCCCCCTGCCCCAGTGGTCAGCAGGTGGAGCAGCCCTTCCTCCATCTCCCCATACCATCGCCTACAGACAGCGACTCAGCTAAGCCCATATGCAGCCCTGTGTCATCGAAAATGGCACATGAGTCATAGGTTCACCATCACAGTTATAGTCATATAGGAAAATATTATTAGATTAAATATAAAGTTAAGTATGAAATTCAAATACTAGTAGTTTAGTTGGAAAACTTAACTAAACAATAATAAATTAATAAATGTTCAGATAATTATAATAATGTCTTTCATTTGGTTTTGATTTTTCATTTTAAGTCTATGAATGTCATACCTTTCCCTACCATGGTTTTTGATACAAAATTTCTTTGATTTCCTAATTGGAACAAGTAATGTTCTGGATAAGATTAGAAATTATTAAGAAATAAAAGTTCATACAGATAATTATATTGGGTCAAATTCCCTTAAATTACTTTCCAAACTATAAAATAGCCTCCAAATAGGTCATGATAAACAAACTGGATTTCAAAATGAATGTTTTCTAACTTTACTACCCCCAAATCTACAGCTAATATGAAGAACTAATTATCTCGAGGCTCTGAATAAACACTTACCAAATGGCCTCACAGTTAGCAGCAGAAAAAAAATGAAGCCTAGATCAGCAAATCTTGGGGATTCACCTGGCCTCCTTTGTAAGCCAAGAAGTCTCCTATGGTGTCAGGCAACAATTAAAGGACATAAAATTTGAAGGTGATTTAGTAGAGGGTGAACTGAAAAGTTAACCAGGTCATCTGAATCACAATGAAAATAAAAATAGAGCATGAAATGTGGAACAAGAAAGAAAGTGTCCTCATATTTTTTTCCTGGCCACTATGGAATCATAATGCTAGCACTAGAAGAGAATGTAGATGTTTCTGAATCCAACCTTTTCATTTTTAGATAAGTTAAGTGACTTTCCTAAGGTCTCACAGACAGCAAGTGACAGGGGTTAAATTTGTACCAGGGTCCTCTGATTCCAGTACTAGCTTATACTTCTTGCTACAATTCTTGAAGAATTGGATCAATATTAAAATAAAAATTCTATTGGCTTTTAAAGCTCAATTTTCTGAGTGATGTAGATGAATACAGATTGCCTATACTAAATAACTAGAAACACTAAAGAATTCATATTAAAAAGAAGGAATAATCAAAGAAGTCAAGCTATTAAGTGGTAGAACCTTCAAGGAAAAGCAATAGTTAGAAGTTAGGAAGGTCATTTGAATTTTCTGAAAAACAAACAAACAAAACAACAACACAAAAAGCAGATAAACAACAAAATCCTATCAAATAAAATTGCTTTTATCTATAATTTACACAATATAATTATTTAACCTGATAACTCACACTTTAAATTTACAAAATGAAATAAGCATAATTATTTAAAGTTACTAGGGAGAGAAAAAAAGGTAAAATCTAGGTTATGGAAGGCCTTGAATTTAATTTAGTCAGTCAATTTAATTTAGTCAGTCAAAAACACTTATTAAAGACTTAATAATGTACTATGATAAGCATTGGAGATAAAAAAGACTCAAAAGAACAATCTCAGCCCTCAAGAAGCTTACAGTCTAAAGAGGAAGACAGCATGCAAGCAAATATGTAAAAGGAAGCTATATTCAGGAGAAAATAAGAGAAGGAGGTAATAATATTAAAATGTTTAGCATATTGGTGCTTGAGAAACCCTAGAATTAAGAGGGGTTAGGAAAGATTTCATGTAGATCATGGGGAGGAGATGGAGTATTCTAAATATGGAGGACAGCTAGAGAAAATGATTTGAGACAAATCATTCTTGAAATAGGTAGGAGACTGATGTCACTGGATTAAAGAAGACTCCATAGGTAGAAGGGAGCTAGGTTATGTGGGGCTTTGAATATCAAGGAGTTGAGTTTATTGCATAAGAGAGACAAAAATTAAAGCTGTGCTTTAGGAAAATCATTTTCGTGAAAGAATGGAAAATGGATTGGCATGGGAAGAGACTCAAAGTCAGAAAACCTACCAACAAACTGTTGCAAGAGTCTAGATATGGGGTTATGAGGCCCTATAATAGAGAGGTGGTAGTGTTAGAGGGGAGAAGAGGACATATATCTGAGATCTTGCAATGGTAAGAGTTACCAAGCTTGGTAACAGATTAGAAATTGAGAGTGAGAGATATTAAGGAGTTGAGGTTTTGAACCTTAGTGAGTAGGAAAATGCTGTTGTGCTCTAGAGGAATAGGGAAGGTGGGATATAGAGAAAGAGTTTATGGGAAAATATGAGTTAAGTTTCTAACATGTTGACTTTAAGATGACTGTAGATGCTCAGTTTGAGATGTCCAAAAGACAATTATAGATGTGAGACTGAAGGTTAGCACATAGGTTTGGGCAAGATAGGTAGATTTGAGAATTGTTTGTAATTAAATCCATGGGAACTGATGAAATCATCAAGTCTAGTTTTTATTATCATCCTACTATGTGTAATTTTACAAATTATCATTCTTCTGAGCATTGTGTTAGGTACTACTAATACAATACTTATACAGTTTATGAGGGATCATAGAATATTGGATAGAGCCATTGGTCTTGGAATGCAGAAGACTTGGGATAGACACACACATACAGATAGGTACATACATTCATATGCATGTATTATATGTATATATACAGATGTGCATGTCTGCATAAATACATCAATATGCATATATTATGTGAGTATAAAAATGGGTAAACACTTTAAGAAAACTTTCTTCACATTCAGGAAACATTAAGGCTGAAAATTCCAACTATACTGTAATCTGATGTGGAGATGTTCAGGTTCTGCTTATTTTGTGGCTTGATCTTTCATGAAATAAAAGTACTTCTAAAACTATTAGAACAAATAAGGTACCATAGATTTTGCTTTAGACATTTTAAAGTAATTACTTCAATTAACAAAACCAACAGAAACCTTATGATTATCTCAAAAGATGCAGAAAAAGATTTTGACAAAAAACAACACCCATTCCTATTAAACACTATGGAACTATGGAACTTACCTTAAAATGATAAATAGTATCTATCTAAAACTATCAGCAAAAATTATCTGGAATGGGTATAAGCCAGAAACCTTCTCAGTAAGATCAGGGATGAAGCAATTATCACCACTATTATTCAATATTAGAAATAACTCTAGCAATGTGGCAAGAAAAAAGAAATTGAAGCAATAAGCATTGTTAATGAGGAAACAAAACTATGACTTTGCAGGTGATATAATGATATACTTAGTGAATCTTTTGAGATGAACAACTTTAGCAAAGTCCTTATATATAAAATAAATCCACATAAATCATCAGCATTCCTATATATTACCATCAAAATCCAATAGCAAGAGATAGAAAAATTCCATTTAAATCCCATTTAAAAGAACTGTGGACAATATAAAATACCCAGGGGATCTACCTGAGAAGAAAAACCTAGGAACTATATGATCCCAATTAAAAAACACTTCACACTAACAAAATAAGATCTAAACAACTGGAATAGAATTAATTACTCATGGGTAGGCCATGACATAATAAAATAAACATGATATAATAAAAATGAGATGATTAATATGACCAATTCTCCATAAAGTAATTTACCTATTCAGTGCCATATCAACCAAACTATCAAAAAGTATCTCATAGAGCTAGAAAAAAATCCTAATACAATTCATTCGAATGAATGTCAAGGGAATTTATGGAAAAAAAATGTAAAAGAGGGGGACCTAGCTGTATCAGATCTCAAACTAAAAATAATAATAAAGTTGTAATCATAAAAACAATAGAGTACTGGCTAAGAAATAGAGTACTGGATTAATAGAATATGTTAAGTACTCAACACATCATAGTAAATGATCATAGTATCCTAATGATTGGTAAACCCAAAGATCTAAACTTTTGTGAGTAAACCACATTATTTGTCAAAAGGTGCTTGGAAAACAACAAGGTAGGATCTCGGCATAGACCAACCTCTTACACCATGTAACAAGATAAAGTATATATATATATATATATACTTAGAGATAAAGGGTAATACTATGGACAAATTAGGGGATTATGGAATAATTTACTTGTCATACCTATTGCAATAAGGGAAGAATTTATAGCCAAATAAGACAGAGAGCATTACCAGATGTAAATGTATAATTTTGATTTCATCAAATAAAAAGGTTTTGCAGAAACAAAAACAATGTAACCAAGATTAGAAGGGGAACAAAAAATTGGGAAAAATTTTATAGTAAGTGTGTTTGACAAAGGTCTCATTTCTCAAATATATAGAGAACTGATAGAAGAATACAAGTCATTTCCCAATTGATAAATAGTTAAAGGATATGAATAAGTAGTTTTCAGATGAAATAAAAAACAATCTGTAGAATTAGGCCTAGAAACTGAGTATCTTGACTCTGAGCTGAATATACTTTGTATTATATCATGTTCCCTCAGTTTAATGAACTGAAATGTTACTATAGGAGGAAGCAGAGTGAGAACAATTCTTTTAAATATAGGTTAAGGTACAATTTAGACTTCAGAAATGCTCTTTTACAGTTGAGAAATTTGAGAGTATGAGAGATTTAGTGATTCGCCCAAGGTAACATAGGCATTTAGTGGCAGAGCCAGGATTTGAATATTAGCCCTCTTTCTCCAAATCTGGGATACTTTTCATTTAACCACACACTCTATAGAAACAGGCAATATATACTTGTGGAATGCAGTAGAAATGAATTTGGGTGCAGAGTCCAAAGGGAGAGCCTAAGGAAGGAGAGGAAAAAACAAGTATTCATAGGAATTTATAGAAATCATAGTCCAGAAAATTTTAACATGAATAAGCAAAGAAGGAGGTTGTTTAGAAATGCTTATGAAAAAATTGTGTGGATAGACTTATGGTCTCTCATCAGTTCACATAACTTTAACTATCACCTCTCTGCAGATGTTTACCAGAGCACTATTCTTACTCAAGTATTCAAACAGCCCTGTGATATGTCAATTCAGGAATTCCTCCCATTCCCTGAGTGTGCTGTAGTTATTACTATTTGATATTATTACAAGAGGATTAGTGAAGCACTTTTGTGCTCATTTGTCATCCCTTATTCCTTTAAGAATTCCTTTATGACATTTTTAAATTCCATTATCCATTGAAATTTCTTTATAGTCTTATGCTACAATATACTCTCCGTGTCATGTATCTTTCTATTTCTCTCTTTTTATTTATTTTTAATTCTTAGAAAGCTGCTATAGTCTATGTCTGGTTGTCATATAGGCTAACTCCAACTGTCCTCTCCCTATTAGTTGAACTTTTCAGAAATAACTTTGTATTTACTTTTCTTGTATTCACAATGCTTCCTTGAATAGAATGTAATTTCCTTGAAATCAAGGGTTATTTAATTTTTATTTTTGAATCTTCCAAATCCAACACACAGTAAGTATATTGATTACTGAAAGACTGCATGAGTGAAATCGTCAGGAGTGAGTAACTAATTATTAATGCCTGAAAATAACCTATTTTCAGAACATGTCATTCTATCAAAGTTTTGTGGTATAAAATCACTGGAGAAAGGAATTAATTTTTGCAGAAGAGCTGAGAGCATGTATGTTCTACACTGGTTTAATACTGTATTTAGCCTTGAGCACTGATAATCACTCATGATTTCTAAGAAATTTTATTCTACTCACACATTAACATTAATTTTCTCTTAATATTTGTCTGTCCCAGGAGACCTTTCAGTAGAATTTCACTTCTTTTCCTAATGACTCAAGAATTCTTTAATCCAAACTCATCTCCTTTTTAACTTTTCTTTCCTCTATTCTTTTATTTTTATTTAAGAAAGCAAATTCACAAATCAGAGTTGATATGCTGTGTTTTGTAAACCTTAAAATTTCTTAAACTTATGAATGTTGGAAATTTCCCCATTGGGAAATTTCATACTGGAAAAAATTTCCTACTGATAGTAAGAACTCTATTGGAATGTGAAACCCCTTGGCATGGGAGGATCCTTCTCCTCCCTACTTAAGACTACTTTAGGACAGAAACCTTTTGCTAAACAATGGAAAGGGTTTTGGCCTATGCTTAAGCATAGAACAGGAAGTTCTTTGAGTCATGATTGATTTTAGAATTGATACAATAGAGATACTTGGAATGACAGAACCAGGTCTTGGAAAATACAATCTCCACCCTACTTAGAGTAACAGGATTTAGGAAGGGCTGCAGCAAAGATCAAGATTTAATTATTTGAGAATATGACCTTCAACAGACATGTGCAAAGCCACAGACCTCTGGGCGGTCCTGGGTTAAACTAGAGCCACCATTGGCACAGGGGAGACATCGACAGTGATTGGTAGATGTGAGAACTGAGGGGAGGGAACTTAGATGGTTTCCTTAAAGATAGCGGGGTCTGAGGACAGAGGAGGAGAGTTTTTTGCTCTGAGAGGTTTTGCTCTGAGGAGGTTTTGCTCTGAGAAGGTTTTGCTCTGAGAGGTTTTGCTCTGAAGGAGTCTGGAGGTGGAGGCCCCTGAGACTATTTCTCCATAGGGACTGATCTCTTTTCTTTGCCTCAGCTATCTAAGGGCTTGGGCCTTTGGCCCAGCCTAAGGAGAGGGGGTATTTAAGTCCTATTCCCTTCTCTCCCCTTTCTCTCTCTCTCTCTCTCTCTCTCTCTCTCTCTCTCTCTCTCTCTCTCATACTTTTCTTCCTCCTGTTTGTAATTAAAAACTCCAAAAGGTTGACTGCTGACTTGAGTTTTCATTTAGGAATTACATAGCTGAATTCCTTGGTGACCTTAAATTAATATATATCAGTCTTTTAAAGTGATTTCCATGTCACATTGTGGCGACCACGAAGATGTAATAAAAAGATGTAATAATAATAGCTTTGGGATTACTTGATATTCATTAAAGTATTCCAGATTGATTTGTTTATTTCAGGAAGTGAATTTATAGAAGATTATTCACTTAAATATACAAAAATCCCAAGTAATGATCATATATTTTGATACACATGTGTGTTTGATACATATATGTGTTTGAAATTTTATTTTTAGCTCCTGGCACATTATTAGTTGTGAAAATAAAGATGCCCCTTTCAGTTCTCAAAAGAGACCAGAAGCTAATCATGAAGAATATTTAAGATCCTGAAATTGATTAGAGAATAGCGCCTTTGGTGGTAATTATTGATATTTGATCTTTTGGAAGCCATGATCATCATTATGATTCTTACATTCTTTTAAAACATTTTCTTCTTGGAGACATATCAAAAATACCCGAATAATATTAAGAACTGAATCCTCACCACATGTTTTCATGGTGTAGTAAAATAGCTCTGCCTATTTTTTTCACTTTCATTGTTAGAGTTAATTTTCACTGTTTCTTGTAGAACTTGGTAAGAGTAAGAATGCTTATTCCACGCTCATCAATGTTAATAATAGATTCCTATGTCAATCATAAGAATATAGGATCCTAAAGGAACTTTAGAGATTACATAGTTGAACCCTTCATATTAGGAGATGAAGAGCTTGAGTCTAAAAAGGTGATATGACTTGACCAAGGTAATTACATGCAATACAATTTCAAATTTTGAGAAATATTTGTCAAATATCACATTATTTTAATTGCATTTTCTTTAAAGATTTTAAAGGTTAAAATAACATGCCAAATTTTATGGTCTAGTTGCATTAGATTGAGTGCTAGGCCTGGAGTCAAGAAGCTACATTCATGAGTTCAAATCTGGCTCAGACACTTACCAGCTGTGTGACCCTGGGAAAGTCATCTAACCCCCAAAATGGGACGATGAAGAGTTGGACATGACTAAATCAACTGAACACATTAATGGATAGAAAATAATTATTTACTTTTTGGTTTGGGGAAGTAGTTTGATAGACTTTAAAAATCTACCAAAAGTGAACTGGAGCTTCAAAAATTTAATAGAGGCTAAGAACTATCAGTTGTCCAGGCCATTAACATAGTATGTTGCTGACTTTGAATGCTATCACTTTGAGAAAATAAAATATTAAAAAAAAGACAAAATAAAAATCATTTAGAAAAAAATAAGCCTTTGGAAGCATCTGATATATTTTTACTACCAAGTTGCCACTGAAGGGTGAAAGAAAAAAGAATGCATTCTATTCAGATCAAAATCAAAAATGGACAAATTCAGTATATATGAATTCTGTGATGGTTCATACAGAGAATATGTTGGCAGAGACATTTTGCTATTTGATAGACATGTTGACATTATTACATAATCATATAAAATTCAGACTCTATTTTAACATATTCATTAAGTATAGATACTTTTCTACCGACAAGGATAGTCTATTATTATTTGGCAGACTGATCTCAGCCACTTTTCTTATCTAGGTATTAAAGTAGTGTGTACATGTTATTCTTACTGCTGAAACTAATGTGCTTGTTTTCTATAAGTTACCTTACTATACAAATGCATTAGAGACAGAATAAGCCTGTTTCCAGACAAGAATCAATCAGTAGCCTGCAGCGAGCCAGAAGTCTTGTTTGCTACCCAGACATCTTTGCTAAAGTTTTGCTCACTCCCAAATGCCTTCACAGTGTTCTCTGGCTGACCTTGCTGAACTGTCCATCACAAACTCTTCCTGAAGTAGTATAAACTGAATTAAACCAACCTTGTGCTCAGGCATTGCTACAAAACCTCCTGAAATTTAGCTTTCTCTCATCCTGTTTCTTTGTTCTACTGTTCCTGGAAGAGTCTGGTCATTTTCACCTAAATTCCTTCCCAGTCCACACCCCCTTCATGGTTTATAAGATTACATGTTCCTGAGCCTCCTTAGGCTGTGAGTCCTATTGTACTCCCTACTTTTGGGCACTCTGACATGTATATTCAATAATTTCCCTTTTAATAAATAATCTTTTAATCTCAACTAGGACTCAGATTTGGGACTTTCTATGGTTGACAGTAGTAAATATAGTTTTAGGATAATAATCCAAGAATATGAGAATTGTAGAGATGGAAAGGACCCAAGGGACTATCAACCTATACTCAAAAAGAAACACATACACATTTATATCCAATAAGGGGTTATCCAGCTTTCAATGAAGATCTCCAAGGCCTGTGATTGCTCCTTGCAATAGTCTATCCCACTTTTTGACATCTCCAATTTTTAGGGAACTTTGACATGAATTTAATTTGCTTCCTTGTAGCTTCCACCCATTACTCCTATTTTTAAAAAATTTCTGGGGCAAAGTGAACAAGTCTCATCTTCCTCTCAAATGATAACTTTAAGTAGTTCAAGAGAGTTATGTTCCACAAGCTTTCTCAGATCTAAACATTGTCAGTTTGCTTCAGCTGATCAGAATGCTCACATACAGTCTGGAGCTACTGTCCCAGCTGCAGACACATTAAAGGGTCAGCTAGCTCACTAGTATGCCAGGAAACCCTGTTCCTCAGATATCTAGGATTAACCCTAAAAGGATGAGAGTTCTGGGTCTTATACAAGGACTCATGTGCCCTCACTGATATGGTTCTAACCATGCTTATAGGTTAGCCAAACTTAATTAGCTTTTAGACAGGGAACAGTGGTAAAAAAATAACCTTTCAATAGCCTATAAAATACTCTCCCACAATTACATACAGAATCAATGGGAAATGGATTCAAGGTTAGAGATCATCTGTGGAAAATAGTAACTAATAGTTCCTAGAATTCCTCTTGCTATGTCCTCCTAAGTCCTCTTAGGATAGCTTTTCTGCCAGGCTCTTTAACAAGCCACGATTTTGTTTTTCTTATCTTATCCAGGATGTACTTGCTCTTGTTATAGACAACAGTTATACTGCCATTCTGGTATTGTGATATAATGGCAAAGGGAAACCCAAATATGCCAGACTCTTCCAAATTTCATGAATCATTTCAAGCTAAAGGGGAGGAAGCCAATCTACCTTATGTGTTCTCATGTGGCAAATTTATTAGGACATCACATCACTTACTTTAAGTGAAGTGGAATCTGAAGTGACCCCCACTCTTCCACTAATATGATATGGCCTTTCTGTATACCAGTAGGTCTCCTCTTGATGTTTTCTACTCTTTTCTAAATTGTAAGGTGAAGAACTAAAAAAATGTGGTCCAGATAAAATAGGACAGAGGCAGAGTCACCTATTTATTCCCTGAAAGTATGCCTTTCTCAAAATGGACCCAGCTGAATTTTCCAAAAATTCGACTTCAAACAATGCTTCAAATCAAATTTTGGAGTAGCAGAGTCACCAAAAGTCAGAATGCAGTCTAAGAGAACCACGCTGATTGACAACTCCAAGCAGTTCTGAGCTGCCTTTTCAGGGCCAAGAGGTGTACTTGTGGTTAGTGACAAGGGAGTAGGGGCTTTGACATAGTTCCAGGGCCAAGAAGAACATTAGCACTTGTAGTTGCAGTGAAGCAGGGGCCCTTCCTGAGTAAATACCAGCATACATACCAGGATGGTTTAAAATATATATGTTTATATATATATTAAGACCTATATGGAGTGATACAAAGTGAAGTGAAAAGAACTAGGTGGTCATTGTGCATATTAAAAGAAACATAATGATGAACAACTCTGAAAGACTTGGCTATTCTGACCAATATAATGATCCAAGAAAATTCTTATGAATCCATAATGAAAAAATGCTGTCTACCTCTACAGAATGAAATAATAAACTCTAAGAGCAAACAGAAATAGAATTTCTCATTTTCTTTATTGTCTTTTCCTTTTATGTAGCAGGACTAATATAGAGACATGTTCTGTATAAATATCACACATATAATTGACATATTTCCCTTCTCATTGAGTGGGGTAAAGGTGAGTGGGAAGGAGAGAATCTAGAACTCAAAATTTAAAAAGAAAAGAATATAAAAATAAATAATAAATATTAAAAATTTGCCTAATATTAATACCAGAGGAATATTAAGCTAGATTAATTCTGTTATATCTTTCAAGGAATCTGTCTCATCAAAACAAAAGCTTTTTTAAATAATCAACAAACAATAAGCACAATGGTATTTTGCCATAGCAATATCAATTGTCAAGTGAAAGCACTGTCCCAGTCTCCAACCAGCCCTGATTCCAACCCAGACTTTAAAGCCATCATCCGTGGAAGCAACACCTTATGAAGATGTAGCCTGGCAACTCTTCCAGTCAGTAGTGTAGCCAAAGGTACTGAATATACAGGAAAAAAATTAAAAAAGGTCTTGCCACCAAAATCCTGGTCAATGACAAGTGATTCAACACAGAAAACTAATTTGATTTTATCAATAGAGATAATAAGGATAATACATTACCAATTTCTTTGTTGCTGCACCATAGGGACCATTTGATCTCTCTATCTGACCAATCTTTATATATTTTTATTTCCATTTGATTGTGAATTCTCTGAAATCAAAGGATCTCTTCCCTTTTTTGTTTGTATCTATTGTAGTTACTATGGTACTTTGCACATAATAAACATTTAGTAATACTTTTCTATTCATTAATTAATCTATTATTCTTTGAAAACTTTAGTGAATTGTGTTGGTCCATTGTTGAACATGATTTTCAAAAGCCTAAAGGTTCCATATGAATAATTAATTTCAAGCATGCATGCAATTTGTGTATAGATGATCCTCATAAATACTTTTTATAGATGGGAGAATAGGCTTAGGATTCTCTAATTATTAATTTTCCCTTTGTGAGCTTTCACAATTGTACCTCTTTTAATATGGAATTTTCCTACACACTTGATTCAACGCAGTTTCTTTTTCTGTTAGTGGCACTTATGCGTTCTTTCTCTGTAATATATTGCTGGAATCCAAATATAGTAGTTCTATCCTTTGATTGAAAAAACAATTTATTTTCCTTTAACATACTCAAAATTATCCATTTTACATCTCATAATGTTCTCAATCTCTTATTTACTCATAAATTCCTCTCATCTGTAACTCTGATAAGTAATATGTTCCCCGTTCAATTTGCATATGGTATTTCATTTTACATCTAGGTCATGTATCCATTTTAATCATAGTGAATGGTGTAAGATCTTGATCTGTGCTTAGTTTCTGTCAAAATACTTGCAGTTGTTGCAGCAATTTAACTAAATAATGATTTCTTATCTATATTTTTGTCAAATACAAGGTTACTCTAAACTTTTGCTTCTGTTTGCTGTATGCCTTTTCTGTTCCACTGATTTACCTTTCTGTTTCTTAACCAGGACCAGGTAATTAAAAAAAACAACAACTCTTTTCTTCCATCTTAGAATCAATACTATGTAGCAAGACAGAAGAGTAGTAAGGACTAGGCAGTGGGAGTTAAGTGACTTTCCTAGGGTCACACAGCTAGGACTTGTTTGGGGCCAGATTTTAACCAAGGACTTCCCCTCTCTAGACATAATCCACTGAGCCATCTAGTTGTCCCCAGTGCCAGATATTTCTATAATTACTATTTTATAATTCAGTTTAACATCTGATACCGCTATATCTCCTTCCTTTAAAGTTTTTCATTAATTCTTTTGCTAGTCTTGCTCTTTTGTTCTTCCAAGTGAATTTTAACTTTTTTTCTAGTTCAATAAAATAATATTTTTTTGGTATTTTGATTGGGATGGCATTTAATAAATAGATTAGCTTAGGTAGAATTGTTATTTAATTATACTGGCTCTGCCCATCCATGAGCAATTAATATTTCTCCAATGACTTAGATATAACTTTGTGTAAAAAGCATTTTATAATTACATCAAACAGTATTTGCAGCTTTAAAGCCCTTTGTGTATAGTTCCAGATTGCTCTCCAAAATAGTTGGTCAGTTTACAACTCTATCAGCAGTGCATTAGTGTTCCAATTTTCCCATGTCCTCTCTAGCATTTATTTTTGTTTTCTGTCATATTAGCCAATCTGATAGGTGGTACCTTAGAATTGTTTAATTTGCATTTTTCTAATAAAAAATGATTAGAACATTTTTTGATTTGATTGTATATAGTCTTGATTTCTTTAACCAGAGAATAATTCATTAAGAGTCCATGCATTGCCTTCCCTTCTTTCTCCTAACATATCTAGACATAGGTGTTGAAAAATTTCCTATATTTGTTACTGAGTCTGAAGTAGCTATTATCAAACAAGTAGTGTGCCCATTGAAATTATTTTCTTCAAAGCACTCAAAAAAGGAATCTGCTCAGCGAGCATTACACTGAAAAAGTTTAAACTATTTACTGAGCATCATCACAATGCTTAATGAAAAAAAAAGTTTTAACCAGATAGTAGATTCATTTTTCATTAATTCATTTGATATTTTTGAGCTTTTGTTCTTCCAAATGAATTTTGTCAACTGCCCCCAAATTAGAAAAAGACAAAAAAGAAAGGAAGCCACAAAAATACACTAAAGGAAAAAAATTCTATAAGGAATAGAAAGCACCAAATGGAAATGAAAACAACCCCCCCCCCAAAAAAAAACCCAACACTGAAGAAAACAATTCTTTATAGAGTAGGATTTGCCTACCTAAACTAATTTACTTATTCAGTGCCATACCTGTGAAACTACTAAAAAACTTTTTTTATAGAATTAGAAAAAATTATTACAAAGTTCATCTGGAAGAACAAAAGATCAAGAATATCAAGGGAACTAATGAAAAAAATGTGAAGGATGGGGACCTAGCAGTACCAGATCTTAAACTGTACTACAAAGCAGTGATCATCAAAACAATATGGTACTGACTAAGAGGTAGAAGGGTGGATCAATGGAATAGATTAGGAATAAATGACCTCAGCAGACTAGTGTTTGATAAACCCAAAGATCCCTGCTTTTGGAATAAAAACCCACTTCTTTGTTCATTTGTCAGTTGGTTTCTTTTGTTGGTCTTGATATTATTTAACTTGAGTGGAGTGCTGTGAACTAAGATAAGTGAGGGTGAGGGAGAATTCTTTAACTAACCTATTAATGACTTTTTGTTGCTGAATTTCATTGGCTAAATCTTCAATTGAAGGTTGGTATTTTTTTATACTTCAAGTCCAAGCAAGTGCTACTAACTTCATCTGTCAATCTGTTTCTTTTATTGGTTTTGATATTATTTAATGCTGAGAATAATGTATGACAAAAGTACTTAGAGGGAAAAATTGTGATTAAAGCCATTGCCATGTTTTTCAGGGTGCTAAAAGTGTCTGGTAATCGGTTCCAGGCACTCCTCCTTTGCATGTGGGCCGTAGTCCTGCCCAGTCTTCCTCTGTCCTCGCCCTAACCCACTCCTCCCCAGCTGACTGGCCTGGGGGTACTGTGAGAGCAGCGGCTGCTCCCTGCCAGCCTGTCTGCACAACTGCTCCTCCTCCCTGCCCCCATGGGAGCCCCGCATGCCCCAGCCACCTGGCATGCACTTCTTGCTGCTCACTCCCCTGCTCCTGTAGCCAGAGCATGGAGCAGCCCTCCCCTCTGGACCAGGCTGGGGCATGGTCACAGTCATGGCTGTGGGCATGTGGAGATTACATGTGGCCATGGGTCATTGAAAATGGCTATGTGTGTCAGTGCTGACACACATGTCACAAAACTATAAATAATCACTTGAAAAAGTGTTCTAATTCCCTCATGATTAGAGAAATAAAAATAAAAATAACTGTTAGGTACCATCTCACACCTAGCAAAATGGCCAATATAACAATAAAGGAAAATAATAAATGTCAGAGGGCATGTGGCAAAATTGGGACACTAATGCTCTGCTGATGGAGTTTTGAATTAATCTAATCATTCTGGAAGGCAATTTGAAATTATTCCCAAAGGGCTTTAAAATGCCATACCCTTTGAACCAGCTATACTACTACTAGGTTTGTACCCCAAAGAGATTAAAAAAAGTTTGCACAAAAATATTTATAACTACCCTTTTTGTGGTGGAAAAACATTAGGAAATGAGGGGATGTCCCTTGATTGGGGAATGGCTAAACAAATTGTGGCATATGATAGTGATGGAATTCTATTGTGATGGAAGGAATGATGAACTGCTTGATTTTTATATGAACTGGAAAGACTTCCATGAACTGATGCAGAGTAAAATGAGCAGAAAAGAGAACATTGCATACAGAAAGTGAAACATTGTGGATTGGTTATTGACCTTTGCTACCAATCAAGAACAATCCCATGGAATTTATTTAAAAGAACACTATCCATATCTAGAGAGAGAACTATGGGAGTAGAAACAGAAGAAAAACATATGATTTATCATTTGCTAATATGGGTATATGATTTGGGATTGTGGTTTTAAAAAGATTACTCTATTAAAATATGAATTATATGTGTGAAGATTAAATTAAACAGGGTTCCCATTTTTAGATTTAATCACCAAAAGTGTAAACATCCCACTTAATCATCAAGTAGGGGAGGTCTGTGACCCACCTGTGTAATAGTGGGTGACAAATCAAAATCAAACTGACTGTCCCCTAGGCAGTCCTAAGAAAAGCTTCATCTGTAATTGGTAGATATAAAAGTGGAGGAAGGCACAGGAAGTGATGCAAAAGAAAGTGCCTTTAAAAGGGAGTTACAACTTCGGGATTTTGGACTTCTTCTGGAAGTTCTCAAATTCTTTGTGTTTGGGACTTCTGACTGCTCTCATTCTTCAGAATTCTGAGTTCGAGTTGGAGGCTGATAAAGAATTTGCTAACTGGACCTGAGACTTTTTCTGGTGAGAGTGAAAAGAGCTGACTCCTTTCCTGGATTTTCTGAAGAGACTAGCCTCAGGAGAGACCTATTCTCTTGAGAGAGGATCCCTGCATCCCCAGGTCCTCAGCTACAAGGGCCAAGGCCCCTCTGGTTAAGGACTGACTCTCCCCTGTCTTGGTTGAGCCAGGGGCTGGAGCAAAATACTTAGTGCTTAGGCTAGATATCTTACCCTATCCTTTTTTGATTTCTTACTTCACTCTTCTATATTTTGTAAATAAATTGTTAAATCTCTTTTGGAATTTCATAAAATTCCTGGTGACCCGATTCATAAATAATTCAGTCCAACCTTTTATAAAAAAAGCCCTTTCTCTCCCTTACATTTATAAATAGGTTTTGAGTAATAAGACGTGTATAAACCAGTTAAATTGCTTTTCAGTTCAGGGAAGGGGAGAAAAGAGGAGACGGAGAGAACATGAATCATGTAACCATGGAAAAGTATTCTAAAAAAATAAAATAATGTAAATAAAATAAAAATAAAATAAAACAAAATACTAGGACTTGGTTTGTTTCTGGGTTTTGGCACCCCGCCTCCTCAAATTAAAAAATAAACAGATTGGCCAAATGGAAAAGGAACTACATAAACTGAAGGAAGACAATAACTTCCTAAAATTAGCATAAGGCAATTTGAAGCTAACAAATCCATAAGACATCAAGAAACAATAAGATAAAACCAAGAGAATGAAAAAATAGAATAAAATCTAAAATATCTCAATGGAAAAACAAATGACCTGGTAGATAGATCCAGAATATATAATCTAAGAGTCACTGGCCACTTGAGGATATCAGGGTAGTTTGCCAAAATGATTTCTTGTATTATGGTGTCAAGGTTATTTTTTTTTTAAATCATGACTTTCAAATATTCTAATGATTCTTAGGTTTTCTCTTCTGGATCTATTTGCCTAAAGTACTTAAGATACTTAGACATTTTTTTTTACTATTAGTGCAATGAAAAGGAGTATACATAAAAAGAAGGAAGGAAGAAAGCTGAAAAGAATGGGATGACATCTAAAAAATATGGGAAACGAATACTTGGGGAGAATACAATTGGAGAGAAGAAGGGAAACAAAGGAGTCAATATAGTGGAGAAAAGGATGGAGGTTATGCTTAAACCCTACTCTCATTAGAATTAGCTCAAAATGGGAATAACACTCCATCAACTATAGAAACCTACCTTAAGCTATAGGGAACTCAGAAGGTGGTGGAAAAGGGGAAGAAGGTGGACAAAAAGGAGGGTGAATTGAGGGTGGCAGTGGTTGAAAGCAAAACATTTATGAATAGGAAAAGGCTAAAAGAAAGGCTAAGAAGAAAGAAGGGGAAATGGAGGAGAAATAAGGGGGGAAGAGTGAAACACAAAATTAGTAGTCATAACTGTGAATGTGAATTGAATTAATTTAGTCATAAAGAAGGAAGAAAAGAAAAGTGTATTAAATACCAAATTCCCATGATATGTTATCTCTAAGAAACACAGGTAAGAAGGGAGCCCCACATGGAGTAAAATTAAGGGGTGGGAAGAGAATCTACTATGCCTTAGCTTAAAGTAAAATAAAAGCAGCCTGGCAATCATGATCTCAGATAAAACAAAAGTTATCTAATCAAAGGATATTACAAGTTGATGAAAGGCACTAGAGACAATGAAATAATATCAATAGTAAACATATATGCATCAAATGGCACAGCATTTATATTCCTAAAGGAGAAGTTACATGAATTAAAGGAGGAAATAGATGGTAAAACCTTACTGGGTATAATCCTTAACTTTCCCCCTGGGAAGATAAGTCCAAGGAAAGAAGTCAAAAAGATGAATAGAACTTTGGAAAAATTTGATATGAGAGATCTCTGGAGAAAACTGAAAATAAAAAAGAATATACATTTTTTTTTTCAGCACTACATGGCACCTTTCCCCAAACTGACCATGTATTAGGGCATACAATCTAGAAAAGCAGAAATGTTAAATTCATACTTTTTATACTACAATGCAATAAAGTTACATTCACCAAAGTTCAAAAACAAGACTAAAGTTTAATTGGAACTTATCCTAAAGAAGGAGTGGATCAAAGAACAAATAATAGAAGCAATCAACAATTTCATTAAAAAAATTACAATGAAGAAACAGCATATGGGATGCAGCCAAAGCTATACTCAAGAGAAACTTATATCTCTAAATCCTTACACCAATGAAGTAAAGAAAAAGCAAATCAATGAATTGAGCATGCAACTTTAAAAGAAAAAAAGAACAAATTAAAAATTTCTTATTAAACACCAAATTTGAAATCCTGACAATCAAGTTTGAAGAGTTAAGGTTTTGTTTTTTTTTTGGCAGGAGTTTGATCAAAAGCCAGCACACAGTTTATTAAATGAAAAATACTTAGTTTGTTATTAGGAAATATGGATAGGAAATAGGAAGGGGGAAAGTGAAAGTAATATTATAATATCTTGTACATTAGATCCTAATCCTAACTAAATTTTTCTAGGAAAAAAAAAAAAACCCAAACCTATATCTATCTGCCTCAGAAAGCAGTATCTTCTGCTAGGTTGAAGCCCCCACCTCCTCACCTACTCTCCTACTCTCACTATCTAATAATATAACCACTATCTATCTACCTTATCTACCCAATTTATTAGTAATCAGTAATCAATAAGACTGTAAAGGCCTCAGAAAAAGTTCCAATCTTAAAGAGAGCCAAAAATTGCTCTCAGAGAGAGCCAGAAACTGCTGCCTCTCTCCCCAGGGGATCCAGAGACTAACAGCCCTTTCTAATGGTCTGCAACATACAAACCACACTCAGTCACACCCTTCTTATTGCCATCAACTGCCAAGTGGCACAGCAGGAGTCACCAGTTGACAATCTGCACAGCAAGGGGTCTCTTACTCCAAAATCTTATTGTTTCTTTTCCTCTTATATAGAAAAAAGGAGAAATTAATAAAAAACCTTTCTTAACATGAGAAAAAGATTAATGAAATTGAAGATAAAACCAATGAACTAATAAGTAAAAAAAATAATTTTAATGAAAAACAAAATAGATTAATTAACTTGATTTTAAAAAAGAAGGAAAATAAATTTACCAGCATGAAAAAACAAAAATGGCAAAATAATAACCAATGAAGAAAAAATTAAAATAATTATCTGAAGTTATTTTGCCTATCTATATTCCAATAAATATAACCAAGTGAAATAGATGAATATTTACAAAAATATAAACTACCCAGTCTAACAAAAGAGGAAATAGGATACCTAAACACACTATTACAGAAAAAGAAATTGAACAAACTATCAAGGAATTTCCTAAGAAAAAGACTCTGGGGCTAGATGGATTCATTAGTGAATTCTACTAAACATTCAAACTCTAATTAACTCTAATACTACATAAACTATTTGGAAAAATATGGAAAGAAGGAATCCTTTCAAACGCTCTTTATGCCAATTTCTAATGAAATTGATGCAAAAATTTTAAATAAAATGCTACCAAAGAGATTACAGTATTACATCACAGGGATCATACACCATGATCAGGTGGGTTTTATACCAGAAATGCAAGGTTTGTTTAATATTAGAAAAGCCTTCAGCACAATTGACCATATCAATAACAAAATTAATAGAAATGATATGATTATTTCAATAGATAAAAATAGAGCTTTTGCAGAATACACCAGCCATTCCTTATAAAAACATTAGAAAATATTGGAAGGAATGGAATTTTTCTTAAAGTGATGCCATCATTAGCAACTCTCATCTATAATGTGGATAAATTATAATTCTTCCCAATACGATGAAGGGTGAAACAAGGATACTTATTACCGCCACTACTATTTACTATTGTACTAGAAATGCTTGCTATATAAATGAGAAAAAAATAAATTGTAGGAATTAGAATAGGCAATGAGAAAATAAAGTTATCACTCTTTGCAGTTGATATGAAGGTGTATCTAACGAATCCTAAAGAATCAAGCAAAAAATGAATAGAAATTAACAATTCCACCAAAGTTACAGGATATAAGTTCATATAAATTACCAGCACTTCTATTTACCACCAATAAAGTTGAACAGCAAAAGAAAGAAAAGGAAATTCCATTCATGATAACTCTAGATAATATAAAATACCTGCAAGTATGCCTACCAAAATAAACCCAGCAATTATATAAACAGTTACAAAATATTCTTCACAAAAATAAAGTCAGACCTACACAACTGGAAAAACATTAATTATTCATGGATAGGCTAAGCCAACCTAATAAATATGGCAATCCTACTCAAATTAAACCATTCAGTGGCATAACAATCAGAGTACAAAAAAATTGCTTCACAGGTAAAGAAAAAAATTCCCTTTTTATTCTTGGCTTTCTGTTTTTCCATATAATAACAAAATTCATCTGGAAAAGCAAAAAACCAAGAATATATAGGGAATAGATGAAAAAATATGAAGGGAGGAGGGCTACTCATAGCAGATTTCAAATTATACTATAAAGTAGTAATCATCAAAACGATTGGGTACTGGCTAAGAAAAAGAGTAGTGCATCAATGAAATATATTAAGTTATCAACCTGTAGTAGTTAATGTCAAAGCAATTTAGTGTTTGATAAACCTGAACATCTAAGATTTTGAGTGAAGAACTCCCCATCTTACAAAAACTGCTGGGAAAACTGGAACACAGTATGGCAGAAATCAGGCATAGAACAATATCTCATACAACATACCAGAATAAAGTCAAAATGGACACTTGATCTAGAAATATAGGGTGACATTATAAAAAATCAATTATGGAAACATGAAAAAGTTTATCTGTCAGACTTATGATTAAGGGAATAATTTATGACCAAATAAGACATAGAGAACAATTCAAATAATGAAACAGACAATGTTGATTATGTTAAATTTAAAAGTTTTTTTTGAAACAAAACCAATGCAAACAAGATTAGAAGGGAGACAACAAATTGAGAAAAAACATTTTATTGCAAGTGTCTCTGGCAAAAGCCTTATTTCTAAAAAGTCAGAGATAAAGGAAAGGGACCAACTTGTAAAAAGATATTTTTAGCAATGGTAAATAATTTGGTAGTGGCAAAATAATGGAAACTGAGTTCATTCACTTGGGGAATGGATGAACAAGTTGTGGCATATGGTTGTAATTAAATACTATTGCAAAATGATAAACAGGATGAGTTCAGAAAAATGTGGGAAGATTTACATGAACTGAGGCAAAGTGAATTGAGAAGAATCAGGAGAACAATGTATTCAGTAATAGAAATATTATATTTTGATTAACTGTAAAGAACTAAACTATAATCAGCTAAGCAAGGTCTCAAGATATTTACAAGGTACCCATGATGAAAAATGCCAAAGAAGTTGGAATGTGATTGTAGGTCAAAGCATTCCACCTTACACCTTATTTACTTCAAGAGGTTTTTTTTTTTTGTATGTATGAAAAGTGTGTTCTGTAATGGCATGAGTAATATGAAAATATGTATTGCATAAAAGCTCTGGTATAATCTATATTAGACTATATAAAGAAGTAGAGAGGGTTGGAGAAACTATGCCTTTTCATTAATGAGGGATTTGGGGTAATGAGTTAAATCTCCATTTAACTCATTTAATAAAAGAAATACCAAAATAAATTTAAATATTACTTTAAAACCCACTTCCTTGATCCAGAGATACCACTATTAGGTCCATATCCCAAAGTTATTTTTTAAAAGGGAAAAGGACTTATTTATAAAAAATGTTTATACCAGCTTCTGTGATGGGAAAGAAGTGGAAATTGAAGACTGACTGAGTAAGTTTTCATATGATTGTAATGGAATACTATTGTGCTATAAGAAATGGCAAACAGGATGATCTCAGAAAAGCCTGGAAAGACCTACATGAACTGATGCAAAGTAAAGTGAGCAGAACCAGAACAGTGCTCACAATAATAGTTTATGTTGAATGAGTGTGAATGACTTACCTATTCCCAACAATACAATGATCCAAGACAATCCCAAAGGATTCATGATAAAAAATGCTATCTTCCTCCAGAAAAAGAGCTGATGGAATCTGAATCCAGACCAAAGTATACTTTATTTCATTTTTTCTTCTTTTTTTTTTTTAGTTTTCTTCCACAAAAGGACTAATCTGGAAAAATGTTTTACACGACTGAACATGTAAAATCTGTATCAGATTTCTTAACATCTCAGGGAGGAGGAATGGGAGAGGAGAGAGAGAATTTAGGACTCAAATGAAAAAAAAGAATTAAAAAATTTTAAATGATTTATTTATTTGTATGCTCCATTAAAATACCCATTTAAATCCCTCCCTTAGAAGGCACCATTTGACAAATCTATATATATATATATATATATATATATCACTATGTCTTATTACTTTCTCTTAAATAGACATAAACAAGTCATTATTAAGACAATATATTTGTTGCTGCATATAATGTTCTCTTGATTCTTGTCTCACTCTTCATAATTTCATGTAGGTCTTCCACATTTTCCCAAAGTTATAGTATTTCATCACAATCGTGTGCCACAACTCGCTTAGCCATTTCCCTATTGATGGGCATCCCTCAAATTTACAATTCTTCGTCACAACAAAGAGAGATGTTATAAATATTTTAGAGCACAGAGATTCCTTTTTACCTGATCACCTTAGGAAATAAACATGATAGTGGTATTGCTGGGTAAAAAGGTAAACATATTTTTTTATAAGTCTTTGAGAATAAATCCAGTTTGCTCTCCAAAATGGTAAAAATGTTTATACATGTAACTGAAGGAAAATAATTAGAAAATTCTAAAAAACAAGAAGTACAAAGTCCTTCAAAAGACCTTAAGAAGTTTTCCATTAGGATGTAGAGTGTGTTGAGAGCAACTATTTGACTATGTTTCCCAATTTAATTTTGGCTATTTTTTTCTTATCATTTTTTTAAATTTTATTGGCCTGGAGATTAAAGTATTGGGCTACTGACAATTTCTTAGTTACTAAAATACAAAATATACATGTCAATCTCCAGGTCCTTGGGAGGAAATCCAAATATATGTCAGAAACAGGAAGTTGTACTTAATTGAGTCAGCTGGGGATGTCTTTAGTGCATATCCTTTTTGAATATCCTTATTTTTATATGACTAAAGAAATATATATTTTCTTAACACATAAAATGAAGTACAAAGGTCTTATTTTATTCCATTATTGAAAATAATCTACAAAGGGCATGTCTGAGTCAGACTCAGTACAAAATATATGGATGATTTGTATTATCTGATGTAAATTGAAGTAAAAATATGTGTACATATGTACACAAATTACACAAATATAAATACACTATATACATAAAACTATTATAAATAAATAATTCTATATAACATATAAATATTATAAAATGTACCAGAAACCTTCACCCATTACCAAGTTTGAGTTGCAGTTCTAGGGTGGAGAAGAGTGGTTAGAGGCTGTGGTCTTGAAGTAGCAAAATCCCTATCAGAGCACAATGATAAAAATTCAGACTAAAAGGATAGTGATAAGAATTCTGCCATGATTATACCACCTTCAAAGCACTAAACATCACAGGATCTCAGGTCTAGTAATAGAAGCTCAGAATAGCTTTTCTTCCCAGAGGTAAATAGAATATAACTCTAATATAAAGTCCAAAGGAAAATTGAGCAATAACAAAAAAAAAATAACCTGAATATAAAAATATTCTATGATGATAGGGAAGCTAAAAAGAAACATGAACACAGAAAATAATGACAAAAAAGTCTACAAGAAAAGTCTCAAAGATAAATTCAGATTAGCTACAAACTCAAAGAATTCTTAAAAGTTAATGAAAGAAATAAAAAGAATAATAAAATAAAATAAGAGCAATACAGGTAAAATGGATAATTTTGATTACAATAAAGAATATGGTTTTTCAACAACATAACCAATTCAGCCAAAATTAGTAGGAAAGGAGGAAACTGAGGGGAAAATTCACACATTTCTCTGATAAAGATCTAATTTCTCAAATATACAGGGAACTGAAGCAAAATTATAAAACATAAGAGCTAGTTCTCAACTGATAAATGATATAAACAGGCAGTTTTCAAAAGAAGAAGTCAAAGCAATCAATCATCAAATAAAATGCTCTAAAGTATTAATAATTAAACAATTTTGTTATACCACCTCACCTCCAGAATATTGGCTAACATGACAGAAAAGGAAAATGACAAATGCTGGGGTTTGGGAAAATAGTTACACTAATGAACTCTTGGTGGAGCTATGAACTAGTTCAACTGTTCTAGAGAAAAATGTGGCATTATCCTCAGAAGACTCTAAAACTGTGTCTACTCTTTGACCCAACAACACCTCTATTACATCTGTACTCTAAAGAGATCAAAGAAAAAGGAAAAGGACCTATATCCCTAGCAGCTCTTTGGGTTATGGCACAGAATTAGAAATTGACATATTCTTTTCATTGGGGTAACATCTGAAAAAGTAAAAAAGCTGATTATCCTTTAGAAAGCAAAATATTTAATATTTTTCATTTACTTTTGTTTATTTTTTAAAAAATAATTTTAATATTAGTTATTTTTAATTAACAAATGTCAAACAACACAAACATTTCTGGATACAAAAAAACAGAAAAAAACATGAAATATAAAATTTCTACTACTAACAGCTTAACTCTGGTTTAAAGTATATCTTATTTCATTTAATAAATTAAAACATATTTTCAAAGCCATCTCATTTGTTTGCCTCCTCTTTCACTTTCTGTTTTCTTCTGTGAGTTGCTTTAAATACTTCAAACCCTCCCCTAAAACTATTTATCACTCTTCCCTAAATGCCTCTCCCAAATTTAAAACAAAACCATTCTTCATGTTAGATAAACAAATCCACATAGAGGAGAGCAACAGATTATACAAACAAAGGAATCTAAAGAGGAATTTACTGGTTGCCTGTGAAAACAACACACTTTCCCTCTCCATCTAAACCTGGCTTTAGTATGTCCCCAAAGAACTTACCTTGTCTTGTTCAGCAGATTTAAAAATTTTACTTCAATCTATTAATATACCTTAAGTTGACTTATCTATGGTAAATCAACTTCAAGCTGGTTGATGAATATCTGAAGAATGATTAAAAAGAATGCCTATGTTCTCTTGGTTAGGGGGAGGAGAAGGGAATCAATTTTCTGCCACTTTGATACAGGTTTCTTGCCAGTGGCTGGATGCATCTCCCATTTTCTTGGACTGACCAGTTTCTTGAATTTTTATTCTCATCACTAACATTGATTAACCAAAAGAGTTAGTTACCACTATTATCTTTTGTATAAAGAGTAATATAAAATAAAATAGTAGAGAGGAAGAGAGCAAAAAGCAAAGAGGTACAATTTATTGACTATCCAGTGGTTAGTGGCAGGCTCTTTTGGCCATTTGTTAGACTTCACCCTTGTGGGAGGGAAAGCATGACCTCATAGAAATTGATTAGTTAGAAGGTAGAACACTTCTTGACTTGGAGGTATGGTACAGATGAAAGTCTCTGAACGGTGTCCAGGTTTTCTCACCAATCATTGTCTTCATGAGTGCACCAAAAGAGTGTGAGAGGGGAGAAAGAGAATAACCATTTATTAAGTGCCTACTAGGCATTGTGCTAAGAACTTTGAAAATATTTTCTTGAGTTTCACAACAACTCTGTAATATAAGTGGCATTGTTATCTCAATTTTATAGTTGAGAAAACTGAGACTGATGAATTTTAAGTGATTTGTCCAGGATCACATTGCTATCTGAGGATATCTGAGGTCAAATTTGAACTCAGGTCTCCCTGGGATATGTTACATTTCACTTCTCTCCCAGTTTTCTCTTGTGCCATTAAGGAGTTCTGAGAATGTTTATGCTCTGTCATTGGCTCCAGCCCTTATTAATAACAGTTCCACTTAGCCACTTAAAAGTGGGATTAGTTTCCACAAAGGAATAATTATTCAAAGGTATAACAAGAATAAACATATAAAGCTTTTCTCTAACAACTAGGGTCATAATTAGCCCTCTGCCAGGAACATATGGAGTAGGGAAGGGAATACACATTTGTATAGTGCCTACCTTGTACACTAAGTGCTTTTTACAAATATTATCTCTTCTGATCCTTGCAACAAGGTCAGTGTTATTATTGTCTCTATTTTACTGTTGAGGAAGGTGAGGCAAACAGAGGTATAATGTCTTGATTGGAGTCATGCAGCTTGGAAATATATATGGTTGGATTAAAACTCAGTGTAATAGAAGGATTTGAGAGGGAAGGATTGAGAGGGAACAGGGGGAATGGAAGGAGAGAGGGAAATGGGGAGAGAAGATTCTTCTTTCCCTCTCTTTTCTGGGGGAGAGGTAGCCAAGTTTTGTCCTCCTGACAGGGGGAATATGTCTCCTCAGAGAATAGTTCTGGGAGATGGAGGATAACCACTGTCATTTCCCTTCAGAAACCTGGGGTCACCCCACTATCAAGGAGAGATGTTCCTTGGGTTAGGCAGTTTGGATACCTGGGATTCGGAGCTAACCTTCCCCTTTTGGGGCGAGATGTGATTCTCCCCAAATCATCTGTCCCCTTTCCTAGCATCAGAATCCAACCAGACCTAATTCTAAAGAAGTAAACAATTTATTTGGGTTCACACAGGGAAGGAAAGGTAGGGGTGTCAAGCAAGGAAAGTGGGGATTAGGAAACCCTAACACTGGTCCCCTTTGGCAGACTGCCCCCCCCCAAGTTCTTGGGGTTCACGGCTCAGTGCCTTGAACCCTCCTCCAGACATCTGCTGGTTTATCCCTATTCCTTAGCTAACTAGCTTTTGATTCAGGAGTCTAGGAACAGGTCAGGGAGAGAGAAATCTCAGGGAAAGATCTGGATGGCTCTGGCCAGCATGAGTCCAAATCCAAAAAACCCTTGAGAATTCTGGTAGCTGTTCTTGAAGACTTTTAGTGGAGGTGTTTTTGGGTCTCAGAAGGAATAACAGATCCCATATGGATGGGCTCTTTCTCAGCTTCCAGGAAAACCTCCTTTTCTCCTCCACCTCCCAGGCTGGAAGACTTGATAGTAGGAGCTTCTCTCTCTCCACCCCTCCTCTTCTGCTCTTCAGCTGATCTCTCCTCTCTTTCTTACAGTACATCAGTTCTTCCTGACTTCGGTTCTAGTCCTCTATCCACTATGCCACTAGCTGCTTCTTAAAGTATTAGATTCATAAGGGATTTGATTCACAGGCTAGCTCTATTTTTATATAGCATAGTTCAATGGAGTTCCAAGGCCAAAGTCCCCCTTGAGCTCTTATCTTAGTCTTTTCAGGACTTCTACTGGATTGGCTAGATGCACACATATAGTCTGGAATCCTGCCTCCAAAGTCACCAACGCTTAAGCTCTTGGGTTGCCTGCACCTGGAACTGAACAGGACAAATGTAGCGGACCAAAACAAAACTCCAACTCTAAATCTCAAGGCCACAGGTTAAAATATAGTCCATTCTTTACCCATTTAGTTCATGGCATCCATACTGTTAGTGCACATGACTGTCACCATCTCTGGAGTCCCTTCTCCTAGTCAGGAAGCTTTAAAAATGCAGCTTGTTCCAATTGTGCAGTCATATAAAACCCTCCTACTTACTAAACACCTCTGGCTCCCGTATCAAATACAAAATCCATTTGGCATTCAAAAGTCTTCGTATAACTACACCTTCCTTTCTTTCTAATATTTTAAAATCATAAACTCCACCATGTACCCTTTGAATCAGTCATATGGCTCTTCCATGAGCAAGAATTCCATCTGTCTACTCTGGGCATTTTCTCTGCTCTCCCACTTGCCTAGAAAGGTTTGCCACCTGTCTGGAATACTCTCCTTTCTCATCTCTACTTACTGACTTTCCTGGATTCCCTTAAGTACCAAATAAAATCTCATCTTCCATAGGAATCTTTTCCCAATGCCTTTTAATTCTAGTGCCTTCTCCCACTGTTTTCATATTGGTATATAATGCTTTATTTGCTTATTGTATCTCCTATAAGATTGCAAGTTCTTTGAGTATAGGGACTATCTTTTGTCTCTTTTTGCATACTCAGCACTTAATACAGGGTAGGCATTTAATAAATGTTTATTGACTAAATATTTATTTTTATTCCAATTCTTCCAGAATTTTTATTTCATTTTCATTGCTTGCTTAATTTCTTCTAGGTATTCAAGAAGTGTGAGAAATCCACTTATTCCTACAACATATTCTTGCTTTGTAATTATTAGTTACTATTAGTTAATAGGTCTCTAGATATGCAACAATTTTTATACTAGTTTGTATTTTCTTTGATTTATTCATCTTTCCAGCTTTACTTTCTGTATTGATCCTTGAGGGCAGATACTATTTTTGCCTGTGTTTCAATTTTCACTGCTAATCACAATGCCTGGAATATAGTAAGCACTCAACAAACACATTTTGATTTGATTTGTCTTAAATTTGTTAAATATGTAGATTTTTTATTGCTGTACAGAAAACCTTTAGTAGATATGAACTAGAGAAAGTTTTAGGATTTATCTTCATAGAGGTACTAATTCTCTACCTAATAGCCTTGGCAATTAATGAGCTCACTAATTGTGAAAATTTAAAGAGAAAATAGAAGAGGGACAAGAATAGGACCTTATGTGGCATGAGTAGGAAAAAATCAAAGATATACTAATTTGACAAGTAAAAATTCCAAGAGACCAGCTTCTGGATAAGAAAAAAAACTATTTATAGCAATAATCAATAAGTTAATTGGTCTATGATCTCTCTTGGTAATCAAAGACAATTTATTCAGAGCCTTGAGCCATTTAGATACAATTTTACAAGTTCATTATTGAGTCTTCTCCTTGATAGTCAAATCTCATCATTGGATACCTAATGAGGGTATAGGTTAGTATTTTCCATTCCCTCCCTGATCTTCTCATATGATATGGGGGAAATCACATGCCAGATCACAGGGTTCCAATACCCTTATTGATTTAGATGGAGAATTTTTTTTAAATTTTTTTTAAATATATATTTTTAAAAACCCTTACCTTCCATCTTGGAGTCAATACTGTGTATTGGCTCCAAGGCAGAAGAGTGGTAAGGGCTAGGCAATGGGGGTCAAGTGACTTGCCCAGGGTACACAGCTAGGAAGTGGCTGAGGCCAGATTTGAACCTAGGACCTCCTGTCTCTAGGCCTGGCTCTTAATCCACTGAGCTACCCAGCTGCCCCCTATTTAGATGGAGAATTTAAGCTATGTCTGTTTAACTTTGACTAAGGGAGGGAATCAAGCACCACCTCCTCTGAACATACTTGGTTGGAGCCATTTTGGTCAGAACATCTCTGAAATTAACTTAGCTGGTACTTGGAAGACAGGCAACCGGTCCATTCTGGGCTGTATCTGAAATATTTCCAAGTTGTTCACTATTGTCACTAAGTTGGCAGAATCAGAATTCTGCTAGAATAGCTATTAGCATCTATGATGATTTCTTTAGTGAAGAAAATTTTGTGATTTTACCAATGATGTGATAGATCCTTTGAAAATGAAAAAAAAATTTCTTTAAGTATCTACCAAGATTTCCTCAAAGCTTCATAATTTCCTTTTTTAGAATGTTTGGGGGAAATACCAGAATATAAAGGTAGTTTATACAAAGTTGGTCTATATATAGGAGATATGAAATATTGTTTGGCAAATAGATCCTAAAATCACATTTAAAAAAAATATTTTATACACAATCTTCTAAACAAATTAGTTCTACCTTGGAAACAAAATATCTAAAATGATAACCATCTTGTAAAGCTGCTTTTCAATCTACCTCTCTAAAATAAAAATGGATTAATTTATATGAATATTATTATTATATTGTACATATTGATAGTTAACCCCATTTAAAATCACTAAAGTAATTTAAAATTACTAAAGTAATGTTTATCTTTAGATGATAATGATAATTATAATAATAACTTGCCTTTAAATATTCCTGTAAGGTTTTCAAAGAAATTTATATATTAAATCATTTAGTGCTCACAAAAACACTTTGAAGTAATTGCTAATATTATCCCCATTCTGCAGATAAGGAAAATAAGGGAAGTTAAATGGCTTGTTCTAGTGAATGTTTATGGTGGTATTTGTGCATAGGTCTTCCTAACTGCAACTCTAAGACTCTCTCCCAGTGATGGCAAACATTTTAGAGACATTAGAGAGTGAATGCCCAAACTGCCACCCTCATGCCACATCTGATCCCCCTGCCTTATCCCAGACAGGGGAAGGAGAAAGTGCTTCCATTGGGCTGCTGGGCAGAGAGATGGGTCATGTGAGAGGGGAATGGAGCAACACTCTCCAGCAGGCTTTTGCATGAGTACCATAGGTTTGCCAACATGGCTCTATCCTATGCCACCTAGCTACAATATACTTATGGTATACCTCTATGTATCCTGAATTCTTGCAAGTTTATCCTGCATGTAGTAGTAGGTGCTTAAAAATATTTTATTCCTTAGTGATAATAAAAAATACTTTGCAGGAATGTATCATTCAAAATGTAGGTCAATATTACTTTACAGTGTCAAATGAAGAGGTTTGACTCAGTGTATAATTTTTCAAAATCCATTAAAACATAGTGAGGGCATTTATAAAGGAAATTGAATTCATAATGAGTTAAATATGATACTTTAGGTGTCTGTCACTATGGTTTGGGAAATTATGCAGTTTATCTTGACATCTATCTAAAATTAATGCCCAAACTGATACTTAATTTTGAATTCATTTCAGCAGTATAAAGAAAATGTTTAAGTAGTGAGAAAGCTAATACTTTGATGATACTACATTTGTAATTAGAAAAGGACAGTATCGCTAAAGTATTTATTCTAATTCATATCCTGGAATAACTAAAGGTCAATCACTCTCTAAAAGTAGTAATAATTTTTAAGAACTGGAGGATCAATTCTAACATAAGCTTAATAGTTCTTTTAACACATTGTGGGAAGATATTGAAACAAACTCATCTCAGAAAAAAAAATTGAACAAGTCATCAGTGAATTTCTGAAGAAAAAGTACCCAAGGCCAGATGGATTCACAAGTGAATTCTACCAAACATTTAAAAAACAATTACTTCCAGGGGCAGCTGGGTAGCTCAGTTGATTGAGAACCAGGCCTAGAGACGGGAGGTCCTAGGTTCAAATCTGGCCTCAGCCACTTCCTAGCTGTGTGACCCTGGGCAAGTCACTTGACCCCCATTGCCTAGCCCTTACCACTCTTCTGCCTTGGAGCCAATACACAGTATTGACTCCAAGACGGAAGGTAAGGGTTTAAAAAAAAAATTACTTCCATCACCATATAAAATATTTGGAAAAATAGTTCAAGAATGAATTCTACAAATTACTTTTATGACACATATATGGTGTTAATATCTCAATAAAGAAGAGAAAAAACAAGAAGAAAACTATAGACTAATCTCGTTAATGAATATTGATGTAAAAAATAGAAATAAAAATGCTAACAAGAAGATGATAGCAATATGCCACAAAGATTATACACCATTGTTGGGTGGGTTTTGTACCAGAAATGCAGGGATGGTAATATTAGGAAAACTATCAGTTAACCATATCAATAATGAAGCCAAAACAACCATATGATTATCTCAATAGATCAAGAAAAAATCTTTTAACAAAATACCATGTTCATTCCTATTAAAAACACTAGAGAAGTGGGCAGCTAGGTGGCTTAGTGGATTGAAAAATCTGGTCTAGAGCTGGAAGATCCTGGGTTCAAATTTGGCCTCAGGTACTTCCCAGCTCTGTGATTCTGGGCAAGTCACTTAATCCTCATTGTCTGGCCCTTACCATTCTTCTTCCATGGAAACAATACACAGTATTGATTCTAAGACAGAAGATAAGGGCTTAAAAAAGCACACCACTAGAGAACATTGGAATAGATGGGACATTATCTAAAATGATATATAGCATTTATCTAAAATCATCAGCAAGCATCACCTGTAATTGAGATAAGCTAGACGTCTTCCCAATAAGATTAGAAGTGAAGTCTATAATCACCACCATTTTTCAATATCATATCAAAATGCTGGTTATAGTAGTAAAAGGAGAAGAAATTGAAGGAATTAGATTAGGCAATGAGGAAATAAAGCTTTTATTCTTTGCAGATGACATACTGGCATGTTAGAGAATCCTAAAGGATCAACCAAAAAACTAATCGAAATAATTAACAACTGTAGTACTGTTTCAAGATACGAAATAAGCCTATATGAATCATGAGCATTGCTTTTTACTACCAATAAAACCCAACAACAAGAGATAGAAAGAAAAACACCATTTAAAATAACTGCAGACAATTTAAAATAATTGGGATTCTACCTAACAACATAAACCCCAGAACTACATAAAGACAATCACAAAACACTTTTGACACAAATAATGTCAGATCTAAACAAATGGAAAACATTAATTGCTCATAGGTAGGCCAAACCAATACAATAAAAATGATAATAGTACCTAAATTAATTTTCTGATTTAGCGTCATACCAATCAAACTATCCAAAAATTAGTTCACAAAGCTAGTAAAAACAATAATAAAATTAATCTGGAAGAACAAAAGAACAAGAATATAAAGGGAATTAATGAAAAAAAAATAAAGCAAGGTGGCCTAGTTGTACTGGATCTCAAACTATATTATAAAATGGCAGCCATCAAAACAATTTGGTAGTGGCTAAGAAATAGAGTAATGGATCAATGGAATAGATTAGACACTCAACACAGAGTAGTAAATGACTATAGTAAACTAATGTTTGACAAATCCAAAGGTACAAGCTTGTAGAAGAACTCACTATTTGATAAAAACCTCTGGGAAAACTGGAAAACAGTTTGGCAAAGACCAACATGTCATGCCAATACCAAGATAAAAAAAATGAATACATGATTTAGAATTAAACGGCAATATCATAAATAATTTAGGGGAGCACAAAATAGTTTACCTGTCTGAACTAGGGAAAGGGAATAATTTATGACCAACAAAACACAGAGAACATCATGAGATGTAATATAGATAGTTTTGACTACATTAAATTTGAAAAGTTTTTGCACAAACAAAACCACAGAAAGCAAGGGAAGGAAAACAAAGTAGGAAAAATCTTTCTAGCAAGTGTCTTTGAGAAGAGCCTCATTTCTCAAATTCAGAGTGAAATTTATAAGAATTCAAGTTATTCCCCAATTGATAAATGATCGAAGACAGACAGTTCTCAGATGAAGAAATTCAAATTGTCTTTAGTCATAAGAGACATGCAAATTTAAACAACTCTGAGATATTATCTCCTACAATCAGACTGGCTAAGAAAAGGAAAGTGATAAATGGAGGGAATGTAGGAAAATTGGGAGACGAATACACTGATATAATAGAGAGCAATTTGGACCTATGTACAAAGGGCAATAAAATTGTGCATATTTCATGACCCTACTACCATGTCTATATTCCAAAGAGATAAAAATAGGGGGAAAAGACCTACTTGTACAAAAATATTTAATAGTAGCTCTTTTTATAGTGACAAATAATTAGAAAATGAAGGGATTCCTTCAACTAGGAAATGATTAAACAAGTTGTGGTTTATGATTCTTAATTGAATACTATTGCTCTATAAGAAATAATGGAAATATGATCATAAAAAACCTGGAAGAACTTTTTTTTAAAAATATATTTTATTTGATCATTTCCAAGCATTATTCGTTAAAGACATAGATCATTTTCTTTTCCTCCCCCCCACCCCCCATAGCCAACGCGTAAATCCACTGGGCATTAGATGTTTTCTTGATTTGAACCCATTGCTTTGTTGATAATATTTGCATTAGAGTGTTCATTTAGAGTCTCTCCTCTGTCATGTCCCCTGAACCGCTGTATTCTGGCAGTTGCTTTTCCTCGGTGTTTCCACTCCCATAGTTTATCCTTTGCTTATGAATAGTGTTTTTTCCTCCTGGATCCCTGCAAATTGTTCAGGGACATTACACCGCCATTAATGGAGATGTCCATTACGTTCGATTATACCACAGTGTATTAGTCTCTGTGTACAATGTTCTGGTTCTGCTCCTCTCGCTCTGCATCACTTCCTGGAGGTTGTTCCTGGAAGAACTTTTATGAAATAATACAAATTAAAGTGAGCAGAACCAGGAGAACCCTCCATACAGTAATAGCAATACTGTACTATGATTAAATGTGAGTGACAATTATTGTTAGTAATACTATCTTATTACATAGCACCCCAGGGAGGAGGGAAATGAGGGTGGGAGAGATCATGGATTGCAAAATGTAAGAAAATGATCATCAAAAATTATATTTAGGTCCCAGTCACTGCTCCACCCCTGAAGACTCAGCAGCTTCCCCCCTTAAGCCCCCTCACTTCCCATTGTTCCATCCACCTTGCTGCCTTCTTCCACCATCACTTTCCACAGACTGTTTCCACTGAGGAAAAGGATTTATAACATGTCTACTATCCAGAACCTCCACTCTTTTGACCCCTTTGCTGAGACAAGTAAGGATGATGACTGGCTTCTTGCTGGAACTAAGGATTATATCCATAGAAGAATTCAACAGAGGAATGGGAGGAAGACCATCACTACTATCCAGGGGATTACTGATACTTATGATAAAAAGAAACTAGTGAAGGGATTCAAGAAGAAATTTGGGTGCAATGGTACTATAATAGACTATCCAGAATAGGGATAAATAATTCAGCTATAGGGTGACCAGTGAAAGAACATATGCCATTTCCTCCTCCAGATTGGACTAAGGACAACCAGCTCAAGGTTCATGTTTTTTCAACCATGCTTGTAGTTCACTAAAGCTTAAGTGAGGATTTCCTTGAGTTGAGTAGAAAAATTCCCTTCTGTTCCTTGTCACAAGTTAGAAAACCTCATAGCTTGTATAATGGAACCATTTGGAGTCCACTCTTTTACTTGGACTAGTGTAACCCATTCATGTAATAAGCCAAAAAGAGCCATGCTGTCTAGTCTTGAAGTCCCTCATTTAAACAGAAGTAAAGCCTATCAGTATCCAGCTTGAAACTCTGATAATCTGATGTTTCAGTCAAGTCTAAAGTCCTAGCAACATCTGAGACCATGTCTGTTCAAAGACTCCTTGGTGCTTCCCCTGCAGAATTCCTTGTCCATTTAAGAAAACTATGACCCTCTGAACTATCCTTAATGATGCTCAGAAGACTAAGGCCTCCAATGCCCAGTTGTACAACCAAGATAAGATAGCCAGATTTGCACTAATGAACAGAGGGAAGAATTTCATTCTGGGGCAATGGCAGGACATTTTCTTACTTACATCACACCAAGGTCCAATGTTTGATCAGATTTTAGTAGGAGTGCCCTGCACAAGTAGAGAGAATATCATACTGTGAAGCCAACTTTACCTGAATTAAACTTTTGACAAGGGAACAAAATTTGAACTAATGTATGGAACCAGCCAGTGTAGTAAATGGGGGCTTTCCTCTTAATAGCAACAGCTGCCCAATGTCATGTGAAGTTAACTGACTGGTTTTGTTTTGTTTTTTTAAATTAATTAAAATGGTAAGTAATGTATGTAAGCTCTTATTTAAATAAAACTGGTTTTCAGAAAAAAATTATATTTCCTTATAAAAATGTTAAAAAAAACAATTGTGAGAAGAAAATGACAACCACTGTATACTAGAATGTTAACATTTCAAGTTTGTGATTTTTCAGTATGCATACTTTGTCTCCACTCAGTCCCTCTATGCTTAATAGACAGTTATATCTATATATACACACATACATTTATATGTATATATTTGTATATGCATATATACATATATTCATGGAAATATATGTAGCAAAGAGGATATCTCCCACATAAAGAGGTTGTCATTGTGTGTTCTGAAGGGAGGCAGAATAGACATCCTTTCTCCTGCAAACCCTGTCCAAGTGAGACCATAGTTTCTGCAGAGATCGGTCCTCAGAGAAATGATGCGCCAGGATAGAATTGTGTCTTTCTGCTTCTTTAGATAATATTAGTCTATGGAATTTGATTTTCAAGTTCAAGCTAATTTCCAATCATTCTCTCATTATTAGGGGAATAAAACCCTGAGTTTTATATCTGAGGCTTCTTTCCTACAAAATATCAGTTCCACAATGAATACTCGAAGCAAATAGCAAAAACAAAACAAAACAAAAAAATCCTTTGATCCAAATGAAAAACAAAACAAAACAACCAAATCCCTAAAATCAGAGAAGATATACATAGGAAAATATATATCAGAAAATCCATTTTGAAGTAGCTTTGAGAACTCAACCAATTCACTTAGTTCAGTCAAGAGAGAATTTTAGATGTCATCCAAGGATTAGTTCTCTGAAGTCTCTAATGTAGTATGCAGGGTTGCCATGTATTTTTATGTAAACTTCATTCTAGAGTCAGCAACCTGTGGTAGGGTTGGTGTCTTCCATCTTTTCTCTCAAAGATAGAAGATAGAAATGTCCAAAGTGACCTCTGAATCCAGAAAGACTCTGATGACTCAAAGAAAATCTAAATAAACTAGAGAGACTAGAGTTCTCATACCCTTTCTAAGTTTTATTTCTAACAATAAAGAGAGAGCCCCATAACAATGGGCTTTGGGACTGGGGTTACATTTACATTTATCTTGAAAGTAGTTTTTGGCATACATATGCATATGCATTTTTGTAGTAAAGGACGACTTACTTAAGTCTTGTTAATTGGTTTATATTTATTGTTTTGTGCCTCTCTATGGCTTTATATCCTCTGTCATTAGTCCTATTAGATACCCAGTATTATAATGATGTAATCATAATAGATTTAACAGCAAAAAATAATTCTACTTGTTGAAGTTCCATAGACTAATATTATTGACACAATTCTATCCTGGAGCACCATTTCTCTGAGGAGAGCAGTGGCCAATCACCAATAATCATAGTATAAATAAATGAAATATATTCTCTGCAAAATTTCTTTGCCACATATCTTCAGCATCCTGAAATATATCTAGGAATGGAGCCATGTTATCTCATTTGCCTTGAAGCTACAAAATAATCTTGGCCATCCTCATTATTACCATGTAAGGAACAGATGGCTACATAATTTGTCCTATAGAAAAGAAATATGACAAGACCCGACCTTCTTGAAAGAGAGTATTTTGACTCCAAGAAAGTATTGATCCCACTTGTCATATGTAATCTGACTCAAAATATTAGTCAAATTATCAGGTTCTAATGGGGATGCCTGTAGACCACTAATTAATGTAAAATTGTGTGTTCACAATGAAGTCAATTTTGCTTAGAAGAATATTTTCCAAGACTTATACAAAAATATTCATAGGTGCTTGCTTTGTGGTGGCAAAAAATTGGAAAATGAGGGGATGCCCTTCAATTGGGGATTGGCTGAACAAATTATGGTATATGTTGGTGATGGAATACTATTGTGCTAAAAGGAATAATAAAGTGGAGGAATTCCATGTGAACTGGAACAACCTCCAGGAATTGATGCAGAGTGAAAGGAGCAGAACTAGGAGAACATTGTACACAGAGACTGATACACTGTGGTAAACTTGAATGTAATGAACTACTCTACTATTAGTGATGCAATGATCAAGAGCAATTCTGAGGGACTTATGAGAAAGAATGCTATCCATATTTAGAGGAAGAACTGTAGGAGTAGAAACACAGAAGAAAAACAACTGCTTGATCACATGGTTTGATGGGAAATGATCACCCTAGTGCAAATATCAATAATATGGAAATAGGTCTTGATCAATGATATATATAAAACCCAGTGGAATTGCGAGTTGGCTACAGGAGAGGGGCTGGGGGAGGGGAGGGAAAGAACATGAATCTTGTAACCATGGAAAAATATTCAAAATTAATTGATTAAATAACAATTTCCAAATTAATAAAAGAATTTTCCCAATATTTCTCTTTACATATACATATATCTCAAAACCACTTTATTAGTGTTATTTTTATTGTTATATTTTTGAATTAAATTTCCATGATCAGAAACTAATTATTATTATTAGAATTAACAAAAGCTAATCCAATGTTAATTGGTTAATATAACTTGGGGTGCTAGTCATTAGCTCCCTAAAAATGAGGAGGTTGTCTACAAGGGCTCAAGGTGATGGTAGAAAAAAGATCCCAACAAGTTCCTTCAAAGTTTTTGAGAACCCAAAGAGGGAGATGTAACAGGCCCACCCTAAGATATTAAGACTAAAGATAAACATGTTACAAATACATATATACAATTAAGAGAATTAAAATTATTTTGTTTCATTTAATAATTAATTTTGTACTATAATTGACCTCTTATGCATTATTGCTCCATTTCATTGTAACCTTTCTCCATTCTTGAATTAAGCTAAGGAATATAGTTTTCCCTCCACATTAGTTTAAAAGTGTGGTTGAAAGGAAAAGTTGCTATTATTCATGCCATTAGCCCCTGAGACATCTGCTTGTTGTTTACTGGCTCCAATCAACTTACCTCTGTGCTGTACCCCAAAGCATATGTCTCTGTGCTTGCCTGTCCTCGTGCAGTTAGAGAAGAAATGATTTCATTCAAGGGGAAAGTGTTGGTACCCATCTCCTGGAAAAGATTACAAGAGGCAGATAAACCCCATAATACAATTAATATTCCTTAATTGTCAGAGAGGGTCATGATTAACCCCATCTCAATGCCAACCCATTTTTCTTAGTAGAGTCAATGATTTTACACACACACAGACACACACACACACACACACACACACACATGTGTTCCTAAACCCCTTTCTTTTCTGCATTGGGGTTGCTGGCCTTACTGAGGTGATCAGTCTGTTTTGTTTTATTAAGTTATACACATCAATACTAATAAATGGATTTTGTTAAAAGTATGTACCTCAGTTTACCTTTGTTGTGTTTACTTGTACCAAGACATACATTCACAATGCAGAATATATATCTATATACAGGCATACACATATATATGCATTGTAATTAAAGCAGTATTATATTACAAATAGATAACATATCTAGGAATGTTTATATATGTGTGTATCTTTATTTTTATGTATGTCTATATATATAGATTTGCAACATAATTGTTTCTGACCTTACTCTCAGAGCACCATGCCTATTACATTTCTATTTCAGCGTTCTCAGGTAACCTAAGGAGCGGCTATGGGTTTGTTCTTCACTCCACTGACTGTTCCTCCATTTATCAGGCACTCAGTGACTAGTTTTCCCATTTCCATTAAACTAGCATCTGATTAGCCATTACAAAGGGATATTTACTCAAAAGATATAGCAAGAACAAATATATAAACATTTATTCCAGGACCTAAGGGGTCTAACCAACCCTATTCCACATGAATAGGGAGGGAGTAAATTTTTTAAATAATATTTTATTTTCCTCCAATTATATGTAAAAAGCATTTTTAACATAATTTAATTTTTTTTTTTAGTTCCAAATTCTCTTTCCTTCTAACCCTCCTTCTCTTCCTCCTTCCCACTCCTCCTGTGGATAGTAAGCAATCTCATATAGATTTTACAAGTGCAATCATGGAAAATATTTTTCCCATTTTGTGGAAGAGTTCTCACATAAAAAAAAAAACAAAAGAAGAAAGAAAGTAAAATATAGTGTTTTGGTCTGTATTCAGACTCTATCAGTTCTTTTTCTTAGAGGTCATGGCATTTTTTATCCTGAGTCTCTGGTATTGTTTCGGATCACTGCATTGCTGAGAATAATTAGGTCATTCACAGTTGTTTATCAAAAATATTGCTATCATACTATCTTTCACATCCATGTATTTATGATTTTATTTTGTGGTTTTGGTTTTGTATGAGTGTACTCTTATAACTATGACCATGGAAGTGAATTTTGCATGATAAACAATATATGACCCAGATCAAATCATTTATCATGTCCTGAAAGGGGAAGGGAAGGAACGGAAGGAGATGATTTGGATCGTATAATTTTGGAAAATATATGCTGGAAATTATTATTATATGTAACTGAGAAATTAAAATAGATGAATTAAAAATATTGCTGTCACTGTGTACAATGCTCTTCTGGTTCCACTCACTTTACTTTGCATCAGTTCATATAAGTCTTTTCCAGATTTTTCTGAAGTCATCCTGTTTATCATCAGGAGTAGCTATTTTGAAAACTTAATTTAGTTACTACACCACATTGATTCCTCCAACTTTATGGAATGAAAATGCATCTTAGCTATCACTAGTCTGATTTTCAGGAAGTCATTCCCCAAAATGCTCTTTTCTCTGCAGGGCATTAATGCTGTATAGGTGGCAAGACACCGTTTCTACAAATAACTGGATTCTAAGGATCCCTTTTGAACTCAGTAAGTGAAGTCACTCCCAAGAACTCTATTATGTTCACCCCAAGAGCCTAAGGCCATAAGGAGCAGGTTGAAGTTGATGGGTCATTTGGATTGATTCGCAGATAAACAGTCTCTTGTCAAGAGGTCAGTAAAGCCAAACCAGTTGCAGATTATCTACACATGCTCCACAATATATTCCTCGAATTCCCTCCTTTCTTCTACATGTTAGCACAATGCTTTCCCATAATCACCTTCTTAGGGTCTTCCATGTGGCGATGCCAATTGAGTTACTTTAATCATGTATCAGATTCCTATCACATATTTACCACACAACAAATGTTTTTAGGGTTCTTTTCTACATAAAGTTTCATTCCTTTAATTTTCTTTTAGGACTACAATGCTTTCATTGACACCAAACACTTTTGTACTTTAACACTGAGTACATTGAAATTTTAAATCGAAAACTCAAGTGAAATCTATAGGGAATACCATGGGTCCATTTTTATTTATATCTCTATATGGTTATGTTAGAGACAACACTTTGAAATTAAGCAGGCCTAGTTACACTTGGCCTAGACTTGCCTTTCCAGCATTTGTAACATTTATTGCAAATGAAATTTCATACCTGATGAACCGCCAGTCTGAGAAGCACATCTGCTAGGATAGAAGATTCATTTTTGTAATTATCTTGATATTTCAAAGCTTTCCCATTATAAGTGAAGAATTTATAGCATAACTTAGGCAAACAGAAGAAGATAAGATCTTTTACTTGCTTATGAGGAAACATTTTCAATGTGTGAATTTGGTTGTGGTTATTGTTGTATGTGAAACATTGAGAGTAATCTAAGTATGATTTTAGTGATTTGAAATATTATTCAACATGCTTTTTTATTCTTAAATTTTAAATTATAAGTTTTGTGAGGGCAAAGGTCTTGTTTTCTCTCTTCCTCCTGACTAACAAAGTTGGCACTTGATATTTTCTGTAGAAGTGAAGTTAATGAAATTTGGACATCCTTAAGAAGATTCCCCATAAGGTATTAGTGGTATCTTATATATTATATAAATAAAACATGATTCTACTTTATGAAACCGGCATTTTAAAATGAACATAAAACAATACATCAGAGCTCTTGAACTCTTGACTTGAAGCAAAAAAAAAAAGAAAATTCACTTGGGACTTAAGTGGACATTAAAATAAAAAAATTGTCTGGATTTGTTGAGTATAATTATTTTATTAAAATCCTTCAGGTTGTAGCAACAGGCTACCTAAATATTTGAAGGAGAGAGGACCCGTCTTATAGGTATCCCATTTTCCCAGACCATTTGTAGAAGTCTTTCTTTTTTTTTTCTAAGATATTTTATTTTCCCAATGACATGTAATAACAATTTTCAACATGGCTTTTTCAGAAATTATAAGAAACAAATTGTCTCCCTCCCTTCCTTCTCTCCCCCTCCTGGAGATAGTAAGCAATTTGATCAAGGTTATACATGTATTATCATGCAAAATAGAATTCAATATTGGTTATTGTTGTAAGAGAATATTCATGTAAAACCAAAACCCCTAAATGAAAACATAAATAAAGTGAAAAATTGCATGCTTTGATCTGCATCTGGCTCCAACAGTTTTTCTCTGGAGGTGGAGAGCCTTCTTTGTCATAAGTCCTTCAGAATTGCAGGACGAATCTTTTTTTTAAAATAATATTTTATTTGATCATTTCCAAGTATTATTCATTAAAGACAAAGATCATTTTCTTTTCCTCCCCCCCACCCCCTGTAGCCGACGCGTAATTCCACTGGGCATTACATGTTTTCTTGATTCAAACCCATTGCTATGTTGTTAATATTTGCATTAGGGTTTCCTTTAGAGTCTCTCTTCTGTCATGTCCCCTCAACCGCTGTAGTCAGGCAGTTGCTTTTCCTCGGTGTTTTTACTCCCACAGTTTATCCTTTGCTTATGAATGGTGTTTTTTTTGCTGGATCCCTGCAGATTGTGCAGGGACATTACACCGCCACTAATGGAGAAGTCCATTACATTCGATTATACCACAGTGTATTAGTCTCTGTGTACAATGTTCTCCTGGTTCTGCTCCTCTCACTCTGCATCACTTCCTGGAGGTTGTTCCAGTCTCCGTGGAATTCCTTCACTTTATTATTCCTTTTAGCACAATAGTATTCCATCACCAACATATACCACAATTTGTTCAGCCATTCCCCAATTGAGGGGCATCCCCTCATTTTCCAGTTTTTGGCCACCACAAAGAGTGCAGCTATGAATATTCTTGTACAAGTCTTTTTGTCCATTATCTTTTTGGGGTTCAAACCCAGCAGTGGTATGACTGGGTCAAAGGGAAGATATTCTTTTGTCGCCCTTTGGGCATAGTTCCAAATTGCCCTCCAGAATGGTTGGATCAGTTCACAACTCCACCAGCAATGCATTAATATCCCGACTTTGCCACATCCCCTCCAGCATTCATTACTTTCCTTTGCTATCATGTTAGCCAATCTGCTTGCTGTGAGGTGATACCTCAGGGTTGTTTTGATTTGCATCTCTCTGATTTGTAGAAGTCTTTCTTAAAAGGCCCATGACGCTATTGACTTGGTTACTGAAAAATTTCTTGTTCTTAATCCATCTGAAATTTCTAGGATCCCTTAAATGACTTGCCCTATGTCACCCAACTTGTAGGTGTTTGAATCTTCAGATTTAAAACTAGGACCTCAATCCAGTGAGCCACCTAGCTGCCTGCATTTTGTACCAATTCTAAGACAGAAGGTAAAGGGTTAAAAAAAATTGTGTGGGTCAACCACAAAGGGGTTGATTGTGGGTTAAATGGATCTGGGGTGTAATTTAAGAGCAAGCTACAATTAGACATATCATATATTGTTTATCCTACTCTTTCCTAAGAGCATTTCATGCATTATAAAACACAAAATAGCTCAAAGACAAACCTCCTGCAATAAGTTACATAATATGCATGGTCTGATGGTTTGCTGTTCATCTCATGGAGCTAACTTTAAGGATCTCCTATTACTAAATGCCCTAATAAGCCTTGGATTTATCACTATGTCTTTGTTTGCCTCTTTCCTCAGAATTTCCATCACAAACAGATACAAAATGATACATCAGTGTCCTGGTCCAGAACAACAAATGCCCACATGGATTCTCTAGTTACCTCCATGATTCTATTTTTTCCCCTCTTCTCTCTTTGTTAAGAGTAATTGTTTTATAATTCTCTATATTTAGATTACATTCAGACTATTATTTCCACTCTAACTGTCAAGTTTTCAAAGGATTTTGACAAATTAGATTGCATCCAGAAGAAATGATGACCAGGATGGTAAAAGACCTAAGAATTATACTATGTAAAATGAATGGTTAAAGACATTGGAGCAGTTCAATTTGTTCAATAGTCTCACGCTCATAAGATCATAGGGATAGAACTAGAGGAGACTTTAAGGTCACTTATTTTGATATCATAATTCTAAAGGTGAGGAAATAGAGGGCCAGAGAATTGAAATGCATTGACCCAGAGCCACATAGAGAGTAAATCAGAAAGCTAGAGTTTATAGCTCAAGTTATTTTCCTCCAAAACCAGCATTAATTCCTTGATAGTATTGTAGGTCTGAAGAGGGGCAGTGGGAGATGAATTGAATTCAGTTTAAGTAGTGATAAAGATACATAAAATGATAAAAAGATAATATGAATATTGGGAACAACACATATTGAAATTAATAAAATACTGTAGATGATAATGGGGCCAAAGGAGAGATCTATATCAACAAAAGTTGATAAAGAGGTAAATTTCCCAAGTTATAAAAATGTCTATGAGATTTTGTATGCATCCATCTCTCTCTCTCTCTTTCTCTCTCTATACATATATACATATATATAAAATTATATACAGTTATGTGATAATTACATAGGACAGATGTTAATTCTGACATTTCATTTTTGAAAGCAATGGTCAGAAATGTATGCTTACTTACATTAGATTGACTCAGATGTCAGACCAAACAATATATGTTGTTTTATGTTTGATGTAGATAAATATGGTGGGATTGGACATATTCTGTCTCCAAGAGAAACTATAATTGCTACCTTTGCTACAGAATAAGCCTGTGCCAGCAATACTAGCAATTTAGAGGGAGGGGGTCAAACAGGATCCAGCAGTTTGGTTCCTGGATAATCTCTATGGTCTCCAAGAGGGGTATCAAGTTAGAGTATCTCTCTGTTACACAAAATATATTTGTAATCTAGGGAGCAACAAGTCAAATAAACAAGCATTAATTAAGTATCTACTCTGTGCCAGGTGGTAGGGTAAAATGAGTTTAGAATAAAATTTATTTTTCTAGCTTCTGTTAAAGGAAGGGTGATAATACTAGCTTCTATCACCAATTTAGCTGCCTCCCACAAAATGCTGGTTACATAAACCATCATCTTAAGTAGCTAATAAAACTATTAAAGTAAGCAATAAACAGAAATTGTAGAAATTATGCAGAGTATGTTAGACAATAGAATATCCAGAATAAATGGACTCTTCTGTTTGGGAGCAAGAGAAAATTAACTCAACTTCACAAAGGAGAGAATAATCCTTGGAATAAATGGATGGGGAGTACCTTTTTAGGAGATTTAAGGGTCATAGGTGCTGGAAGTCAGGGGGATCTCCAATCTACCATTTAAAAGTCCATATTTGCCTTTTTCTGCCATCTTTATCAGGGCAGGTAAGTGGTATTGTGTAATTAGGATTTGTAAGCCAGGATTCTCTCTTTCTCTGAGAATTCCAAGTTCCTTCTCATGTTATGTGCTAACATAGGGAGGATATAAATTTTGTGTAGCTCTGTGTTTGATCTCTTTTCCCACTAAGGCAGCTGGGAAACTTTTTTTTACTCAGGCTTTTACTTTTGTCCTTTTATTTCTTCTACTTCAAGTGATTATTAATAAATCTTATAAAATATAGTACTTGGAGCTATTGGATATTAATTTAAATTTTATATTTGTTGGTGAGCCACTACGGAAGATAGAATCCTTTATCTTCTTTTAAAATAACCTTTGAGTAAAGATAAGGAGTTTTCTTGGTGGTGGGGACCCGCCCACCATAAGAGCTGCTGCTCCCTGACTGCTGCCTCCCACAGCTGATTTCCCAAATCTCCCACGTGAAAGGTAAAGTATATATTTCCCTTATATTACTAATAGCTGAGTGGCTGCTACTGGCCCCCTGCCTCACACAGCCTCAAAACCCATAACCATGTGACTTCAGCACCACTGGTTTCCTGTTGGCTTGGAGCAGGAGAGCAGCCCCTTACATGCTTCCCACCCTACCCTACTCCTAACTTTCAGGCTAATTTTTAAGCTGACCCTCTGGGGTTTTCATGCTCCTGGCTGAGAGGGTGGAAACTGAGGGGTTAGCCTGCATGGGAGTTTTCTGTGCCACCCTCCACACTCTAAAACCCAGCATAATAGGTGGGGCAGGTAGCAAGCCAGTGGATTTGAAGTCAGAATTTTGGAAATCAGTCTCTGGGGTTTCTTGACCCAAACATAAGGTGGAGCCTGTATTCTCTACTCAAATACCCCTTTGTTCTCCCTGGTGTTTTTGCCCTTAGGGCTGTGATGGTGAACCTATGACATGCGTGTCAGCACTGATATGCAAAGCCATTTTTGATGACACAAAGCTGTATGTGGGCTGCTCCATGCAATGGCTGCGGGGGTGGGGGGGTGAGCAGCATGCACCAGGTGGCTGGGGTGCGTGGGGCTCCGGGGGCAGGGAGGAAGACTGCGTGCATAGAAGGAGCATGCGTGGGCAGGCAGGCTGTTGGGCAGCTTCCGCTACTTTCATGGTGCCCCTGGGCCAGCTGGATGAGAGGGGCATGGTGTAGCAGGGCCAGGACAGAGGAAGACTGGGTGGGGCTGGGGCCCATGTGCAAAGGAGGAGTGTCCGGAACAGATTACCTGACACTTTTAGCACCCTGAAAAATATAGCAATGGTTTTACTTAAAATTTTCCCCTCTACGTACTTTTGTCAGACCTTATTCTCAGCATCAAATAATATAAAAAACGAACAAAAGAAACAGATTGACCGAAGAAGTTAGTAGCGCTTCCTTGAGCTTGAAGTGTGCAAAATACTAGCCTTCAATTGAAGATTTAACCAATGAAATTCAGCAACAAAAAAGTCACTAATAGGCAGATTAGTTAAAGGTTTCCCCCTTGTCTTCACTTATCTTAGTTCATGGCACCCAATACAAGTTAAATGGTATCAAGACCAACAAAAGAAACCGACTGACAGATGAACAAAGAAGTAATTAAGCAAGTAAGTTAAATAATTAGTTTTTGGTTTATTAAATACAGTTATATATTACAATTATACATTTTTGTTATTTAAACTATAAATATCACAAAATTATGTTTTTTTCTTGAAGTGACATACCACCTGAGTTATGCTCAGTTTTTTGATAAATTTTGACACACCAAGTTCAAAAGGTTGCCCATCACTGTCCTAGGGGGAAGGAGAAGGAAGAATGCTTTTCCAAACCTCTTAGATAACTCCTGAAGGTTTTTTTTTTTACCTTCAAGTAAGTGTCTTTTGTTTTCCCTGTAATCAAAAGCCATAGAGCTTATCTGAGGAGTAATGATGCTACAAAGCATGGTTCAAACTCTAAGGGTATAGGTTTTGTTCCCAGAGAATTCTACTAAATTGTAAAAGTTTGCAAGTTTGGATTGACTCTTTTTAATTCTGTTACTGGCTCTATTTATGTTCATTCCACATTTTACACTTTATTTACTTACTCTCAAGAATAAAAAACAGAAATTTAGCCTGCTTAACTTATGGACCCAAATGGACACTTTTGAAAGAATCTTAAGTCATCTCAAGATGCAAATGGAAGATCCCTCCCCATCCATGCCTCAGGTTGAATACCTCCTTTCTTGCCTTGTGAAGCTCCTGGCTTCCCCATCTTCCCTTTTCCCTTCTCCTCACCCCCAGTCCTCCCCATTCCCAGACCAACCCCTCCCTCTCACCTCTCCTGCTCTTCCCCCTCCCCTTACTTACTCTGTAGCCTCACAGAAATCTAGCCAAGAGACAAGAACCAAAAATAATTCAGTTAAAGGCCTATTCCCCCAAGAGAAAAGCCTACCTTAAATAAATAAGGATGGTCTCTAAGGCACCCTGCACCGTTTACCTCCCAAGATATTAAGAAATTCAAGCATTCTTTTGAAGATGAGCCTATTGTAATTATTAAGAAGCTTGACAACATTTTTGTGTAAGCATGATCCTGCATATCAAGATGTGGAAAATTTATTCCAAGTCTTTTTGACAGAAAGATAGAAAAATAAAATTATTTATTTTGTTAATAAGGCCCAGGGAAAGAATGTAGTTCACTGGCTGGAGCAAGACCCTAGATGGGATGGTAATGACAAGGGGGATTATTTACAACTATGCCAGGCTAGAAAGGAATTGCTAAAAGCAAAGAAAGATTGTTCTAATAGGCCAGATACATGGACCAAGTTTGAGAGTTTTAAGCAATCAGAGGAGAAAACTCCCTCCCAGTTTATATATAGAATTATTGAGCTGGGAGGTAGATATATAGATCTAGATCTCTCCAAAGTCAGAGATGTCAGGCACATTAGGAGACAGTTTGTAAATAACTGTTACAAAGTGGTCAAAGATTATTTTAAGACAAACTGTTCAAACTGGCCTAATATGGACCTTGAGGAATTGAGGAGAGTTGCAGTTGATGTATCTAAGACCATGAACAGAAAAATGATGAGACCAATGAATTAGTAGAGACATTAAGGAGGGAAATAAAAGCTTTAACTGAAAGATTTGAAAAAGAAAAAGCAGGTTAAATGGCCATTGACCTTTTCAAGAATCCAAAAATCAATCATTTACTTGCAATTCTGTGCAAAAAGGGGTCATATAATGATGAACTGTAAGAAGTGGAATCAGATGATTAGAACTAATAATTTTAGAAGTAATAACAATTATAGAAATAATAATCCAAATGAGGCAAATAATAACTCTCACAACAACAATATATGCAAAGTGGGGCTTGTCCATTCTATAATCAGGGTGAAAATGCCCCTCAGTGTGGGGGATCCCAGAGAAATACCCAAGGATCTTTATAAAGGTTTGAGGTGGGGGTAATGGTGCTGGGATTGGAGAGTGAAACCTTTGATTTCTCAGACCCTGATGTTTTAATGCCAGTTATCCCTGTCCATCCCCCCCCCCCCACTCCCCATAGTGATGAACCTCACATAACCCTGAAAGTTGAAAATACATATTATGATTGCCTCTTGGACACTGGAGCCTTCAGGTCAGTATTGATGAGTACACATGATTCTCATTGTGATTCCATTGGCTCACTAAATGTAGTTGGGGGTTTCAGGGCTACCCCTAAAGGTCCCAAACCTTTCCCCTTGATGGTATCTGTGGGATCCCTATCAGTAGAACATTCTTTCCTTCTAATGTCTAGCTCCCCAATAAATTTGCCAGGGAGAGATCTTTTATGCAAGCTTAGAGCCACAGAATCCTTCAATTTGCTCCCTGTACTTCTTTCAGACAGTCGGGAGATGCATGAACCTCCCATCTTTGAAATCCCAGCTGATGTACCTGAGTCTCTCTGGGTCACATCATCTTCAGTTGTTGGCCTACTTAAATCAGTGGGTCCTATTCAAATCAAAACAAAAGGTAGTCTGCCTCCTTCTATTCTTCAGTATCTTCTATTAAAAGAGGCAGTTTAGAGAATAACTGCAGTAATAGATTCATTAATTGAGCAAGGAATAATAATTTCATGCAAATTTGAATATAATACACCCATCCTACCTGTAAAAAGACCAAAATTAGGCCCTGATGGAAAAACTATCTATAGATTTGTCCAGGATTTAAGGGCTGTAAATAATCTTGTCATAAAAAAACCAAAAAACAAAAACATCCTGTGGCTCCAAACAGAGCCTCCAATGACCTCATTTATTCCTAGCACAGCAAAATATTTTATTGTAGTAGACCTCTGTTCAGCTTTCTTCTCAATCCCTATTCATGAGAATTTCAGGAATATATTTGCCTTCATCTGGAAAGGTTTCCAATGGACTTGCTCTTAATTGCCACAAGGGTACATGGACAATCTGACTTTTTTTTCTCATAAGATTAAGCAAATATTAAGTTTAAGGAGAACTGTTTGGTACACTTTTTAGATGATTTGCTCTTGGTCTCACCAAATGCCACAGTATTCCAGGAAGATAGCAAACATCTCCTTTTAGAACTGCAAAAGAGAGGCCACAAGGTCTCTAAGGCAAAGGTTCAGTGGTGTCTCCCCAGAGTGAAATATTTAGGGTTTATTTTTACTGCTGGTGCCTGCTCCATTTCCTCCAAGTTCATTGAAGATGTTCAGAAACTGAGCACACCATCCACTAAGAAACTGTTGAGGGCAGTTATTGGAGCCACAGGGTTTTGTAGGCAGTGGATCTCTTGCTATGGGGAAATCATTAAACCCCTTATTGCACTGACAGATATTCAGTCTCTGAATCTCTTAAATTAGAGGCAGAATACCTGTCAACTCTTTCTAACTTAAAACAAGCTATCCTGTCTGTCCCTGCTCTAGGCATCCCAGATTACACAAGTCATTACTTTGTATATATATGAACAGAGAGGGGTAGCTTCAGCTGTTCTAACTCAAACTCTGGGACCTGCTCAGTGCCCAGTTGCTTATTATTTTCCCCAGCTGGACCCAAGAGCTTCAGGAGCAACACCATGTCTTAGAGGTGTAGCTGCCATAACATTGCTAGCAACTAAATTTGCTGATCTACTTTTGGGATGCCTTTTAACCATAATGTGCTCACATGAAGTTGAAGCATTGTTGCTAAGACATAAAACACACACATTTTCTGATCAGAGACTTGCAAGGTACAAGGTAACATAGGGAGGATATAAGTTTTGTGTGGTTCTGTCCTTGCTCTCTTTTCCTACTAACATGCATGGGAAAACTTTTCTTTACTCAGCCTTTTATTTTTGTCCTTTTATTTTTTCTACTTCAAGTGATTATTAATAAATATTATAAAATAAAATACCTGGAGTTATTGGATAATAATTTAAATCTTATAGTATAATAGATGGAATGCAAGGCCTGCAATTGGGAAGACCTGTGTTCAAATATGGCCTCAGTCACTTATTAGCTATATGACCCTAGACAAGTTACTAAAATTTGTTTACCTCAATTTCCTCATCTATAAAATGAGTTGGAGAAAGAAAAGGTAAACCACTTCTATATCTTTGCTAAGACAACTCCAAAAGGAGTCATAAAGAGTTGGACATGCCTGAAAAAGCACAAACAATATCAATCATCTTTATCAAAGACCTCCAATCATGTGGTCATATCTTCTTCCTGTTTGTCTTACATAGTATTGTGGGTTCGGAGAACTCTTAGGTTCTCTGGGAGTTGGGTTCCCTGACATTTTCACAGTGCTATATGTAGTGTAAGCGGACTATTTTTCAGGACACTGCCTAGCTTGACTAAGCCAAAATGTTTATCTCTTTTTCCCCTCTACCTCTGTCTATGTCTATCTCTGCCCCTCTGTCTATCTCTGTTTCTCACATACACACATAAAACAGATTGCAGGTATTTGCAGTCACACATTTTATTATAAATAGTAGTCTCTCGGTAATATGTATCTGAATATGTGTATATTTGTATGTATATAAATATATACACAGGGCAGCTAGGTTGTATGATGGATATAGTACTTGGATTGAAGCAGGAGATTCAGCTTCCTGAGTTCAAATGTGACCTCAGCCACTTACTAGCTGTGTGATCCTGGGCAAGTCATTTAACCCTGTTTAGCTCAGTTCCTCACCTATGAAAAAGAAGGAACTGGCAAAGCACTCTAGTATCTTTGCTAAGAAAATCCCAGATAGGGTCACAAAGAGCTGGACACAACTGAAATGATCGAATAACAACAGCAATAAATTTTTATTATCACACAAACTTATACATAGTTATGAAAATCATATAAGACAAGCAATAATTCTAACATTTCATTTTGTGAAAGCAATGGTCAGTGCTTACTGACCTTAGGTTGACTTAGATGTCAGACCTTGACAAAAATGAAGCTAGATTAAGTTGGTTTCCTTACCTTTAATTATACATTGATCATATTATATATTTGTATGTAAAGTGCTAGACTTTGTGACATATACCATTATCTTACAAATTCAGAAGAGAATCTCTCATTTATACATCAAGATTATTCAAGAATTCTTAGAAGATACAACAAAAGAAATAACTGTGTTCAATGATCAATGTTAAATGAAAGTTAATCATAAAAAAGGGACACACATGCTTACTCAAAGTATTCACCATTGTGATAGATATGTTAGAGACTGGCTAAAGAGAGTTTCCTTGTGAATGGTGAGGGCCTCCACAAGCTACTATTTGTAGAAGAAAATTGCACCATTTACATGAAATCTCCAGAACATTTCAGAGTCTTTTGGAAGAAATATAGAATACTTCAAAAGCGTTTAGGCTATCTATAAGCACAGGAAAGATTACAGTGATGAAGAATCACTATGGCTCAGATTTCAACAAGCATTTGAACAGATTGCCTCTAGAAATTGTCTAAGCATGTGCAGGTATGTGTGACAGATAGTAAACAGACAATAAGCTAGATCACCTCAATGTGTTGATTGGTTTACTATCTTTTTCATCTTTAAAATTACTATTTGTTATGTGGGATGACTTTCTAGGAAAGCAAGGGATACTGGGGAGAATAATGATGATCTAAAAAGTAGAAAATTTTAATAAATTTATTTTATAAAAAAAGGAAATTAAGGCATTTGTGTAAGATTAAAAGCCTTCTAAAAGTGAAACAACTTAGAAAGTATCAGGATTCAGGTTTTTTATGCTATTATTTTCTGAGTTCTTCCCAGTGGCCTTTGATCTCTCTCTATAATCCAGGGCCATCTGTGGTCTCTGCTCCCTGGGCCAGAGTCTGGGAGTGACCTCAAGTGTTCCTTAACACCCCTCCTAATCCCACCCTACCCCACCCAAGCAACACAAAAAAATACTGCATTCTTCTATTGCCAGAAGCCCCAGCTTGCTCCTGTGGGCTGTACCTACCAATAGGGACTCTGTGACCACAGCCAGTAGGGCCTCCCTCTCAACAACCTCACTCACCTCAGCCTGGAACAGTGTCTCTGGTCAGTGGTTCTGGGGCCTAATCATCCCCTGGTCATCTACCCAGCCCCAACACATTTTGTGGGTGGAAATCTCAGGAAAGTGATGGCAAACCTTTTGGTGATGGAGTGCCATGCCCCTCCCCTCCCCTGAATTCAGGACATCCCCTTCCCCAGCTTACCCAACTAGGGGAGGGAGGAAGAGCTCCCATTGGGCTGATGAGTGGAGGGGCTGGTGAAGTGATATAACCTTGCCCATATATCTGTGTTGTTTAGATCATTTAAATTTTATTATAAGTCAATGCTAAGGATTCTTTAAGATAACACATTTTATTTCCTGCTAATTCTCATTTAGAATGATTTAGGCTTTATGAATCACTTTTATAAGTATATACTTAATAAAACAAAGTGAGACCAAGTTAGTAGTAGTAAATATGGGCCTGGAAAGTGTTTTTCCTTTTCACCTAGGAACTGGCTTAAGTTCTTATAGGAGCTTTCTTTGTAAAATGTAATCAACACTTTTCTATGGCCTAACTTTCAAATGTTTTAATCTCAAAAAGGGAAATGTTCCTCTTCACAAAGAAAACAATGGAAATTCCAGTGGAATTTATTTCATATTATAATATTAGTCACATCTATTTATGTATTATTACAAAAAAGCAATTTGTTTTAGTCATTCAGCACCATCCATTTCCAGTCTTTACTCCCTGGAAGGACAAGCTATAGAAAATGTCAGTATGGTCTGTTTTGAATCCTGTTCACTTCTCATTCTATACTATTTCACTTGGTGATCTCAATATATCTCATGGATTAAATGGCCATCTCTATTCTGATCATTCTCCAATCTACTTATCCAGACCTAATTTTTCTGCTGACCTCCATTTTTTTAAATTTCTAGCTGCTTATTAGACATCTCAACTGGATGTCCCATAGATATTTCAAATTCAACATATCCAAAACTGAATTTGAGACGAAAGAAGTAGAGATATTGCTAGAAAATTACCATAATTAAGAAGTCAGGCTAACCTATTTGTGAAACAAGAAGGCAGCCGCTAATGCCAGTAATAGAAACAGGGTTGCCAGTCACCATTGGCAACATGAAGAATCTAGACATCTAAGTTAGCATAAGGTAGTGATTGAATTCTGTATTTTAGAGAAGTTGAGAGAGGGCATCTATCACATAAAACATTTAGTTGACAGAATAATAATTGTTGACAATAGTATAACACTTGAAGATTTGCAACTCACTTTATATTCATTATCTTATTGCATCCTCACAACAATCCTGCAAGGTAGGTATTGAGCTTCATGGATGAGGAAACTGATAGGAGAGGATAAGGAAGCACATAGCAGAGCTGGTGTTATGTAATGACTGACTGCTAAAATGTCAATGTGAATATTTACATCTTCAGAATCAAAAATGCTATAAATCATAATTTGGTTGATTGTTTTGTTTCTTTTCTAGACAAGAAAATGATGGTAATAGTATTAATAATGCAAATTAAACTTAAAAGGGATACATTTACTTTTCTACCTTTTCCCATCCTCAAAAATAGTCAGCTTAATCCGGCCTCAGCCACTTCCTAGCTGTGTGACCCTGGGCAAGTCACTTGACCCCCATTGCCTAGCCCTTACCACTCTTCTGCCTTGGAGCCAATACACACTATTGACTCCAAGACAGAAGGTAAGGGTTTTAAAAAAAAATAGTCAGCTTAAAAATAATATTTACCCAACCATGGTCTGAGGTATTATTTGTACCCAAACTATTCCTGACTTCAAGTCAAACTTTCTACTCACTGTGCCATCATGTCATGGTGTAAAGGGTGAAATTATGGCTGAGACTGAATGTAAAATTTAATTTAGGTTGCCAAAGATTTTATTTATAAAAATCCTAATGAAAAACCCAAATAATAAAATACCCAAGTCATCTGCCAAATTTTATGGTGATTTAATTGATATAGTGGAGAAGATTAAGAAGAAGGGAGAAGGAAAGGGTGAAGGATTTCTTCCCCTCCCCAACCCCCCAGCTGATATTGAGTGGGAAGATTAGAAGATCTAGAAAGTAAGGGTTTGGAGTATGAAGGAGGAAGGAATCAACCTGAACTCCAAAAGAGGATCAGCTGAGATGCCTGAACCTGATCAGGTCAAGGACAAAACTCACCTCCAAAACCCAGACAATAACTGCCACTACTCCCAAGATGTCAGAATGCTGCCAGCCAGAGTCGCCTGTCCAGGGAAAGAGCAAGGGACAGGAAGTGACATGCTTTCTATGGACGTTTTTACATCACTTTTCTGAGTCTCATCTGTACCAATGAGGACTTAGCTTGACTTAGGGCAGCCCAGAGGTCTGTCCTTTTTTCTGCACATGTCTGTTGAAGGCTATTCCTTAGATAATTAAATCTTGAGTTTGATGCAAACCTTCAAAATCTTGTTAAACTAAGAAGGGAGGAGAAATGTAGAGTTTCCAAGACCTGATTCTGTTATTCCAAGTATCTCTATTGTTATTGATCAGGAAATAGCTAAATAAAATCTTCTAAAGAATGATCTGATTAGGGTGGAATAGTTTTAAAATTCACAATGGGGATGGTAGGAGCTTGGCCTGGACTTTCCATAGCCACATGTCTCCAAAATTTATTGTACTGGTTGTTTATTGGCACCCAGAGGAGTTGCAGAAGTGCATTGATATTGAGTATTTAAGTATTTAAGTTTGTTGATGGGACAGAAATTTGATTTTACAAAGTGTTTCTGTCTTTTTTTATCCTGTTAATTAATTTTGCCTACTCTACTTATGTTTTCTTCTTTTTCATATCATTAGGTTCAATTTCTTAGCCATCTTGATGATCACATGACAATTTAAGAAGGGCTTTAAATGTTCAACATGGGGAGTTTGTAAGAAAATTAGTTCCTTGGAGGAATTCCATGTGAACTGGAACAACCTCCAGGATTTGATGCAGAGTGAGAGGAGCAGGACCAGGAGAACATTGTACACAGAAGCTGATACATTATGGCACAATTGAACGTAATAGATTTTTCTACTAGCAGCAATGCAATGACCCAAGGCAATCCAGGGGACTTATGAGAAAGAACACTATCCACATCTAGAGAAAGAACTGTGGGAGCAGAAACACAGAAGAAAAACATGTGATCAATCACATAGTTTGATGGGTATATGATTAGGATCTTGATATTAAAATATCACTCAGCTGCAAATATGAATAACATGGAAATAGGCTTTGAACAATGATACATATAATGTAATCTTGGAAAATATTCTAAATAAAAAATTTTTTTAAAGAAAAAAAAAAGAAAATTAGTTCATTAATTAGATAAGCTGTGTTCAAATTAAGCTTCTTACAACCACTGCCTGTGTAAACTTGAAGAATTCACTTAGTCTCAGAGAATCTTAATTTCCTCACATGTAATATGAGGGGACTGAGTTAGATGGACTCTGAGGTCTTTTCAACCTCTAGATCTATGACCTGAAATATAGTTGAGAGCTCCTGAAATTTCTGGAGCATCATAGTCTGAGCCACATTATTCATGTCTAAATATTATTTTTGCCAACAGTTTTATTGGTGATAATAACAGAATGCCAGCATTTTGATATTTCAATTTTCACTATTGTTTTTTCTACCTCAATCTCCCATTATTTGCGAATGCATCTACAAAGTTAAAGCTACATGCATTATAAATAATGGGGGCTATACAATTTCAAAGGTTAGTTTCATCTCACCTTGAGGGCTTTTGATAATGGAAAGCTAGAATCTGAACCAGTGACTAAGATATACCAATACTATACTAATGATGAATCTCAAACAAATTGCTCATTTCTCCTCACAAAATCATCTAAACCATGCACTTGACAAATGCAGCAAAAGGGAAGCAAGCAGGAAAACAACTAGAGCAATAAAACAATTGCTTAAAATATCAAAATTTCTTCTCAGACTTCAACCCTCATTCCCTCCACACTATATAAGCACCAGCTGTAACACAATTAAACTCAACAGTGCACAGGTGGTCCTAGGAATGACTAAAACAAGACTACTTCCCTCTAGGGCTCTTAAAATTAGAGTTTTTTAATTTCCATATTCTTTCCAAATCAAACTCAACAACAAATATTCGCATAGAAAGAAATTAGATTCAGCAGGGGAAAAACTCAATCAGCATGAGTTATAACCCAATTAAGCTACATAGCACTCAGGTGTTTGCAGGAGCCTTCTCACTTAAAAATTTCTTAACACAAATCAACTTATAAAAACACTTAAAAATTTTTAGGACTATTTTTATCTTTCAAAGTTGCCCTGACATATGGAACCTTTGAATTTGATATATTTATTTTGTTTCATGACAAATAAAGAGAACATAAGACCTGATCTAAATATTCAAATGGGAGATTTTTATGCTAGTGATTTTTATAAATAGGATTAATCCTGAAACTATGTTGATAAATAAAAACAACAACAGCATTATATCCTATATTGGATTATAGTATGTAGCTTAGTATGTAGGAGTCAAGTTCCTAAGCAGAGCTCCCAGGGACTTAGCTTCCTATACTGATAAAAAAAAAAGATATACTGACAAATCTAGATATCATGATAGCAATACTAATAATGATGAGAATTATTAAAATACCTCAACTGTTAAGCTAAGGTAGGAATTTAACAAGGGCTTATGTATATATTTATGTGGGAATGACAATATACTATTGACATGGGCACTGTACCCCAGAAACCCAGGCGAACTATTATCGGGGAAACTCCCTTGTTTTGCCTCCTCCTGACTCTGAGCCTAAAAACACCCAATGACCCCTCTAGGGCCCTGAGATGACTATCTTCCTTTGATAGTCCTCTAGATGGACAGAAAGATGCACCTTCAGGCCACATCTCGATCCTATCAGACATCTGTTTGTTCCCTAAAACTAAGGAATCTTTATGTCCCCAGGCAGACCCCAGTATGATCACCCCACCTCATGCCTGAATGACTAACTCTGTTGTAAAAAGTATAAAATCCCCAGAATTGATGTCATCTGGGGGAATAGCCTTTCCTTTCATGCTGTCCTCCCAAGGAACTGCTCCCCATCTTACTGTTCTACCTTGCTATCCTCCTGGCCACTCTCAACATTACTTTCTAAATTAATAAATCTCCTTTTTGTTTTTAAGCTAAGTTTTGGAGTCTTACATGCTTACAAAAGGTATCCTTCCCGAACCCCAAGGGTATCCTTCCTGCCCATAACACTATGACTTCTTCATTCATTTAAGCAGAATTTTCAAGTGCCTGCTATGTTCCAGGAACTTTGCTAAATGATGGAAATACAGTCAATATTAAAATAGTTCAGGGTCCCAGGAAACCATCTTAGGGAGAACAACATGTAGGAGTATAAATTTAACGTTAAGTAGTTGCTTCTGGATCCAAGCAAAGAGGCTACTATTCCAGTTCTTCGTCAATCTCAAAACATTTCCAAAGTTTACCTTGGTTTAGTCCTGGGAAAGTTGGCCTTAGAGGATTGGGGATAGTGTCCCTGTTTTAGCACATTTTGACTCATTCTTCTTTAATCTTAGTGACCTTGCAACAATTTTACTTATATAGTTTAGATTATGTCTCTCAACTAGGGTTTCTCCTTCAAAAGAAAGGAGTAAAAGAGTCCTCAAGTCATGTTGATTTTATCTCTGTAAAATCTGTCACATTTATCTTCCCCTCTCCTGACAGGGTCTCATCCCTTAAGCTTGAACTTTTACAGTGGTGTTCTGATTCATTTCCTTTTCTCAAGTTGTTCTCCGCTCATTCTTTTCTATTAAATTTTCCACTCAAATGTTGAATTGATCTTACTAAAGCATAGTGTCATTCTCCATCCTCATTTGATAAACCCCAGTGGCTTCCTATTACTTTCATTATCAAATATAAAATTCTGTATTGTAGCTTTTAAAGTAATAACCTGGCTCCTTTCCAGCCTTTCTATACTTTTCTCTCTTCCACATCATCACTGACCACCTTGCCATTCCTCACACAATACACTACTCTTAAATCTGTATTTTCATAGCTGTGATCCATTCCTGGAATTTGACCCTTCCTTATTTGTTTCTTGGCTTTCCTAGATTACTTCGTCTCAACTAAAGTCCTTCCTTTTATAGGAAGTCTTTCCCAGTTCTCACTAATACTAGTGTTTTCCCTCTGTCAATTATTAAATATTTGTTTTCATATTCTTCCTCCCTTTACACTTACCTAAAGAATAGGGATTATTCATTCCATTTCTTGGAAAATCATTTGATCTTTGTTTATCTTGGTTTAAAATGAAATAATATTTATAAAGTATTCTGCAACCCATAGAATGCTTTATAAGGGGGCAGCTGGATGACTCAGTGGATTGAAAGCCAGGCCTAGAGACAGGAAGTCCTGGTTTCAAATCTTGCTTCATATACTTCTTAGGCAGAAGGTAAGGGTTTAAAAAGTGTTATATAAATGCCAACTATTACTTGTTTCCACAGAGGGTAGAAAATTACTCAAAAAGAAAAGTTACTCAAATATTGAGTAACTTCTTTAAAACAAATTCTCACTTTCTGTCTTAGAATCAATATTATGTATTGATTCCAAGGCAGAAGAACACTAAAGGATTAGATAATGGGAGTTAAATGACTTTCCCAGGATCAAACACCCAGGAAGTGTCTGAGAGCAAGATCTTAACACAGGACCTTTGATCTCTAGGCCTGGCTTAGTTGCTCTCCTCTGTGAATTTTAAAAATTAATATTCAATACTATATTATATTTAATAATATTTATAAAATATTTAACTTGAAGCAAAGGGAAAGCAAAAGGCTAGAGCAACTGAGAGAGCTCCCCAGCCTTCACGTGGAAAATAAAAGAGGTGGAAGACCCAAACAGAAACTAAAATCCCAACAAAGTAAGGACGCACATACACAAAAGGGAAAAGGGAATTGTGGGAATTGTAGTCCTGGGCACAATATTCTAATTAATACATTTCTCCCTGTGATCCTTTGGGAGACCAGTCTCCCCAATGGATCATGAAAACATAACTAACATAACTTTAACTAGAGGTATATACAAATATCACAGTTTTTAAAGGGAAATTACAATAATTTGGGGATAAGAGGAAAATAAAAGAGAAAAAACACCATTATTAGATACATTGACAAAAACCAAATAGGGGCAGTCCCCTTTGGCATAAGAGTGTACATTCAAAACAAAAGCATTTCATAACTTATTTCCATGCATAATATTAATGCTAAACTCAGGAAAGTCAAGAGTGGACATTTGATAAAAAAGAAGCTTAAAATAGGATTTAGTAAGTTATAATTATTATTACAATCAGTCAGGAGACAGCTACCTCAATCTCATCAGAAAATGAAGCAATTTGTAAGGCTGCTAATGAGTCATTTTTCATTTCATCTTCTCTTTTCATGGTTAAGAAATGCCTGGTCCAGGTGTCAGACTTGGGCCAGTTTGATTCATGCCATTCTCTCCAAAAGTATTAGAGTAATTACTGGAGAATCCTCCCCAGATGTCATTCAGTTTCAGTTGAATACTCTTTGGACTTCTCAGCTCACAAGCTTGCCTCCAAACTTGGACACGTCTGTCTTGAGGTAAGTGTTCATTGCACTAAAACGAGGAAAGAAAAAATAAAAACAAAAGATGTAATTAAGTTTTAGGCTTATTTTAGAAGCCATATTCTCCTAGACCCCTTGAAGGTGAGTGAAATGGGAGAGTTAGGGCAGCTACCCTCACCCCTAAACTCCCTTTCCTGATGGAATTTGAAGCAGTCTTGATATGATTTGTAGACAGAAGGGAACAAAGAGACTGACAGGACAGGCTACTCTATTTTAAACATCTGCTGAGTCATAATTCTGACTTTGAAGAAAAGATTTTCCATCATTTCAATGTGCAAACCTTTTAGTCCTTCCATATATTTATAGCTGGAAGGAAGATCCATACTCCCATGTGGTTGACTAGGCTAATTCTATACATATTCCATAGAATGGTCCAATTCCACTTTGCTACATAAATTAAAAAAAAAAAACCAACCTCCCCCCCACCCCATAACATAGATTAAGACCCAAGGAGCTTTTTAGGCACCCTGAATAGAAGTAGCTTCACACAGCTAGTTAATATCAGAAGAAGAATTTGGATCCAATTCTTGCAAACTTCAAGCCCCAGCACTTTTTAGAGGAAGTTAAACGGTACAGGAAGATAAATGGTACAGATTCTGGAAGATCTGATTTCAACTTTAAATTCAGTCTCAGTCACTTACTTTCTGTGTGACCCTGAGCAAGTCACTTTACCCCACATGTGCCTTAGATTCATCAAATACGAAATAGAAGTTATAATAGCTCCTACTTCTCAGAGATATTGTGAGGATCCAATGAAATGGTATCTATAAAAGCACTTAGTTCAGTGCCTAGCACTTCCTATCTGCTAAATAGCCACTATATGCTAAGCTGCCTCTAAATTTGCTTATTTCACAGAGTAAAAACTAATGCCTAAATTATTTGAGCTATCATTCAAAATGGATGCTTATAGCCTTAAGTGACTGCTAAAGAGTATTGTGTCTAGTTTTGGTCCCAAAATTTCAAAAAGGACTTTGATATACTAAATGTTTATTGGTCCATTGAGGGAAAAATAAAGACTGTGAGAAATTGGAACATCTCTATGCCATATTACAATGGATTGAAGGAACTAGGGATAACTGATTTGGAGGGGTTAAAAAAAGACAAGAAAAATATAGATACTTCTGTCTTTGAGTACTTAAAAGGTTGGTTTATGGAAGACAGCTTAGATATGTTCTTCTTGCCATATTCTCTTAATTATTAGCTATAGAAGTGATTATTGGTTAGGCTCATTATGATCTTTGCCACTTCATGATTCTAAGGAAAGTTCAGAATCCAAATGTTATGAATAAAGTTTTAGTGATGGAGTTAAATATATTTTGGAGCAAAATCAGTTGTTTCTTTAATCAAGCAAATTCTGTTTCTCATATGTTTCAAATGGTCATATAGAAGGTTAATATTTTAGTGAGTTAGCCATAAATGATAAAAGTAATGCAGCAGTTATGCACAGAGAACAAAACTTTTAAGCATGGATTCCCTTGCTTTTTTAAGCCAATGAGATATAGTGAATAGCATACCAAATTATGGAGAAAATGCTCATTTGTTCATAGTTGGTTTGCATTACTTGCTCTTGATGGAAGTTGTTCACAATTACTCCTGCTATGAAAATACTTATTCAAATATCACTGTTCAAACATCACTGTCCTTAAATGAAGCTAAATATACTCTCCATGAATTCAAATAAGTTAGCTGCGTGATGCTGTTAGAATTAGAGATACTGACGCCTATTTCAAAAAATCAGTACAAGACCCTACAACCAACAATAACGTCTGCTGATAAAAAACCATAATAAACTGCAGACATAATTAATTGTACACAATAGAACCATTAATAAAGGAAAATTATAGTTCACTTATGCTTTTAAAATTGTAATAGTATTTTTCCACTAACTACTATTAACTTTGTAAGTACTTTTATGGTGCCCTTAGAATCCCTCTATGTAGAAGACCAGCCCAGCATAAAAAGCTATTATAATTGATATTTTAAACTCATCTTTTCCTGTACTATAGAAAGAAATATAGATGCTAGCCAGCTGGAGATTCATACATTTATATGCTTATATACAAACACACATATATATATTCTATTACTCACATATTCATATCAGCACAATCCATATTTATTCTTTACTGTATCTATAAACAAATTAAACTTATGATCTCCAGATAATAGTAGCCCACAAGGAAATTCTACAGAATCTAAAAAGCACCAGGGTTTCTAGTGATCTTTCGTGCATTCTCTTGGCATTACGTAGATACACGTGTTGGAAATATGCATGTTAACCTTCAATTATTTCTCACACCTACTATGTGATGGACATTTGGTGGGATGCAGGTCATAAATTTGCCCAACTTCCTTTATATCAGCTCTCTTTTAAAAGTCATCATTTTGTTTGTTCATAATTCCTTTTTCACTGACTTTGGTCTCAGATTGCTAAATTTCAAGTCTTCACTAATTTTTGCACCATTTCCATACTTCCTCATTCAGTACAGTGAAATTAAATTCTATATGTGGTGAATTTGGCTCTTTTACACAGAAAATCTTTAGATATTTTCCATTTTCACCTTTCTTATTTCCTAGTTTTATATTTAATCTCCTTGGAATTAATTTGCCTAGCTAGATCTCTGATTAAGGTTATTTAGCTCCCCCCCCCACCCCCCCACTGCTTCTCACTGTTTAGGAAATGATATTGTCAAAATTCTTCCAACAGTATTTTTCAGCAGATCTTTACAAACATGTTTATATCTGAAACTAGTACTGCTCTTTCTTGTCATATCTGTATTCTTGATAAGAAGACTAAGTATTTCCTGAATGAGGAGTTTTCTAGGTCATTTTGTTTTTTTAGTCAATGCAATTAATTAGTGCTGATTAAAGTTCTTTGGGACATTATTATCAGTGGCAGTTTCTTCTTTACTTACCATTTTTAAAGTCAATAATTGGTTTTAATAGTTCAGATAAGAATTTAAAAAATCTGTGTAATATTTTTCTCATTTTAACTATTTCTTTCAGTTTTTAAATTAATTTTGATCTATTCTCTAATTAAAAGTTGGTGGCTTTATTTTTTTTTTGTATTTTAATAATATTTTATTTCCTCTCAATTACATGAAGAAACAATTTAACATTAAAAAAAAAAAACTTTTGAGTTCCAAATTCTCTCTCTCTTTCTCAACCTCCTTACCTCATTCCCACTCATCCCTCATCCTCTGTGATTTGATATAGGTTTAAATGTGCAATCATGTAAAAAATTTTCCCATTAATCATTTTGGTGAAGAGATTTAAACAGTAAAAAGAAGTAGAAATAAAATAAAATAAAACATGTTTCAGTCTGCTTTCAGACTCCATCAGTTCTTTCTCAAAGGTCAGATGACATCACAGTAGTTCATCAAAAAATATTGCTGTCACTGTATACAATGTTCTCCTGCTTCTGTTCACATCACTTTGCATCAGCTCATGTAAACTTTCCATATTAAAAAAAAAGTAATCCTACTTTTTGTTTCTTATTGTGTAATATTATTCCATCACAATCTTCCACCATAACCAACTGATGGACAATGCTTCAATTTCCAACTCTTTGCTATCACAAAAAAAGCTACAACAAATATTTTTGTATAAATAGAAACTTCCCTTTTTAAATCTTCTTTTGGATATAAACCAAGTGATAGAATTGATGGATCAAAGGATATGCATAGTTTTAATCTTTTTAGTGTACAAAGGGAATCCTTGATTGACACTACCTCTCTCAGTCTACTCTCCCCTTTTACCAGAGCGTTGTATAAAAAGGAATTTTTTATTTTAACCAGCCCACAATGACAAGAAGTAGAAACCATAGAGACAGGAAGGAGGAACTATAGAGACAGGAAGTGAGGTAGAAAAGGGGGTATAAATGGTGCCAGTATCAGTTGGACAGGCTGTCAGTTGCTGACAGTTGGGGGGAGGGGGTCAGTTGCTGACAGTTAGGGCTAGCAGTTGTGGGGAAGTTGGCTGATGGGCACGAGTTGGTTGTTGGGGGTTGGTTGCTGGTGGTGTGGGTTAGTGATTTGTTGGTGGTTGGCATTTAGGTGCTGGAATATAAAGGCGAGTCTGAGCTCCCCTCCCCAGGTGTAGGGGATGTAGCCTTTAGAGGACTTTTTGCCTTTTGAGTTTTTGGCTTTTGATTTGGACTGTTGGGTTTTTTCCCTTCCTGGAATATTTTGGAAGGTGGCTGGTCTTCCTTGACAGGCCTAATTGGATTAAGCACTGATTGGGTTGGCTTTGATTGGGCTGGATTGGATTAGAACTTTATGGGGTGGTTGATCTTATTGGGAAGGCTTCTAGCTTGTCACCATTATAAATAATGCTGATGATTTATGTTAAATACTATTTGTCATTTTACAGAGAGCTCCATTTATTCCTATGGTCTCTAATGTTTCTTTTTTTAATAGAAATGGGTGTTGTGCTTTGTCAAAAGCTTTTTCTGAATTTATTCAGATAATCAGATGATTTCTGTTGCTTTTGTTTACAAATTTTCCAATAGTATTCATTAGAAAGATTAGTCTATACTTTTATTTCTCTGTTTTTTATTTTCTAGGTTTAGGTATCAGCACCATAAATATGTCTATAAAAAGAATTTTGTAGGATGGCCTGTTTCCCCAAATAATTCACAGTGTTGAGATTAATGGTTCTTTAAATATTTGGTAGAATTCATTTATTGAATCCATATGGCCATGGAGAGTTTTTCTTGGGCAGTTTATTGATGGCTTCAATTTCTTTTTCTAACATGGAATTCTTTATGTGTTCTATTTCCTCTTCTGTTAATCTGGATAGTTTTTTAAATAAATATTCATCCATTTCACTTAGATTATTAAATATATTAGTGTATAATTAGGTAAAAGAACTCCTAAAATTGCTTAAATTTCCAGTTGTGGTGAATTCACCATTTTCATTTTTGATACTGGTAATTTTATTTTCTTCTTTCCTTTTTTATCTATTTTATTGTTTATCTATGTTTATTGTTTTTTAAAAAAATGTAAAATGATCTTTTAGCTCATTTATTAGTTCAATGGTGTTACTTCAGTTTTATTGATATCACTTTTAATTTTCAGGATTTACAATTTGTGGTTTGGTTATATTGTTAGTAGACAGTTGATTCAGGAATGCCTTCCACATTACTCACTCAACCAACAGTATTAAGCACCTACACATAATTATGTGGTAGGAAGCCAAAGAAAAAACCCAAACATTGCCTTCCCTCAGAGTCTTTACATTTTACTGAGGGATAGAACATGTTCAGAAGTCAATAAAGGAAATATACAAAAAACAGTGATGAGGAAGACTTGGACATTAATGACAGGGAAATCAGTAAAGTCTTTTAGGATTGAGGCTACAAGGCAGATAGGGATTACAGGAATCAAGAGTGAAAAATTTGTGAAATGGAAACAGCCTGTGGAAAAGCTCTGATGCAGGAAAATGAATACTATCATCTTTGATGAGCAGCAAATGAGTTTGGCTATAATATAGAATGTGGGAAGGATGATTCTAGCCAATCACTATTTAAGAAGTCTAGAATCATATTCTGAAGGGCTTGAAGCACCAAAGATTGAACAGCCATTGTAGCCTCTTAATTTGAGTAGTGATATGGTCAGTCCCAACTTTAAGAAAAATCCATTTGCCAACCCATATGAAGGGTATATTAGAGAAAGGAAAGAACTGAGACTGGATCTAGTTAAAGCAATTGATGTGAGAGGAGATGAAAGCCTGGAATAGAACAACTGTGGTACAATTAGAGGCATATTGCCTTTTAATTATTTTCCCAAATAAAATATCTATGTTATATAATTCTGAGGCTTTTTATAATTATTGTGCGTGTTTTTTTAAAAACACTTACCTTTCCTCTTAGAATCAATACTGAGTATTGGTTCCAAGGAAGAAGAGTGGTAAGGGTTAGGCAATGGAGGTTAAGTGACTTGCTTAGGGTTGCATAGCTAGGAAGTGTCAAAGGCAGATTTGAACCCAGGACCTCTCATTTCTAGGCCTGGCTCTCAGTACACTGAGCCACCTAATTGCCCCCTAATTATTATTTATAAATGGTCTAATAACTGTGCCCATGTGCATGGATGCATGCATACATATGTGTAATGGGAATGCTTTGTCATATTTTCTACTACTCTGCCACTGTCATTGCAGAAAAGCCATTTTGCATTTTTTCTTTATTTCATGAGTTGCAGTGGTCATGTAATTCACTGCCAAATGTCCAGCCTATCCAAGAAGAGATTCTCTTTTTCTGGCTAGAATACTTCTTAGGAAGCAGAGTCTGTTGTGGAAATTTTACATGAGGCATTCCCACAATGTTATGAAATTTTGGAGCTTAGGCTTTCTTGGCATAGCCCTAGGATTACTTCCATGCAATCATGAGGCATCAGAAGAGTATATAGAATTTCAACTCATCAAGGCATGACTATCTTGTGCAATTAAAAAAAAAATTTTATTATTAAACATTATTTTATTTGGTCATTTCCAAACATTGTTCATTGGAAACAAAGACCATTCTCTTTTCCTCCCACCCTTCCCTGCCCGCACCTCTCCCATAGCCGACGCACGATTCCACTGGGTGTCAGATGTGTTCTTGATTCGAACCCATTTCCATGTTGTTGGTATTTGCATTAGAGTGTTCATTTAGAGTTGCTACTCAGTCATATCCCCTCCAACCCCTGTAGTCAAGCAATTGCTTTTCATTGGTGTTTTTACTCCCACAGTTTATCCTCTGCTTGTGGATAGTATTTTTTAGATCCCTGCAGATTGTTCAGGGACACTGCATTGCCACTAATGGAGAAGTCCATCACTTTCGATTGTACCACAATGTATCAGTCTCTGTGTACAATGTTTTCCTGGTTCTGCTCCTTTCGCTCTGCATCACTTCCTGGAGGTTGTTCCAGTCTCCATGGAATTCCTCTACTTTATTATTCCTTTTAGCACAATAGTATTCCATCACCAACATATACCACAATTTGTTCAGCCATTCCCCAATTGAAGGGCATCCCCTCATTTTCCAATTTTTGGCCACCACAAAGAGCGCAGCTATGAATATTCTTGTACAAGTCTTTTTCCTTATTATCTCTTTGGGGTACAAACCCAGCAGTGCTATGGCTGGATCAAAGGGCAGACAATCTTTTATCACCCTTTGGGCATAGCTCCAAATTGCCCTCCAGAATGGCTGGATCAATTCACAACTCCACCAGCAATGAATTAGTGTCCCCACTTTGCCACATCCTCTCCAGCATTCATTACTTTCCATAGCTGTCATGTTAGCCAATATGCTAGGTGTGAGGTGATACCTCAGAGTAGTTTTGATTTGCATCTCTCTGATTATAAGAGATCTAGAACACTTTTTCATGTGCTTATTAATAGTTTCGATTTCTTTGGCTGAAAACTTCCTGTTCATGTCCCTTGCCCATTTATCAATTGGAGGATGGCTTGATTTTATGTACAATTGATTTAGCTCTTTGTAAATTTGAGTAATTAGACTTTTATCAGAGGTTTTTATGAAGATTGTTTCCCAATTGGTAACTTCCCTTCTGATTTTAGTTATATTGGTTTTGTTGTACAAAACCTTTTTAATTTGATGTATTCAAAATTATTTATTTTACATTTTGTGACTCTTTCTAAGTCTTGCTTGGTTTAAAAATCTTTCCCTTCCCAAAGGTCTGACATGTATACTATTCTGTGTTCACCTAATTTTCTTATAGTTTCCTTCTTTATGTTCAGGTCATTCACCCATTTTGAATTTATCTTGGTGTGGGGTGTGAGGTGATGATCCAAACCCAATCTTTCCCACACTGTCCTCCAATTTTCCCAGCAGTTTTTATGAAATAGTGGACTTTTGTCCCAAAAGCTAGAATCTTTGGGTTTGTCATATACTGTCTTGTTGAGGTCACTCACCTCCAGTCTATTCCACTGATCCTCCTTTCTGTCCCTCAGCCAGTACCAAATTGTTTTGATGACCACTGCTTTATAGTATAGTCTGATATCTGGGACTGCAAGGCCCCCTTCCTTTGTATTTTTTTTTTCATTATTTCCCTTGATATCCTTGATCCTTTGTTCTTCCAAATGAACTTTATTATGGTTTTTTCTAATTCAGCAGAGAAGTTATTTGGAAGTTCAATGGGTATGGCACTAAATAAATAAATAAGTTTGGGTAGGATGGTCATTTTTATTATATTGGCTCATCCTACCCATGAGCAGTTAATGTTTTTCTAATTGTTCAAGTCTAGTTTTAGTTGTGTGGAGAGTGTTTTGTAGTTGTATTCATATAGTTCCTGTGTTTGTCTCAGGAGATAGGTTCCTAAGTATTTTATTTTGTCTAAAGTGATTTTGAATGGGATTTCTCTTTCTAGTTCTTGCTGCTGTGCTGTGTTGGAAGTATATAGAAATGCTGATGACTTATGTGGATTTATTTTGTATCCTGCAACTTTGCTAAAGTTGTTGATTAATTCGATTAGCTTTTTGGTTGAATCTCTAGGATTCTTTAAGTAGACCATCATGTCATCTGCAAAGAGTGATAACTTAGTCTCCTCTTTCCCTATTTTAATGCCTTCAATTTCTTTTTCTTCTCTAATTGCTATTGCTAGTGTTTCTAGTACAATGTCAAATAATAGAGGTGATAATGGGTATCCTTGTTTCACTCCTGATCTTATTGGGAATGCATCTAGTTTATCCCCATTGCAGATGATATTAGTTGATGGTTTTAGATATATACTGTTTATTATTTTTAGGAATGACCCTTCTATTCCTATGCTTTCTAGTGTTTTTAATAAGAAAGGGTATTGTATTTTATCAAAGGCTTTTTCTGTGTCTATTGAAATAATCATGTGGTTTTTGTTGGTTTGCTTGTTGATGTGGTTAATTATGTGTATGGTTTTCCTAATATTGAACCAGCCCTGCACCCCTGGTATAAATCCTACTTAATCATGGTGAATGACTCTTCTGATTACTTGCTGGCGTCTTTTTGCTAGTATCCTATTTAAGATTTTTGCATCTATATTCATAAGGGAGGTTGGTCTATAATTTTTCTCTGTTTTTCACCTTCCTGGCTTTGGAATCAGTACCATGTTTGTGTCATAAAAGGAATTTGGTAGAACTCCCTCTTTGCTTATTATGTCAAATAGTTTGTATGATATTGGGGTTAGCTGTTCTTTGAATGTTTGATAGAATTCACTGGTAAATCCATCAGGCCCTGGGGATATTTTCTTAGGAAGTTCTTTGATGGCCTGTTGGATTTCTTTTTCCGATATGGGATTATTTAAGAAATCTATTTCTTCTTCTGTTAGTCTAGGCAATTTATATTTTTGTAAATATTCATCCATATCACCTAGGTTGGTATATTTATTGCCATATAGTTGGGCAAAGTAGTTTTTAATGATTTCCTTAATTTCCTCTTCATTGGAGGTGAGGTCCTCCTTTTCATCCTTGATGCTGTTAATTTGTCTTTCTTCTTTCTGTTTTTTAATTAGACTGACCAGTACTTTGTCTATTTTGTCTGTTTTTTCAAAGTACCAGCTTCTAGTCTTGTTTATTAGTTCAGTGGTTCTATCACTTTCGATTTTATTAATTTCTCCCTTAATTTTTAGGATCTCTAGTTTGGTTTTCTTCAGGAGGGTTTTAATTTGTTCATTCTCAAGTTTTTTTGATTTGCATTTCCAATTCATTGATCTCTGCCCTCCCTAATTTGTTAATATATGCACTCATGGATATGAATTTCCCTCTAAGTACTGCTTTGACTGCATCCCATAAGGTTTGAAAGGGTGTCTCACCATTGTCATTTTCCTCAATGAAATTATTGTTTCGATAATTTCTTCTCTAACTAACTGATTTTGGAGTATCATATTATTTAATTTCCAATTAATTTTTGATTTGGCTCTCGATGTACCCTTACTGATAAATATTTTTATTGCTTTATGATCTGAAAAGGTTGCATTTATTATTTCTGCTTTTTTGCATTTGAGTGCCATGTTTCTGTGACCTAGTTTATGATCTATTTTTGTGCATGAGCTATGTGGTGCTGAGAAGCAGGTGTATTCCTTTTTGAACTCATTTATTTTTCTCCATATGTCTATTAACTCTAATTTTACTAAGATTTCATTCACCTCATTTACCTCTTTCTTATTTATTTTTTGGTTTGATTTATCTAAATTTGATAGTGGTTGGTTCAAGTCTCCCACTAATATGGTTTTACTGTCTATTTTCTCCTTCAATTCTCCTAGTTTCTCCATTAGAAATTTGGATGCTATACCATTTGGTGCATACATGTTGATTAGTGATATTTCCTCATTTTCTATACTCCCTTTTAACAGAATGTATTTATGTTCCCTATCCCTTTTGATCAGGTCTATTTTTGCTTTGGCTTTGTCAGGTATCATGATTGCAACTCCTGCCTTCTTTCTATCAGTTGAGGCCCAAAAGGTCTTAATCCATCCTTTAATTCTGACCTTGTGGGTATCAACCCGCCTTATATGTGTTTCTTGAAGACAACATATGGTAGGGTTTGGGGTTCTAATCCAATCTGTTATTTGTCTACGTTTTATGGATGAGTTCATCACATTCACGTTCAAAGTTATGATTGTCACTTGTGGATTCCTTGGCATTTTGATATCTTCCCCTAGTTCTGACCTTTCTTCTTTAGCTATATCCTTTTGAACCAGTGATTTACTTTAGGTCAGTCCCCCTAGTCCTCTCCCTTGATATGCTTCCCTTTTTGGCTCCTCCCTTTTAATGTTCCCTTCTCCTCCCCCCTCCTTTTTATACTCCCTCCCCCCCTCCTTAATTTCCTTTCTTTCTTACCCCTTTGGATAAGATAGAATTCAGGATCCCACTGGATCTAGATGTTCTTCCCTCTCAGAGTTGATTTCACTGAGAGTAAGGTTTAAGTAATACCACTTCACTCTCTCTTCCTCTCCTTCTCATATGAGAGTTCTTCCCCTCCCCTTCCCATGTGTATCTTTGTATGGGAAAGATTATTCTATTTATCCCCCCCCCCCCCATTTCTTGAAGTAAATCTTAGTATTGTTGATGCTTTCCCCTCTGTTTTTCTTTCTTTGCTCCCCCTTTCACCAAATCTTCTTGATGTCCCAATCTTTCCCTATGCATGGTTCTTCTAACTACTCTTATGATGGATACCATTTTTTGAGAGTTACACAACACATTTTCTCCATATATATATATATATATATATATATATAATTTGATGTAAATGTAGTCCTTATAGAAGAGAGTTTGACTTAAAGAAAAATATAAGATTTATCTCCTTTCCCCTTTCTTTCATATTTACCCTTTCGTGTTTCTCTTGCTTCCTGTGATTGGATATCAAATTTTCCACTAAGTTCTGGTCTTTTCTTAGCAAATGCTTGGAAATCTTCTATTTTGTTGAATGCCCATACCTTCTCCTGGAAGTATATAGTTAGTTTTGCTGGGTAGTTGATTCTTGGTTGGAGACCCAGCTTTCTTGCCTTTCTAAATATCATGTTCCATGGTTTGCCTTCTCTTAGTGTGTTAGCTGCTAAGTCTTGTGTGATCCTTATGGGAGCCCCCCTATATCTGAAGCTCCTCTTCTTGGCTTCTTGTAGGATTTTCTCCTTTTCTTGGAAGCTCTTGAATTTGGCGATTACATTCCTGGGGGTTGTCTTTTGAGGATTTAGTATAGAGGGTGTTCTATGAACCCTTTCTATTTCTATTTTGCCCCCTTGCTCCAGAACATGTGGGCAATTTTCTTCTATAATCTCCTGTATTATACCATCGAAGTTTTTGTTTATCTCTGTTTTTTCTGGGAGACCAATAATTCTCAGGTTGTCTCTTCTTCCTCTGTTTTCTAAGTCTGTGACCTTTTCATTGAGATATTTTATGTTTTCTTCTAATTCATTAATTTTTTGGCTTTGCTTTATTAATTCTTGCTGTTTTGCCAGCTCACCTTCTTCCAGTTGCTTATTTCTGGTCTTTAGGGACTGGATTTGTTTTTCAGCTTGTTCTACCCTTTTGTTAGAGACTTCCAGCTCTTTCTCCAATTGTGAAGTCTTGCCTATCAGACTGCTGATCTCTTTCTCCATTTTTCTTTCCAGAAGGTTTCCATCTTTTGGGTAAGCTGCAATTTGAGTTCTTCCAGAGCTTGTGGAAAATTTCCATTTTGGGAGGCATATTTTGATTTTGTTTGGATTTCCTCCTCTTTCTTTTCTTTTCCTTGGGTACTCCCACCATAAAAGTTTTCAATAGTCCCTTTTTTCCCTTTCTTCTTGGAGGCTTGATTTTGGGACATGTGAGCCATTCCTATGGTGGTTTTATTCCCCTTTCCTTTTTGGTCTGGGGTCTGGGTGATACAGGTGGGTTTTTTGTGAATTTAGGTTGCCTCAGACTAGTTCTTCCCAGCCTCTGAGGTTTCTTAGAGCACCAGCCCTGATGCTCAGCGCAACTGCCCCCATTTTCAGCTCAGCCGCCTTTGTACTCAGCTCTGCTGCGCTGGTGCTCAGCTCCGCCCCCATGCTCAGCACAGGATTCTCCCGTGAAACGTCCCTGAGAGGTCATTTCCTAGCAGTCTTTAGATCTCAAGGACCCTGGTGTGCCCCCCCCCCCAGACAAAGATGTTCCTCACTCACTCGCTGTCCCAGTGAGCACACTGATACCTTACTCTGGTTTGGTGGGGGAGGTGGGGGGGGAGGGTGGCTCAGTTCATGTTTTTGTGCAAGCTTTTCCTCCTTCTTATAGTGTTGAAATGTTCAAACCCCACGTACATTCGTTTCTGTGGGGTACTGGAGAGTCCCTCTGCCTTTCCAAAGGTGATTTTTATGCTCTTTTAAGGTAGTCTATTTCACTTGATGCCGGGGAGAGGAAGCGATTCGCATCTAGATTGCAGCCATGTTTACCCGGAAGTCTCATCTTGTGCAATTTTTGTCTATGTTCTATTATAAATTCATCATAAAGATTTCTGAATCATCTGAAGATTTAATTAAACTATGTGGGAGAGGAAGGTACTTTGGTTGCATGTGAAAGGGGTGATAAAAATGTATAGGCAATTCCCCTTACACATTTGATTCTCTCCACATCTTCTCTGATCCTTTGGGCAAGGACAATTAGAAACTCCTGATTTTCCAGCAATCCCAGCTTGCTCTCCTATCCCCAGGGAGTGAGAACAATAGGTTTGGGTATCTCTGACTTTGCCCTCTGACTTAATAATTTACTATCCTGGCACCATTCTGACTAAGTCAAGCTTTAAAAGGGGAGCGGGGAGAGGATTGGGAAGAGAAGGGAAGAGAGAAGAGTGGTGTATTTTAAATGGTTTTCTAGGTTATTTTCAGACCTCCATCATGCCAGAATTTAATTCCCTTCCAACCTTGTGTTCCAGCTGAGTAACTCCTCATGATAATCAATCAGCACCTCCAGCCAGAGTCTGCTTCTTCTTCCACTCTCAAAACCATGCCAAGAGTTTTGTTGCATAACTGGTTGAATATCAGACCCAATCTATTATATTCTTCCTTAGAGGAAACTGGAGCACATGGAGGCTAAGTGACTTGCCCTAAATGAAGTAGCAAATAAGTGCCAGAGGCCGTATTCGAAGCAAGCTTTCCTATTTCCAGGTCCAGCACTTTTCCCATTGCACCAATGTGTGTCTATGTGTGAATCTTTGTTTATGAACACACATATTTACAAATATATCATATCTACCTACTCACCAAATTTTCAAGACAAATTTTCCTGCTCTCAGGTAATTGCCTACTTTACTAAAACCTGGTTCATCTCTCACCCACAATTATGGCTCTCTCTTATTAATGTAAGCATTCCCTTCCCTGGTTTAAATTTCATCTTGTCCAGAATGTCTCATCCTGTAAGATATTATGGAGTCAGGAAGAACTGTGAAGAAATGATCACAGACCCAGTGTAATTCGTTTCACCTCTCTGAGACTCAGGTTCCTTTCTATAAAATGAAGGCGATGGACTTGATGTCTAAGGTTCATTCCAGATATTAAGTTAATGGATTCTTGTTCTACCAAAATTTTTATAAGGGCACTAAAAGACTTTACTATAAGGGCATTCTGTCTTTTGATATTTTGTGTAAATAATTTTAATATAAAGGATATACATCCATTATTTGTCATTTTTCTATATGACCATCTTGTAATTTCTAGTTAGACATGCACTTAAGAATAACTTTTCCACTATTTTTCTTCACTCTTTAAAAAAATTTCTTTCTTACATTAAAGTTCCAAGATATGTCCCTCCTTTCCTACCCTCCCTGCATTAGAGAAGATGTCATTTTACAAAAAATAATGTATATGTAAAACTGTCAAGGAATTTTCTATTTATCAGTTCTTTTTCCAGAGGAAGACATTCACAGTTATTCTTCAAACATACTCAGTTTTGCCTTAGTAGGTTGTAATATTCAATGCAATCCCATATCATTTGTCCTCTAGAATATCATATTCCAAATTCTGTGATCCTTTATGGTGGTTGCTGCTAAATCATTTGTAATCCTGAATATGGCCTCTGAATCCTTGAATTGTTTATTTCTGACTGTTTACAATATTTCTTTTCCTTATTTTCTTGGAAGCTTTGGATTTTGCCAATAATATTCCTATGAGTTTTCATTTTCAAGATGACCAGTGAATTATTTCAACGTCTACTTTCAAATCTGGCTCTTAGAGATCTGGGAAGTTTTCTTTAAATAAGATGTCTAGGCTCTTTTTCTTGGTCATGGAGTTCATATAGAGTTTAGTGATTCTTAATCTTTTTCTCCTCAAACTGTTTTCCAAATCAGTTATTATTATTTTTGCTATGCAATGCCTTATATTTTTTTCTTTTCTTTCAGTCTTTTGATTTTGTTGCTTCAAGGAGTAATTTGTTCCTATCTGGTCAATTCTAATTTTCAAGGAGTTTATTGCTTGGGCAAAGATTTAATACCAGGATATTAAATTACTTTCCAGTTTTTATTCCATAGCTCATTCTTCCCCTGTAAGATTTTTCCTCAAGTACTCTCATTCCATCTTTGGGGTTTAGTCATTTATCATTGTTCATTCATGTTAATCTTTTTATGTTGTTCTTCACTCCTATATTTGAACTTTAAAATTTCTCCATAACTTTGATCTTGTCATCAGGAATATTTGGACTTTTTCTATTTCATCAAAGGTCAATGTGATTCAATTAGAGAAGGCCCGGGAGTGGTTGGTTATTCTATGTCTTGAACTTTGGAAAGAAATGGAAGAGGAATACAGTAGGTTGAAAGGTGTGAGAGAGAAAGGAAGGTAAGGGGTAAACGATCTCATATAATCAGTGTGTAACAGTAGACATCTATAACAAATAAAGAAGAGGAGAAATAGGGAAAGCAGCCAACTCATGAATCCCACTTTCAACTGAACTAGTCAAGAGAAAGAAGAATATACACACCAATTTGTGTGTAGGAATGCATTTCATTCAATAGGGAAATGGAAGACAAGGGGAGAAGGAAAAGAGGAAAAACAAATTCAAGATTATACATTTGTACCTTTCCTTTATTTTATTAATGAACATATATCTCCTCAATAGAAGGTAAACTTCTTGAGGCCAGGCACTATTTCACTTTTGAATCTGGAACCTTGATGATTAATATAACATGAAATATGAGTTAATAAATGTTTATTTATTGATAGATGTCGAAAAAAATCCTAACAATTGGAACTGCACAAACGCAGAATATTCTCTCTCTGAAGGATCCTTTTCATTTGTGAATTTTAAGCAGAGACTGGGTCACAACCTAATATCAATGCTATAGAAGGAATTTATAATCAAGTACAGGTTGTATAATATAACTTCTGAAGTTCTTAAATTATATGATTGCTGGAAATGGGAAGAAACACTTCGGGGAAATTTTATAGTATATGTGTAGTATGTATATAAATAATGTAATATTACAGTTTCTAGGGAATTATGAATTATCCAAAAGCAGGTCATGACTAGACATATTTGATGTTATAGTCATAGCCTTTTGACAGGAGGTCAAAATAACCCATACAAAATGTCAATACTGTGCCCAATAAACTGAATCCAATAACAAAAGCAAATTGCTAAAAAGGATATAAAGGATATAAAAAGGATAAAAAGGTTGACATTTCTTCTGCTTTTTTACTGTTTTTTTTTTAATTTTAGTGGAACGATTGAGTTCTGCTGCTGCTATCAAATCTTTAACAAGAGTTCCAAAATAGGACTTGAGGATTACTTAAAAAACGGTCTGCTCAACATTTGTAACCAGACCACTAAATTCTGGGGTCAGAAATCTATAGTTATTTGATATATGAAATGACAGAATGTTTTTTTTTTTTCCGAAACTGCTGGAAGAAGCTGTAACTTCCCTTGTGATTTTTAACCTACTGAGATAATTGTTTGTTAAAAATAGTTCTGAGCTCTTTGTAATTCTATTGAGTATTTAAGCAAATTAAAAATATTCCAAGAGGACCTTCTTTAATTTCCATATTAAAAATAAGTGATATAGTTTGAGGAGAATTGCAGAGGTTTTTCTGTAGTAGGGATAAAAGTATCTTTCATGAGGAGAGAAAAATGATCAGGAAATGACAACCCCCAAATCAGTTTATCAACTTTAGTGTCATTTCTTAAATGTCATTTTCATAAAGATGTTTTTATAGGACCCTATTAAAGGACAAACAGATAATTTGGCAAACTCATAAAAGATTCTGAAGTGTCAGGGAAAAAATATGTTCCAAAATTATGATGGGTTTATGATCACAATAAATGTTTAAAATTCAGTTAACATGAAGCCAACCTAGTTTTGGTTCAGAAAGATAATAGAATACAAAGAGAGGATTTCCATTATTTTAGATGACTATAACAAAAACATTAATCTTTTTTGAAGAAGAAAATTGTAATTTGTATTGCAAAAAGAATGGAAGCTAGTGATTGAATGCCCCTTTTCCCTTTTATCTCTACCTACACTGATCTCTTGTGCTTTGGTTGCCCTACAAACAGAGCTATAATCTACAATGTCATTATTACTTTACCCTTTACAACTTCCTCTATTGTCAAAACATTTGTTCTCAACAGCATTCTATATTTGAAATAGTTTTCTGCAGATTGACCTTTTTATGGAAGTGAAAATTCTTTGCTGCTTAATACAATGGATTATATTTCTTTGGGTCCAATTTTACTACTATAGAGTGATTTAATACTACATAGTAATGGATTTAAGAATCTATACACATATTTAGCATACATGTCTAGAGAAATAATTTCTGCATCTATTGAGACAACTGTATGATTTCTTTTGGTTTTGTTATTGATATGGTCAATTATGTTTAACTAGCACTGTATTCCTTGTAGAAATCCTACCTGGTTATAGTGAATGGTCCTTGTAATATTTTGCTGTAGTCTCCATATATTTTTAAACTATATTACTTAAGGAAATTGGTCTATACTTTTCTTTACCAATTTTTGCTCTCATTGCCCTCTGTATTAGTATCATATCTGTGTCATAAAAGGGATTTTATGGGACTCCTTCTTTGCCTATTTTTCCAAATAATTTAAATAGTTTGAGGATTTATTGTTCTTTAAATGTATGGTAGAATTTACTTGGGAATCCATGTAGTGCTGGGGATTTTTTCTTAGGGAGTTCATTATTGGCTTATTCAAATTCTTTTTCTGAGATCAGGTTATTTAAGTATTTTATTTTTTCTTTTAATCTGGGTTGCATATATATATATGTATATATATACACATAAATATTTAATATTTTTCGCGTAGAATGTCAACTATTTATTGATACATAATTTAGCCAAATAGCTCATAATGACTCCTTTAATTTCCTCTTCATTGGTAGGGAATTCACCCTTTTCATTTTTGATGTTGGTAATTTGATTTTCTTCTTTCCTTTTGAAAAATTAGAATAAGGAATGATCTATCTATTTTATTCATTCATAAAACCATATTCTACTCTTATTAGTTCAATGGTTAGTTTTTTACTTTCAATTTTATTATTTTTTCCTTTGATTTTCAGAATTTCCAATTTGGTGTTTAACTGGAAATTTTAACCCCTTTTTTGAGTTTTTTTACTTGGATGCTCAATTAATTTATTTGCCTTTTCTTCACTTTATTGATGTAAGTGTTTAAAATATAAAATGTCTCCTAGGTACTGCTATTTAGCAAACTCATAAAAAGTTCCTATTTAAGAAAGTAATGTGTTTTATCTACTGATAGTTTTCTTTCATGCTGTATGAAAATAATGAAAAGGAAAAGTTACAAATCATTCCAAGTTGGTAATACAGAAAAAAAGTCAAGTGCAGCAAATCAAGCCCTAATATTTTCTTCTTGTAGAGTATCTTACTTCTGAAATGCTATCTGCTTCAGCTGCTATCACTCCCTCTGCACCAGCCATACACTTTCTAGTTTTGTTTTGGCAGGAAAACATTTCTTGTTTCACAGCTCTCTGCCAGGAAAATTTTATCTCATGGATGTAAGCCAGATCAGCCATGACAAGAAAAAGGGTTGACATTTGTGTGAATTATTTATGTCAGAGGTGACTGAGTAACTGAATACCATTTTAAGCATTAGGATACAGTATAGATCTTCAAGATAAAGCTCCAATGCTTTTTTGTTTTTCAACGAATGGACTTTGTCATGATCCTCTGTTGTCAAGTTCATGAATTGACATCACCTAGGAATTATTAAAATCAATAAAATCAATGTCATCTATCATCTTATTATTTTTGCTTTAAGTTAATTAAATTAGAGAAATTAAATTAGTTAAATCTTCAATGAACTTGTTTCACAAATTATTAAAAAAGATTTATGGACTTTATGAAACATTTATTTAACAATGTTTCCCTATTAAACATTTTTCATAGTTAATATAGCTTGATGTTAAAAGAATGATTGTTTTCCCAGGCATTTCACTTCCTTCCACTCCTTCCCATGCTAGAGAAAGTATCATTTAATAAAAAGCTATATCTTGTTACATTTCTATAGTGTCAATTCTTTCTGTGGAGGTAGACATACACACAAGTCATTCTTAAAACAATATTTCTTTTGCTGTGCATAATGTTTTCCTGGTTCTGCTTATTTCATTCTTTATTATTTCTTGTATGTCTTTCTATGATTTAAAAAAATTAACCTTCACATTATTTCTTATGGCACATTAGTATTCCTTCACAAAAATATACCATAACTTGTTCAGTCATTCCCAAATTTTTAGGCATCCTCTCAATTTCCAGTTGTTTACCACCACAAAGAGTGCTATTATAAATATTTTAGAACATATAGGTTCTTTTCCATATAGGATTTCCACCCCCAAATCATCCTAAGAGATAAACCTAATAGTGTATAGTTAGATAAATCTTTGGGTATAATTCAAGATTACTCTCCATAATGGTCGCATTAGTTCACATCTACCAACAGTGTATTATTGTTCCCTCTAACAGTTGTAATTTTGCTCTTTTATCATTTTAGCAAATCTTAGAGGTACAAGATGACATTTCAGAGTTTTTTTGATTAATATTATTCCAATCAATAATTACCTAGAACTTTTTTGTATAGTTACATAAAGCTTTGATATTTTAATCCAAAAATTGTCTGTTCACAACCTTTGACCATTTGTCAAATTGGGAACAGATTATATTCTTAAATATTTGACAAAGTTCTCTATGTTTTATTTTATTATTTATTAACTATATATTTTAGATATGAGACCTTTCTCTGACAAAACATCTATATAATTTCCTCACAAATTTTCTGCTTTTTTTTTTTCTAATTGTGGCTACCTTAGATTTATATTTCTTAGTATGAATGTCTTGGATGATTTCCTCTATTTCCTGCTTGTCTTCCTCTAATATTCCCTCCCTTACCTTATCCCCTTGCCCTATTTTCCCTTAATCTCTATACCTTGCTAAAAGATTCTTTTACCTTTATTCTTCATCCACCTATCTCCTTATTTTAAGAAAATTTTTATCTTTCTCTATATATGTATTATTTCCTCTTCTACCCTGATCTTACGAGAATAAGTTTCTAGCATTAGGAGCCCTCCATTCCCTTCTTCCTAGTCACTGTAGTATTTCTTTCATGCATGCCCTTTTTGTATAAGGTAATTATTTCATTTTATCTCTACCCATTCAAGTTTATTTAACTTTTTTGAATTATTCCATTAATTCAACTTGGACTCAGGTATATCTATATATACATTTTCAAATTGCCCAATTAATGATATCATTTGTAAGGTTAATAAATACCATTTTCCATATACACAAAATATAGTTTGATCTTATTCTGTCCTTTATAATTGGGCTACCATGTTTCCTTATTTTTCTTCTCATTTTTGTAGATCAAATTTTCTGTTCATTTCTGGTCTTTTGTTCCCCTCAAGAATATCTGAAAGTCTTTTATTTCATTAAATAATCTTTTTTTCCCCCTTGTACAATGGTACTCAGCTTTGCTAGGTAGGTAATTCATGGTTGTAAACTCAGATCTTTTGGTCTTAAAAATATTGGATTTTATTTTCTTTGTTTTAATGTAAACATTACAAAATATTTTGTCATCTTCATTGTGACTCTATAGTACTTAAATTGTTTTTTTTTAAGAAGCTTTTAGTATTTTCTCCTTAACCTAGGAGTTAGAGAACTTAGCTCTAATGTTCCTGTGAGTTTCCCTGTTGGAGTCTTTCATAGGTTGATCATTAGATTCTTTTAAGTTTTACTTTATCTTCTCCTTATAAAACTTAAGAGCAATTTTCTTTAATAATTTCTTGAAGTATGGTGTGTCTAAAGTCTTTTTTGATTATAACTGTCAGGTAGTCCAGGAATTGTTATATTGCCTCTTCTGAATCTATTTTCTAGATCAGTTCTTTTCTAGGTCAGTAATAAGATGTTTCATATTCTCTTCAATTTTTTAAAATTTAGTTTCATTATTTCTTTTCTGTAGAATTCAATTTCTCCTTGTCCAATTCTAATTTTTAACAAGTTATATTCTTCAGTGAGTTTTTGGATCACTTTTCCCAACTCGTTGATTTTTCATAATTTTATTGACTCTCTTGAATTTCTTTTCTTTTTTTCCTTAATTTTTCATCAACCTCCCTCTTTTAGTTTTTAAAAGTCTTTTGCTCTCCCCAAATACTTTTTTTGTTTCTGTTTATTTCATATTTTTTCTGAAGTTTTGGAAATGCATGTTTTAATATCACTATCATCTAAATTTACTTGCTAAATATTATGCTAGTGTCAGGCTCTTCTCTCTCTCTCTGTGTGTGTGTGTGTGTGTGTGTGTGTGTGTGTGTGTGTGTGTGTGTGTGATGATGTCTCAGGTTTAGTTTGTTTCTGTTGTGATTTCCTGAGTTCTATAGGGGTCTTTAAATTATTGGTTCTTTTAATTTATATATTTCAGGGTCCCCAGCAACACTATCACTTTTAACACTTTTATCCCCCATATTTCCTCTAGAAGCTATAAGTGTAGTTTAACCTCTCTGTCCTAGAACTGCAATGAAGTACTGTGTTCTCTCAAGGTTCTCACCTCCCTTCAACCACACTCAGTAGTGTGTGTTCACTCCATCTCTACAGCTGCACTCTAAGATGGTGTCTATTCAGTGTACATAGCTCCACAATAGTCTGCTCGCCAACCCACACACAGTCAGTTGACTGAAGGTTCTGAAGCTGAGCCCTGCAGTCTCTGGATTTGTTTGTCAGACTGACTACCTAGAGTGTTCCAGCTTCTTTCCAAGTTTTGCTACTAGGGGTGACTTTTTCTTACCTACCCTTAACTACTTTTATTGCTTTGAAGTACAATCACAACCATTATTTTAAATTATTTATGGTGGAATTTGGAGAGTAAGGTCCCATTCTACCATCTTCTCACAATGCTCTTGGTTTTTATTATTATTATTATTATTATCTGAATACTTGAAATTAAATGTTTTATAATTTTAAAATGCCATTTTTGTAAGTAGAAAAAAACATGCTCCCAAACCTACTACTATTTAAAATTTAAACCTATAGAAAGATTAGAGAAAAAAGTAAAATTGAATCAGTTTTGATTTATTTTTGATGTAGATGTTTCCTTAAAATAGTGAATAAAACACATTTATTAAGCATAAATTGTCTTCCTAGGTACTTTGCTAATAACTTAGGATAGACATAGGTAGGCAGGTAGGTAGATAGATAGATAGAAAGAAAAATAGATTTATCCATCATCTAATCTAGTAGCTGTTTACTCAGACCCACACCTAGGACAGGAACATACTGTTATAAGGATTTTCTTAATCACTCTCTCTGCCCCTTTAAGAGGCAGAGAAGCAGAGAGATTTGTCAGTTGGAATCAGTTACAGCTGCAAGTTGGGAATCTTTTGACTTTGGGTCCCCTAGGGAGAGGAGCAGCAGTTTCTGGCTTTCTCTTTGAGACTGGCAGTTTTTGAACTGACAGTTGGTGATAGAGAAGATGGATTTAAGGCCTTAATAGCCTTATTGAGTATTAATTATTGATTAACTTAAGTAAGTAGTTAGATAGTGGGTAAATTCTTAGATAGTCAGAGTAGGAGAGTAGACTGGGCTTGGCCCAGCAGAAGACACTGTCCTTGAGAGCAGGTAGATTTAGGGTTTTTTAGGAAATTTTAGTTAGGGTTGGGATCTTAGGTATAATTATAAGATATTAGGAGATTATTCTCACTTTCCTCCTTTCTATTTCCTATCCAAACTTTCCTAAAAATAAACTGTTTTGTGTTTACTAAACTGCTCTCCTGACCTTTGTTCAAACTCCAATCCAAAATTTAGCCCTTCACAATATAAGGTTCCTACGAGGATGCAGCAATCATTTTTGATCCTGGATACAAACTTTTAGAAAACCGAAAGTTTTTAGGTTCCAGCCCGTGATATCTCTGAGATTCTGGAACAATATAGCACACTCAATATCTCCCTAAAGCACTAGCAGGATAGGATGAGACCTTCAAAACAAAGGTATAGAGCTTATTCCTAATACCAAGTCTGAAGTAAAGAACTTTGGGAAAAAAAAGAGTAAGCAAAAAAGACACAAACCCAGAAGAACTCAAGACTGCAAAATATCAAAGAGCAAAGTTTCAAAGAAAAACACAACTTAAGTAGAAATTCCACTAAAAATTCCTAGAAGAGAGGAATCGAGGTTTTTTTTTTTTAAGAATTAAAATATTCTTATCAATGCCATGAGTGTGATAGAAAGATAGAAAAAGATTGGAAAATAAATTACAGTTATGGAAGAATGAATTGGAAATGAAATGTATAGCTTGCCAGAAGAGCAAAACCTTACCCAAGTAACAATCCCTTTCCCTGTGAAAATTGGAATGCTTCAAATGGATGCCATTAAATCCACAAGACAAAAAGGAAGTAATATCACTATAATACTGAAGAAAATGTATGATAGCATAGCAGAAACAACTGAGTTGGGGGGAAAAAACACTGAAGAGAAAAATTAAAGAATCACCAGATTGCTTCAATGTCATTACTCAAGCAAGAGTGCAGACATCCTATTTAAGAACTCTTAAAAGTAAACTGGTTCTCTTAGAACCAGTAGGTAATGTCCAGTTTGCTACTGAAAGAAACTCCAAAGTAATTAAAAATCTCAATAATATTATGCCCAAGATCCAGGCCTTCCAGTTAAAAGGAAAAATATTGCAAGCAGCCAGAAACAGAGAATTCAAACACTTTTCTGATTATACACAGTTCTTTGTCCAATACCATTAAAGAGCTGAGTGCCCAGAATGTAATATTCCAGAAGACAAAGGATATTGGAATATAGGCGATAAGAATATATCCAGCTGAACTTAGTATAATTCAATAAAGAAAAATGGGCTTTTACTGAAATACAAAATTTTTTAAAATTACTGATGAAAAGACCAAAAATTTTGAAGTTAAAAAAAGAGATAAATATGAATGAATAGTTATAAGAGAATAAACAATCAGAAACTGCTTACATTCTTATATGTTGTATGATAAATGACTCCTATTGTCACCATGGGACATGAAAAGAATCTAATTAGATAAAGCTGGGAAATGACTCTGTTATGAGTCTTATGCTCTCCTTATGAGAAGACTTGAGAGAAAAAGGAAGAGAAATAAATTGCGAATGGGAAAAAGAGAAAAGGAAGTTAGAGAAAAATTATCTCACATAGTCAGGCTTGGTAATACCCATCTATATAAACAAGGAGGAGGGTTTGGGCAGAATAGCTTACACAAATCTTAATTACACTCTGAATTAATCATAGGAACAAATGATCCCCTCAAGGGGAAATATATAATTCGATGCAATAAACATTTATTAAGTGCCTATTATATTCCAGGGACTATGCTAAGTATTAAATATTAGTCAAAAGAAAGATAGTTTCTTCCCCAATGGAACTGCATGAAAGTGGTGAGGGATGATTCTAGGTGGGTGTCTTTCATGGAGGCATCTTGTTCCCTGGAGTTGAAACTAAAGCAATGTGGAATGAATAGAAGAAAAAAACAGTATCTTCTCCTTTATAAAGGAAAACATTGGGAGGATTTTGGTACTCCACCCTCCAACTGTAAGGGTTAAAATAGGGGTTTTGTCAAAATAAGAGAACAGCTCTTAATAACTTAAGTTTTAAAGAGAATATACTAGAATTGTAACTTAATATTATCCTTTTAAGCCAGAAAAAGAAAACTTCTAGCAACTTTTAACAATTAACAATTTAGTTTTATTAAAATAGAGATGGCAAAAGAATATAGTAAAGAAGAGAAATATAGGAAAGAGGTAGAGAAAGAAAATTTCCTAATGTCTACACTAGTTATCCTATAACTACCTATAATTACTACCTAAAACTGTCTATATCTACCTATAACTGCCTATAACTACCACTAATAACAATCACACCACATAGTTCTAACCCAATCCACCCCAATCAAAATCAACCCAATCAGTGTTTAATACAACCCCAATTAGATCTGTCAACAAAGACCAAACTACCTCACAAAAAAGTTCAAGAAAGGAAAAAAACCCTAACAACCCAAAGCAAAAGCCCCAAATCCAAAAGCCAAAAAGCCCTCTAAAGGCTAAAGCCAAAAAGCCCTCAGTAAACTCAGACTCGCCTTTTATATTCCAGCAACTAAACACCAATCACTAACCTAACACACTCCCAACAGTCAACTTCTCTGCAACTGCCAGCAACTGCCAGCCTGATCAACTGATGCTGGCCCCTTTTCTACCTCACTTCCTGTCTTTGTGGTTCCTCCTTCCTGTCTCTACAGTTTCTACTTTCTATCTCTGTGGGCTCCTTAATTCCTTCACATCTCTATGGTAAGAAAATCTCCAAGTCCTCTACTAACTTAAAAAAAGGAATAAAGAATTTCTTTTTACACAATCCTCTGGTCAAAGGGAAGAGAAGGCTGAGAGAGTTAGTGTCAATCAAGGTTTGAGTTAGCAGCATAATGATAAAAGTAGAAGTGATATGCTTAACAGAGGAGTGACATCTTGTTGCATGGAATTGAAATGAGGCAGGGCAACCAAAACAGAATGGAGTGAGAGAAATAACAGGGAAAATAGAGAAAGGAGACAGAAGAATTGGAGTGTTTGTAGAAGAAGGATTAACCTTAAAAAATCTATAAATAAGAATGGACAGAAAATGTTTTAGTTCTTTTGAAGTGATAGAACATGGGAATATGAGGATTGCCCATAAATTGGGTAATCATTGAACAAGTTATAGTCTAGAGGGTTGATTGTGAAGAGGCTTGGGTAAGGATAAGATGGACAGGGGACAGAGTCTGATTACACTAGTTATAGAGCACTGGTTCTTAATCATTATTTTAAAGATAAGAACAGTATGGAAAAAAATTTAAAAATTTCATTTATCCCTTCTGTTTTTTTTACATTATTATTATTATTTCCTTCAGTATCTTTCCATTCATTTTAAACAGGGCTAGCTTCTATAACAAATTATTTTCAGAGGAAAGTGTCAGCACAGTTAATCAAAACATTGAAAAAGTATGACTAAATATAAAATAGCAATGTCAGTGGATGCCACATCATCCCTTCCCACCTCAAAAGAGGTTGTTTGGGAGTTTTCTCTCATATCTCTTCTTTCCAGTCATGCTTTTTATCTATATTTTGCAACATTTCTATGTATGTGTGTCATTTTCTACTTACTTACATTGTTGTAGTCATTGTTTTCTTGGATCTGCTTCAGTCTGAAACAAAATCACATTTATAGCTCTTTTTATTCCATGCTTTTTATGATCACTATATTCAGAATTTCTCACATTACAATACCATTCCATTGCATCAATGTGACAAATTTTCTTTCATTATCCCAGAGTCAATGGAAACCTATTTTTCCCAGTTTTTTGCAATCACAAAAATATAGTTTTAAATATTTTGATATATATGGATTTTATTCATATTGATGACTTCCTTAGTGCTTCTGGCCAATAATGGAATCTCTGGGTCAAAGGGGGCAAAGCTAATTTCAAATCTACTACTTTCCTTCTTAATTATTTTAAATTAATATTGGATGGATGCATAGATTTTCAGTTATATGTAATCATAATCATCTATTTTATTTTTGTAATATCTCCCTTGTTTGATTAATTTTACCTCTCCTACTAATCCCTTCAAGAAATATTTATATATATATTTAATATTTTATTTCCCCCACTTATAACAAAATAAATTTTTAATAGTCATTAAAAATTTTTTTGAGTTCCAAATCATATGTGCAATCATGTCTACAAGAAGTATAAAATTTTCTTTCCCTCTATTTTTAGAAATATGTGATTTATTATTAAGGTTATGTATCCATTTAGAATGCATGATATTGTAGAATATGGTTGGTCTAATTTCTGCCAAGTTATTTTTGAGCAGATAAAGTTCTTGTTCAGTAATTTATATTTTCCAGTTCATCAAATGCTAGATTTTTGAGTTTTGTTTTTTATGATCCTTTTTTTGGTCTGATTTGTTCCCTTGATCTTTCTCAGTTCTAGGTAGTTTTGATGACTACTGTTATTAAATATAGTTTGGTTTCTAGAAGTCCTATTCTCACTTCATCCCACCTCTTTTTATTGTATCACTTGATATTCTAGATCAGAGGTGTCAAACTCTGTGGCCTGAATCAGATTAAAATGTAACTGAGAAATATTTGACATAATGAAATACAATACAGGATAATGTCAATTTATGGTATTTTAAATTTATACACAGCCTTCAAGGGATCCTTTCATTTTTTAGTTTGACATCATTGTTCTTTTGCTTTTTCCAAAAGAATTTTTTTATAATTAAGTTCTATAAAGTATCCCTTTGATGATTTGCTTGGTGTAAAATTGAAATGAAAATTAACTTTGCAATATTGTCATTTATCTTGTAATATCACGGCACAACCGTGAGCACTGAAAATTAATCAACATACTGTGATTTTTAAATCTCCATCTTGCTTGGTCTAGCACCCAAAATTGTGCACACCCACACTACATGGGCATGTGCTAGTCAATGACAAATCAGAAATAACTAACTGGCCACCTGAGCTGTCCTAAGCCACGTTTGAGCCACCATTGGCACATGTGAAGCGTAGGAAGTGAGGTAGAGAACAGCCTCTGGAGTTTGCTCACTTCCTATGGACAGGGCTAAGCGCAGTTCATTCTAGGAGCTCGAGCAGGGAGGTGGCCCTCAGGCAGCTTTCCTTCAGATTGGTCATGTGAGTGAAAGGACTGATTCCCTTCCCTGCCTTGGCCTTCCAAGGCCTGAACTCCCTCTGGCTCTGCCAGAAGATTGAGTTCACTTCTTTCCTTATCCCCTTCTTTCCTTCTCTCCCTCTCCTTTCTTACTCCTGTTGTAATATTAAACTACCATAAAACTCCATTCTGATTTGAGTGTTTCACTTTGGATTTTCATAAGTAAAATCCTTGGCGACCTTAAATTAATATATATCAGTCTTTAAAAGTGATTTCAATATCACAATACAATTGTGTCAACAATAGATAAGGATAGTTCTATAACCATTTAAACATGTTTTTAGCTGGGAGGGTGGGCATCCTTACCTTATTTTGATACTTATTGAAAAAGTTACTAGTATATCCCTATTGTATACAATGATTACTTTGAGTTTGAGAGAGTTGCTATATATGATATTAAAAAAGATGTTCTTCTTTGATTATATTTTTCAAAGTTTTTAGCATAAATGAAGATTGCATTTTGTTAAAGGCTTTTTCTGAATCTATGATAATAATATATGTAAATATGCCATAAACACTAGCTTGGGGGGAAGGAGGGAAATACATGGGAACTTTAATGTAATAAACTAATTTTTTAAAAAAAAGATGCCACAGACAGTGGATTATTATCAATACTTAACAAAAATGCAACAAATTAATATATTTAAAGGAAAAACTAAATGTTATAGAGATATAGATAGGAAATTATATTTGAGGGCTTTAATGCATCCCTTTTTGAACTAAAATCTCAATAATAATAAACAAATAAATAATAAACAAAAAAATAAAAATTAGATACCTTAGTATAAGTTTAGGAAAGTTAGGCGTGGTTAGGTAGGACATAAACAAGATGTTGCTACATAGTATGGTAGATAGTGTGTAGTTCCAATCCTATCTCAGATACTTCTTTGCTATATAATTCTGGATGCCACTTCTCTCCCAAAGTCAATTTCTTCACCTATAAACTAAAATACAAATACCATCTCTCACACAGGATTGTTGTGAAGATGTGATATAATAGATGTAACATACTATTCAAAATTTAAAATATTATCAGTGTTATTTGGTTTTCTTGCTTTGAACTTCCCATTAAATGTAGAAAAGAATAAATATTAAACATATCTTTTATCGACTACAATGCACTGAGGTGTTGCTACTGTATATGTTACAACTTTTTGGAGTCACAGTTGAGAACTGGGTGACAGGTAGACACCAAAGGTGAATGAGCAGCCCTGTAAAGAACTCAGCAATCTGTGAAGATTGGATTTAGCTATCTCCTGATTATAACAATAAAGGTACTTAGCTCTTCCTTTATTGTGAAGATTAAATTGTAAACTCCTGATTGTAACAATGAAGGTACTTAGCTCTTCCTTTATTGGGAAGATTGATTTATAATCCATAATCTATTTCTAGATTTTAATCCCCAGAAGGTGGTAACTCAGTATTTGAAGTCGATCTACCCATTTTAATCTAAAAAAAGTGTTAATTCAGTATTTGAAGTAGATCTACCCATTTTTAAGTACAAAAATGTGTTAACTATCTACAAAAGGTGAACAAAAAAAGATGTTAACTGACTACAAAAGGTATAACTAACCACAAAAAGGTATAAATACCCATTTCATGCATTGAATGGGAGGTCTGTGATCCACGTGTGAAAGAGTAGGCAGTCCCGGAGAGGAGTGTCTTCTGTAATTGGTAGATGTGAAATTTAGGGGAGGTGACACAAAAGAAAAAGGTCTTTAAATAGAGGAGACAAAGACTGAAGAGAAGAGTGAGTCAACCCAAACTTGGAGTAAAGGATCAGTCACTTGGAGCTGGAGGGAAGACACTGGAGGAGAGACTAGAAGACAGACACTAGGACTTGGCTGTGGAACTGGACCCCTGGAGGAGATTGTAAGTTTGGCCCAAGACCACAGGGTATCTATAAAATGTGGTGGGCAAGCCCTTCTCATGAGAAAGATTAAACCTTACCTCTGTTCACGCAAATGGCTTCTGTTATCTTTAAATAATATCGTCTCATGAAGTTTATGGGGTCTCATCCGGAATCCAGGACCCCCAACGACCAGCAAGAACGTCCCATCAAGTTTTCATGGCTGCTCAAAGGCGGAAGTGGGTGAGACCCTCCTACCCAGGAGGTTCCAGGGAGAGATCCAAAAAGGGAGCAGATGAGTACCGACCTAGGAAGAGGGGCTACTCAGTGACGTCAAGTCACATAAGGTTGTGCTCAAAATCTGAGAAGTAATTGAATTAACTAATGGGTGACCGTGGAGGAGGGTTCCACAAAGCTCCCGATATACACCATCTGCCTTTGGGCGGAAGAGGAGATTATCTCAAACCGAGGAGGAGGAGGTGGGACCAGAACTCCTGTGCTGGAAAGCTGCTTAGGTGACAGGAAAGTTAAGTCAGGAGTAGCCAAAAAGCGCAAGCCTGAAGGCATGCCAAAAGTCCTGAGGAAAAGTCCACTGTGGAACAAGCTTGAAAAATAGGAAGAACTGACAAAGAATAAAGGAAAAAGAAAGGAATGATTTTCAGTTGTAACAACAAATGACTATTTGTGTAGGAGAGAAAACCAAAAAGCCTCTCTCTCCCTCCTGTAACTCAGTGGAGATTGGAAATAAGTAAACTCAGAATTGTATGTGGGTCGAAGGACATGGCTTTCCATCTTTGAGAATCCATGTTCTGTGTTAACTTGTGAAAAACTCTAATGTGTTACAAGTGTTATAAGTCTTCTGCCTATATAGATTTCTGTATACCGAGGGATATATAGGAATGTTGGGAGGAGTAAAGAGTGAGTTAAGGAGTTATAAAATATATAAATAGAGACTCTGCTGGCCCCAGAGAGGAGAAATGGAAAATGACAAAAGGGGCATTTTGCTCCCACGATTGGAAACTTAATTTTGGGTTTGTTATATGCGATCTTGGAAAAGCATGTATGATTCTGGAATGTACTTGTAAAGTAAATGTAAAAATGTAAAAATTGCTTTACAGATTTTAAGATTCCAGAAGAATTTTATTTAAGTGAGAAAACTTGTCCTCACTAAGATTTAAAATTTGAACAATGGTTAAAAAGTTAAATGTGGAACATGTCTAAAATACTTTTTTGAGTCAGTTGAAGGTGGGTATCAAAAAGATAAGGGTACCCAGCTTGATTGGTTTAATGTTTGCCATTTAATATAAATGAGAAATGAGTGAAGGTTATAAGTGTATAAGAATATAATACCAGCTTTTAAAAAGAATATGTAATATTAAAATAATTCTCTATAGTCTAAATTTTGGGGGTTTACAAATGAAAATGTGGAAATGTTGAATTGAAAAAGATAGTTAATGTCTATTAAATATTTCCCAATTGTGGTTTAGTTTGAGTTAGAACATGAATACATGTTGATTTGAAACCTAACCTAATTTTTAAATGGTCTCTGTTATCTTTAAGTCCTATCATCTCATATATATCCCATATTCAAAAGCAAATATGCATAGTAGCTTAGTGTTTGATTAATCCAAAGATTCCATGTATCGGGACTTGAAGTCATCATTTGACAAAAGTTGTTGAGAAAACAGAAAGGAAGCTGGCAGAGACTAGGAAGAGAACAACATATCACACCATGTATTTAAAGCAAATCTAAGTGAGTTCATCTAAATTAGAAGAAAATTAGAGAACTGTGGAAATAAATTCTTTGCAGCAAGTTTCTCCAATAAAAGGTTCATTTCCTTATTGACTAACTCAATCACATACATAAGTAACTTGTTCGGTCATTTCCCAGTTGATGGACAGCACTTGTTTCCACTACTTTGTAACATGTATGGAAATATTATATATACACATATATACACACAAAGCATATATTTAATTATATAGAGACATGATGCATCTATTTCTGTGTGTATTAAGACAGATTTAAATTTGTAAGAATGAGCCATTCTTAAATTGTTAAAAGGTCAAAGGTTACAATTAGTTTTCTGAGGAGAAATCCAATATTAACCACATGAACAATTGTTCTAAACCACTAATATTTAGAGATATTCAAATTAAGGCATTTACAAGTTACTACCTTATATACATTAGATTGCCAATTTTACCAAAATGGAAAATGAAAAATATTGTAGGGGTTGTGGCAAAACAGATACATTAATATATTGTTATTGGAGCTGTGAGCTTGTCTAGCAGTTCTGGAAATCAATTTGAAATTGTGTCTCAAAAGTTAACCTCTGCATATTCCTTTGACCCAGGGATAAAACGATACCCTGAAGAGATTTAAGAAAAAAAGAATCAAAATAAAATATCACAACACTTTATAGCAATTTTCTTCATGCAGACAAAGTATTAGAAACTCAGGTGTTGCCCGTAATCTGGGGAATGAACAAGTAACTGGTATGGGTATGATTAAATGATATATTTTTTAAAATAATGACAGAGGTCATTTTATAAAAACTTGGGATGAATTAAATACATTGATTCAAAGTGAAGTGAGCAAAATTATGAGAACAATTTATACAATAACAATGCCATCAAGACAAACAACTTTGGAATAATTAGGGACTCATCATCATAATAGATTCAATCAGTTTCAGATGAAACATTGAGAAGTGATGGAATCAGAGTACAGAAGCATGGATAGATAGATGATAGAAAAGATTTTGCTGTTGTACAAACATTTCAATCATGTCTGACTGTGACTCCATTTTGGAATTTTCTTGGCAAAGATATTGGAGTGGTTTATTATTTCCTTCTCCAGCTTATTTTACAGATGAGGAACCGAGGCAAATAGGAGTAAGTGGCTTGCCCAGGATCACACAGCTAGTAAATGTCTTGAACTCATGAAGGGGAGAATTCCTAATTCCTAGCCCAGTGATCTAGCCACTGTGCTACTAGATGCTCTTCCAGATAGAAAGGAAGGTATGTAGATATATATATGGCTAATTTGAAGATTTATTTTGCTTACTTGAATATAATTATTTGTAACAACTTTTGTTATTTTTACTTTCTTAGTGATAGGGATGTCAGAGGAAGATAATATTGAACTGAACTAAAATAAAATTGAATTTTAAAAATATTAAATATAAGTGATATAGTGTATGAATAAATGTTTGTATACACATAGATATACATATGTCAGAAATTATGATTGTGAGGGGTCAAAATTTGGGGGGGGAGGAGTTTGATCAAAAGCCAGTGCACAGTTTATTAAATGCAAAACATTTAGTTTATTATTAGGAAATACAGATAGGAAATAGGAAGGAGGAAAGTTAAAGTAATCTTATAATAGATTATAGCTATACCCAAGATACCCAATTATATCCTAACTAAAATTTTCTAGAAAACCCTATATCAGTCTGCCCAGAGGGCAGTATCTTCTGCTGAGCCAAAGCCCTTGCACATTCTCACTACTCTCTCTATCTGATAATATTACCACTATCTACCTGTCTACCCAAGTTTTCAATGATCAATAAGGCTATTAAGGCCTTATTCTGTTTCTCTGTCTTCAATCAGAGAGCATGCTAGCAACACACCCTCTCCCCAAGAGAACCAGAGACAAAAGCCCTTTCCAACAGTATGCAATTTACGAAAAACCACACTCAGCCACACCCTTCTAACTGTCACCAACTGCCAACCTGTACAGCAGGGGGTCTCTTCCTCAAAAATGTTATTGCTTCTTTCCCTCTTAAATATAAAAAAAGGAGAAATTAATTTTTAAAACTCTCTTAACAGGATGGAGCCTTTTCATACTTCCCTCACCCCAGTACAACTTTATGTCTCATTTTCCCAAGATCAGAGTGTCCTAGACCTGGAGCTAGAAAGAACTTCAGTGACTATCTACTTCAATCTCTTTGTTTTAAATATGAAGAAACTGAGCCCACTGAACCAAAGCAACCTTTATATTATTCACTAATCAATAATTTACCTCATTCATGCCAATGACTATGCCTCTTCTCAGACCACTCATGACACTCCCTATCCCCACACTCTCACTTGGGTAACTCAATTTATACTCCTCCAAAACTGACACTTTCCAAAATAAACTCCTTCTCTTTTATCATCTCCTATGCCTTTGACATCCTCCCCACTATCACCTTCTTTAATCCAATCTGGTAAAAATATGGTCTTTCTTCTTAGTAAGGCCAAAGTCTTAGACATGTCCTTCCTCCCATCTCATCTTTTCTAGCATATTGCTTTCTCTCTCCTTCTAACTTCTAATATTCAATATCTCCACTACCTACTTACCAGATGCCCATGTTTAACTTATCCTTATAAAAGGGCACTTCATCTTAACTAACTATAATCCTTTATTTCTCTTCTCCATCTAGACTAAAGTCACTGAAAATCTTTTTGTTTTCAGTGCTTCTAACTCATTCTCAGCTAAATGCTCTGCAATTTTGCTTCAAATCTTATTTTTCAACTCAAACTTCTCTCCTCCAAACTTTCTAAGAATCTCTTAATTGCCAAACCCAATGGGGTTTTTTTGTGCTCATCCTCATTGACCCTTCTAAAATATTTGACATTATGAATTGAATTATTTTCCTTGAATACTTTCTCCTTTGTTTTTGTTGATACTCTTTGTCCTATTCATGTCTGTTTTACAACTTTTCCTTAGTACTTCTTGACTGAACTTCATCCATTTCACACATTCATTCAATATTGGAATATATGTGTGGGGAGAAGGTATTTATAAAGAAGGAAAACATATTTTTCCTTAATACTGGTGAGTGGATAGAATGTGAGAGGAAGTGTGCTATGGTGAAAGAATGTTTATTGAGGGACAACTGGCATTCCAGAGGACCCTATGGAAAGAAGGAAGGCAGGGTAGAATAAGGCCTTCAGAGGATCAGGGCTAAAAAGGAGGGGGGATGAGAGTGAAGACCATTTTGATTAAAAGAACACAATTATATGTAATATATAATTAAAATGAACATAAAAAGAAAATACTAATGTTTCATATGAAATGTTTCTGAGATCTATCATGGTTACAATTAGACAGGAAGGCTAAAACAAACTAGTTCTGTTTTTAAAGTTAATAATATTCTGTTCCATTAACAGTTTTCAAGGTTCATACTTAGAGAACTCTTTATTCAGAATACACTGACATGCGACCTCTGCTCAAACATCTACTATGGACATATTATTTACTTAAATATAAGAAATTCCTTGCATAGACTAGGCATCAGAAAATGAACCCAGGTCTTCCTGTCTCCAAGGTTAGCCATCTGTTCAATACAGCTTAGTGACTATGGTGCAGTGACTACACCATTCTGTCTCTTTACTAGGAGATAGTAAGTGAAGGTCAAGTAGCTTAAGATGTCAATTTATCATCAAATTATATTCAAGGAGTTATGGTCAGCAAGAGTATTTACATGACAAAAAACAAATAAGCAAACAAAATACTGAAAGCTAAGTTTAAGGAAAACCAAATTAAGGGATATTTAATGAAAGAATGCTAGAAAATCAGAACTAAATTTATCAAAATTCTTGATAATAGGACATATAGTAAAAATCAAAAGGAACTGAGTCATTTAACAAAGAAATCATAAAAATGGACATGAATTTTATGTTTAAAGTTAATTTATTGATTTCCTACAAAGCATCATGTGATACCTACTACCTACTGATTCTACCTCCTGCACATACACCATTTCTTACATTCCCTTTCTTTTCACTCATATGACAATCATCACAGTTTAGGCTTTTCTCAGATTTCCATTAGACCCTTGCCTTCTAAGTGTTTATAACCTAGTTTGAGGAGCCAAAAATAAAACACTAGAAAAGAGAAATGAAACAGGATATTTGCATAAGACAAATTGTCTTCTATTATTGTCCAAAACAGTAATAGAAGAAAGAGGCCACAAGAAAGGACATGATTAATTGTGAAATGAATGGTACAGACAGTAAGATCTATGAGAATCTAAAAGAGATGAATCTAGGTTGGGCTGAACCCTTCACATAGGATCACAGGATCATATAACTAGAACTGGAAAAGACTTAGAGGTCATCTAATTAAATTTTGTCATGAAGAAACAAACTCAAAACACTTAAGTGATTTGAAAAAGGTCAATTAGTAAGTGGAAGAGTAATTAATTGAACTTGCATCTTCCAAGTTCATCAGAAAAATTCCTTAGAGTTTATAAATGGCGGAGAGAGAAGAGAAAATGTTATTAGTCTAATGGAGATCTGACAAAAGACTACCCTGAAATGACTGTTATATGAGTGAGAAGAAAGGGAGTATGAGAAATGTTGTACAGAGGGGGAAATAAATAATATTTGGAAGGTTTTGAGCTGCCTTTTAAATTCAACTTAAAATGAAATTATTACAAGATCTGTTTAAACTTAATTGTTGCACAGACCCTTTGAATTACAAAAGTAAAGTTTAATCAGTAAAGAATCTTTTAGTATTTTTAGTAATAGTATATTTAAGTGAAACCTTATACATGGACAAAGGAACTACAAAGACAATTTCTTGAAATATTATATAACAATAGCCATCTAGAAATATCCATAGGTAGAAATTTAATTCTATCTGTACATACACAAATGCATGTATATATAGTATGTATATGTACATATTAATTACATATACACACATAAATACTTAAACATACACACACATACACAATGTGTGTATGTATATACAGCCACACAACTCACAATAATTATGAAAAGGTCTTTTAGATGGGATCAATACCTAATTCAACCAAGACATAATTCCTGATATCTTCCAAAAGGAAATTCCCTAATGTCTCTAGGGAAGAAAGCTGGAAATTAGAGATGATAAGGAGTTTGGGTAACTAGTTAGTAAAAAACTATACAGGAACCTGAACTGGCATTGGGAACCTGCTTCATTGTTCATATTCAATTCTGGCTTAGAGAACAGTAATGTTTGCAGCTGCAGGAGAACAGAGACCAAGAGGAGCACCAGATTTTGTGGTTCCAGGGGAACTAGAGCTCGGTAAAGGTCAGAGGCCAGACTAGAAGAGCAGTGACTTTACTTCTCCCTAAATCACATTCCCTTATCAGCAATGAGAACTTAAAGACTCCCAGAATTAGCTCTGAAAAAGCAACACTTAAAAAGTCTGAAAATTGTGAAAGTACCTCTCCCCTACCCCAGGAACCAAGTCCAACTTTTTAAAGTCAAGAAATAGACTGGAAAAATGAGTAAACACCAAAAAAAAAAGAACCTGATCACAAAAAGTTACTATAGTGACAGAAAAGATCAAGATGTAAACTCAGAAGAAAATTATGCCAAAATAGCTACAAGCAAACTCACCAAAAATACATATTTGTCACAAACCCAAAAGGAATTCCTAGAAAAGCTAAAGAAAAAGATAAGAGTGGAAGATACAATAATTAAGAAAATAAAAATGATGCAAGAAAATTATGAAAAGAAAATGAACAGATTAGTAAAAGTAACAAAAAAAATTAAAGAAAAGAACTCTTTAAAAAAGTAGAATTGGCCAAATGGAAAATGAAGTGTAGAAATTCATTGATGATGGTAGCTCCTTAAAGCTTAGACTGTACCAAAGTGAAAAAGAGTTTATTGATGAAAATAGTTCCTTGGAAATAAGAATTGATCAAGAGGAGCTAAAGACTCCACAAGACATCAAGATAAAATCAACACAATAAAAAAGTAGATGTGAAATATTTCATTGGGAAAAAGTTGAATTGGGAAAAATTCAGCAGAGCTAATTGAAGAACTATTGGGGATAGCCAGGTAGCTCAGTGGATTGAGAGTCAGGCCTAGAGATGGGAGGTCCTGGGTTCATACATGGCCTCAGACACTTCCCCATTACCTCGTCTTTACCATTCTTCTGTCTTGGAACCCATTTACAGTGTTAATTTTAACATGAAAGGTAAGGATTAAAAATTTTATTGGACTAATTTAAAGTCATGATTTTTATTAAAAAGAACTTAGACATCACATTTCAAGAAATTTTAAGATAAAAAGTCCCTTATATTTCAGAACCAGAGGGTTAAAATAGAAATAGGGAGAATCTACCATCAGTCCTGAAATCTCCACATGAAAACTCCCAGGAATTAATATTCTAAATTAGAATTCCATAAATAGCTAAATTCCAGAGTTCCAAGTCAAGTAGAAGATATTATAAGCAGTGAGAAGGAAATAATTCAAATATCAGGAAGCCAAATCAGGATCACACATAAATGACCAGTTAATAAGGCAAAGAAGCTAGTATTATAACCAATAATAATCTACTGGCAAAACTGAGGATATATAATCTTTAAGGTGACAAAGTAGCCATTTAATGAAATGGAGTACTTTTAAACCTCCTTGATGGAAAGACCAATGCTGAATAGAAAATATGACATTCAATCAGAAGACTTAAAAGGTGAAAGAGAAATCATAAAGGATTTAATGTTTGGAGTCTTTAAAAGAGTATATAAGAAGATGATACATGTAACTTATAAGAATTCTGTTACTTTTAGGGCAAATAGAAGGAGGTTAGAAGGTTCAAGTATGAGTCAATTGTATTGGGATAATCTCAAAAAACAATGGAATTGTGCGAAAGAGGAATGCCCTTAGAAAAGGGACAGAAAGAAAGAATGGAAAAAAAAAATTATTTCTTATGAAAATCATTAAAAATAGCTCTTACAGTAAAAGGGTTGAAGAGGGGGAGGGAATAGTTAGCAACATTTATATAAAAAAGGGGAAGAATATATATGCATACTCAGTTGTATATACATACTCTCTTACCCATAAAGGAAATAGGAGAGGAAAGGGAAAAGAGAAGGGAAGAGTAGTTAAAGGGAGGATGGATTAAGGGATGCAATGGATAGAAGCAAAACAATATTTTGATATGGACAGAGTAAAAAGAAAGAGAAGAATAAAATAGAAAACAAAGTATGGAGGAAAAAGCAGAGTTAGTAATCATAATTGTGAATGTAAATGGCATCAACCCACCCATAAAATAAAAATGATACAACGGATTAGAAACCAGAATCCAATACCATGTTATTTACAAGAAATATAACTGAAACAGAAAGACACACAATATTAAAATAAGGGGTAAGAGTAGAATCTATTATGCTTCAACTGTGGTAAAAAAAATGCAAAGGAAGTGATCATGAACTCAGACAAAGCAGAAACTAAAATAGATAAATGAGATAATCAGAGAAATTACATTTGGTAAAAGGAACCACAAATATGAAGTAATTTAGCAATACTAAACATAGGCATCACTTAAAACACTCCAAGATTAAATGAGTTACAGGACCAAATTGATAGTAAAGCTATGCTAGTGGGAGAACCCAAGATTCCCTATTCAAGACTAAATAAACCTAACCATAAAATAAATAAAAAGAAGTTAAGGGAATAAATAGAATTTTAGAAAACTTAGACATGATAGACCATTACAGAATGTTAAATGGGAATAGAAAAGACATCTTTTCTCAGCTTTACAAAGCATCTCCATGAAATTAACCATAGGGCATAAAAATTCACAAATGCAAAAAAAGCAGAATTATTAAAGGGACCATTTTCAGATCATCATGCAATAAAAATTACATCTGACTTGGAAGCATAGATTAAAATTAATTGGAAACTAAGTAATCTAATGCTGAAGAATGAGTGGGCCAAAGAACAAATCAGAAATAATCAATGATGTCATTAAAGAGACAATATGCTAAAATTTGTTGAATGGAACTAAAGAAATATGTAGGGGGAAATTTTTATCTCCAAACATTTATAACAATAAAAAAGAATTGGTCGTGTAATTTAAAAAACCAGAAAAATTCCTAAACACCAAAATAGAAATTCTGAAAATCAAAGGAGAAATTAATAAAATTAGATGTAAAATAATCATTCAACAAATAATAAAAGTAGGAACTGGTTAAATGAAAAACCCAATAATGGATAAATCATTGATTATTTTGATTTAGGAAATAAAAAATACTAGCATCAAAAATTAAAAGGATGAATAAATTACCAAAGAAAATTAAATGAAATAAATCATTAGCAATCATAACTATATGCCAGCAAATCCCATCATTCCCGTGAAATAGATAAATATTAACAAGTTTCCTCAATTAAAAGAAAATTAAACAGAACACAAATAACTCACTTTTAGATGAAGTAATTGAACACTGAATAAATGAATTTCCTAAGAATAAGTGAATTCTGTAAAACATTTAAAGGAAAATTAATTCTAATACTATAAAAGCTATTGAAAAAGATTATTGTACATAACTCTTATACATTAATGTTGCATTTCTTCTTGCTCTTGTTCTATCTATAAAACATGTAGAATGTTCTGATACAGAAATGTCTGGCTTTTTTTCAGTTTTTTTTTCCAACAAAGCCACTTAGAATATTTATTCATTAGAAATTTACCATTATTAACACAATGCATTTGTGGCCCAGTGGATAAACTGGCAAGCTGAGTTTATGCTGGTTTCTTCTCAGCTGAAGGTTTCTTCTGAGCAGGTGGTTTCTTTTCTGTGGCAGACTTCTTTTCTGCCAGAGTTTTCTTTTCTCTAATCTTCTTTTATGCTGTTTTCTTCTAACCCTAACCTTTGCTCCTCCAAGCTTTTTATTACCACTATGCTTTTTTCTTCTTCTTCTCATCTATTGCCTTCTTTGCCTTCATTATCTTAATAGCACAGCAGCTTTTTTGTTTTCTCTGATTCTTGTATTCTTAGCTTGGCATAGAATTTTAATTAATTAAAAGTTTAATATGTACAAATGCCTGGTTTTAAAGGTAACAAAGCAGCTGATTGTATCTACTACATGCTATTCTATGTGTAATCAAGGAAGAATGACAAAAAGCAAAGAAAATATGAAAGGTAATGAAAATGGACCCAGGAGAAGCAGATGGAACCGTCATGAGCCAGCAGGGGAAGAATTCCAAGGAATTCTAAAGAAGATTCAAAGAGAAAACTGTTGGCCAGAAGGGGATCTGGGCACTCTGACTTCCCTCCTCATTTCTCTTCTGACTCTCTCTCACCAGAGACTCTGTCCAGAGCTAGAGAGCAGAATTGGGTTTTCCACATACCTTTTCCTACCTGACTTGTGCTGAAGAAGTGTTACTGCTTTCTTTTGAAGATCATCTTATACCATCATTTTATTCTTGAAAAGACATTGGATCTCCCATCAAATATAGATATAGAGAATATAGGGGTTGCATCTACCCAATCCCTCTGTCCTGCCCTTTCCACCTTTTATCTCTTTGACATAGAAATAGTCAATTAGTATATCAAGACTTGTCTCTGAAATTTGTAATAAGGAGGGAAGATTCAAAGTCATCTAGAAGCAGAGTTGGGGGGGGGGTTTGACTCACTCTGGGTCAGGTCCAGACTCCATTAGGCTCTGGTAGATAAAGAGGAAGTGCTACCCTCTAACTAGCCCCTACAACAGCTGGTTTCCCATTTCCTAGTATTAGGAAGGACCCCTCTCTCAATCCCACCAATACACATGACACCATGTCAAAAGCTTTAAAAAGTAAGCTCATCTCTATTTTCTTTTTCTTTTCTTTTTCTTTTTAACCCTCACCTTCTGTCTTGGAGTCAATACTGTGTATTGGCTCTGAGGCAGAAGAGTGGTAAGGGGTAGCCAATGGGGGTTAAGTGACTTGCCCAGGGTCACACAGCTGGGAAGTGTCTGAGGCCAGATTTGAACCTAGGACCACTGGTCTCTAGGTCTGGCTCTCAATCCACGGAGCCACCCAGCTGCCCCCTTATCTCTATTTTCTTAAAAGCATCTAACAGACATCTGAATACAGAAAACCTGATGTTGTAAATGGTGTTATTACATGAACACAAGAGATCAAAGGTACATGAGAGCCACAAACTAACTATTATGCTGAAAAGAATAAGGGAACAATTGATCAATGAGACCATTCTATTTAAGTTTATTGTGGACAGTTGCAAAATTTTCCTGAAGTCATCAAGAAAAAAAAATTCAAGAAAATTAAAAGTAGTTGAACACATTTAGAGAAGTAGATAGAAGTTCAACACTTTTCTTATATAAAATAGAATTCTGTGGAGTAGAATTTTGTATTCCTAGTGAAGGCAACTGGGTGGAAGATGAATGGGTTTGAGAAATGTCTTTAGGCAGAGACCAGTCAAAAAGCTGATATTAATAGCAAGTAAATAACAAGTAAAGTTATGATTGTGTGATTGGGAAAAAAGGTACATATATTAGAGATGAGACTCAAAGAGATCAAATATTTATTCATGATCAAACAAATATGTGAACTGACTCCAAATTTGATTCCCTCTGATTCCAAATCCAATGTACTTTCCACTGCATTGTTTCATCTCCTCTTACCAGAGTATGCAAATATCATGATTTTCATCATACTCAAAATCTTCTACAAAAATCCTTGTCTAGTATTTAACCATGATATGGGAATGACTCTGGAATCCTGCAATGTTTATTCACACTGATGAAATATCAGTTCCTTTAAGGTTAACAAGTACTTTTTATCAAAAAATCAAAATGATATTAGACAGAATAACTGACTTATCTTCACACAGTTGGCAAATGTTGGAGTTGAAGCAGAAATAACTATATTGGAACTTCACTATAATAAAATCCTATAAAACAAAAAAAAGCAAATCTTCAAGATCATCCAGTTCAATCTCCTCCAATTTTTGCAGATAAAGAAACTGAAAGTTTTAGTGATTTTTACCCCCAGATTTTCTAAAGTCTGATCATGACATTCCTCTACTTTAGGAACTCTAGTGACCTCTATTTCTTCTTGGATTAAATATAAAGAAGACTGGAAGTAGATATGGGAACTAAGAGTCATTCCAGCACCACTCTCATGATGACCAGTAAGTCAAAGCAGAAAGAAGAACCAATGCTTTAAAGGGTGATTAAGTAAGATATGGCATCTGTGATAATAAGCCCATTATCATAGAGTGAAAGAAGTTGTAGGGAACAGGAAAAGAAAAGTTTTAATATAGAAACTAGTTCGTTATCTAGAGAGCACAGTGCAAGGTGTGATTTACTTCAGAGGAGGGACTTAGAGGGAGGAAATAAGGTGAGACAATGTTGGAAATTAGGTTAGTTGGTGGTGGGAGTTGGAAAATGAGGTTTGAACAGCAGGGTTTTTAACAGCTAGGGGTTCTGAATCACTGGGATGTAGAGGGTATGAAGAAGTGGGAGTATGGGAATCATTGAGAAATTAATTCAGGTTTATGTAGGAATGTATATTCATCTTATATATTTATATATACACATATATCTATATCTCTATTTATATCTATATATATTTTTGTCTCTAGGTTATCCTTCAGATCTAGAGATCCCTAATAAAAAGCTCCTTATAGGCACAACCCAAAATATCTTACTCAACCAATAAAATACATACATTCAGTAGTAAACATCTTCTGGAATAACACTGACAGGTTCTGAATCTTTCTTTTAGATTTAATTATATCTATTAATACCTATCAATTTGGAATTTTTGCCTATTTAGACTTATAAACTTGAATTCCAACAGCCTTTCCAAGGACAAATAATTAGGAACACAGCTTGAAGTTAGATGAGAAGAAAATTTGTAGCTCCAATGTTTGCCCCAATTTAATATCACAATTGTAGGAAAAATGCAGAAAACAATGCTATTCACTTTCATGCAGATGGACAGCTCTTTGGGGAGTGATAGTTGGGAAATTGTGTTTTGTAAATATCTGAGCAGCAGAGTTAACTTTTTTCTCAATCCTTTCATTTTCTGGAAAAATCAACCCCATAGGAAAAAATGAGGGAAACAAAATTAATACTTATTCTTTTTAATTTTTCTTTAAATTAAGCTTCTGAGTACAAGTTGTATTTGTGAATTTTAGATTTACTCCACCCTGCTTAGTCCTTAAAATTCTAGCAACCAGGAATGTATACATCCCCACTTAAGGATTAACTGTGGGGAGGATTGTCTATGACCAGCATGTGCTAGCAAGTGGCAAATCCGAAACAACTGACAGACCCCCTAGGCTGTCCTAAGCCAAGCTTAAGCTTCCATTGGTACATGTGAGACACAGGAAGTGATGGAAAGAACTGCCTATTTATTTTGCATTACTTCCTCTCCCTATCACTATCTGCTGAGGTTGGGCTCTCTCCGTGGCATTGGCCTTGCTGGGTGGTGTTGGGAGCCCTGGGCAACATTTTGGTGTGCTTGCAGTGTTTGGTTCTGTAGCATGGTTAGGTGAGGCATCATTCTTGAGCAACCTTGGTGAGTGGTTAGGCTGATTCCTACTTTCCTTGACCTCCTAAAAAGCACTATCCTCTGAAGAGGCCCCTCATCTTGGAGGAGACCTCCTGGCTGGAAGCCTATCTAGATTTAATCTTCTGAGAAGGCCAAGGCCTCTGAACTTCCCTTGGCTTAGGCTAGACCAGAGACAATCTTATACCCTTTTCCCTCTTCTTCTTACTTTCTTCCTTCTATTATAATTAAACCACTATAAAAATCCCAAACTGACGAGTATTTTATTGGGATTGAATTTTAATCCCAGGTGATCACTAAAATGATATATTCAGTCAACAACCCTAATTTTACCCTTAACATATTTGAGTGTTTTTTGGGACTTTTGCCTTCTTGGAGGACACAGGGCTGGAAAGACAGGTGAGGGGAGAGAAAGATAAATGGAGGCTAGGACACGTGGCTTGAGATCTTAGAGTAAGGCAGTGAGATTTAACTTTAGTCTTATCTACCCTTTCTAATAAACTTTATAAAAATTAATAACTGGGTAGGAATATTAATTTAATTCTTAGAAGGCCTTATTTTAGATTTATGTGACAATTAAGCCGAGCAAAAAAGGGTATTTGCTAGATTTTGTAAGAACTATTGAATGATTTTGATAGGTAAATGTGGTCATTTCTAAATGTAAATATAAATGTAAATGTAGTAGCATATAATGACATATTGTATGTGAAAGCTTGTCTTTTCCCTCCCAAATTCTTCATCCAGGATAACTAACTTGTCTATATAGATGATTTCATAATGATTTTATAGGATTATTTAGGAACTTTTTTTTTTTCAGTGAGTTTTCCTCTCCTTTTGAATAGAAATTTTCTGTAAATAGTTTGTGATTCTATCCATCAATGTTACCACAATAGTATTTCCTCTGGTGTGGTTCTCCTCTGTGTACATATTGACTAATTCAACTGATTTTTCTGTCTGCATTTTAAAGATATTTCTACTTTTTCTACAAGCACCCACTAGGCTCTTAAATCTATGGCTCATGTGCCAGAGTGTGCTGGAGGGGGCTGCTCCTTTCACCCCTCTCCACATGCAACTGAGGACATTTCTCAAATGATAAGCCCCTCTGTCTAGCAGCTCAATGGGAGTGCTTCCTTCCCTGTATGGGGTAAGGTGGTGGGCTCACATGTGGTGTGAGAGTTGCAGTTTGGGCACTTAGTCTCTAAAATATTCACCATCACTTCCCTAGACTGTTGTATGTGTTAGACTATCAAATGTGTGAAAATACTCTTTTTACTAGTTTTAAAAACTTTATAACAAAAGAGTTTCCAGTTTTATTTAGTTGTCCACTTTCCATTTGTGGCATAAAGTGCTGACAAGTTTTATCATTGGATTGCTGTCAAGCTTTAAAAAAAATAGTTCAATCTTCCCCTTCTCATTGTTTTATTTCACTGCTTGAGCGAAATAAAAATGTGTGTATTTCTCAAAGTAAAACATTCTGCCTATATCCCTAATATCCTCAAGGTAAAAGCACCAGTTTATAACACCAATTGATAAAGGGATGACTAGTCTGTTTTTAAATTTCAAAGACCTTTTGTTGACTTTAAGACTCTCTCTCTCTCTCTCTCTCTCTCTCTCTCTCTCTGTATATATATATATATATATATATATATATATATATATATATATATATATATATATATATATATATATATATATATGTCTTTGTGCCCAGTCAATTCATACTTCTTTAGCCCATTGAAGTTCCCCTTTCATGGAAGGAATAAGCAACTACCTTTTTCACTCATATTTTCTGACCCCAGATTTGTAATTGTAATTTGGAGTTGGTGGTCATTTTTATCCTAATCACTGCCCATCATATTTCATTGTACATCTTAATATTTTGCTAATTATTTTATATACTTAATAGAAGAGGTGATAGACTATTTTACCCCATCTTAGATTAAAAAGAGAACTGAACAAGTCATAAATAAAATTCCTAAGAAAAAAATCTCAGATGGATTTACAATTAAATTCTACCAAACATTCAAGGAATTTGAAAAAATAGATAAGGGAAGAATTTTGGCAATAACCATATATTCTTTCAATGTCTATTTTACTCTCTGGATCTAAGATAATAAAATAATTTTCCTTACAATTTCTTTAAATATAATGTTAAGCATCTTTTAAATTGTAGTTTTCAAGGTAGTCTAATAATTCTTAAATTATTTCTCTTCAATCTATTTTCTAGGTCAATTGTTTTTCTGATGAGGCATTTCATATTTTCTTCTATTTTTTCTTCCTTTTTATTTTGTTTCATTGTTTCTTCATTTTTCATGGAGTCTTTAGCTTCTACTTGACAGACTTTATGACAAAAATCCCCAGCAACACCTAGCAGAACATCAAGATTCTCCATTCCTCTGACCTGTAGCCATTTACTGGCATCGGTCACCCCTTGTTGCTCCTCTCCTACATTCCCCTGAAATGAGACTCCCCAGCCAATTCTCTTGGCTTTGGGCTGCCCCTTATTGCCTCTTCCCTCCACACACCTCTAACACAGGGGACTTCTCAGCCAGTTCTACTGGCATTGGGCTCCCCCTTGCTGCTTCTTCCCTTCATCCCCACCTTCCTTCCTCCATTAAAGCTTTGCTGTATTACCTTACTATGGTTTCATCGTATCTTTGGTCAAACCCCACTGGTTGGAATGATACTACTTATCTTAGAATTATTTGTAAAGAAATATTTTCTTCTTTTTCTTTCATTTGGCTATTTCTTCTTTTTTTAGTAGTTCTTCAGAAAATAGTTGTACTTTCTTTTCCATTTGACCTATCCTGCTTTTTTTATAAAGCCCTTTTCTTTCAGTAAAATTTTATGACTCTTTTACCATTAGGCCAATTCTATTTTTTTAAGGTCCTATTTTTTCTAAGAATTTTTGGCTTCTTTTAGTAAGTTTTTAATAATTTTCTTTTATCACTCACATTTCCCCCCACTTTTCTCCATAGTTCTTATCTCTTTAAGACTTTTAGAAATTCTTATTGGGGCTGTATCTAGTTAGCAATTTTTCCTTTTAGGCTTTGGTTGTACCTGTTTTTGCATTATTGTCTTCTCAGTTTATGTCCTGATTTATATTCTGCATACTTATCTCTATAATCTCTGTAGCTTTTTTATAGTCAAGTTCTTTTTCTATCATTTCCTCATTTTTCCAGCCTAATTATTGATTTTGAACTTTATGTTAAAGTTGGTTTCTGATTACTTGAGAGTGAGGAGCCACTATATGAAGATTTTACCTTTTTATGCTGCTTATATTTAAAGCTAGGTCTGGAAGTGTGGAATTTTTGGTGCTTTCAGGGTAATGTCTTCTTGTGAGGGGCTTTCCTGGTCTATTCTCTGGTTCTTACCTAGAAAGTGCCCCTCTTCCCTTTAGATTTCAATCAGTACTATTCCTTAGTGTCACTACTCCCTTTGGACCAGAAGTAATACTGGAGAGCAATTGGCAGCAATTAGACACAGAATATCTCACATTGCATTAAGATATGGTGAAAATCAGTACAACATTTATTCATAAAGGATGATATAAGCAGCATCAAACTTTTCACCTCTCAAATCTATGGAAAAGGGAAGAATTTATGTCCAAACAAGAGAGAGATGATTTGATGATGTAATATTAAAGATTTTGCATATATAAAATCAGTACAGCTGAAGATAGATATAAAGCAGAAAACTAGAGGGAGTGGATTTATAGCAAGTTTTTCTGATAAAGACCTCATTTTTCAAGTATATGGAAAACAGTCAAAATTTTAATAAGAAGAACTAATACCCAATTGATAAATCATCAAAGGATATGAATAAGAATTTTCTAGAAAAAAATAACCAAAATTATCATTTATCAAATCTTTTAATTCACTGCCTTTTCCTCACTTCTCTATTGGAGAAAATCTATTAGTTTTTTGTAAAAATATTAGTTTTCTATGTATTGAATATCAGATTTTATTAAATAAATTTGATGCAAATATTTTCCTTTTTTTAATTTTGTTTAATGTGTTATTCAAGACCTTTATAATTTTATTTGTAAAATTTCCTTATTCATGTTTGTTTATTTTCTCTAGGCATGGATTTAAAAGAGAGAAATACACACATTTTTATTTCACTCAAGCAGTATTACCTCATAAAACAATGAGAAGGGGAAGACTGAACTGGTTTTTTTTTTAAAGAGAGTCTTTAAGGACTAAAACAGGGCAAATAGAAGTTAATGATTTCATGAGACAGCAAGAAATAAAATAAAAGCATCAAGAGAAGCATAAAAAACTAAACAGGAAGAAAAACCTTAAGGAATTAAATAAAATCAAACTATTTATATTGCTCTATGGGAAAATGATATTTGTAATTCTTAAGAATTTTGTCATTATTAGGGCAGTTAGTTTAACATTGACAGATGCTATGTGAGTATGTTGACCACAATGACATGTTATGAAAAAATCAAGGGGTGAAAAAGAGAATTGTACTAAGAACAGGAAAGGAAGAGGTAGAGTGGGGAAATTTATCTCACTTGAAGAGGTGCAAAAAAGCCATTACATTGAAGGGGTGGATGAGATGCAATAGTTAAACCTTACTCTCAACAGAATTGGTTCAGAAAGAGAATAACATGCATACTTATTTGGGTACATAAATCAATCTTTCCCTTTTGGGAAGCAGGAGGGGAATTAAAAAGAGGGAGACAATGAAAAGGGAGATGGATTTGGTGGTGGTGCTGGTGGTAGTTAGAAGCAAAACACTTGTGAGGAGAGAGTTAAAAGCGCAAGAGAGAGGAGAATCAAAGAGGAAAAATAGGATTGAGTAGAATATACAGTAGTCATAACTGTGAATATGAATGGAATGAACTCATCTATAAAATGGAAGCAAATAGCAGAATGAATTAAAAATCAGAATCCTATTAAATGTTGTTTCCAAAAAGAATATTTGAAGCAGGGAGACACACACAGAGTAAAGGTAAGGAAATGGGGCAGAATCAATTGTGCATCATCTGAATTTTAAAAAGCAGGAGTAGTGTGAATTTTAGTTTTACTTTACCCTGCTTAGTCTTTAGAATTCTAGCAACCAGGAATGTATACACCCCCACTTAAGGATTGGGTGTGGGGGAGGAAGGCCTATGACTGGCATTGCTAGCAAATGACAAATCAGAAACTGTAATAAGGGATTATTTGAATGATAAATGATAACTAATTTACCCTCTTTCGTTTCCCTCCCTTTCTTCCCTTTCTCCTCCCTTCTTCCCTCCCTTTCCAATTGCTTCTTCTCTTGGCCTTTCTAAATCAACTTAGGGTGAGTTTTATGATGTCTCAAATAAAATACTCTTTCTCTTCTCTAAGATTAATTAAGGGTTTATTGGGGAAGAAGTGAAAGATAAGGAAATGGAAGGAAAGAGGGCTTGGAGTTTCCCTAATCCTAAAATAAGTCTTAGGTTGGAGGATGGCAGAATATAGTTCAGTTTGGGAAAATGGGTTGATAGATCTGGAAGTTCAGTCACTATATCACAGCAGAGAAATCAGAGAGAGCTGGACTTTGTACTTCTTTCCTTCTGTCTCAGAAGCCAAGAGACCTCAGACTCCTTTCTGTCTCAAAAGCCCAAAGAGACTCCTCTCCTTTCTGTCTCCAAAGCAAAGAGACCCCCGACTTCAGTTGGTCAGATCTTTTTACCAACTGTCTCTCCTGGTCACATTCCAAAAGGAATGTTCTTGTTTGAATGACTAGGTCAGCAGTCCCCACTACTGCAGCTCTTCTGCAAACCATTCCCAATTTCTCACTTCCACAAAACAACTGACTGACCCCCTGGGCTGTCCTAAGCCAAGCTTAAGTCACCATTGGTACATGTGAGACACAGGAAGTGATGTAAAGAACTGCCTTTATATTTCATGCCACTTCCTGTGAGAGGGGCTTTTGTGGCCTTTGCAGAGTTGTGTGGAAAAAATTGACTTGGAGGACCTCTGACACATGGGTCCTGAGACAGCTTCTCTTAGGAGATACATGATGAGTGTTAAGGTTGACTTTCCTTTCCCTTGACCCTTCTAAAGGTTCCAGCCTCCAAGGAGGCCACTCATCTTGGAGGAGGCTTCCTAGCTGGAAGCTGAGCTAGATTTAATCTTCTGGGAAGGCCCCTTGTCTGAGAAGCCTCTGAACTCCCCCTGGCTCAGGCCCAGCCAGAGTAGATCTTTACCCCTTTCCCTCTTTCTCTTCCTTCTTAATTTCTTCCTTCTATTGTAAATAAATCACCATAAAATTTCATTCTGACTTGAGTATTTCATTGGGATTTAGAATTTAAATCCCTGATGACCACTAAATAATATATTCAGTCTCAACCCCAAAATTTACCCTTGTATAATTGAAAATCTATTACCCTAAACAAGAACTACATATCCCGAGAGTTGACTGACTTCCTGTCATTACTTACTTCCTGTAGACAGAGGATAAATGGAGTGGGATTTGAGACTCCTCCTACTTGATGTAGAATCAGCAGTCATGGAGGTGAGTGGGGATTTTGAAAATGGCTAACCAGCCATGGGCACATGGTTTTTATTTTGTGTCCTCTTTATTCCTTGATTTCTAGTGATCATTTAATAAATCCCTTAAAACATATTTTTTTATTATTGAGATTTTAATTTTTACAATTGGTGACCACAAGGGCATGAGAAAATCTTTCATTTTTTTAAAGATAGCCTAGATAATTTTTTAAAGCCTCATTTCTTCTGCCAAGGCTTTTTGCCTATCCTCGCAGACTCCAACTCTATTTGGAGCTGCTGCATTTTTCTTTTCCTACTTTTTGTGGTTTCTTGCTCCCCCTACTGGCTGGGCTATTTTTACCTGGGGGACTCTTATTGAAGAAGAGATAAACCGCTTCTCTTGCTCAACTGCTTGAGTCCTGTGTTCTTCATTCCTCCTTCATTCCTCATTCCTCACTGCTGACTCGGGTGCTGCTGATACTGCTTCCTCTAGCCCCTGATCCCAGTGGCTTATCTGGCCCCCAATATCAGGCCCCCAGTGGCTCTGCTCCTAAAATTGGCCCCTGATTGGACCCTGACCCCTACTGCTGTTGCTAATTGCTGCCACCAAGAAGCTAGGAGTCAGGGCAAATTGTAAAAATCTGGGCTGGTTTTTTCCTTAGGCAACAATTAGCCTCCACATAACAGGGTACCTCATGGGGTGGGGGGAGGACAAGGAGAAGGAAGGGACTCTTCCAAATAGGAAGCTGATTACAAGCATGGCATATTCTATGAAAGAGCAGTGCATTGCCTATTTCAAAGAGCGTCTACCACTCATGAGTGCATTGATCCTTTTACTTATCTTACCTGAGATTCAGGGGAAAAAGTCATCTCCCTGCAACTCTTTGCCATTTGGGCCTGCCCAGTTTGAGATTTCTAAAACCCATGTTCTCCCTTGCTATGGGAGATACCACAGTACTGACAAAAGGAATCTGAATGGCAAGAGAAAGGAACTTTAAGAGACTGGAGGTGAAGTTTTTAAGCCTTTTCAGACTCGATTGTTTTTATGAGAGTCTCTGAATTTTATTGTATTTTGCTGATTGTTTTGTTTAAGATTTAATTTTGTTGTTTTAAGTTCATATATTAATGTATTCAATACTGTTTTGTTACACTGAATCATTTTAATCTACTCTGTTTTAACTATTAGATATATTCTGTTACCTTTCCCCTATGGCTACTGAACAAAATATTATAAATATTGTAAAAGTCCATAAATAGCCTTTTTTTACATTATTAATTTGCTAATTGTCACATAGTTAATGGATGGACTCAATCTGGCTAACAATTTTTGGAAAATTTAATGAGCTAAGAACTTAAATGGTAATTCTAAGGGGTCTTCAAAAATAATTTTAATTATCTAGTGGTTTCTGAATGGATGATTTTTTGTCATATTTATATTATAAAGAATGTTGTATTAAAGGTAGAAAAACAAAGAAATGTTCCTACCAAGGTGTTTCTATGAAGCAGGAAACCAAAAAGAGATCCTCAAAATTCTTAAGTTTAATTTACTTCCACCAGAGCAATCTAGATTTCTTGGTGATGTTCTAGACCCAAATAAATTTTACTTTGTTTAAAAATATATTTGCCAAGGCTGAAAGACTTATTACATTTATAAAAATTTGTGACAAATATTCATCAGTTCATAGCTTTTTTTATCATATAGCAACTTATATGAAACATGATAGGGAGTTTGTTTGCTATTGTAATTAATTGGACTATTGTGAATTTTTGGGACTTTGGTACTCCTTTGAATGTGCATTATCTGCTGTATTACTGTTTTATTCTGAAAATTGTTTGTACTCACACAGTGGTTAAGTTAAAAAGGAAATGGATCTCGTTTTTTTTGGTGAGAATATTTTTCTTTAACTTTTTTTATTTTGCAATAATATAAGTTTAAAATACATTTGCTATAATGTCAATGCAAACCCAAAAAGTGTTAGACTATAAAAATTATGCCATTGATTGTTTAAAAAAATCATGGAACTTTGCTTAATGATTCTGTCTGATTCTAGGACAAGAGAATACAAAAAGAGCTATTGCACGTGTCAAATAAACAGAAAGCTAAACAGCATAGTGCCAATTGAGCACAAGGTCAAGGAGACCAACCAATCCCAATGGGATTGATGAAAATTTTGAGCCAAAAAAAGAGGACTTGAACTTGTTTGGGGTTCGAGATTGTGGCTGTCTAACATGTGTTAAAGACAGGTCTTCCTTGTCCCACATTCTACCAAGTATCTCAAATTTGTCTCCTACCTGGCTCCTATAATCTAGTCCCTATTCTGTTTTTTATAGTGTGGCAACTTCCTGTAGTCTTGACTGCAAATGGGTAAGTAAAATAGTACTGCATTTTGTCCTACAGACTTGTGGGATAGAAATTACCTTAATTGGACTTTATTATAAGGTCCTGTTATGAATTTATTGTTGTTTACTCAAAATTTTATGTACATAAATTTTTGGTATTTTGATTCTGATTTTGAATTTTTTCTTTCTCCTGAAAAGTTTACTTTTTCTTCCATTTGTTTTTCTTTTATGGTTTTTTCTTTTGATAATTGATTCATATACCTCATACCTCAGCCATGCATTCCTAAGTGATCCCTGTATTTTTCAACATCCTCTTCAGGGGGGAATGTCTTATTATTTTAAATTCCAAAGTTTAAATTATTTTTGAGAGTAATTTTAGGTTAAGAAACATGGTACCTCTCCAAATCCAGTAAGTGAACTCTTTGGAGAAGGTACCATGAAGATGCCTCCACAGAAAATCTGCACTGCAACAGAAAATCCAGAGTGAAGTTTGGGATGTGGTGATTTGAACAGTGTGGGGTTGGATGGATTTGTTTTATATGTATACTCTTATGCTGAAGGGGACTGCCCCCTAACTGACTTTTTGTCAATGTGCCTAGCAATTATTGGTTTTGTTTTCCTTTCCTCTTATCTGCAGATTATTATAATTTCAAAGTTGGTATATTTACAAGACCCCCTGGAGAGACTAGTCTTCCTTGGGCATGTAAACCTCAAAATTCCTTAGACTTAAAAATGTTGGAAATTTCACCATTGGGATATTTCATACTTGGAAAATTTCTTACTGATAGTCTATTGGAATGGGAACCCCATTGGCATGGGAGGTTCCTTCTCTTCCCTTCTTCAGATTACTTTAGGACAGAAACCTTTTGCTAAACAATGGAAAGGACTTTGACCTATGCTTAAGCATAGAACAGGAATTTCTTTGAATCATGATTGATTTTAGAATTGATACAATGGAGATACTTGGAATAAATCTCCACCCTATTCAGTCCTAACAGGATTGAGTAAGGGCTGCAGCCTAGATCAAAGATTTAATCATTTGAAAATATGACCTTCAACAGACATGTGCAAAAGCCAGAAACCTCTGGGCGGTCCTGGGTTAAGCTAGAGCCTCCATTGGCACAGGGAAATTGATGAACAGTGATTGGTAGATGGGTGAACTGAGAGGAGGTACTTGGAGGGTTTCCTTAAAGAGAGGAGGGTCTGGAGACTTGAGGGGAGGTGGAGAGTTGGTCGGTGTGGTTCGTGTGGACTCTGAGAAGGCTTGCTCTGAAGGAAGCTGAAGGTGGGGGCCTCCGAGACTGTTTCTCCATTTTGGACACGTGAGTAATAGGGACTGATCTCTTTTCTTTGCCCCAGCTATCTAAGGGCTTGGGCCTTTTGGCCCAGCCTAAACAGAAGGGGTATTTAAGCCCTATTCCCTTCTCTCCCTTTTTCTCTCTCTCTATCTCTAATTCCTTTCTTACTCCTATTGTAATTAAACTCCAAAAAAGGCTGACGGCTGACTTGAGTTTTTCATTTAGGAAATACATAGCTGATTCCTTGGCGACCTTAAATTAATATATATCAGTCTTTTAAAGTGATTCCCTTGTTACAGGCATCAGGGGGAAATGTATAATTGAAAATCTGTTACCCTAAAAAAGAACTACATATCCTGAGAGGCCACTAACATCATGTCATTACATACTTCCTGTAGATAGAGGATAAAGGGATTGGGCACTGAGGCTCCTCCTGTCTGATGTAGAATCAGCAGTGATGGTGGTGAGTGGGGATTTTGAAAATGGCTAACCAGCCATGGGTACATGGTTTTTATTTTGTATCTTCTTTATTCCTTGATTTCTAATTATCATTTAATAAATCCCTTAAAACATATATTATTGAGATTTTAATTTTTACACCCTTAATGGTAGTATTCATGATCTCAGATAAAGGTAAAGTAAAGATGGATCTAATTAAGATAGATAAGGAAGAAAATTACATTCCAATAAAAGATATCATAGACAATGAAATAATATGAATACTAAATATCTTTGCACCAAATGGCATAGCTTCCAAATTTTTTTTAAAACCCTTACCTTCCGTCTTGGAGTCAATACTGTGTATTGGCTCCAAGGCAGAAGAGTGGTAAGGGCTAGGCAATGAGGGTCAAGTGACTTGCCCAGGGTCATACAGCTAGGAAGTGGCTGAGACCAGATTTGGCAATTTTTTTTTGACATTAAGTAAATCATCCTTATTTCCAAAACCTGAGAAATTCGCTTTGCTGAGAATCTATTTCAACCTGGTTTTGTCCTAATATTTGAATAAAGAAAAATGACACAAATTTGTGACTTCTAATGTCTTGAAGTCTAAAATAAATTTACAGATAAGGGCAAAGGAGTTAAGTATAACAAAATAAAAACCATTGACCAAAGCATAATTGAGTATTAAAGTTTTAATAGCCTTGCCCAGTGATATTATACTTATAGCTTCCAAATTTTTAAAGATGTAAAATAAACTACAGGAAGAAATAATAAAACTACACTAATGGGGAAGCTCAATTTTCCCCTTTTAGAACTTGATTAATCTAACAAAAAATAAATAAGAGAAGTTAAGAAGGTGAATGGAATTTTAGAAAAGTTGGATTTAATAGATTTCTGGAGAAAAAAGAATGGGAATACAGCATAATATACTTTCTTTCCAGTGTTACCTGACACCTATACAAGAACTGGCCAAGTATTAGGGCAATCAGATGAAGAAAAGCAGAAATAATAAATACACCCATATCAGATTACAATGCAATAAAATTTACAATTAATAAAGGGCTATGAAAAGACACATTATAAGTTAATTGTAAATTAAGGAATCTAATTCTAAAAGGTCAGAGAAAAAATCATGGAAACAATCAGTAATTTCATTGAAGAGAGTGACAACAATGCAACAACATATCAAAATTCATGGGATGCAGTCAAAACAGTAGTTAAGGAAAAATTTAAAATTTCTAAATGTTTATATCAATAAGATGGAGAAAAAGAAGATAAACTAAAAAATAAAATAAAATAAAAAATCCCCAGGTAAATACCAAATTAGAAATCTCAAAAATTAAAAAAAATGAAAGTATATCATTGAAGTAATGAATAAAAACAGGAGTTGGTTTTATGAAAAAAAATAGTTCATTACTCAAAATATTGGCCTATTCTTTGTTTCCAAATCTCTGCCACCACAAAAAGACATCCCATAAATATATTTTTTGTACATATAGGTCCTATTTCTTTTTCTTTGATTTTTTTTAGTGGTATATTGTTTTGTAGGCCATTATGCATAGTTCCAAATTGTTCTCCAGAATGGTTGAACCAGTTCATAGCTTTGAATTATTATATATTATATAGATATATATTATATCTATTTTTCCACATCCTCTCTAAGAAATCATATTTCTTATTTTCCTTTTCTGTCATGTTAACAATCTGATAGGTGATAACTCAGAGCTATTTTAATTAGCATTTCTCTAATCCGTAGTGATTTAAAACATTTTTTTACATGGTTAGTGATAGCTTTGATTCTCCAATTAACAAATGTTCAAAGGATATGAATAGGCAGTTTTCAGATGAAGAAACCAAAGCTTTCTGCAATCATATTTTAAAAAGCTCTAAATCACTATTGATTAGAGAAATGCAAATTTAAATAACTTTGATTTACCACCTCATGCCTATCAAATTGACTAATATGACAGTAAAGAAAACTGATAAATGTTGGAGAGGATATAGCAAAATTGGGAGAGCAATGCATTGTTGGTGGAGTTGTGAGCTGATCCAACCATTCTGTAGGACAATTTGGTCCTAAATCCACAGAGTTAAAAAACTGTGCATACCCTTTGTTTCAATAACACCATTACTAGTTGCATAACAAAGTGAGATTTTTTTAAAAGAGTAGATTCATGCAAAATATTCATAGCAACTCTTTTTTTGTGGTGGCAAAGAATTGTAATTTAGAGGATGTTCATCAGTTGGGGAATGGCTGATCAAATTGTGGTAAATGACTCTAATAGAATATTATTGTGCTATAAGAAATGATGAGCAGAAGGATATCACAAAAAACTTGAAAAAATTACATTAACTGGTACAGAATAAATTGAGAAGAACCAAGAGAACATTATAAAAGTATTATAAGTGTATATATAAACATCATATAGAAACAACAATATTGTATTATGATTACTTGTGAAGACATCTATTATCTGCAATACAATGATCCAAGATAATTCTGAAGGACTTATTACAAAGAATACTATACACCTCCAGAGAAAGAACTGACAGAGTCCAAATGCATATTGAAGTATATTATTTTTCACTTTATTTTATTTGTGAGTTTTGGTTTTATATGAGTATTCTTTCATAACATGACCCATATGTAAATAGATTTTGGGTGATCAAACATGTATAATGCAGATCAAACTATTTACCATCTTAGAGAGGGAGGAGAGAATTGTGAGACACAATTTGTATCTTTTAATTTTGAAAGACATGTTATAAAATTATTATGTGTAATTGGGAAAATAAAATATTTTAAAAATACTAAATTGATTTGATTATAGATTTTAAGCTCTTCCACTCATTTTTACTCTTCTTGGCATTTTAAAAAGAAAAACATCAAATAGCTTTGAAAATTATTATTATTATTCATTCATTCCCCTCCCAAATTAAGTTTTAATCATTATATTCTTTCTGGTTGTTATTGTACACACTTATAATTGTTGCTACTGGGAGTCACTTTTGAGTAAGGCTAAAATCCATCCCGTGTTATTACACATCTGATGAACAACTAAGAACAAGGGGCTACAGGGATGACTACAAATAGGCCAACTTGTGAATGTCACAAATGTAGCAGGCCACAGATTTCATACAGCTCAGTAGTGGGATTTGGCTTGTGAGTGATCTTTGTACTTCCTACCAGAAGGAAATCAGAATACTCAGTCTTAAAAAATAAACCTGGATGATCCATCTTTAGATGGATCTAACCCTAATATAAATGAAATTATAAGATCTAGTTCTATATCATGAAAGTTGAATTGGATTGTACTATATCTATAAATTAGGTGAACTTAAGTAGTATTTACAACAGGCATAAATAGAATACAAATGATTGATAGAGTGAATAAGTTGTTATCTATTAAGTAAGCACTTACTGTTAATCACTGTGAGTACATATGAAGGCAAAGAAGGCACTAATCTTTATCCTCAAAGGGCATGAATTATCACGGGAAAACAAAACATATAAAAGAAGCTGTTAATTTTGATTTATTATAATAATTTATGACAATTTTTAAAATTTCATTTCCATTCAATGTGAATCCTCCATTGTTATTTTTTGTCATCTAATGATTTCTCTATCTTATTAGTATTTAAATAGTCAAATTAACCTTTTTTCCATTTTTAAAATATTTTCGATTCAAAATTCTCACTTTCATACCCTCAACCCCTGAGAAGACTAAAAATACAAAACTCATTACATATATGTAGTCATGCTAAACAAATTTCCCAATTTCCCAGAGTCACGCAGCTACCAAGTATCTAATGGAAGAATTGAATCTCTTTCTGACACCAAGTGTCAATACTTTGTCAGCATGCTTCCCCTTAGATTCCGCATTCTTCCAAGCCCCTTTCAAGGTGAATTCCAGTGTTACCTTCTTTCTGAAGCCTTTCTTAATCCATAAAGTGTTAACGTACACTAAAATCATTTTGACTTACTATATTTATGTGGTCCATATTTATATTAATACATCTATGTTTATGTCATATTCTGGTACACCCAGTAAAATGTAAAGTCCCTTATGTAGAAATTGTCTCAATTTTTTTCAGTACCTAGCACAACTTTGGGTAGATAGTAGGCACTTGATATTTGTTTAATTTTTTTTAATTGGACTGAATTATTGTCTGTAGAATGAGTTATATATTTTTATTTTTTAAAAACCCTTACCTTCCATCTTAGAATCAATACTGTGTATTGGTTCTAAGGCAGAAGAGTGGTAAGGGCTAGGCAATGGGGGTTAAGTGACTTGCCCAGGATCACACAGCTGGGAAGTGTCTGAGGCCAGAGTTGAACCTGGGACCTCCCATCTCTGGGTCTGGCTCTCAATCTACTGAGCCACCCAGATGCCCCCAAAGAAGGAATTTATTAAATAATGGTTGAGTTGAATAAAATATATACTGAATTTTACTGGGTTAAAATATTATCAGACTTTTCTTTTTCTGTTATATTTTTGTATTTATATGTCATGCCCTGAATTGGATAATAAGGTCCTTGAGGTTATAGACTTCTCATGATTATTTTTATTCTTTTTAGTAACATATATTTTTCTTGCTCTTTCTCTATATATAACATTATATATCTGTATACACATTTACATATATATCTGTATTGTCTAGAACATTATTTTGTAAATCTCTAAGTAAATACTGTAATGAAGTTCTATGCAGCCTATTTAGAGCATTCTTTGACATTGAAATGGCTTTGGCATTTTTAATTATTTTACTTTGTAGGGCACCCCTGTGGTGCCCCACATCACAAAATTAATATTTCTAAAATGGTCTGGTTGTGCAATCAGCTGAATCACACTCTTTTCCAACCTCATATGTTTGTATTCATTACATATGAAAATAATCTCCTTTTAGATAGTTATTTCTGAAATACAAAATCATAATATTGAAAGTCATTGAATATGACTTTGAAAAATTTTTAAAGTAATTCTATAATTTCATATTTTTATTGTCCTCAGCTTTTTAATGACATGAAAAATTCTCTTGTTTTATCTCACTCATCCTACTGTGAACATTTAAGTACTATGTCTACCAATAAAAATATATATTTTTTGCATTATGTAAACTTTTGTCACTGTTGTTATTTGTTATCATATCAGGATTTTTTTTTTGCATGCCCCATATACTATATTTTCTTCTAATGACTCTCTTTGCTTTTGCTGTGTGTGTGTGTGTGTGTGTGTGTGTGTGTGTGTGTGTGTGTGTGTGTTTGGTTTACAGGCTGTATATTGAAGCCAACTTTGATTTAAAACCATGGTATAAGGGATCAAAATTGGATCTTTATTATTATAATTTTTTAATCCTTATCTTCCATCTTAGAATCAATTCTGTGAATTGATTCCAAGGCAGAAGAGTGATCAGGGCTAGGCAAATGGGGACTAAGTGACTTGCCCAGGGTCACACAGCTAGAAAGTGTCTGAAGCCACATTTGAACCCAGGACCTCCCATCCCCAGACCTGGCTCTCAATCCATCTATCTGGGATGTTGAATCTATACCCAAATCATCTCTTGAAAGCCCAAGAAATAGTGGAAGCCATCAGAAATATGAGAATCAATTATGGAACCCCCACTTAAGAGGTCACCCAAAATTTAGTGACCAATTGTGCCTAAAACTTTCAGAAATCAGGAGACAATGTCTTTATGCTCATAGACAATCCAAAATATTGAAACAGGAAAATTTGAACAATTTCCAAGAGGATTAATATCTTTATATATGCATAACAAAAATACTTTTCTCAATTTTCACTCTCTCTCCATAATCCATATTTAATATGGATATCCACATATAATATAGAGATCTTTTGGTTCTGTTACTCATTTATAAATTTTCATTTACTTTATATTGCTTTATTATTTGTGTGGGTACATGAAGAGGGAAAAAGTAGAGGAGTTAACCATGAATCTTTAGGTTGAGTGCTCTATTTATTTGAACTATGATTCTATATATTAAAACCTATTATAAGAGTATTAAGATGGAAAGACTTTTTCTCTTCCCAATGTTCCTGAAATTTTTAGTTTACTCTTGTTTAGATGGATTTGAGACTAACAACTCTCCCAAAGGGGAAGCTATGGACTTGGAGTCAGGAAGGTATGAGTTCAAGTCTATCCTCACACTCTTACTAGCTGTATGACTCTGGCCAAGATACATAACCTTTGCTTGCCTTAGTTCCTCATCTGCAAAATAGTAACTTGCCAAGGAAGGAAATGGTAAGCTACTCCAGTATCTTTTCCAAGAAAATTCCATGAACTTTTGTCCATAGAGCCACATAAATTCAGACATGACTGAAGAGCAACAATTGTTCATTCAATTGATAATGACATCTCTGATCCTCCAAAACTTTTACTTTTAGGGATATAGTCAAAGTCAAAGAACAAATCAGGAAATAATCAACAACTTCATTAAAGGGAATTACATCTCTAAATGCTTAAATCAATAAAATAGAGGCAAAACAGGTCAACAAATTGGGAGTGCAGCAGAGAAAAAAATCAGCAAAAGAACAAATTAAAAATCCCCAATTCAATAACAAATTAGAAGTCCTGAAAAATCAAAGGAGAAATTAATAAAAGTTAAAGTAAGAAAATCATTGAAATAATCTGAATTAGTTTTACGGGTCAAGGAAAAAAGTAAAATGGATAGACTAGTTGGTTAACTTGATTTTTAAAAAAAAAGTCAAATTATCAGTATCAAAAATAAAAAAAAAACCCATAAACTCACAGACAAAGAGACAGCAAAAATTAAGACAATTTTAGTAGTTATTCTGCTCAGCTATATGCTAATAAGTCTGGTGATTTGTGCAAAGAGAAATGTATGTTTTTAAAAATATGAATTGCCCAGATTAACAGAAGAGAGAATACTTAACCCAATTTCAGAAAATAAATTGAATAATTTATCAATGAATTTCCTAAGAAAAAAATTGTGGGGCCAAATGAGTTCCCCAGTTATTTTTATCATAAATTTAAAGAACATTTAATTCTAATAGTATATAAAGATTTTTTTTTGGGGGGGAGGGAATCCCAAAGAAGGAATTCTTTCAAATTCCTTTTATAATACAAATATGGTGCTGCTACCTAAACTGGGAAAAGAAAAGAAAAGTAGAGAAAAATCTGCAGACCAATCTTCCCAGTGAATATTGATACAAAATTTTTAAATAAAATATGGTGTGAAATTAATATAAAAATGTAACCCCTTACCTGCACTTGCATATTTAGTCAGAAAACCAGCAAATAATGTGATTTAAAGGCCTCATGGGTACCTCATGAGTCCTGACTTCTGGAAGGGGCTGGTGGACATTCCCATATGGTGGGTGACATATCTGGAAGTTGGAACTTGGTACTCAGACTGTCCAATTAGAGAGCCCCAGTAGGAGTGTCTTCATTGGCCTTATAGAGAGAGGGACCTTCCTTCCTTCAAGCTCTCCTTTAACCTTATAATTAGCATGGAAAATATCCAGCAGTGGAAATGAAAGAAGAAATCCTTACAGATTACAAGTATTTTTTATATTCCAGACTGAAGACCACATTGTACTGTTTATGTCTAAGAAAACCTTCTAAATGAGATTCATAATCATTCAAAAGAGTTCAGCCTAACTAACCTGGTATGAAATTATGAAGTTTTTGTACAAACAAAACGAATGCAACCAAAATTAGAGGGAAAACAAAAAACTGGGAGAATATGTTTAAAACAAAACTCTCTGACAAAAGTTTTAATTTCCCAAATACATAAGGTTCCAAGTCAAATTTACAAAAAATCAAGCCATTCTCCAATTGACAAATGGTCATGAATTGGCAGTTTTCATATGATGACATCAAAACTATCAATAAACACACGAAAAAGTGTTCTAATTCCTCCTGATTAGAGAAATGAGAATTAAATCAAAATTGAGGTACCACCTAGCAGACTGGCTATTAGGGCAGCAAAGGAAAATAATAAATGTTGGAGGGGATGTAATAAAATTGGGACACTAATACACTGCAGGTGGAGTTGTGAATTGATGGGAGGGCAATTTGGAACTGTGTGCAAAGGACTTTAAAAGACTGCCTTCCCTTTGATCCAGGCATAGCACCACTGGGTTTGTACCCCCAAAGAGATAATATGTACAAAAATATTTATAACCATGCTCTTTGTGGTGGCAAAAATTGGAAAATGAGAGATGTCCATCTATTGGGGAATGGTTGAACAAATTGTGGTATCTGATGGTGATGGAATATTATTGTGTGGAAAGGAATGATGAACTGGAGTAATTCCGTGTGAATTGGAAAGACCTCCAGGAATTGATGCAGAGTGAAAGGAGCAAAAACAGGAGAACATTGTATATAGAGACTGATACATTATGGCACAGTTGAATGTAATAGACTTTTCTACTAGGAACAATGCAACAACTCAGGACAATCTAGAGGAACTTATAAGAAAGAACGATATTCACATCCAGAGAAAGAATTGTGGGAACAAAAACACAGAAGTAAAACATGATCGTTCACATAGTTTGATATGAATATGATTAAGGTTTTGATGTTAACAGATCACTCAATTGCAAATATGAATTACATGGAAATATGTTTTGAACAAGGGTACATGTATAACCCAGTGTAATTGCTTGTCAGCTCTGGAAGGGGAAAACAAGGAGTTAGAAATAATGAATCATAGAAAAATTTTCTAAAGGAAAAAAAGAAAAAATGTTGAGGAGATTAATTTTTTTAAAAAATCTTTTATTTTTCCCCAATTACTTGTAAAGACAATTAAAAAAATTTTTTTTAAAATTTTGATCTCCAAATTCTTTCCTTTCCAGAGAAATGCTCTGTTTGCCTCTCCTCTTTGAGAAGGTAAGTATTCTGATATTGTGATAGGGAGAGGACATTTTGCAAAAGACTGTGTAATGCAAACGTTAGAGTGAGTGACAGGAGCATGTGACTGAGAGTCACATGGGAGCCTATGGGTCAGAATCTGGGCAAAGATTCTAAGGTCCCAACAGTCTTGGCACTTCTCTACTGATGGACCTGGAGTTAGAGGTTTGAAAACAGGTTTCTGGCTTATTGTTGATACCAGTTGAAGAGGACTCTTTTGAACTGGCTGCTGACAGCTTGAAAAGAAGCCTGAGGATCTACTTCTCCACTGGACCTGTTTTGGACAATTTTATCTGAAGATCCTGGCCCATTTTATTGGACTCCACTTGTGAGATTTGGTTATTGGGGAAACGTATTGCTTTAGCTTTGATAAGATAGGTTAAGATAGATTTATAGAAATTTGGGTTTAAGTTTAATTGTAATAATTCTCCAAACCCCTTTTCCTTCCTCCCTTTCCCAAATAATACATCTGATTTTTATATGTTTACTTTTTGTTCATTCCTCTACCAAAATCCCACTATTACAATAAAGATCTTATATGTGTGATTATGTAAAACCTTTTTTCATATTAGTAATCTTATGGAAGAGATCTTGAACAAGACATAAAAGATAGAAAGTGAAATACAGTATGCTTTGGTCTTCATTTTTCAGACTCCATCAGTACTTTCTCTGCAGTCAGATTGTATTTCTCATCATGAGTCTTGGGTCACTAAATTACTGAGAATAGGTATGTGATTTACATTTATTCATAAAACAATATTGCTATTACTGTTTACAATGTTCTTTTGGTTCTGGTCACTTCACTTTTCATCAATTCATGTAAGTCTTTCCAGGTTTTTCTGGAATACACTAATTTTAAAAAAAATCATGGAAAAACCTAAATGAAATGAAGAGCAAAATGATAAAAACCAAGAGAACATTTTATACATGAAGAAAAATATTGTTTGAAGATTAACTGTGAATATTCACCTATATTTGGCATTGGGACCCAGTTCTGGAACTGCATATGGGCAATACAACAAGGTCCTGAATCTAGTGCCAGCAAAGTGTCCACTTCAATCATTTTCAAAGCAGTTGTCCAACCCCTCCCCTCTATGGGCTGACAGCGCCTGAAGTTGTTGCTGCAGCTACTGCAGCTGCCCAGAAGGTAGCACCTCAGTTCCCAAGACTTATCACTCTTTTGAAATATTTTCTGCCAAGCTTCTATATTATTTTGGTTAGATTGATCAGTACTTTATTTACTTTATCAAAATACCTGCTCCTAGTCTAATTTATTAGTTCAATAGTTCATTTACTTTCAATTTTATTAATTTCTCCTTTGATTTTTAGAATTTCCTATTTAGTTTTTATCAACAGATTTTAAATTTGTCCTCATTCTAGTTTTTTATATTGCATGCCCAATTCACTGATATATGTACTTAAGGATATAAATTTTCCCAAGTACTACTTTGGCTGTATCCCATTGAATTTGATATGCTATTTCCTCATTGTCATTCTCTTTGGTGCAAACAGTAATTGTTTCTTTGGACCTCAACCTTCCCCTATTAGAATTATATAAATAAAACCAAAAATAAATAAGAAAGAAGTAAGGAAAGTAAATGAAATGCTAGAAAATTTAGAGTTAATAAATATTTGGAGAAAACTGAACAGGGATAAAAAGTAATATACCTTCTTCTCAGCAGTACATAGTACACGTACAAAGATTAACCATGTACTAGAGCAGAGATATATTGCAAACAAATGCAGAAAAGCAGAAATAAAAAATTCCACTTTTTCAGATCATGATATGGTAAAAATTATACTTAACAAAGTTTGTCCATGGAAAAGCAAATTTAAAATTAATTGGAAACCAAATAATCTAATTCTTCAAAACTGGTGGGTCAAACAACAAACCAAAGAAATAATTACTTTGGCTGTATCCCATTGAATTTGATATGTTATTTCCTCATTGTCATTCTCTTTGATGCAAACAGTAATTGTTTGCGTTTAAGTCTGGTCTTTTCTTCAGGAATGCTTGGAAACCTATTTTATTAAATGACCATACTTTTCATTGCAAGAATATAGTCAATTTTGCTGGGTAGTTGATTACAATTCCTGGAATATCATATTATATGCCTTCCTGTCCTTCAGTGTGGATATATCCAAGTCCTGTGTAATCCTGACTGGGGATTCATGATATCTGAATTGTTTCTTTTTAGCAACTTGTAGTATCTTTTCCTTGATCTGGAAGTTCTTAAGCTTGGCTATAACCTTCCTGGGTGTTGTCATTTAGGGATTTAATGCAGGAGGGGATCTCTGGATCTCTACCCTCTTGTTGAAGAATATCAGGGCAGTTTTCTTGGATAATTTCCTGTATAATGATGTCCAGTCTTTTTCTTTGGTCATGATTTTCAAATAGTCCAATAATTCTTAAATTGTCTCTCCTCGATCTTTTTTCCAGGTCAGTTGTTTTATCAATGAGGCATTTCATATTTTCTTCATTTTTTCATTCTTTAGATTTTGTTTTATAGATTCTTGCTGCAGTGTGAAGTCATTCACTTTTAGTTGTTTAGTTCTAATTTTTAAAGATTGAATTTCATTCCTGACTTTTTGATCCTCCTTTTGATCTATTTTTCTTCAATCTATCTTAATTGTTTTTTGAATTATTTTGAGCTCTTCCAGAGCCAGAGTTCAATTTGCTGGAGTTTCCGAGGTTTTGCTTGCTGTCTCTTTGTCCTCCTCTGTTCCATTTGTTCTTTGTTCATTACCTGAAAAGAAACTGTTGATCATAATTTCTTTTTTTCTTCTTCTGGTGTTGACTCATATTTTTTCCTTCTTTCCTCCTCCTTATGGGCTGTATTCTTGCTTCTCTGTTTGTTTACTGCATCTGTGAGTTTGAGTTTTTCTGCCCTGAAGGGGCTTCTTCTCGGTTTTGCCGAATAAACTGGATTAGGTGATTGAGCTGACCTGTTATATTAATGTGCCCTGAGGCCAAATCTTCCCCAGCTGCCAGCAGAGGCTGAAGGTGAAGGTGAAGTTGTGGGGTCTAAAGGTAATTACTTTCAGTCCTTTCCTCTGTTCCTCTCTGCCAGCCACCTCCCTACCAGCTGCCTGGTGAAAGCCTTGAGCTTCCTATGGTGGAACCAAGGTATTCTGTCACAGTTGTAGCTTTTGCCCTGGGATCCCATAGTTAGCCTGAGTCCTACCAGAGGTCTCAGAGCAGTAAGTTGGGCAGGGGTGTTGAATCTTTCCTTCATACCAGAGAATTTGACTTTATCTGCACACTTTTCAGGTTGAATCAAGTAGGAGACACCTATGGCTCTGTCTTTCTGTTGAGTTTGGCTTTTCTGTCTATTTTGAAGCAAGTATTTTTGTGTTTTGGTGTGGAAGGAAAGTCACAGAAGTTTTGGCTTCTGCTATGTCTAGATTGCCCTCTTGACTCCTCCCTCTTCTAAGTTTTTTTTGGAAGGAACATTATCTCACAATTTGTGGGTTTTGGCCATAATTCTGTTTCAGATATTATTTTAAAGTGATTAGAAGGGAAGTTTAGGAAACTTTCATTTTATCATTGTGCCTTTGGATCCACCATGTTTACTTTTTATTTATTTGTAGCAAGGTTACTAAATTGATAGATAATTGACACTAAATTAGTAGGTAATTAAATATTATAAATATAGTTTGCCTTCATTTTTGCAAAATTTTAGATATTATTGTTTATGCTATTCATGTAATAGAATATAGAGAAACATGGACTAGATTAGTTAAATGGATTCAGAACTGTTTAAATGACCAGAATAAAAAAATAATTCTTAGTTGCTAAATAAGCAGGAGCTTATCAACTGAGAACCCTTGGAATCTATGTTTGGTCCTGTGTTGCTTGTTAATCTTATCACTGCCTTTCATAGGTGACATAGTTTTCAAATTTGCAGATGACATTAAGTAATGTGCTCACATAAGACAATGGAGTCAGGATTTAAAAAGATATTGATAGGTTACAATTTTTGGCAATAACTAATAAGATTAAAAATAATGGAGATAAATATTAAATATAACATTTCATTCCTTCTTAAAAGAAACATTTAATTTACAAGAATAGGAATGGGTGTAAAGATTAAAATTAGGGAATATGGGGAGACTGAGGCAGGTAGAAATTAGTTTCTCTCTGCAAGGAGTATTATATTTTTTAGAGGTTTATTAAAAGTTAAGGATTAAAGAAAATACAGGATAAGAAAACACGCGTCCAGGCCACAGAGAGGCCTAGACACAACTTCACCTACATTATGGAAAGAGCCACATCTGCCCCAAACGGAAGTCCCTTCTTGGTCACCATAAACTGTGAGATTTAAAATGGTTGATGTCTTAAACTGTAGTGAGTTAAAATGGTGGAAGATATAAATTGTGATAGATATAAGGGAGGGTGAGTAAATTTGACTGCAGAAAATATGTTTCACTACAGTGTCTTGGTTTTTAAATCAAATATAAGGGAAATATTCCCAATTATTCAAATACCCAAGTCAACTGGGTTTTATAGAAATTTTAATTAATACAAATATGGAATTAAAGTAAAGAGAGAAAGAGAGAAAAATGAAATAAGTATGAAGGGCCTTAAGCCAACATGGCCTAGACCTAAGTCTTAAGAGAGAGATCAGTCAGTCAGTCTTTTAACACTCACCACAAGGTCTGCCTAAGCAAGGATTCTAGTGATACCAGGCCAGCTCCATCTCAGCTGACTTCACCAGAGAGCCTTCCAGCCAGAGACTGTTCCAAAGGGTCTCTCTCCAGAGCCTCCAGAGGGACAGAGTCCCCTTAGAGGAGCTCCAGCGAGACCTCCTTAGAGATTGTCCTCCAAGAGCTTCCCTTCTCCAGAGCTTCTCTCAAGAGATTCTTCCCAAGCGATCCTCATCAGAGATCCTCCAAAAGGATTTCTCCACAAGGATAAATCCTCAAGAGATTCTGCTTTTTCTTATATAGGGGTTTTTCTCCCATGTCACCTCCCCTAAGTCCCTACATCTACCAATCACTGTAGACGCTTTCCAAAGGACTGCCCATCTAAATTCCTGTTAAGTTGACCAATCTCCTCAGTAAGTCTGAACGAGAGAAAACACAGCTGAGTCAACTTATCTCATCAAGAGAAAACTTGCCCGACCCTTTTAGGTACCTAGCATCCCATTGTATCAATTCTAAAAACAGGCCTGGCTCAAAGAACTCCTTGCCTTATTATAAGCATGGGTCCAAGTACTTTCATTGTTTAGCAAGGAGTTTTCTCTCCAGAGCAGTCTTAAGTACGGTTGGAGTAGAGGTCCTCCCATTTCTGATCCTGGCGAGTTCTCGCATCAAAATGGGGAATGTTTCTCAGTAGGGAATTTGTTCCAATTAAGAATTCCCCGATGGGGAAATTTTTAACATTCACAAGTCTGAGAGATTTCAAGATTTACATGGGTGAGGCCAAAATTAGTCATTGCTTATAAACAATCTAGAGATTTTAGTGAATATCAAGTCTGATATCACAGTTTCTAAGGTTAGGGATGACATTATTTAAGGATTTTGGAAAGATGGTGATAGTTCATAGAAGGGCAAGCAAAATGATGACTGATATTGAGTGCATGAAATATGAGGATAATTTAAGTGAATTTCCAATATTTGTTCTGTGGTAGACTAGGAATTATATAAAAATGAATGTGATAGGTGTTTTCAAGAATTTGAAGAGCTTTTGTTAGTATGATCAGTTTTTTTTTTTTCAAAAACCAGAAGCAATGATTGAATGTTCTCTGACATGGCTCTGACCAATTCAGAAATTTACCACTGTATTTTCCCCAACATTCCTTGGCCTTTAATTAACTTTACTGGTTTAAAGGGACTGTTGAGATGCCTCCACTTCTGCTGGCATTATAGAAATATCTATCTCAGAACTGGTAGTTCCAAGCTTTGCAGGGTTTTGGCCCTGAGTAGGCTTTTTGCTCCTGAGAGACCTGGCCTCCTGTTTATCTGTTACAGACAGGGCAAGTTTTTTATAGCTGAAATATCCATTTTTGGAGCTGCAGTCTTCAGAGGAATAGACAAAAGGAAGGAGAAAAAAATGAGATTATGATTTGTTGTAAGGCTGTAACTTGTCCTTGGTTCTGGTAATGTCTCTCTAGAAGTAGCATCAGAGGTAAGAGAAGGGCTCTGATTGAGACCAGAGGTCAGTAAGTGGATTTTCATGTTTTGTTTACAACTTTCTTTCTGATTCTGGGTGTCCTTGACCATAAAGACAGCAGAAATTGATTTATCTTTGGGGCATAATTTCAGTTTTTGAGAGGTTTGAAAAATCATAAGGATCAGAGAATATATAATCCCGTATTTTGTCACCCATATGAATGGAAGTTTTTAGCAGATGGATTTTTTTAGAGATGAGTAATAGCATAACATACTAATTAATAATAAATATTAGATGAGACATATTCAAAGCAGCTCTAAGAGGTTACTACTACAATGGTTTTAAAATATTTTATATTTTAAATATTAAACTTCCAGACCATATGCCATGCCCCTCTGCCCCACATCCTGGATATGCTCTGCCTCCCCCCCCTTTTACCCCACACAGGGGATGGAGAAAGCTCTCTCATTGGGTTTCTGGGTAGAGGGATGGGTGAAATGGGGAATATTCCTCAGCAAGAGTAGAGGGCCTGAGTGCTCTGCTCCCCTCCAGCTCTGCCACCTATGAGCCTTACCCTTTCTGTGCTCCCATTGGGCTGGTGGGTAGAAGGGCAGGTGATGTGAAAAAATTTCATCAGACATGGTGGAGAGGGAGAAGGGAGAAGTTCTGCCTGAATAGCTCTGCCTTTCTAGTAAGAAACTTGGGGTGGGGGGTGATCCAGTTCCCACGGTGTGTTATCTTTAGCACCCATGTCATAGGTTCACCATCATATCTTCAGAAAACAAATTATGTAAATGATCTTCTTAACTCATTATTCCTAAAAATTGAGAAGTAACTACAAGTTAAATATAGAAATGAATCTTACATTTTTGAAGAAATTAATATTAAAATATGTTGACTTTCACATTTATATTTTAGAAAAAAAGCTATAGTAAATTATAATAATGTAATGAATGCCATTGTTTTGCATGAAAATTACCAAACAATGGAATATTGATAATATTGCTACTTGTTATTCTTTTTAAGACCTGAGATCATTATGACAGCTACAGTAGAAATTCTTTTTCCTACAAATGAAATTTTATAAACATTTATGTCTCTGATGGGCCAGAGACATTATTTAGCCATAATTGTAATTTGAAAGTACTCTTTAAAGAAAACTCTTTTATACATGCCCATTTAGATGAAGAAAGACTATAGTATGTGTGTATATTTTACATTTATATGTGTGTGTATGTATTTATGTGTGCATATATGTTGTTTGCCCTTCATTTTCAAAGGGGTCTAATGACATCATGGGATGATGTCTTGGCTTGCAAGTGAATTGGATTTTCAAGGTAGAGTTACAAAAAGTCGTTAGGCTTACTCTCAAAAAAAACTACACTGTTAGGGACCTAGTGAGTTTCAGAGTCAGTTTTGGGATGAAGAACTCTCCTGATTATGTCTAGTGTTCATTCAAATATATATCTTCAAACTGAATTCTGTAGATGCAAAACTAACAAAAGATTGGAGTGAGATATTTTTCTAAGGCAACTTAGAAGGTCATAAAGGAACATCTCTGAAAATGGGGTGGGGGCTGACCCAGAGCACATGGGTGGCATGTGCTCTGGGCCAGCTATGGGGTTTAGAGGCAGATATGACATCAGCAGAAGTGGTTTCAAGATCTCTCAGCTCTGATAGATGGTAAAGGGATTAGAAATCTGGTAAGAAAGTTACAAGGGACCCATTTAGTAGAACTGAGTATAGGACCAGGTGGGGTTGGCAATTCAACTGCTTTGTTACCCAGATGCAGATTACAGTTCAATAACTGAATGGGAAGAACTCACTCATAAAAAAGAAGCAAATTGATGAACTCATTAGAAATAAGAACTCAACAATATATTGCTTACAAGAAACACTGTTGAAACTGAATCTGAAGTAAAAAGTTAAAGGAAAAATATATCTGGTTATGAGAGAATTGTAATTTTACTAAAAATATGAAGTAAAATCATTAATAAGCCTATAGGCACTGTAGCAAGGGAAAGATTGATTGACAGGTCTTGAGACATAGAATCTTGACCAAGCTGGTTGAATCAGAGTTCCAAGGAACAGTTTTGCCAACTGCCACTCTGGAGCTGAAAGGTGAAGGAGGAAGGTATATGGCTGAGACATCCTGGAAATCCATCAAGTAACTGGCCTTTGAGGATCTACTGGCTTTGGTGAGAGGAAATCTCCAGTCTTCTGGTGGACAGTTTCTGGAGAGCAGAACTCTACTTTGCTGAGATCATCTGAGAATGCCGTACCTGGGATTCCTTAAATCTGTTCAACCATTGACTCTGTTTGTGAGATTTTGGGTTTGCTGTGGGAATTAGCCTTGATAGTCTTTAGTTAGGTAGTCAGAGTAAACTTAATTAGATAATTAAATATAGAGGAATAAGAGCCAGATAAAATATAGAGGAATAAGAGCCAGAAAGGTTAGCACCTTTCCCCCTTATTCCATTCCCAAAACTTTTCTCTTACCTGTTAATAAATTTAATTTTATTTATATGTGCCTTCTCCCTCTGTATAACCTTCCTTTCCTCCTTTCCTAAAATTCATAACAGCACCAAATAGCAGAGTATCCAAATTGTTAAAGGAAAAGATAAATGAGTAAGAAGAGGAAATATAAATAAAGCTAAATTACTTGGAGTCCTTAGTTTTTCTCCTCTTAGAACTAGATAAATTTAATGAAAAGTAAATGAGAAAGATGCTAAGGAATTGAAAAGGATTTTATAAAAACTGGATAGATCTCTGGATAAAACTGAATAAGAACCAAAAAGAATATACATTTTTCATAATACATGGTATCTTCACAAAAATACACTAGTGAAATAACTATGCTGAACTAATATATTTAAATATAAATATAACTAAAATAATAGTTTAAGATAAGGGAAACAAACAAAACCAATGCAACTAAAATTAGAAGGGAAGCAACAAATTGGGAAAAATCTTCACAACAAAAATCTCTGACAAAAGTCTAATTACTCAAATTTATGAAGAGCTAAATCAATTGTACAAAAAATCAAGCCATTTCCCAGTTGATAAATGGGCAAGGACATGCATAGGCAATTTTCAGATAAAGAAATCAAAACTATCAATAAACACATGAAAAAGTGTTCTAAATCTCTTATAATCAGATAAATGAAAATCAAAACAACTCTGAGGTACAACCTCACACCTAGAAGATTGGCTAACATAACAGCTATGGAAAATGATAAATGTTGGAGGGGATGTGGCGAAATTGGGGACATTAATACATTGATGGTAGAATTGTGAATTGATCTAGCCATTCTGGATGGCAATTTGGAACTATGCCCAAAGGGCACTAAAAGACTGCCTACCCTTTGATCCAGCTACAACACTACTGGGTTTGTACCCCAAAGAGATAATAAGGAAAAAGACTTGTACAAGAATATTCATAGCTGCACTCTTTGTGGTGGCAAAAAAATTGGAAAAAGAGGGAATGCCCTTCAATTGGGGAATGGTTGAATAAATTGTGTTATATGTTGGTGATGGAATATTATTGTACTCAAAGGAATAATAAAGTGTAGGAATTCCATGTGAACTGGAATGACCTCCAGGAATTGATGCAGAGTGAGAGGAGCAGAACCAGGAGAGCACTGTACACAGAGACTGATACACTCTGGTACAATCAAACATAATGGACTTCTCTACGAGTAGCAATGCAATGATCCAGGACAATTCTTAAGGACTTATGAGAAAGAACACTATCCACATTCAGAGGAAGATCTTTGGGAGTAGAAACACAGAAGAAAAACAACTGCTTGATCACATGGGTCAATAGGGATATGATTGGGGTTATAAACCCTAAATGATCACCCTAGTGCAAATATCCATAATATGGAAATAGGTCCTGACCAATGACACATGTAAAACCCAGTGGGAGTTGGCTATGGGAGGGTGTCGGGGGAGGGGAAGGAAAGAACATGATTTTCATAATACTGGAAAATACTCTAGATTAATCATTTAAATAAAAATTTAAAAATAAAAGAAGATAAGGGAAGGGAATTGGGATGATCTATTTAAACCCCAAATCAATTTGTTAACACACACTATCTAGTACTTCTCTACCTACAAATCTACTTCTTACAACTAGTTAAATTAAACCCTCTTAGTTAATTTATAAGATGGGAAGGGATTGAACGTAACAAGAACAGGGTTCAAAAGAAGGTCTCACTGACAGTTGTCCTCTAGAGTTGTGAGTAGCTCTGTTGGAAATCATTCTCAGCATCAACAGGCTTCACTGGGATAGGCTGAATCACAAGGAAAGCCATAGGAGAGAATATCTAGCTCTCTACATCCACCCCAGAAGAACCAGACAGGAGCTACTCCTGGTTGCTTAACTGTATCTCTCAGAAGAAAACTCCCTGCCACTTCTCCAGAGTTCTGGAATCTTCCTTTTCTGCCCTGCAGGATATCCTGCTCCTGTTTTGTAGCATTGCTCTTGCTCCTGCTAATTTCCCTTTAACACTAGGTAATAGAACAAAAAAACTTCCCTAAGAAATGGAGGAAATCAGTATCACTAAAGGCATCTTTTCCAGATGACAGTGCAATAAAATTTTCATTCAAAAATGGCATTTGAAGGATAGATGAAAAATAACTGGCAACTAAAAATTCTCATTCAAAAGACTAAATGAATCAAGCAATAAATCAAGGGGAAAAATCAATAATTTCACTAAAGGTGATGATAACATTGAGACAAAATATCAAAATTTTTGAGCTACATCTAAAGTAGTACTTAATGAAAAATTCATATGGTAAAAATGTACAACAATAAAAGAGAGAGCAGAGCAATGGATTGGGCATGTGATTTTAAAAAAGCTAGGAAAAGAACAACTAAAAAATTCCCAAGTAGACACCAAAATGGAAGTATTAAAAATCAAAGGGCAGATTAATGAAATTGAAAAAATTTTAAATCATTAAACTAATAAATAAAATTAGGAACCAGATTTAAGAAAAATAGACCATTAATGGTTAATTTGATTTTAAAAAGAAAGAAGAAAATCAAATTACCAATATATAAATAGAAAAGAATGAATGTATCAATGATGAAAATCAAAGCAAAGCAATTATTAGGAACTATTGTACTCAATTATATTCCATTAAGTCTGAAAATATAAATGAAATGAAGGAATATTAACCAAAATACATATCCCAAATATAAACAGAAGAAATAAAATTCTTAAATAAATATATCAGACAAAGAAATTATATGAGGCATAAATGAATTCCCAAAGGGGAAAAAGCAGGACTGGATAGATTAACAAGTGAATTATACCAAATATATTTTAAAAATTTTATTCTAATACTTAAAAAAGATTTAAAAATAAATAAAGGATTCCCAACAAATTACTTTGATGATACAATTGATGCCTCAAATAAGGACAGCAAAAATAGAGAAAGAAAACAATAGACTAATTTGTCTAGTGAAAATTGATGCAAAATTTTAAAAAATGCTACTAAGGAGAGTATACCAATATTTCACAAAGATCATATAGTATGAATCAGCTAGAATTCTAGCAGGAGTACAGGGATTGTTCAATTCCAGGAAAACTATAAGCATAATTAACAGTATCTATTTTAAAAAACTCCAAAGTCTTATTATTAGATCAATAGATGCAAAGAAAAGATTAGTTAACATAACATCCATTCCTATAAAAATACTAGAAAACATGAGTCTTCCTTAAAATTGTAAGTAAGGCAGAGCCAAGTTGGCAGAGTAGAAGTGGCAACCCAGACAAACTCTACATTCCTTTTCAAACAATTTTAAAATAATACCTCAAATAGAATTTTGGAGGAGCAGAGCCAATAAAAGGTTGAGGTAAGACATTTTTCCAACCCAAAATATATTAGGAGATCAGCAGGAGAGATCTATGACACCAAGGCTGGGGCAAAACACCAGCTCTGGTGGCAGTAGCAGCAGCAGCTATGTGAGCTTTCAACTCAGAGATGATAAGGATTTCAGACAAATAGAGACCACAAAAGATCCTTTCCTGGTACTTGGTGTAGGACTTGCCACTGATTGGCAAGTCTATTGCCCATATGGTTTCTAGGTGGCAGTTCCAGAGGGGAGTGGAGTCTTGTGGTTAATAACAAGGGATCAGGGATCCTGGTCACAAAGGGAAGCACTAATATTGTCAATTTTGGAGGAACAGAAGTCCTTTCTGGATAAATATCAGAGCTCAAATGAGGAGAGCAGTGATCACAGTTCACCCTAGATCATGTCACTGTGAGAGTAAAAATGAATTGGTACTCCAAGTATTTAAATTAATAGGATTTTAATGATAACAATGTGAGTGAGCAGAAAGCACAGAGCCCAAGACCCACACTTGCAATGCTTTTACCAAACAAAAACCCCAAAAACCTCACAGTGTGGCTTTCAGCAAAATTTATCTCCCAAACCTCAGGACACAAAGTGAAGAAAAACTTAAAAGGTTGCTGGGTAAATGTAGTTCAGGTATATCAAGATTCTATTTGCACACCAACAAAATGCATCAAAAACATGCAGATACATAGAATGAAATCCAAAGGTTTGAAAACAACAACACAATGTGGTTTTGGGCTTGGAATAATGACTTCCCACCAGCAGGTAAAAAGAGTACAATTTTAACAAAAAGCTAGAAGTTCAAAAAGTTGCCTAGAAAACAGAGCAAACAACAAAAAAAAAAACTTGACCAGAAAAAGCTACTATGCTGGCAGGCATGACGAAGACACAAATTCAGAAGATAACAGTATGAAAACAGCTACAAGGTAGAGTAAAAGAAATTCTATTTGGCTCAAAGCATAACAAAAATTGCTAGACAAGGTGAAGAAAGAGATGTGACAGAAAATAATTGAAAAAAAAGGGGAGTGATACAAGAAAATCATGAAAAGATAATTAACAGAGTGGTAAAAGGGGCACAAAAATACTGAAGAAAATACATTTAAAAATATTGAATTGACTAATGTTAAAAGAGGCAAAAAATTCACTGAATAAAAGAGCAAAAGCAGGAAAAGAACAAAGTAGGAAAAGAGGTACAAAACTATCTGAAGAAAATAATTCCTGAAACAATTAGAAATGGGCAACTGGAAGCTAATGATTCCATTCAATATTAAGAAACAACAAAAAATCAAAAGAATGAAAAGATAGAAGAAAATGTGAATTATCTCACCAAAATCACTGACCTAGAAACAGATCAAGAATAGATAATTTGACAATTATTGGACTGCCTGAAATACACAATAAAAAGTCGAGATATAATATTTAAAAAAAAACAAAAGGGAAAACTATCTTATTATTTTAGCTCCAAGGAGTAATGTAGATGTTTAAAGAATCCATCAATCATCTCCCGAAAGAGATCTGAAAATAAAAACTCTCACGGATATTACAACTAAATTTTAGATTTCCCAGAACAAGAAGAAAATATTATAAGCAATCAGAAGGAAAGCATGTGAATATTGTGGAACCATCATCTAGATCAAATAAGATTTAGCAGCTTATGTGTTCAATGAGTAAAGGGCTTGGAATATAATATTCTAGAAGGCAAAGGAGCTAGAATTATAACTAAGAATAATTTACAGAAAACTGAGTATAATCTTTCACAAAGGTAAACATATTTCATGAAATAGAAAACTTTCAAGCATTTCCAATGAAAAGACCAAAGCTGAATAGAACTTTGATGTTAAATCCTTTACTCAATTGAAACATAGAAAGGAAAACATGAAAGAGATATCATAAAATCATAATGAAGGTAATCTAATTATATCCCAACAGGAGAAGATGATAAAAACTTGGATAAGGATATGAAATATTTAGCTACATTGAGCAATAGGCAGTTCCAAATGACTGATGATGCTATCAGTTCCAGAGAGACGTGATGAACTCTGATTCAAATTGAGGTGTAATCTTCCATTAAATTTTTCTGGCTTTGATCTGAATGGCTAATAAGTAAATATGTTTTGAATAATTTTATACATAATTTAAAATTTTTCTTTCTTACATGAAAGTTAACTGGTATTTACATTCTTTCTCTCTTCTCCACACTAAGGAATATAATTTGGCATATATATATAAAAAAAACCAACCCTATGTCTTTCATGTCTCTATCAATTTTTTCTTTGTAGGTTGACATTCACAATAATTTTTTGAACAATGTTTCTATTGTTCTATATAATATTCTCTTGGCTTTTCTCTTTTAACTCTTCATGATTTCATGTAGATCTTTCCAGGTTTTTCTAAAAAAAAAAATCAACCAGCTTGTAATTTCTTAATGGTGCAATAGTACGACACCACAACCATATAGCACAACTTATTCAACTATTCCCAATTCATGGGTATCCCCTCAATTTCCAGTTCTTTACCACCACTAAGATTGCTGCTCTAAAAATTTGAGAATATATAGGTCCTTTCCCCTTTTCTTGATCACGTTGTGAAACAGGCTTAATAATGGTGTACTGTCACAATTTTATAACTTTTTGGACATAATTTAAAAATGTTCTCCAAAATTTGAATCAGTTCACACACAAAATGAGGACTCTAAGAACCCTCATTTTTTCCACATCTCCAGCTTTTGCCATTTTGTCTTCTGACCCATCTAAGCCAATTAGCCAATCTGAGAGGTGTGAGATAATATATGAGATTTTATTTTATTTGCCTTTCTCTAATTGGTAATGACTCAGAGTATTTTTCTCATAATTATAGTTTTGTTTTTTCCCCAAAAAAATTTCAATTGATATCTTTTGGCCATTTATCAGTTGAAGAAGAGTTAATATTCTTATACATTTGACAAAATTATCTACATATTTAAGATATGAGAACTTTATCCAAGAAAATATCTGTAAAATTTCTCTAAAAGATTAAGAAATTCCCTCCTCTTCCCCAATTTCCTGTTTTCCTTCTAATCTTTATTATGTTAGTTCTATTTGAACTGTTGTGGGTTAAAAATATTGGTAGGAATTTGATAAAAGTTATAGAGATCAGTTTGGTAAACCACCAACACTTATTTTTTCGGAGGAGAGTTGGAATAAGAAGTAGAAGATTATAGCTCTTATGTCATATAACTATGCCTAAAGATCTAAATCCTATACTAAAATCTCTAAGAAACCCTGAATCTAACTGCCTTCTTGGGCAGGATCTTCTTGTCTAACAAAGCAGGTCTAACTAACCTAGATGACTATCTAAGATTAAATTCTCTATCTCACTACCTAATCTAAATCAATGTTTTTATTTCCTCCAACCTCCTGAATCTAAATTATAACTGGCGAAACTGTCTGTTACAGTAATAAACACCTCAGAACTCCTGCTCCTTCAGAAGCCAGAGAAATGGAGTTTCTCTTAACTGACTCTCATTTTTATAATTGGTCTCTTAAAGATACTGAGGGTGAGAACTGTCTGTTACAGCCTCTTAAAGAGACAGAGTGAAATTAAATAACTCCCTCTAAACATAGAAACTCTGCTCTTAATGAGACAGAGTGAAAATTAAAAAAAGAACTCCTTCTGACAGTACAAAACCTTCCAATTCAATATAATCAAAATTATCCATTTTACATCTCATAGTGGTCTCTATCTCCTGTTTGTTCACAAATTCTTCTACTCATATATCTGGTAGGTAATATGTTGCACATTCTCTTAATTTGATTATTATATTTTCTTTTCGAGTCTAGGCCATGTATCCATTTTGATCTTGGTAAACAGTGTAAGATATTGGTCTATCCCTAGTTTCTGCCATATAGCTTGACAGTTTTCTGATCTATTTTACTAAATGGTGAATTCTTTTCTCCAAAGCTTGGATCTTTTTTAAAAAATTAATTTATTTAATTAATTGACTTAGAATAGTTTTCCATGCTTACATAATTCATGTTCTTTCCTTCCCCTATTCCATCCCCCCTCCCATAGGCAACAAGCAACTTCACTGAGTTTTACATGTATCATTATTCAAAACCTATTTCTATATTATTAATATTTGTAATAGAGTGATCATTTAGAGTCTATATTCCCAACCATATCCCCATCAGACCATGTGATCACAAAGCTTGTATCTTAATTTTTGTCAAACACAAGGTTACTATAATCTTTTACTACTGTTTGTTTGTATGTCTGTCTTGCTCTACTGATGAACCTTTCTATTTCTTAGCCAATTCTAGATAGTTTTATATATATATGTACATATATATATATATAATTATATATATATAATACTGCTTTATTATAGAATATGTATATAGAATATATATAATTATATATATAATACTGATTTATTATAGAATTTTAAATGAAGTACTGCTAGACTCTTTCCTTAGCCCTTTGCATTAATTCCTTTGATATTTTTGACAGTTTGTTCTTCCAGAATTAATTTTGTTATTATCTTTTCTAGCTTAATAAAATATTTTTGGTAATTTAACTGAAATGGCATTGAATAAGCAGATTTGTTTAGGTTGGATTGGTCTTTTAAGTATATTTGCTCTGCCAATTCATGAATAAATAATATTTCTACAATTCTAGAAATGCCCTTTATTTGTATAAAATGTGTTTTAAAATAATATTCATGTAGTTCCTAGGGTTTTTTTTGGTAGGTATATTCCCAGGTATTTTAATCAGTCTATAGTTATTTTATACTACATATTTCTGAATATTTGTTAGTGTTATATGAAATACTAATTATTTATGGGGGCTTATTTCTGTCCTGCTACTTTGTTAAAATGATTGTTTTCAACAAATACCATCATAACACCTGCAAAAGACTCAGTTTTTTTACTCATTCCTTCAATTTCTTTTTCTTTGTATTGCTACTGCTAGCATTTCTAACACAATTTTGAATAATCATGATAATGGATATTCTTATTTTACTCTTGATTTTATTGTAAAGGCTTCTAGCTAATAAGTATTTTAAATAATGCTAGATAGTGTAAAGATAATTTTAGGATTTTGACTTAAATCCAAATTAATTGGTCACCAGGGGAAAAATTCCAAATAAAATACCCAAGTCAGTTTAGAAGGAATTTAAGGAGAAGGAGGTAAGAGCATATAGGATTTCTCCCACCTGGCCTGTGCCAGGGTGAGTTTAAAATCTCCACCTCTAGGTCTCTGAAGAAGATGAGAGGCATCTAAGAGGCTAATGTTGGAAAGTAAAGGAGGGAAACTTCAGTCAGAAACTCACCACCAAACTGGAAAATAACTGTAGCCATGTCAAGATGCAGAAAGACCCAGTACACTACTGTCAGCCACCTCTCCACTGCCAAAGGTACCGGAGAGAGGAAGTGAGCCAAATTTATAGACCTTTCACCCTTGTGTTGCCTCCTCTAAATGCCAACTCTTTAGTTCTCATCTTCTTTGATTAGATTATATCTTTAGAGTTACTTAACACTACTTTGTTAAGTTCACCTTTTGTTAGTTACTTGACCTTTTTGTGATTAATTTAACCTTTATAGTTACTTAACACCCTTTTTTTTTGTATTAAGATATAAAAATAGACTTAGCTTAAAGTTCTAGCTTCACTATAAGGTAAGAGCTAAGTACCTTCATTGTTCAATCAGGAGATTACAACTTTATCATCCCATAAAGTAAGATCTAAGTAGGGTGGAGTAATTTAAAGTTCACAATCCTCCCTGATGATCATTGGGATACTAGTCTCCCCATTGATCATTTAACATAATCATCTTGTAGTTCTAACTACAGTACAATATTCAATTTCTAAGAGAAAATTACTATAGTTAGGGAGAAGTAGAAAAGAGAGAAAGCAAAACCAATGCTTTGCTAGGCATATTGACAAAAAGCCAAATTAGGGGCAGTCCCCTTCTGGCATAGGAGTATACATTCAAATAGATGTTCAATCAAACTTCAGTTCAATCAACCATATCCAAAGTTCATTCTGGATCTTCTTGGTGTAGTGTAGGTTTTCTGGCATCTTTCTGCAACAGTTCATTCTCTGGATTTAGGAGTTAGTAAGCTTCTTCCGTGAAGATCTTTTCTTGAACAAAATTCAAAATCTTGGATTTTTATTAAAATATAACCTCCCCACCCCTGAAGTGGGTGTTAAAAAAACATCCAGTTCAGCTCAGGATGCAATGTTGAGTTATGGGGGTGTATGAGTCAATTATCAAGAGAAGAGAAAAACAACAAAAAACATAAGGAAAGGGAAAAAAATGGAAAGAAAAAATTCAAAATAGGCCCTTATTTGGGTTTAATAAATTTCTAACAGGCCCTTGTATAGGTCCAGTTTAAAGTAGTTTCTATCCCACAAGTCTGTAGGACAGAATGTAGTAATATTTCACTTACCCATTTGCAGCCAAGACTACAGGAAGTTGCCATAGTATAAGAAGAAAAGGAACTAGAATTTTCTTTTGATAGGATAGTATCATTCCCTGGTCTTATTTTTGTCATTCTCAGGGATATGTGGAGCCAGGATGATAGTCAAACTTTGATACTTGTCTGAGTACTTCACAAAGAGTGTAGATAAAAGGAAGTCCTATGATTTAACATATGTCAAACATCACAACCTCAAGTCTCACACTAGTTTTTCAGAGTGCTCTTTTTGGCACTATTCATGTTATGTCTGTGCTCCTTGTTTTACCCCATTTTCTAGAATCAGACACAAACATTAATCACAGTCTCATAACATTTTTTCAATAAATGGCAGATTCCCATAGTTTAAAGCTTTGGGGTATGCATTGATATTACAGCAAGTATATATCTCTCTCTATATATACATATATATTAAACTTATATTACTGCAGAAAAAATAATATTAATTGTATGTACCTTTAGTACAAGAAATGAGACAAAAGGGGGAAATATTGTAAATTACAGGTTCAAAAGGATATAGCTAAAGAAGAAAAGTCAGAACTAGGGGAAGATATCAAAATGCCAGCAAATCCACATATGACAATCATAACTTTGAAGGTGAATGGGATGAACTCACCCATAAAACGTAGACAAATAGCAGATTGGATTAGAACCCAAAACCCTACCATTTGTTGTCTTCAAGAAACCCATATGAGGCGGGTTGATACTCACAAGGTTAGAATTAAAGGTTGGAGTAAGACATCTTGGGCTTCAACTGATAGAAAGAAGGCAGGAGTTGCAATCATAATATCTGACAAAGCCAAAGCAAAAATAGACCTGATCAAAAGGGATAGGGAAGGTAAATATATTCTGTTAAAAGGAATATGAGGAATGATGGAATTATCATATCAAAGATATCAATGATATCAATCAATGATATCAATATCAATGAGGAAATATCACTAATCAACATGTATGCACCGAATGGTATAGCATCCAAATTTTTAATAGAGAAATTAGGAGAATTGAAGGAGGAAATAGACAGTAAAACTATATTAGTGGAAAACTTGAACCAACCACTATCAAATTTAGATAAATCAAACCGAAAAATAAACAAGAAAGAGGTAAAAGAGGTGAATGAAATCTTAGAAAAAATAGAGTTAATAGACATATGGAGAAAAATAAATAGGGACAAAAAGGAGTACACCTTCTTTTCAGCACCACATAGCACATTCACAAAAATAGATCATACACTAGGTCACAGAAACATGGCACTCAAATGCAGAAAAGCAGAAATAATAAATGCAACCTTTTCAGATCATGAAGCAATAAAAATATTGATCAGTAATATGGTCAATTATGTGGATGGTTTTCCTAATACTGGACCATCCTTTCATTCCTGTTATGAATCCTACCTTATCATAGTGGATAACCCTTGTGATAACTTGCTGGAGTCTTTTCGCTAGTATCCTATTTAAGATTTTTGCATCTATATTCATTAGGGAGATTGGCTTATAGTTTTCTTTCTCTGTTTTTAACCTGCCTGGCTTTGGGATCAGTACCATGTTTGTGTCATGAAAAGAATTTGGTAGAACCCCTTCTTGGCTTATTATGTCAAATAGTTTGTATAATATTGGCATTAGTTGTTCTTTGAATGTTTGATAGAATTCATTTATGAATCCATCTGGACCTGGGGATTTTTTCTTAGGGAGTTCTTTGATGGCTTGTTCAATTTCTTTTTCTGATATGGGGTTGTTTAGGTAATTTATTTCTTCCTCTTTTAGTCTAGGCAATTTATATGTTTGTAGGTATTCATCCATATCACCTAGATTGCCATATTTGTTGCCGTATAATTGGGCATAGTAGTTTTTAATGATTGCCTTAATTTCCTCTTCATTAGAGGTGAGGTCTCCCTTTTCATCTTGGATACTGCCAATTTGGTTTTTTTCTTTCCTTTTTTTAATTAGACTGACTAGTACTTTGTCTATTTTATTTGTTCAAAGTACCAGCTGTAAACCTTAAAATTTCCCAGACCCTACTTTATAATATTGGATTAAGTCCATTCCCCATTTGGGCAAGTGAACTCTACTTAAAGCAGGAATGTTAGAATTCTACTTTACCTACTTGGGTCTGCCCTAGGGGAAGATAAAGTTGTAAACTCTTTTCTGAACAATGAAAAGTACTTAAACCCATACTTTTCTTAAGCTAAGTACTTATAAAGGTCAAGCAACTTGTGAATTTACAAGGAACAAAGAACTGGAAAACTTACTCAGAGCTTTCCTGGTATGAATTACTCAAAAATTCACACCTTCTTAGGTGTGGACTAAGAATGGGCGGTCCTTTAGAAACATCTACAGTGATTGGTAGATGTAGGGACTTAGGGGAGGTGACAGAGGAGATTTTGCCCTTAAAAATAAGAGCTCAGGGAAGAGCTAGAAAAGTCATTCTGAAACATTCAGATTGGAAAGACTCATTCTGAGGAGACTGATTCTGAAACATTCAGATGGAGGAGGGAGCTGGTGAAAGCAGCTGAGATGCTGCTGGCCTGGTGTCATTAGAAATCCTTACTTAGACAGATCTCATGGTGAGTTATAAAAAACTGACTGATTTCTCTTTTAAGGCTCAGGTCTAGGCCACATTGGCTTGAGGCTCTTCATACTTATTCCTTTCTTACTCTCTCTCTCTTTCTTTGATTACTCATTGTATTGTTAACTAAAATCTCCATAAAACCCAATTGACTTGGGTATTTGAATAATTGGGAATATTTCCCTGGCGACCACCTTATATTTGATTTTAAAACCCAAGACACTGTAGTGAAACATATTTTTTGAGGTCAAATTTACTCACCCTCTCTTATATCTATCACAATTTATATCTTCCACTATTTTAATAACTACAGTTTAAGACCTCAACCATTTTAAATCTCACACAGCTTCTAGTCTTATTTATTAAATCGGTAGTTCTTTGACTTTCAATTTTATTGACTTCTCCTTTGATTTTTAGGATCCTTAATTTAGTCTTCATCTGATTCATACTTTTTAACTGGACAAGGATCTTCCATGGAATAGTTTTAAGCTCACTCCATTACCACTTCCTCACTTTTATAGAGAAAAATTCTGTAAGGGCTGAGAACCTCCCTTGAAAATGAGTTCATGAGCTCTTACAAAGAGGAGAGTCCTCATTCTGAAGTCACCAACATTGCTCTTGATTTTTCTGATCTTCTAAGAGAATCCTGACCTATAGGTTAAAATTATGTGTGATTTTACTCCACTTGGACCTCAAATGGCTATGTGGCATAATACCCTGTGGCCTCCTCTTGTCATCTGAATAATTAGTTTCACTTTGCCCATTGTATGATAACCTCAGATAGAAGCTTATGGAAGTTTAACATGCTCTCTTCATTAGGATCTTTCTTTTCCAAAGACAAAAGGAGTAGACCAATTCATTAAACTTGTCTGGGACTTATTTTTGCTAAAATAGCCTGAAGGTTGCTAAAAAAGGTTAGAGTAGTCAATATGTGAGTTGTGAATTGGGGATTTTTGGTAATAACAGAGAACCAAGAACCAAGAGGACATTATTCATTTATTCTGTGAACTCTTTTTCTTCTCTGAATCATCTCACAAAACAAACATCTCTCAAATTCAACAAAGAGTATATTACAGAAATACTCTCAATAATGGTGTAAAACATCCCAAATCTCATGTTAAATTTATATCAAAGGTTTCTTTGCAACTTCTTACTTGGGACAACCTTCTTCTCTTTCTTATTTTCAAATTACTCAGTACACTTAAGTTGATGTAGTAATTTATGCCCATAATTTATGCCTTTAATAATCTTCAAACAAAGAGAACTTAAATGTCATTGAGTTATTAGTAATAAAATGCATGCTAGAGACTTATGAGCCACAGCTTGCACCTATTCTCTAAAAGCTTTACTACAATTGTCAGTGTTTGCTCTATTCTGCATTTCCTAAAATGCCTTATTCATAGAAATATCTTTTAAATCTTATGACTAGTAGGATAGAAATGCCATAAAACATAATTACTGTAACTATAAGGCAATTAAGTGAGTGACACTTTTATGTCAAGAGAATTGTTTGCCTACATGTTCCACATGCCATTTCCTTTCTCAGAATTCATCAGAGAAATGTATATTCATGCAGAACAGTTAAATGTAATTTCATTAAATGAGGTTTGGTGGCATTTGTACCAGTAGTATATAAAGAAAAAAACTGCAATATGACCTACAGACAAAAGTGCTAACATGTTATTGTAAAGAGTTCTATAATCAGAGGGACAATAACCAGATAATGGAAAAGGAGGCAGTTGTGTGTGTATGTGAACTCTTCTACTGAAAAATCCTCTGCTGAGGAATCCTAAGATCATAATTAGATCATAGATTTACACTTTAGAAATTTCCATAGAGTTAATTAATTACATTGAGATGATATTTAATTCTTAGTTGGAGGATTTTCATGATGACATGGAACTACTGCTCTATTTACTCCTCCATGGAGCTACAATCAGGATCACACAGGACCTAGTGACTAATACATTAAAGGATTGAAAAGCATGGGATATGATATTCAGGAAGGCAAAAGATTTGAGTTTACAACTCAGAGTCACCTATGCAGCAAAACTGAGTATATTCTTTCAGGGAGAAAAATGGTCATTCAATAAGATAGGAGATTTCCAAACATTCCTGAAGAATAAGCCAGACCAAAATAAAAAATATGAAGGCCAAATACAAGACATGAGAGAAGCCCAAAATGATAAATAAGAAAGAGGAATTTTCAGGGACCCATTAAGGTCAAAATTTTTATATGTCTACATGGAAAGAGGATTTCTATAATTCTCAAAACTTACTCTTGGTAATAGAGAAGATAGAAGGAATTTACTCAGAAGGAGGGTGGAGAAGTAAGCTGATTATGATGGTATGATGAATATATTCTGCTCCTAAAAAGAACAGATTCAAGTTTCTCCAAGCCACAGCGCAGTGTGAGATCAGGAAAATGCAAGACCAATGGTGGGAAAAAAATGGCAGAAGAAATCCAGCACTTTGCTGATACGAAAAACTACAAAAAATTTTTCAGTGCCCTCAAGACTGTCTATGGGCCATTAAAATCCACCAACACTCCCTTGCTATCCTCTGACGGTGACACTCTCATAAAAGATAAAAAAGGCATCAGCAACAGGTGGAAAGAACACTTCAGTCAGCCTCTCAACCGACCTTCTTCAGTCGACAAAAGCGCCCTTGACCAGATCCCCCAAAACTGCACCATTGAATAACTTGATGTCCCTCCTTCAATAGAGGAAGTCCAAAAAGCCATTAAACAAATGGGTGCAGGCAAGGCACCCGGTAAAGACGGGATCCCAACCGAGGTGTACAAGGCCTTAAATGGAAAGGCACTTCAGGCATTCCATATAGTGTTGACCAGCATATGGGAAGAGGAAGACATGCCCCCAGAACTCAGAGATGTCTCCATTGTAGCCCTATATGAGAACAAAGGCTCACGAGCAGCCTGTGACTACTATAGAGGCATCTCACTATTCTCCACTGCTGGAAAGATCCTCACCTTTGTTATACTCAACAGACTCCTGTCATCTGTTTCCAAGCAGAACCTGCCTGAATCACAATGTGGCTTCTGACCAGATCGCAGCACCATCGACATGGTCTTCACGGTGAGGCAAATGCAGGAAAAATGCCTTGAGTAGAACCTGAGTCTCTACATTGTCTTCATAGACCTGATGAAGGCGTTCGACACAGTGAACAGGGACGCATTGTGGGTGATCCTCAGCGAGCTCGGTTGCCCAGCAAAATTCGTCAAACTGATCCAGCTCTTTCATGTCGACATGACAGGGGAAGTCCTATCTGGTGGAGAGACTTCTGACTGCTTCAACATCTCCAATGGCGTGAAACAAGGCTGTGTCCTTGCTCCGGTGCTATTCAACCTATACTTCACCCAAGTATTATGACATGCTGTGATGGATCTAAATCTGGGCATCTACATCAAATACCGACTGGATGGCTCACTATTTGACCTTTGCCGCCTCACTGCAAAAACAAAGACAACAGAGAGACTCATCCTGGAAGCTCTCTTTGCAGATGACTGTGCTCTTATGACCCACCAAGAAAATCATCTTCAAACCATTGTGGACAGGTTCTCTACCACAACAAAACTATGTGACATGATTATCAGCCTCAGCAAAACAGAGGTGCTGTTCCAACCTGCACCAGGGAGGCCAACTAACCAGCCGTGCATTACAATCGATGGCACACAGCTTTCTAACATCAACTCTTTCAAGTACCTGGGCAGCACCATCGCTAATGATGGGTCCCTAGACCATGAGATCAATGCCAGGATCCAAAAAGCCAGCCAGGCACTCGGGTGGCTGCGCTGCAAAGTCCTCCAACACAGAGGTGTAAGCACTGCAACAAAGCTCAAAGTGTATAACGCAGTATTCCTCAGCTCGCTCCTGTACAGTTGTGAGACATGGACACTGTACCGGAAGCATATGAAACAGCTGGAGCAATTCCACCAACGCTCTCTCCAGTCAATCATGAGGATCCAATGGCAGGACCATATCACCAACCAGGAAGTCCTCGACAGAGCCAACTCCACCAGCATCGAAGTAATGGTCCTCAAAACCCAGCTACGATGGTCTGGACACGTCATCTGCATGGACCCACAGTGAATACCAAGACAGTTTTTTTATGGTGAACTGTCAGCTGGACTCAGGAAACAAGGCCGACCAAAGAAAAGATTCAAGGATCAGCTAAAGTCCAACTTGAAGTGGGCTGGCATTAAACCAAAGCAACTAGAACTTGCTGCCTCTGACAGAAGCAGCTGCTGTACCCACATTAACCATGCTGCTACCACCTTTGAAGATGTACGACATTGGTGTCTTGCCGCTGCGTGTGAAAGCCTACACCAGGCCACAACGGCACCTCCTGTAACAACTGGCATCCCATGCCCCATGTGCCACAAACTTTGTGTCTCAGTCTTTGGACTTCAAAGCCATAAGAGGATACACCGTAGATGAAAACGCACAAAGACAATTGTCATTCTTGGTCACTGAGAGACTACTACTAAATGGGATGATATGGAATAATATGTATGAATGATATAATATGTATTAGAGGTAATAGATATCTGGAGAAAATTGAACAAGGATAAAAAGGAATATACCTTCTCAGCAGTACATACTACATATACAAAGATGAACCATGTACCAGGTCATAAAAATATTGCAAACAAATACAGAAAAGCAGAAATAATAAATTTAAAAAGCCATTTCTTCAGATCATAATGTGGTAAAAATCATACTTAACTAGGGTCCATGGAAAGATAAATTTAAAATCAATTGGAAAGTTAATAATCTAGTTCTTTAAAACTGGTGGATCAAAAAAGAAATCATAAAAACAATTACAGACTTCATTAAAGAGAATAACAATGAGGAGCCAACATATCAAAACCTATGGAATTAGTCAGGGGAAAATCAAAACCAATGGGATTTAGTCAGGGGGAAATTTATATCTCTGAGTGCCTATACCAACAAAAAAGAGAGGGAGGAGAACAATGAATTGGACTTGCAACTTAAAAAATTAGAAAAGAACAAATTAGAAATCCCCAGATAAAAACTAAATTGGAAATCCTAAATATTTGAAGGAAGGTAATTTTGCAAGACATGGAATGGAATGTAGAAGAAGCAGAGATGACAGGCAGGAGCTGTTGAAATCTTGGAAGAAAGGGTTTCTGGGAGAATAATGGACTCAGGCCAGAGCACTTTGGTGGGAAAGATAACATAACAACCTGTGACAGGGACAGAGAGACAACCCAAGAGATGATTATAGATGGTTGACTATGAAATTTTGCTTAACCTACTCTCTCCCTTATATTTTCTCCCCCTGAACAGGAAGCTGCCTTGGGAGAGAGAGCAGAATGGGTGGCTGGGACTTTGGCTTCACCCAGTCTGGCTAGCTTTCCCTCTAGGACAGAATCCAACCCAACCAAATCTCCTTCCTTCTTTATTATATAATAGATCTGACTGCTTCCTTATATTAAATGGTTGTTTATTTAAAAGGAGTACAAGAATGAGGGCAGAAAAGAGGATTATAGGTTTCCATGACTCAGAGACATGAATCTATGGCAAGCCTTTCAGTCCTTGGCTAAATGCTGAGGCTGGCCTAGAAGCTTCCTCTGTCTGATATTTTCCCTATGATGAATTAATCCTAGTTTAATTCAAGAAGTATCAGTCTCTAGATATAATTGGCAGAGTTGAGAGGTTTGGCTTCAGGACTGATCCAGTCCACCCTGAGGTTGACTCTTTGGGTAAAACTGAATATCTGATCAGTTTACACAGGTCTTGCTTGAGCAGAGAGACATGATCAATACAGAGTCCAGTAGATTTCAAAATATGACAGGAATCACTCAGGAAATTGAGTTTGTTTCCAGTCTTGGAATGGGGTCTAGGAGCTTCACCAGAGTTCACACCACTGAGAGTCTGTTACTCCCCCAGAAACCCTTGCTTCCAAGATTCCAATGGCTTCTGCCTGTCATCTCTGCTTCCTCTATATTTCATTCCATGTTTTGCAAAATTCCCTTCCTTCATGATTAAGGAGAAATTAATAGAATTGAAAGTAAGACTATTGAAGTAATGAATAATCTAGTTGCTAGTACTTTGAAAGAATGAATAAAATAGATAAAAGTACTGGTTAATCAAATTAAAAAAAGAAAGAAGAGAATCAGATTAACAGTATCAAAGATGAAAAGGGTGATCTCACCTCTAATGAAGAGGGAATTAAATTATTAAGAAATATTTTGCTCAATTATATGATAATAAATTTGATAATCTATGTGAAATGGGTGAATATTTAAAAATAGAAATTGCCTAGATTATCAAAAGAGGAAATAGAATACTTAAATAATCCCATCTCAGAAAAAATTGAAGAAGCCATCAAAGAACTCCCTAAGAAAAAAATTCTCAGGGCCAGATGGATTCACAAGTGAATTCTATCAAACATTTAACAAGTAATCCCAATGCTACTTGACAAAATAAGCAAAGAAGGAGTTTTACCAAATTCCTTTTATGACACAAATATGGTACTGATTCCAAAGCCAGGCAGATCAAACATAGAGAAAGAAAACTACAGACCAATCTCCTTAATGAATATAGATGCAAACATCTTAAATAGAATACTAGCAAAAATACTCCAGCAAGTGATCATGAAGATTATTCACTATGATCAGGTGGGATTTATGCCAGGAATGCAAGGATGGTTTAATATTAGGAAAACCATCCATATAATAGATCATATCAATAATCAAACAAACAGACATAATATGATTATCTCAATACATGCAGAAAAAGCCTTTGACAAAATATAACACCCATTACCATTGAAACACTAGAAATTATAGGAATAGAATGGTCTCTTCCTCAAAATAATAAACAATATATATTTAAAACCATCAACAAGTATCATTTGCAGGAGTGAAGCAAGGATGCCCATTAGTAGTAGTAGTCTCTTGGTAACCGAGAATGACTATTGTCTTTATGCGTTTTCATCTATGGATAGATGAGTGTGCATAAAGACACTTGTGCGTGAAAGAGATTTAAGTGGAAGAGTCAATGCACAGAGACAGTCCCACTCTCTCGGCGTTGGAAGTCTAGGTCCAGTGGCACAAAAGGTCGTTACACCTGGAGACTTCCTCAGCTGCATTGGATGGCCGTGTTGTCTTTTGTGCTCCTTCACACCCTAAGCACTCCACAATGCTTTGCTGCTTTGCCATCTCAGCAGTTGAACCTTCTTATTGGTTTCTTCTGTCTGTTCTGCCGAAGCAGTCTTCACATGCTGTGTGAGCAAAGCCCTGGTTCACCAGGGGTCTAAGACCCAATGGCTATGAAGCCTTTGCCTAGGGTGTGGCCATTGCCACATGCTAGCAGCTACTAGGAGCCACAAGTGAGTGCTGGGTGTCAGGTGGGGGTCAGTGGCTGGAGAGCTGCCCTAGGAGGGCACGACAAGCCCTCCATACCAGAGATACTACCCCTCACTGAACAACCCATACACCCCATTAACACTTCTATTATTTAATATTGTTCTAGAAATGCTAGTGGAGCAATTAGAGAAGAAAAAGAAATTGAAGGGATTAAAGCAGGCAATGATGAAACTAAACTATCACTCTTTTGCAGATGATATGATGGTCTAAAAGAATCCCAGAAAATCAACTAAAAGGTTAGTGAAAATAATTAACAACTTTAGCAAAGTTGCAGGGTTCAAGATAAATCCACATGAATAATCAGCATTTCTATATTTTTCCAACAAAACCAATAATTATCAAAACTATCTGATACTTGTTAAGACATAGCAAGGTACATCAGTGGAACAGAACAGAGATATGGCAAGCAGTAGTAGTAATATTGTGTTTGAAAATAAAAGCAAAGATCCAAGATTTGGGGTTAAGAATTAACTTTTTTGGTTAAAATTGTTGTGAGAACTAGAAATCAGTCTGTTAGAAACTATGTATAGATCAATATCTTATACCATAAGATCAGATCAACATGGATACATGATCTAAAGATAAAGGGAAATCTTATAAGCAAATTAGAAAAACAGGGAACATACCTATCAGATTTATGAAAGGAGAATAATTTGTGAATAAAATAAGAGAGCATTGTAAAACATAAAATGGATAATTTTGATTACATTAAACTTAAAAGGATTTGTACAAATAAACCAATTTAGTTAATATAAGAAGGAAAGCAAAAAATTGGGAAAAATATTATAGACAGTTTCTCAGAGGTCTCATACCTTAAATATATTATTGAATTTATAAGAATATGGTCATTCTTCAATTAACAAATGGTTAAAATATGTCAATAGGCAATTTTTATATAAAGAAATTAAAGTTATATCTAGCCATGAAGGAAAAGCTCTGAATCATTACTGATTAGAGAAATACAAATCAAAATAATTCTGAGATACCATCTCATACCAGTTAGGTTGGATAAAAGGATAAAATGGCAAAATGACAAATGTTGGCCTTATTATCTCTTTGGGATACAAACCCAGCAGTGCTATGGCTGGATCAAAGGGCAGACAGTCTCTTATCGCCCTTTGGGAATAGTTCCAAATTGCCCTCCAGAATGGTTGGATCAGTTCACAACTCCACCAGCAATGAATTACTGTTCCTACTTTGCCACATCCCCTCCAGCATTCATTACTTTTCTTTGCTGTCATGTTAGCCAATCTGCTTGGTGTGAGGTGCTACCTCAGAGTTGTTTTGATTTGCATCTCTCTGATTATAAGAGATGTAGAGCACTTTTTCATGTGCTTATTAATAGTTTTGATTTCTTTGGCTGAAAACTGCCTGTTTATGCCCTTTGCCCATTTATCAATTGGAGAATAGCTTGATTTTTTATACAATTGATTTAGCTCTTTGTAAATTTGAGTAATTAAACCTTTGTCAGAGGTTTTTATGAAGATTGTTTCCCAATTTGTTGCTTTCCTTCTGATTTTAGTTACATTGGTTTTGTTTATACAAAAACTTTTTAATTTGATGTATTCCAAATTATTTATTTTGCATTTTGTGACTCTAAGTCTTGCTTGGTTTTAAAATCTTTCCCTTCCCAGAGGTCTGACATGTATACTATTCTGTGTTCGCCTAATTTTCTTATAATTTCCTTCTTTATGTTCAGGTCATTCACCCATTTTGAATTTATCTTGGTGTAGGGTGTGATGTGTTGATCTAAACCTAATCTTTCCCACACTGTTCTCCAATTTTCCCAGCAGTTTTTATGAAATAGTGTGTTTTTATCCCAAAAGCCGGGTTCTCTGGGTTTGTTGTATACTGTCCTGCTGAGGTCACTTACCCCGAGTCTATTCCACTGATCCTCCCTTCTGTCTTTTAGTCAGTACCAAATTGTTTTGATGACCACTGCTTTATAATATAGTCTGAGATCTGGGACTGCAAGGCCCCCTTCCTTTGTATTTTTTTTTCATTGTTTCCCTGGATATCCTTGATCCTTTGTTCTTCCAAATGAACTTTGTTATGGATTTTTCTAAATCAGTAAAAAAAAATTTTGGAAGTTCAATGGGCATGGCACTAAATAGATAAATGAGTTTAGGTAGGATGGTCATTTTTATTATATTGGCTCGTCCTACCCATGAGCAGTTAATGTTCTTCAAATTGTTCAAGTCTAGTTTTAGTTGTGTGGAGAGTGTTTTGTAGTTGTGTTCATATAGTTCCTGTGTTTGTTTCAGGAGATAGATTCCTAAGTATTTTATTTTGTCTAAGGTGATTTTGAATGGGATTTCTCTTTCTAGTTCTTGCTGCTGAGCTGTGTTGGAAATATATAGAAATGCTGATGACTTATGTGGGTTTATTTTGTATCCTGCAACTTTGCTAAAGTTGTTGATTATTTCGATTAGCTTTCTGGTTGAATCTCTAGTGTTCTTTAAGTAGACCATCATGTCATCTGCAAAGAGTGATAACTTGGTCTCCTCCTTGCCTATTTCAATGCCTTCAATTTCTTTTTCTTCTCTAATTGCTATTGCTAGTGTTTCTAGTACAATGTCAAATAATAGAGGTGATAATGGGCATCCTTCTAGTTTAGAGGAAAATTCATATCCATGAGTGCATATATTAACAAATTAGGGAGGGCAGAGATCAATGAATTGGAAATGCAAATCAAAAAACTCAAAAATGAACATTGCAGATGATATTAGTTGATGGTTTTAGATATATACTGTTTATTATTTTTAGGAATGACCCTTCTATTCCTATGCTTTCTAGTATTTTTAATAGGAATGGGTATTGTATTTTACCAAAGGCTTTTTCTGCGTCTATTCAAATAATCATGTGATTTTTGTTGGTTTGCTTGTTTATGTGGTCAATTATGTGGATGGTTTTCCTAATATTGAACCAGCCCTGCATCCCTGGTATAAATCCTACTTGATCATGGTGAATGACTCTTCTGATCACTTACTGAAGTCTTTTTGCTAGTATCCTATTTAAGATTTTTGCATCTATATTCATAAGGGAGATTGGTCTATAATTTTCTTTCTCTGTTTTTGTCCTGCCTGGCTTTGTGATCAGAACCATGTTTGTGTCATAAAAGGAATTTGGTAGAACTCCCTCTTTGCTTATTATGTCAAATAGTTTTTACAGTATTGGGGTTAGCTGTTCTTTGAATGTTTGATAGAATTCACTGGTAAATCCATCAGGCCCTGGGGATATTTTCTTAGGAAGTTCTTTGATGGCCTGTTGGATTTCTTTTTCTGATATGGGATTATTTAAGAAATCTATTTCTTCTTCTGTTAGTCTAGGCAATTTATATTTTTGTAAATATTCATCCATATCACCTAGGTTGGTATATTTATTGCCATATAGTTGGGCAAAGTAGTTTTTAATGATTGCCTTAATTTCCTCTTCATTGGAGGTGAGATCCCCCTTTTCATCCTTGATGCTGTTAATTTGCCTTTCTTCTTTCCTTTTTTAAATTAGATTGACCAGTACTTTGCCTATTTTGTCTGTTTTTTCAAAGTACCGGCTTCTAGTCTTGTTTATTAGTGCAATAGTTCTATCACTTTTGATTTTATTAATTTCTCCCTTAATTTTTAGGATCTCTAGTTTGGTTTTCTTCTGGGGGTTTTTAATTTGTTTGTTCTCAAGTTTTTTGATTTGCATTTACAATTCATTGATCTCTGCCCTCCCTAATTTGTTAATATATGCACTCATGGATATGAATTTTCCTCTAATTACTGCTTTGGCTGCATCCCATAAGGTTTGAAAGGATGTCTCATCATTGTCATTTTCCTCAATGAAATTATTAATTGTTTCTATGATTTCTTCTCTAACTAACCGATTTTGGAGTATCATATTATTTAATTTCCAATTAACTTTTGATTTGGCTCTCGATGTACCTGTACTGATCAATATTTTTATTGCTTTATGATCTGAAAAGTTTGCATTTATTATTTCTGCTTTTCTACATTTGAGTGCCATGTTTCTGTGACCTAGTGTATGATCTATTTTTGTGAATGTGCCATGTTTTCTTTATTTCTTATTCTTTAATAAACCTCTAAAAATATAATACTTCTAGCAGAGAAACTAATTTTAACTGTTACATCATTAACATTTAGGTGGTGCCGTGGACAGAGTGCTGGGCCTGAAGTCCAGAAGACTTATCTTCCTGAGTTCAAATTTAGTATCAGACACTTACCAGATGTATGACCTCTGTTTCTCATGTGTAAAATAAGCTGGAGAAGGAAATGGCAACCTTTCCAGTAGCTTTTCCAAGTAAACCACCAAAGGAGGTAAAAAAGAGACAGGAATTAGTCAAATAACAAAACATCAATAATCATTAAATGAAGTTAGGGGACTAACTTGCAGTTGTACCTATATTAAGGAATAGGATTTCCATTGAGTGAAAAACATAAAGTTGAAGTTCAGGAAAAAATATTATGTAGAATTGAAACTGAAATTAAAACAAAATAGTTAAATGCTCTTGGGAAGCTTGTACATATTATCACCAGCTGGTACATGTTTTTATCATCTTCCCTGAATCCATAATTAATTTATGAAATTATGAAACAGAGTCAGGCATGCTCAGTTCTTTGGATACTCACCAGGAAAGCCCACAATGGCAGAGTGAAGTACTGTTTGCAATCACACTTTATGAAGGTAGAGAGATAAGCAGTGAAAAGTATACAGAGGCAGATGGCATGTGAATAGAGGATGAAATTTTGAAGGAGGGCAGATAGCACAGGGAAGAAAATGGGGAGGAGAGAGACAGAAAGTAGAGCACTAGGCAGCATTGACTTGATGGAGATAGAAGAATGTTCAGAGGGCAGGATTTTAAAGTCTATTTTTTATAGTTTATTTTTGGGGGCAAGGTGAAGGGAAGATTAACTTTTCTGGGCCACTTAGAGACAAGTTCTTTTAACATGTCCGTGTCATCTCAAAGTTGTCTGTAAAACTTTAATTAGCCTGTCCATATGCATTCAAAATTACCAGTACCTTCTGATGTTCTTCTGGTCTTTTCTAATGTATATCAGAAACTTTTCTGTGATTTATATATCATCGAACAAAGAATCCTTACATCAGTGCCTAAATATCATCTACTGAGTGAGCACATAATCCCCAAAGTGTGAACTTTGGTAAATATATGAAATAATTTGTCAGTTGTGCTTCTTTGATCTTTGGTACAGCTTGTACATGAATTCTAGGTCCTTCCTTGCAATAGTACTTGCTTTTGCCGCTTTATGCTACTTACTTATAAACTTACTATACTGACTAGAATAGGACACAGTGACTGTCAGAGGAACCAAATAAAATACAATTTTAGCATATCAAATCCAATTCAAGAAGCATTTACTAAGTTCGTACTGTGTTTTGGGGTCAAGCATGCAAAAGTATATGAAAAAGGGTCACTGCCTTTAAAAATTTTACATTCAATTTTAGTACTAAGTATATGGTCTATCAGTGTGTAAATTATTTTTAATTTGACTAGTCCATAATTTAATAGATGTCGACAAGATGACACCATCATTAACTGACTTGGGATCTTGAAAGCTTGAATTATATCATGACAAAAGAAATCCATTTAGGTATATTTTTAGACAATACAAGCAAATGAATGTATATGTAAAGAGTTGGGGGGGGGAGGGGAAAAATCAGGATATTTTGTTCTAAACAAATGGCCCACAAGAAGCTTACATTTAATAGGAGAGGCAATATTTTATGTTGGTTTTTGTGAGTGTATCTACAAATTATATGCATTAAATATATACACAGAGAAAGTTAATTCATGGGAATTTGGATAGAATTGGAAAAATTAGAGGATTAGAGAAGTCTCTCTTAAAAATGTCCCTTCAACTGGATATCATATTACAAGAAATAATCAAGGAAAAATTCTCTGATATTCTTGAATAAGAGAGGAAAAGAAAAATTGAGAGAAGTCATTGATCAGCTACTGAAAGGCATTCCCAAATAAAATACCCTAGTATTATTATAGCCAAATTCCAGAACTTCTAGGTCAAGGAAAAGGTACTAAAAACATCCAGAAGGAAAAAAAAAATCAAATATCATTGAGCCACAGGCAGGATTTCACAGGACCTAGAAGGTTCTACATTAAAGGACTAGAAGATGTGTTTCAAAAGGCAAAGGATCTAGGGTTATAACAAAGAATTATGTACCTAGCAAAACTGTGTATGATCCTCCAGAGGAAAAAATGATGTTTAGCAAAATAAAGAAAAGTAAGACTTTCCTGACATGAAAACCTGTTCTAAAAAGAAAATTTGATGAGAAAAGTTGACATCCAAGAGAAGCATAAAAAGTTATAGTGAAAACTTAAGGTTTTTCAATAAGATTGAATTGAATAACATTCATGCCCAGAAAAATGATAATTGAAATACTTAACATATCTGTGATACTTGAGATACTTGAGGCACTTAAAGTATGCAACATACTTAATTTACTTAAGATACTCAAAAACTTCTCATGAAGAAGCACTTAAGAGTCAATACAGTGGAAGAAAAGATGGGGGTAGTTGTAGATTATACTGGAAACTTACTTTCATCAAATTTTGCTCAAAGTGGGAATAACACCAACACTCACTCAGCTATAGAAACCTACCTTACCCTATAGGGTAGTATGAGGGAAGAGGGAATAAGGAAGGCATGAATGGATAAAAAAAGGGTGAATTGGAGGATGTATCTGTGAACAGGGGAAAGTAAAAGATAGAGAAAGAAAAGGGTAAATGGGGATAATAAGATGTAGAGAAACACAACTAGTAATCATATCTAAGAATGTGAATGGAATAAACTCATACATAAAATAGAAAAAGATAGGATAGTGGATAAAAACCAGAATCTACATAAAACACATTGAAAGCAGGGAGACATATGCACGAAGCAAACACAAAGGACTGGAACAGAATCTATTAGGCCTCAGCTAAAGTTAAGAAAAAAAGCAGGGGTAGTAATCAGGATCTTAGACAAAGCAGAAGCAAAAATCAATCTATCAAAAAAGAAATGAGGAAGAAAATTATACTTGAAAAAAGATATCACAGACATTGAAGTAATATAAGCACTAAACACCATGTATCAAATGCCATTGTATCAAGGTTCCTAAAGGAGATTTCATGAGTTACAGGAAGAAATAGATAGTAAAACATTATTAATAAGGGGCATCAACCTTCTCTAAGAAGTCGATAAATCCAATAAAAAACAAGAAAGAAGTTGAGGCAAAAAAGAACTTTATAAAAGTGGGATATGAGAAATATGGAAAAAATTAAATGGGAAAAGAAAGGAATACACCTTTTTCTCAGCAGCATATAGTACATTCACAAAATTTGACCATGTAATAGGGTATAAAAACCTCACAAGCAAATTTAATATTAAATGCATACTTTTCAGACCATAATGCAATAAAATTTACATTAAACAAAGGTTGGGACAAAAAATAAAAATTAATTGGAAACAAAATAACCTTATTCTAAAAAATGATGAAAAAGAAAGAAAAAACCATAGAAACAATCAAGAATTTCATTAAAGAAAATGACTATAAAGAGACAATATACTAGTATGTATGGGATGTAGTGAAAGCTGAACTTAGGGGGAAATTTATATCTCTCAATGCTTATATCAATAAAATAAAGATCAGACTAATGAATTGGGCATTCAACAAAATAACAAGAAATTCATTGAACTAATAAATAAGACAAAGATCTGGTTTTGTAAAAAATAAAATAGACAAACTATTTTTTAACTTCAAGAGAGAAGAAAATGAAAGGTCAATATCAAAAATGAAAAAGCAAAATCACAACCAATGAAGAAGAAATTAAAGCAATGGTTGGAAGTTATTCCACTTAACTATATGCCAACAAATCTGACAAACTAAGTGAAATAGATTAATATTTACAAAAATATGAACTACCCAGATTAACAAAAGAGGGAATAAAATACTTAAAAATATTATCACAGAAAAAATAGTTGAACAAACTATCAAAGAATTTCCTTAGAAAAAGGTATCAGGGCCAAATGGATTCACAAATGAATTCTACCAGATATTCAAAGAACAACTAACCACAATATTATAGAAACTAAATGGAAAAGTAGTTGAAGAAGGAATCCTTCCAAACTCTTTCTATGACACAAATATGGTCCTGATATCTAAACCAGAAAGAGATAAAACAGAGGGAGAAAATTATAGACTAATCCTTCTGACCATTGATGCAAAGAATTTTAAGTAAAATACTAGCAGGAGATTATAGCATTATATCACAAGGATCACATGCTATTATCAGTTATGTTTTATAGCAGGAGAGCAGGGATGGCTTAAATAATGGGAATGCCATCAGCATAATTGACCATATCAGTAACAAAACCAAAAGAAATGATATGATTATTTCAATAGATACAGAAATATTTTTGACAAATTTTGATGAAATTTGACAAATTTTGACAAAATATAACAGCCATTCCTTATCTTAAAACATTAAAAATCATTGGAACAAATGGAGCTTTCCTTTAAGTGATAAATGACATTTATCTAAAACCATTAAAAAGCATTTTGTGCAATAGGGATAAACTAAAACCTATCCCAATAAGAGCATGGGTGAAGCAAGGATACTCATTATCAACACATTTAATATTTTACTGGAAATGCTAGTTACAGCAATAAGAACAGAAAAAAAGAATTGAGGGAATCAGAACCGGCAATGAGGAAATAAGAGTATCACTCTTTGCAGATGATCTATATATGTATATTGGTATATATCCAACCAAAGAACTAATAGAAATAATGAAAAACTTTGAAAAGTCTCAGGATACAAAATAAATTGACACAAATGATGAGCATTTCTATTTACTACCAAAAAAGACCAACAGCAAAAGATAGAATAGGAAATTCCATTCAAAATGACTAGGAAATGTAAACTACCTGTGGGTATAACTACCAAAACAAACCCTGCAACTATATGAGCACAATTATAAAGCATTCTTCATAATTGGAAAACAATGGGAAAAACATTAATTGCTCGTGGATAAGCCAGACAAATATCATAAAAATTACAATCTTACCTAAATTAATTTAGCTATTCAGTACCATACCAGTTAAACTACCCCCAAAATATTTCATAGAATTAGAAGCAATAATAATAAAATTAATCTGGAAGTACAAAAGGTCAAGAATGTCAAAGGAAATAATGAAAAATATGAAGGAAGAAGGCCTAGCCATACCAGATCTCAAAGTACAGCATAAAGTTGTAATTATCAAAACAATCTAGTGCTAAGAAATAAAGTAGTAGATGAATGAAATAAGTTAGATAATCAACACAGTAATATTCATAAAAACTTAGCATTCAATAAATCCAAAGATCTAAACTTTGGGGGAAAGGATTCCCTCTTACAAAAACTTCTGGGAAAACTAGAAAACTATGGCAGAAATTAAACATATACCAGGATAAAGTCAAAATGGATACTTGTTCTTAAGGATGACACCATAAACAAATTAGGGGATTTTGGAAAAGTTTAACTATCAACAGATAAGGGAAGAATTTAGTGACCAAGCAAGAAGTAAAAAACATTACAAAAAATGAAATGGATAATTTCAATTACATTAAATTAAAAATATTTTGTACAAACAAAACCAATGGAACCAAGATTATAAACATGAAATTTAGGGGAAAATATTTAAATCAAATATCTATGACAATTGCCTTATTTCTGAAATGTGTACAAATGGAGTCAAATATGTAAGAATACAAAACATTCTGCAACTGAAAAAATGGTCAAAGGATATAAAAAGGCAATTCTCAGAGTAAGAAATTAAAACTATAAAGAGTCATATGAAAAATTACTCCAAATGACTATTGATTAGAGAAATGTGAATTAAAACAATTCTGAGCTACCACATCACACCTGCTGAATGGTTAATATGTCCAAAAAGGAAAATGGTAAATGTTGAAGTGGATGTTGGGAAATTGGGACACTAATACATTGTTGGAGGAACTGTGAATTGATATATGCATTCTGGAGAGCAATAAGGAACCATCCTTAAAGCATCATAAAACTATGCTTAACTTTTGATCCAGAGATACTACTACTGAATCTGTATCCTAAAGAGATCAGGGATAAGATAAAAGGATCTTAAGGTACAAAACTATTTTTAGTAGTCCTTTCTATAGTGGAAAAGAATTGGAAACTGAGGGGTTGCCCATCACTTGTGCGATGGCTGAATGAATTGTTGTCTATGATTGTAAAGGAACTACACCAAAATAAATGATGAACATGATGTGTTCTGAAAAACCTGGAAAGACTTATATGAATTGATGCAAAGTGAAATGATCAAAACCAGGAAAACAATGCATACAGAAACAGAAATATGATGATCAGCTGTGAAGGACTAAACTATTATCAGTAAAGCAAGTTCTCAAGATTCTCAAGTTCTCAAGGGAATCATGATGAAAAATGCTATCTACAGACAAAGAAGAAGGAACTGTTGGAATCTGATTACAGATCAAAGTACACCATCCTCCACTATATTTCCTTCATAAGATTTCTATCGTATATATGATATGTGTTTTCTAATATGACATGGTTAATGTAAGGGTTAAAATGGAAGGAGTTTGACAAAAGTGAGGAGAGCAGTTCAATAGAACACTTAATTTAATTTCAGGAGTAGTAGAGATAGAGAATAGAAAGGAGGAAAGAGAGATTATTATTCTAATATATTCCATGACTTTACCTAAATTCCTAATACTAACTAAAATGTCTAAAGCCCTACTTCTAAACTGTCTTCTCAGGACAGGTTCTTCTGCTTGGCCAGACCAGGTCCATCTAACTTACTCTGCCTAAAATTGATTCACTAACTATCTTTCTAAATAAACAGACATGCACCACTTACAAACTCCCTCATTCAGTTTCTATACTCAGCTGTCAGACAGATCTCCTGCTCTCTAGAGATCCAGAGGCAAAAGGCCTCTAACTGCCAACTGTCCCTTCCTTAACTTCCTCATCTCCTAGGTAATGGAATCTTCAGCTCTGCCTCACTGAGACCTGCCAGTTCTGCTCAATTAGAAATCTTTCTGCTCTCTTGCCTCTTAAAGAGACAGAGGGAGAGATCAAGAAAATCCCTTTAACATTAATATGGAATAATGTATTAAAAGAGAGTATGGATAAAATGTGTATCAGACTATTCACCTCAGGGAGGGAGAAGAGGATAGGAAGGAAGGAGGAAAATTTGAATTTGAAATGCTAGAAAACAATTGTTAAAAACTGTTTCTAAATATAACTAAAAAAGTAAATAAAAATAAAAATTGTCCTTCAACTGAGTTTTAATGGAAGGATTCCAAGAGATTGTAGTAAGAAGGGACAACATTCCAGGCCTCAGGAAAATCCAGAATGAAGACATAGAGATACAAGTTGGAGATTCAAGTGTGGGGTGGGTCAGGACATAGCTTTGGCTTATCCCTACACTTACCACCAATGACTTCTGCTATAATCCAGTACTCCAGAGAAGACTTGAATGTTTTTAGCGAACTATATCCCCAGAATGATTATTCTGCGACCAATATGTGGGATATTCAGGAAAAGGAAAAATAAAGATTTTTTAGTATTTGGCAAGAGTGACTGATATTATAAGAAATTTGCTTGCTAATTATTTTTAACCTCCTTGCCAGATAGTTTTTTTTTAACCTTCCTGACTTTGATCACCTTTTACTGGAGTTTAGTGAATATATTTTTATTATAGGATTTTTTAAAATGATCTATCACTGAATAATCCATTCAACCAGACAAGAAACAATAACCAATACAATGTGTAAGGGAAAGAGTGAGTGGACCGGACCAATGCATAAGGAGACTGGAAAGGGAAGAAAGAGACAAAAAACTGTAAATACCAAACAGAAGAAATTGTGCTTTTTATCATAAAAGGTAATAGTAACCACATAATGCATCTACCAAGTATGTAGGTTAACTATTCTGTCCATCAATCCATTTGCAAAAAATTAGTGCAAACTGAAGGAACAGGATTCTCCTGCCAGAGAGGCAGCTGGGTGGCACAGTGGATTGAGAGTCAGGCCTACAGAGGGGAGGTCCTAGGTTTGAATCTGACCTCAGACACTTCCCAGCTGTGTGACCCTGGGCAAGTCACTTGACCCCCATTGCCTAGCCCTTATCACTCTTCTGCCTTGGAGCAATACACAGTATTGACTCTAAGATGGAAGATAAGGGTTTAAAAAAAAAAAGATTCTACTGCCAGGATAAACTGATTATTCCAAATATTTTCAGAAATAATTAAATTATTAGTAATCATTATTTTCAAAATTATAGACTAATACAGCCTTCTAGTAAAATGAACTCTTAAAACTTGCCTAACATTTGAAATGAAGAAACTGAATTAGGCTCAAGGTATGAGTATTGGTGTTTTTATATGCTGGTTGAATTCAAATGGAAGTTTTAAGAGTTGGTTCCATTGGAAGGCCATATTAGATCATAATTAAAATAAGATTTCTAAACTTTTACTTATTGCATTATGTTTAGATACTATACAATTAAATCAATAATTATTAACAGTATAGAAAATAAGCAGATTTTAAAGAATTATCCCCAAATTAAAATCAAAATAATCCTTTCAATCTATAATAAAATTAGCAGTTTCTATCTGTTTACTTTTTTAAAGGTTTTTTGGTCCATTTTTATATGAAATAAACAAAAATAAGCTATCCTAAATTGGTCAAGAAATTACTAAGCTGATTTTACTCAGCATAGGGTTGGAAATTCTTTAATTTTCACCATTTGAAACCCTAAGTTAATTTGAATCTGTTAAAGAATGTTCATTCAATTTGTTCAAGTGAGCTTGGATAACTGTAAAGAGTGTGTCATATTGATGGCAGAAAAATGAACAATTAAAAATTAGATCATGTTATATGGCAGAACTGGCAAGAAGATTTTCAGATCAATCCAAATCACATTATAAGAGTTATAATAACTAATCATCTGAAGGAAATACTCTTGAAAAAACTGATCATTAAGTGACTTCATTAGGTAATTACTAGATAAAAATTGGTTTCTATAAAAATGATTTCAAAATGTCAATATTTGGAAGGAACATTTTAGAAACATCACCAGTCTTAAGCACTCTTTATTATCATAAATTAGAGTACAAAAAAGCTTTTTCTCTTTTTTTTACATTAGGTGACTGTAACACTAAAAGGACAGTTTTAAAGAAAAGAAGAACATTATGTTAAAGTGTACATTGTGCTGTTAAGAGTTATATTTTAAGAACATTTTTTCATATATTTTCAGAATATCACAGCATCACAACATTTGAATCCAGATTAAGATAGTCACTGAATTTTTTAATCAGAAATGAACCAATGAGGAAATAGAATAATTGATTTGTGAAATTATTCAATCCTGAGAAAATTTAGCAGGGAGAGAACAACTAAGATTGGGGCTGGTGATAGATGGTTTGGTCGATTATTATGGCTTTGATTAGAAATAGCTATTATTTCAATTTATTTGTGAAAGTTAAGGACACATAAACTGTCAACACTCCCTGTGGGAATTACTTTCACAATGCAGCCTATATGTCAAATACGTAAGCTGCCATAATCCAAAAAAGGAAAATGATGACACGAGGTTTGACAAGCTTCTGATATATCTCAAAGCATAAAACAGAGAGAGATATGTGAGAATGGTGTTCACAACTGTTAGGAAGGATATCCAGGGTGTCCAAGTAGAAGAAAGATTCCTTAGAGATGAACAAGTATTCCTAAGATTATTTCCTTGTTATAATACACTGTTTGCATCAAGCTATAGGAGATTTGAAGGCTCTTTAGAATATTTTGATTAGATTCCGTACTACTCAAAAGAGAATGCTTATTGTATAGAACAGGGAAGAGCCAGCACTTGGGGAGTTGCTCAGTTCTCCCTCTTCCCAGCATCCCTACATTTCTGGAATGCCCCACCCCTCTGTTCAGCTGCCCAAAGCAAGCACATACTCCCTCAACTCTCTCTGGTAATGGGGAGTGGAGGGAGTGGGAATTGCAGACAGTTTGAATTTATCCTCTGGCACTCGAATTAGAAAAGAGACAGTTGGATGTATAACCTATTGGGATGATATCTAGACCTTGGAAAGCAGGCTCAGATAAATAATAGGCTGAGCCCAGAATGAAATGGGAGAGAAAAAAACGGATGAATTTCATTTGGGAAATAATGCAATACCCCATTTCAGTGTTGATCCTAAACTAGATGTGCGATTGACAATTTTTTTTTTTACCATAGACAAGTACCAAAACACAACCAGAGCATGTGGTAAAGAAGGAACTTTAGGAATGGAGAGACCATAGGGAATTTCGACTATTAAATCTCCTTAAGACCATTGTTACATAATCCAAATGTCAGGAATGTGAGAACTCAAGTATGGGAAGCAGTAGAGGTAGAGCTCAATGTAAAAAGAAAAGAAAAAGAAAAAAATCAAGCATATATGTCCATAATATGTACTAGAGAAAGCAAGCTTTTTTTCCCCCTAGTGCTACTCCTGATCATCACCAGTTTTATTCAGGGAGTCCCAGTATAAATTGGCCCAACCTCATCTGGCACATGGTATAACTGAAGTTCAGTACTTCTGAAACTGAGAGGCAAAGCTTGAGATGGCCAACTTTCAGTCTTTTTCATATTCAGTCTCCTTGAAATGACATTCTTTTAGGAGAGTGCCACATAGTTTACAAGAGTTATTGGTGGTGGTAGTGGATTTTATTTTATTTTATTTTATTTTGTAGGGCTTTTTGGTAATTTTGGTTTTTTGTTCTTTTATTTGAACTAGTTCTTTCTCTAGCACTGATGATATCTCTGAAGGATATATAGTAGACTTCAATGCAATTTATATGGCTCACACACATTTAGTTGAGAAAGAAATCTATTTTACCCTTAAGGAAAGTGGGAGGGAAGGGGATAAGAGATGGGGACACTGATAGCAAGGAAGGAGCATTTGGGAAGGCAATAGTCAAAAGCAATACACTTTAGAGGACTGACAGGGTAAAAGGATAAAAGAGTAGGACAAACAGAGGCAAAATAGAATTGGGGAAGAAGATTGTGAAAAGAAGGTTGAATAGGGCAGGAGATTACCTCCCTCTCCAAGACCCTCCACAAATAATTAAAAATGATGCCTCAGAGTGAACTTTAAAGCAGCAAAAATAGTTGAGATGAAACAACTGTCTTGCCTAGGAAAATTTGGAAGGATTCTAAGAAGACTCCAAGGGTCTGACCTGATTTCCATGCATACATCTCCTGGCAAATACCACCAAATTAACAAACAAGAAACCCTCAAAAGCAGCTATACCCTCATCTCAGAAGTTTTCACCTACTAATTGTGTGGAATTTGGGTGGCTGACCAGGGGAAGATTAAGGAGAGGAACCCAGGTATAGTGACCAGACATTGGACCGTGCTGCCTATGGTCACTCCCACAGAAGCTAATTCCCTGGTTTTGATTCTAGGGTTGAGGGTGAGCTAACTCCTATCAAACCATGGAAAACAAGAGAGTTGATGGTAGAAAAGGTGGCATCATTGCTGGGGGCTATATTCCAGGCTCATGGAAAAAGGAACACCTGAGGTCATTCACAGACTAGGGCATGAGGTGGGGCATAAGGGACCACATCTGGCCCTGGATTATAGAAATTAGAAACACCAAGAAGTCAAACACTCCCACAAAACTCAGGGAATAATGGGACCAAAAAACTAAAACCTGAGATATTATCCCCCACAACCTAAAGGCAGAGCACAATATTAGTATAAAAAAAGAGCAAGAATCCTAAAATAGATATCTACCATGGTGAAAGATATTAGAGTACAAATTCAGAATACGGTGAAGATAAAACACCTACTTCTATGCAAAATGGACACAAGCCTAAAAAGAGTTCTCATAAGAGCTTAGAAAAGATATTAAAAACAAAATGAGAGAGGATCAAGAAAAATTAGAAAAAAAATAAGAGGAATGCAAGAAAATCAAGAAAATTATTTTAAGTTAAACAATTAGAAAAAAGAGATCCAAAAACTTACCAAAGGAAATAACCCTTTAAATATTAGAACTGGGCAATGGGGCAGATAATGACAAGTGTGAATTTCAAAACTACTCAACCCTATTCAGACCATTCTTTAGAAGATGGGATTTAGCTATTTCCTGATCAATAACAATAGAGATACTTGGAATAACAGAATCAGGTCTTGGAAAATACAATCTCCACCCTACTCAGTGTAACAAGATTTAGGAAGGGCTGCAGCAAAACTCAAGATTTAAATATTTTAGAATATGGCCTTCAACAGACATGTGCAAAAAGGACAGACCTCTGGGCGGTCCTAGGTTAAGCTAGAGCCACCATTGGCACAGGTGAGACACAGGAAGTGAGGTAGAGGACAGCTCAGGAGTTCTGGGGACTTCCTGTGTGGAGGGAGAGAGTTGGTTGGAGCCTGGTGCTTGGAGTGGAGGAGCCCACAGACTGTTTCTCCATTTTGGTCACATGTGTGATAGGGACTGATCTCTTTTCTTTGCCTTGGCTATCCAGGGCTTTGGGCCTTTGGCTAAGCCTAAGCAGAGTGGGAATTTAAGCCCTATTTCCTTCTCTCCCTTTTCCCTCTCTCTCTCCCTCTAATACTTTTCTTCCTCCTGTTTGTAAAACACCATAAAAAAGATTGACAGCTGACTTGAGTTTTCATTTAGGAATTACATAGCTGAATTCCTTGGTGACCTTAAATTAATATATATCAATCTTTTAAAGTGATTTCCATATCACACAAGAGAATAAGAAACAATGAAACAAAATTACAAGAATGAAAAAATAGAAGAAATATGAAACATCTGATTAAAAAACTACTGACCTGGGAAACAGATTGAGGAGAGAAAATAGAGAAATTGTTAGAATAAATGAAAATTATGACCAAAGAAAAAAAGAGTCTACACACCATACCTAAAGAACTTATTAAGGAAAATTGCATCAAAGTTTTAGTACTAGAAGGTAAAATAGAAATTAAAAGAATCCACGTATCACTGCCTGAAAGAGATCCCAGAATGAAAACTCAGGAACATTATAGCTAAGTTCTGTAATTCCCTATTTAAGGAGAAAATGCTTTAAGGAACTAGAATTAATTTAAATATCATGGAGTGGAATATGGAGTTGAGCCAAAAAATTAAATTGCGTAGGAAAAGGTAAAGTGAAACAACTATCTCATACAAAAATTGAAGAACTGTTACAGTGAAGGGTAGGAGGTAATGGAAGTTTGTAGTCCTAGGAGTTGATTTTTATCGGATCTGGGTTAAAGAGGGAAAAGCATATACATCTAGAAGGGTAAAAGTCTTCTTAACATACAGAGAAATAGGAGGACAAGGAGATATGATAAAGGAAGAACTCATAGAAGGGTATACAGATTAAGAGAAAAGGGGGCAAGGAGCCAAAATAAGGGAGGGACTCTTAAAAGGGAGTTCATATTAAGAATTGGAGGGTAAGGGGAGGTGGTATGGAAGTGATTCTTAGTAGGGTGGCCAGATTAAGAACTAAGTAGATAAAAGGGGGCAAAAGTGGGATCCTTAAAGGGGTAAGAAGTGAAGGTAATGGAGATTTGCTTAGAAGGAGTGTGGGTTAGAGCAGTAGTGGTTTGAAGAAAATTAGACTTTGGGGGAGAGATAACAAAAAAGAGGTAAAGAAGAAGAAACAGTGAGGTAAAATAGAATGGTGGAAAACACAAAACTAATAATAATAATTTTGAATGGGAATGGGAAAATTGAGGCATAAAACAGAAACAGATAACAGAATGGATCAAAAACCAAAATCCAACAATATGTAATTTACAAGAAACTTAAAATGAGACATGCATAGAGTAAAATTAAAAGGCTAAAGTAAAATATATTATGCTTTAGTTGAGTTAAAAAAAAGCATCTTGGGCTAATGTAAACAAAAAAAGATTAAATAAAAAGAGAAAAAGGAAACTATTATATTAAAAAGTACAATTCATAATGAAGCATCATCAATAATAAATTTATATGTACCAGTTGTTATAACATCCACATTTTAAAAAAATTTATTTAGTCAATTTAGAACAATATTCCTTGTTTACAATAATTCAATTATTTCCCTCCCTTCCCTCCCCCCACCCTTCCTGCAGCCAACATGCAATTTCATTGGGTATTACTTGTGTCCTTGATCAGACATTTTTCCATGTTGTTGGTGTTTGCATTAGGATGTTCATTTAGAGTGTACCATCCCAGTCATATCCCCTCCACCCCTGTAGTCAAGCAATTCTTTTTCTTCTGTGTTTCTATTCCCACAGTTTTTCCTCTGAATGTGGATAGTAGTTTTTCTCATAGATTTCTCCAAGTTGTTCAGGATCACTGCATTGCCACTAATAGAGAAGTCCATTACATTCGATTGTACCATAGTGTATCAGTCTCTGTGTACAATGTTCTCCTGTTTCTGTTCTCAGTTTATCTTGGTGTAGGGTGTGAGATGTTGATCCAAACCTAATCTCACCCATACTGTCTTCCAATTTTCCCAATAGTTTTTATCAAATAGTGGATTTTTGTCCCAAATTCTGGGATCTTTGGGTTTATCATAGACTATCTTGCTGAGGTCATTTACTCCAAGTCTATTCAACTGATCCTCCTTTCTGTCTCTTAGTCAATACCAACTTGTTTTGATGAGCACTGCTTTAGAGTATAGTTTCAGATCTGTGACTGCAAGTCCTCCTTCCTTTGCATTTTTTTTTCATGATTTCCCTGGATATCCTTGATCTTTTGTTTCTCCAAATGAACTTTGTTATGTCATTTTCTAATTCAGTAAAAAAAGTTTTTTGGTAGTTTAATAGGTATGGCACTAAATAGGTAAATTAATTTGGGTAGGATTTTCATTTTTATTATGTTAACTCGTCCAACCCATGAGCAATCAATGTTTTTTTTTTTTCAATTGTTTAGATCTAGTTTTAATTGTGTAGAGAGTGTTTTGTGGTTGTGTTCCTATAGTTGTGGTGTTTGTCTTGGCAGATAGATTCCTAAGTATTTTATCTTGTCTAGGGTGATTTTAAATGGAATTTCTCTTTCTAATTCTTGCTGCTGAGATGTGTTGGAGATATATAGAAATGATGATGACTTATGCGGGTTTATTTTGTATCCTGAAACTTTGCTAAAGTTGTTGATTATTTCAACTAGCTTTTTGGCTGATTCTCTAGTATTCTTTAAGTAGGCCATCATGTTATGTGCAAACAGTGATAGTTTGGTCTCCTCATTGCCAATTTTAATACCTTCAATTTCTTTTTCTTCTCTAATTGCTACTGTTAATGTTTCTAGTACAACATTAAATAATAGGGGTGATAATGGGCATCCTTGTTTCACTCCTGATCTTACTGGGAAGGCTTTTAGTTTAAGCCCATTGCTGATGATGTTTGCTGAAGGTTTTAGATATACACTAGCTATTATTTTTAGGAAAGGCCCTTCTATTCCTATACTTTCTAGTGCTTTCAGTAGGAATGGATGGTGTATTTTGTCAAAGGGCTTTTCTGCATCTATTGAGATAATCATGTGATTTTTGTTGGTTTGCTTATTAATATGGTCAATTATGTGGATGGTTTTTCTAATATTGAACTACCCTTGCATTCCTGGTATGAATCCTACCTGGTCCTAGTGAATAACCCTCCTGATCACTTACTGGAGTCTTTTTGCTAGTATCCTATTTAAGATTTTTGCATCTATATTCATTAAGGAGATGGGTCTAAAGTTTTCTTTCTCTGTTTTTGACCTGCCAGGTTTTGGAATCAGTACCATATTTGTGTCTTAAAATGAATTTGGTAGAACTCCTTCTTTGCTTACTCTGTCAAATAGTTTGTATAATATTGGCATTAGTTGTTCTTTGAATATTTGATAGAATTCATTTGTGAATACATCTGGTCCTGGAAATTTTTTCTTAGGGAGTCCTTTGATGGCTTGTTCAATTTCTTTTTCTGGTATGGGGTATTTAGGTAATCTATTTCTTCCTCTATTAGTCAAGGCAATTTATATTTTTGTAAATATTCATCCATATCTCCTAGATTGCCATATTTGTTGCCATGTACTTGGGCATAATAGTTTTTAATGATTTTCTTAATTTCCTCTTCATTAGAGGTGAGATCTCCCTTTTCATCTTGGATACTGTCAAATTGGTGTTTTTCTTTTCTTTTTGTAATTAGATTGACAAGTACTTTGTTTATTTTATTTGTTTTTTCAAAGTGCCAGCTTCTAGTGTTATTTATTAAATCAAGAGCTCTTTAACTTTCAATTTTATTAATTTCTCCATTAATTTTTAGGATCTCTAATTTAGTCTTCATCTGAGGATTTTTAATTTTTTAATTTTCTAGTTTTTTAATTTGCATGCCCAATTCATTGACCTCTGCCCTCTCTAGTTTGTTAATATATGAACTCAAAAATAAATTTCCCCTTGAGTATTGATTTGGCTGCATCCCATACATTTTCAAAGGATGTGTCATCATTATCATTTTCTTCAATGAAATTATTAATTGTTTCTATGATTTGTTCTTTAACTAATTGAATTTTGAGAATTATATTGTTTAATTTCCAGTTATTTTTTGATTTTCCTCTCCATGTGCCCTTACTAATTATTATTTTCATTGCATTGTGATCTGAGAAGGTTGCATTTATTATTTCTGCTCTATTGTACTTGTTTGCAATGTTTTTGTGACCTAGTATTTGTTCAATCTTTGTGAATGTGTCATGTACTGCTGAAAAAAAAAGTATATTCCTTTTTGTCACTATTTATTTTTCTCCACATATCCACTAATTCTAATTTTTCTAAGATTTCATTCATTTCTCTTACCTCTTTCTTATTTATATTTTGATTTGATTTATCTAGTTCTGATAGGGGAAGGTTCAGATCTCCCACTAGTATAGTTTTTCTATCGATTTCAGGTCTGGTCTTTACATATGCTTGGAATTCTTCTATTTTGCTAAATGACCATACTTTCCCTTATAAGAATATTGTCAGTTTTGCTGGTAGGTAGTAGACCTAGTTCCCTTGCTTTCTGGAATATCATATTCCATGCCTTCCAGTCCTTCAGTGTAGATGCAGCCAGATCCTGTGTTATGCTCACTGTGGTTCCTTGGTATCTGAATAACCTCTTCTTAGCAGCTTGTCATATTTTTTCCTTGGTCTGGTAGCTCTTGAATTTGGCTATAACATTCCTGGGTCTTGTCAGTTGGGGATTAAGTACAGAAGGCAATCTGTGGATTCTTTCAATCTCCACTTTTCCCTCTTGTTCTAGAATATCAATGCTGTTTTCTTGAATAATTTCTGTAGTATTATGTCCAGGCTTTTTCTTTTGTCATGATAGGCCAATGATTCTTAAGTTGTCTCTCCTGGAATGATTTTCTAAATCTTCTGTTTTGTGAATGAGATGCTTCATATTTTCCTCAACTTTTTCATTCATTAAAATTTGTTTTACAGTGTCCTGCTGCCTTGTGAAGTCACTTGATTCTAGTTGTTGTACTCTGCTCCTTAAAGATTGAATTTCATCCCTGGATTTTTGTTCATTTTTCTCCTTCTGGTCTGATTTTCTTTGGATATCATCATTCATTCTCCTTACCTCATCTTTCATCTCCTTTGCCTCATTTTCAAGCTGATTAATTTTGGCTTTCAGGACACTATTTTCTCATTTTAGTTCAAGTGCCTCTGTTTCCAGATGACTTATCTTATTTTTTAAGTTCTTTTCCCCAATTGTCTTCAGCTTATCTTAATTGTATTTTGAATTATATTTTGACTTCTTTCAAAGATTGTGTCCAATTCGCTGGGATTTATATTTTGTTGTTTGGGGTTTCCTCCTGCTCTATTCTGTTTGCTCTTTATTCATTGCCCATATAGAAGATGTTGATTGCAATTTCTTTTTTCTTTTTCTATTGTTTGCTCATATTTGCCCCTTCTTTTCCCCCTTGTAGTTGCTTGCACTATTGCTCCTCTCATTATCTGTTGGATCTGTGGGTTTGGACTTTTCTGTCAGTCTTCCCTGTTGGGATTTTGTCAGCAAGTCTCTCAGTGCAGTCTTTGGGGGAGGGGAATTGGAGCTTTTGCTTCCCTGTGCTTTGGAGGCTTTGATTGGATTAAAGTCCAGCAGTCTGTGAGGGAGGGGTGTTGGAGCTTGAGCTTCCCTGACCTCTGAAGACTGTTGATGGGATTAAGTCCTGCTGGGTTGGGCTGGATATGTTCTGAGGCCAAAACCTCCTTTTAAATTGCATCCAGCAGGAGGGTTCATTGACTCTGTCTTGTTGTTAGGTTTGATTTTTAGTCCCCTGGGAGTATTTTGTTTGTAATTGGTAAGGACGGGTTTTCAGAGGTCTGAACTTTTGCTGCCTATACACCGCCATCTTGACTCCTCCCCCTCCTAACATCCACATTTTTGAAGGTAAAACTAAATGATAACCAGAAATGATATGCAGAATGCTCTCAGAAGAACCTGGACTTACATGATATGATACAAATTGAAGAGAGCTGAACCATAGCATTGTATACACTAATACTATTATTATATGATGATCAGCAGTGAATGACAGCTATTTTCAGCAATATAATGATCTAAGACAATTTCAAAGGATTTTGATAATTTCAAAGGATTTTGATGAAAAATGTTATTCACCTCTAGAAAAGAACTGATGGAGTCTGAATATAGAGTGAAGCATCCTTTTAAAAATTTATTTTATTTTTTATGTATTTTCTCTTATAAAATTACAAATATAGAAATATATTTTGCATACTACACATGTATAAACTCTATCAAATTTCTTGTCTTTTAAATGAAGAGGTAGGGAAGGTAGGGATTTAATTTGGAACTCAAAATTTAAAATAAATGAATGTTAAAAATTGTTTTTATGTGTAATTGGGGAAAATTAAATATTAAATATAAGAATATGATATGATTTTAAGATATTTCCATATCCAAGTTGCCTTCTTCTGCTATCCAGATTATTAATACTTTTCCTCAAATGTTGGACTCAGAAATAACTGTGATATATCATATGTGGGCTGAATAGGTCAGATTTTAGCTAGATCAGAACATTTAATTACAGTAGTGACCTAACAATTATTAAGGACATATCTGAAAGAATCTCCACTATTATGTTGCCAAGAAGTAGCCATCTAGATCCTGCTTGATGGAAATTCTAATTTTAGACAACTCTATTATGAAGTTATGTCTAATGTGAAGCTATAATGGGACCTGCATTTTCATAACATAACTTCTTTCATCTCTGGCTTCCCTGGGGGCTTCCTTAGAAGCCTTACTTTCTCTCATCTTTAAAATTATTCAGCTTCCTGGTTCAGAATCACAAAAATAGACCCACTTAGGGGTAGTCTTGTCCTCTCAGTCTTAGCATGCTTTAAGGTGATGTAAGTTAGTATACTCTGATGTCTTGCTGGCAATATGCATTTCCAATTAAAAAATACATGAATCTGGAAATTTGCTAAATCTCAGTTTACCAATCTGTAATGTGGATATTTGATTATTTTAGATCAATTGGCTCAGCCTGCTTGTGGAGGAGGAAGACAGTCACAAAGAACATGCTTTTTCTCTCTTTTTTCCTCTGGTCATCTTTTTGCTATTTAATAAATAATTATAAAATTAAGATATGGTCTCCAGAGAATTTTAATCATAAAATGTAGAGCATTAAAGGATTTTGGTGGTAGTCTGATTTATGGGACGAAGCTTTTTGTTTCCTAACCTTTAATGCACTCAAAGACTGTCACATAGTTTACTCTTTTATGTGTACATGTTCATTCTTTTCATTGTGGTGATAGTGGTTATTATTGCTGTTCAGAATCTCATTGATCCTATCAATGTGCAGTCCATAGATATTAAGGGAAAATGAAGACTGATAGCTTACAACTTGATGCACTGTATTCTGTTTAGAGATTTGACATTCAATACACATCCCTTAGGTGTATGTTTGTGTCATTTGGCTTTATCTGTCAGTGACATGAAGAAATTAACTTTAAAAGTAGACCATCTATTCATACCCAAAAGAAGGAAAATGATTAGGTATTCGGTGCCACATTAATATTCATCTATCTTTGCTATAAATCCTGGTCAGGAATGATGGCAGAGCCATCAGGGTTGAGAAGACTTTATGACTCAGACTCAAAAGAAGTGATGAACTGTATTAAGCCAAATATTACCAGGAAGGCTGTATTTGCTGGAAGCATTTAATCATTAACTTAAGTCAAACTTCACAGGAATGACCTTATCAGTCATTCACACTACATAGATAAGAGATTGAGAGAGGGAGCAGAGGGAAGAAAGAGGTTTATCAAATATAATAGAGGACATCTTCAGAGGAAGTCAACAAATGTGTTAATGGTAAATCAATTTTATCTGTAACCTAAAGCTGCCAAGTTAACAAGTACCCTAGAAAATTTAATGATTGCTGATTTTTTAAAAACATATTTTACATAAACCATGTTTTCTTTCTTTTTTTTGTATTTTTTTCTAATCAATATTCATCATGTGAGTGTAAACAGGTTTCTAACAATGACCTGGAATATAGTTTGAGCTGTTTCCAACCAGGATGGCATTCTGCGCCTGCTTAGGGTCTGATTAGCTTGGAAACATTTTTAAAGAATAATTTGAATTTTGTTGAATGAAAACAAGTGATTTTTTAACCAAAGTAGTAAATAATATTCTTCCAATTACATGCTACTAAAATACTGCATACACTGATAATGGTATAGTAGTTAAAATTTTTTACTGTTGTCTTTTTTGTAATCTTTGCAGAAATTTTGAGTTCTTAGGCTCTGATTATTCAAATATTATGATTGCTTTGTGTTCATATCTGATACTTTTTCATGGATATGTGTTTCATTGATATGTGTTTATATTTGGTAAAAATAATATATTTTATTAAAAGCAAACTGCTAAAGTAATAGGCTCAGAACGGTATCACAAATGAAGTATATTGGGTTCTTAAAAAGAAAAAGTGTAGAAATATCATTTTGTTTTATAATGGAATATTTGGCTAAAATTTGTCTTATTACTCTCTGTTATTTTTATTTTAAGGCACATTTATGCTATTTTAAACTTTTACTTCCATTAATATTATTTGCTTCATTGCCAAGTTAATGAACTTTGGTGACACTTTTTTTGTTTTGAGATTTTGTATTTTTTTTCACCTTAGTATCTCTCTACATTTAAAATACTGTATTAACTATGTCACTATTATGGTATCTTTAGATAATCTGAATTTTCAAGTGTGATTTATGTATTCCAATACTACATAAACTATTGGAAAAAATTGGCCAAGAAGGAATCCTTTCAAATCCCTCTTATGCCACAAATATGGCACCTACACTTAAACTAGAAAGAGAAAAAACTGAGAACAAAATTGTAAACCAATTTTTCTAATGAATATCGATATAAAAGTCAAAGAAAATACTAGCAAGAAGAATATAGCTATATATCACAAAGATCATTCACTAAAATCAATTGGGATATATGTTAGGAATTGAGGCATAGTGTCACTTAGGTCAAGTGTCAGTATAACTGACCATATCAATAAGAAAGCCAACAGAAACCATATGATTATCTTGAAGATATAGAAAAAGTTTTTGACAAAATACAACACTAATTCCAATTCAAAACATGGAATAAAGGGAGCATTCCTTCAAATAATAATTAGTATCATTTAAGAATATCAGTAAGCATAATTAGCAATGGGGATAAATTAAAAGCCTCCCCAATAAAATCAGAGGGTGAATCAAGGATGTCAATTATCACCACTTTTACTCAATATTGTATTGGAAGTGCCAGCTATAGCAATAAGATAAGTTTTTTAAAAAGGGAGTAAAAAAAAGCCAAGCTTAGAGAACCCTAGAGAATCAATTAAAATAGTTAAGATAACTAAAACTTTAGCTAAGTTGCAATATTTAAAATAAACTTAGTGAATTCATGACATTTCTATATATTATCAATAAAACCCAGGAGATAAAAGGGAAAATTCCATGAAAAATAACTATAGACAATTTAAAATAATTGAGAGTCTCTCTGCAAAAACAAACCATAACACAATTACAAAATACCTTTCACACAAATGAAGACAGATCTAAACAACTGAAGAAATACTGATTGTTCATAGGATAAAGATCAAGGATTGATTTTTGGAAATGGTGTTAAATAATTAAATCCACCAGTAATAGAGGTGAATGCTAATCTGGCAGTAATATTGCATCTGGACATGATCAATGTATTCTATTTTAGAAATGAAGAAAGATTTTTGCTTAATCTGCCACAAAAGACCAAGTTGGTGAAGAGGAGATTATGTCCTTTGAATGTTGGGGAAATATTTATATTATGTTTTATTATCTTTAAGTAAAAATTCCTTTTTAAAAAGTTATTTTAAAGCTAAGTTGTTAAATGGAATTGTGATGTTAGTCATTCAACCTTAAAAATTGTTATTATCACCTGGGCAGCTAGAAGAATTATACTTAGAGGGAACAGTGACAAACTGTATAAGATGAAATGTCAATACATAAATAGGTATAGATATATGTATGCATAAATACATATACAGGTATAGGTATATATATGTATATATACATATATATATAACTAGAGCTAAAAAAAGAGGTTAATACTAAAAGAAATGGGAAAAGAAACAAAAGAGGGTAAACTTATATGTCACAAAGAGGCTCATGGTGGGAGGGGGGAGAATATCAACACACTGGAAGGGTAAAGAGGTTGGAGATAGGAAATACTCAACTCTTATGTGCATTGAAAATGACCCAAAGAGGGAAGAACAATCCAATCCATTGGGGCAGAGAATAGATTTGCTCCCTATAGGGGAGTAGAAGGATAATAAATGGACTGGTGGGGAGGGAAGCAGTAAAATGGAGAGAGATGGTTGGGGGATAGGTTTTTTTTAAGAAGACTGTAAGGAAAATACCTGGGGGTGGGGAATAAGAAGGGAGTAGGGTAGAAAGGGAAGTAAAATAAAGGTGAGAACTAGGGGGACTCAATAAAAACAAACATTGGGGTAGAAGGAAATAGTCAAAAAAGAAAAGACAGGACTAGGAGTAGAAATCAAAATGCTGGGAAATACAGAGCTGGTAATCATAACTCTGAATGTAAATGGAATGAACTCATCCATAAAATGCAAACAAATACCAGAGTGGATTAGAATACAAAACCCTACCATATGCTGTCTACAAGAACATGAGGAAGGTAGATATGCAGAGGGTGAAAGTAAGAGGATGGAGCAAATATATTGGGCATCAACTGATAAAAAGAAGGCTGGAGTCTTAATCATGATATTTGACAAAGCCAAAGTAAAAGTAAATCTACTTAAAAGAGATAGGGAAGGTAATTACATCCCGATAAAAGGCATGAGGAAACATCACTACTCAACATGTATGCACCAAATGGCATAGCATCCAAACTTCTAAAGGAGAAACTAGTGGAGCTCATGGATGAAATAGATATAAAAACTATACCAGTGGGAGACCTGAACCTTCTTCTATCTGAAGTAGATAAATCAAACCAAAAAATAAATGAGAAAGAGGTAAGAGAAGTGAATGAAATCTTAGAAAAATTAGAATTAGTAGATATGTGGAGAAAAATAAATAGGAACAAAAAAAGAATATACATTCTTTTCAGCAGCACATGGTATATTCACAAAAATTGACCATGTATTAGGGCATAAAAAATTGCAAACAACTGCAAAAGAGCAGAGATAATAAATACAACCTTCTCAGATCACAATTCAATGAAAATAATAATTAGTAAGGGCACATGGAGAGGAAAATAAAAAATTAACTGGAAATTAAACAATATGATTCTCCAAAACCAGTTAGTTAAAGAACAAATCATAGAAACAATTAATAATTTCATTGAAGAAAATGACAATGATGAGACATCCTTTCAAAACCTATGGGATACAGCCAAAGCACTACTCGGGGAAATTTACATCCTTGAGTTCATATGTTAACAAATTAGGAAGGATAGAGGTCAATGAATTGGGCATGCAAATTTAAAAACTAGAAAGTGAACAAATAAAAAATCCTCAGAAGAAGACCAAATTAGAGATCCTAAAATCAAAGGAGAAATTACTAAAATTGAAATTCAATGAACTATCGATTTAATAAATAAGACTAGAAGCTGGTACTTTGAAAAAAATAAAATAGACAAAGTACTGGTCAGTTTAATTAAAAAAAGGAAAGAAAAAACCAATTTGACAGTATCCAAGATGAAATGGAAGACCTCACCTCTACTGAAGAAGAAATTAGGGCAATCATTAAAAACTATTATGCCCAAGTATATGGCAACAAATATGACAATCTAGGAGATATTGATGAATGTTTACAAAAATATAAATTACCTAGACTAACAGAGGAAGAAATATACTACATAAACAACCCCATATTAGAAAAAGAAATCGAACAAGCCATCAAAGAACTCCCTAAGAAAAATTTCCAGGACCAGATGTATTCACAAATGAATTTTATCAAAGATTCAAAGAACAACTAATGCCAATATTATACAAACTATTTGACAGAATAAGCAAAGAAGGAGTTTTACCAAATTCATTTTAAGACACAAATATGGTACTGATTCCAAAGTCTGGCAGGTCATAAACAGAGAAAGAAAACTTTAGACCTATCTCCTTAATGAATATAGATGCAAAAATCTTAAATAGGATACTAGCAAAAAGACTCCAGCGAGGGTTACTCACTATTATCAAGTACTATTTATACCAGGAATGCAAGGGTAGTTCAATATTAGAAAAAAAATCCACATAATTGACCATATTAGAGAAAGCCTTTGATAAAATATACCACCCATTCCTATTGAAAACACTAGAAAGTATAGGAAGAAAAGAACTTTTCCTAAAAATAATAAACAGTATATATCTAAAACCATCAGCAAACATCATCTGCAATGGGGATAAACTAGAAGCCTTCCCAATAAGATCAGGAGTGAAACAAGGATGCCTATTATCACCTCTATTATTTAACATTGTACTAGGAAACTGTAGCAGTAGCAATTAGAGAAGAAAAAGAAATTGAAGGTATTAAAATTGGCAATGAGGAAACCAAGCTATCACTTTTTGCAGGTGATATGATGGTCTACTTAAAGAATACTAGAGAATCAACCAAAAAGCTAGTCGAAATAATCAACAACTTTAGCAGTTTCAGGATACAAAATAAATCCAAATAATTCATCAGCATTTCTATACATCTCCAACCCATTTCAGCAGCAAGAATTAGAAAGAGGAATTCTATTTAAAACCACCATAGACAATATAAAATACTTAGGAATCTATCTGCCAAGACAAACACCGCAACTATAGGAACACAACCACAAATCACTCTCCTCACAATTAAAACTAGATCTAAACAATTGAAAAAAAAATTGATTGCTCATGGGTTGGACTAGTTAACATAATAAAAATGAAAATCCTACCCAAATTAATTTACCTATTTAGTGTCATACCCATTGAACTACCAAAAAAACTTTTTTACTGAATTAAAAAAAAATCATAACAAAGTTCATTTGGAGAAACAAAAGATCAAGGATATCCAGGGAAATCATGAAAAAAATGCAAAGGAAGGAGGACTTGCAGTTCCAGATCTCAAACTATACAATAAAGCAGTGGTTATCAAAACAATTTGGTACCAGCTAAGAGACAGGAAGGAGGATCAGTGGAATAGACTTGGGGTAAATGACCTTAGCAAGATAGTCTATGATAGACCCAAAGATCCCAGTTTTGTGGACCAAAACCCCCTATTTGATAAAAACTGTAAGGAAAATTGGGAAGACAGTATGGGAGAGATTAGGTTTGGATCAACATCTCACACCCTACACCAAGATAAACTCAGAATGGGTGAATGGCCTGAATATAAAGAAGGAAACTATAAGCAAATTAGGCAAACACAGAATAGCATATTTGTCATATCTTTGGAAAGGGAAAGACTTTAAAACCAAGCAAGAGGTAGAAAAAAACCACAAAATGTAAAATCAATCATTTTGATTACATCAAATTAAAAATTTTGTGTACCAACAAAACTAATGCATCCAAAATTAGAAGGGAAGCAACAAATTGGGAAACAATCTTCATTACAAAAACCTCTGACAATGGTCTAATTACTCAAATTTATAAAGAGCTAAAGCAATTGTACAAAAAATCATGCCAATCTCCAGTTTATAAATGGGTAAGGGATAAGAACAGGCAATTTTCAGTTAAAGAAATAAAAAATATTAATAAGCACATGAAAAAGTGTTCTAAATCTCTTATCAGAGAAATGCAAATCAAAACAACTCTGAGCACCTCACACATAGAAGACTGGCTAACATGACAGCAACGGAAAGTAATGAATGCTGGAGGGGATGTTGTAAAGTCAGGATATTAATGCATTGCTGGTGGAGTTGTGAATTGATCCAACCTTTCTGGAGGGCAATTTGGAACTATGCTGAAAGGGTGATAAAAGACTGTCTGCCCTTTGATCCAGCCATAGCACTGCTGGGTTTGTACCCCAAAGAGATAATGAGGAAAAAGACATGTACAAAAATATTCATAGCTGTGCTCTTTTTGGTGGCAAAAAAATTTAAAATGAGGGGATGCCCTTCAATTGGGGAATGGCTGAACAAATTGTGGTATCTGTTGGTGATGGAATACTATTGTGCTCAAAGGAATAATAAAGTGGAGTTATTCCATGGGTTCTGGAGCAACCTCTAGGAATTGATGCAGAGTGAGAGGAGCAGAACCAGAAAACATTGTACACAGAGACTGATACACTGTGGTACAATTGAATGTAATGGACTTCTCCATTAGTGGTAATGCAGTGATCCTGAATAACTTGTAGGAATCTACAAGAAAAACCACTATCCACATTCAGAGGAAACATTGTGGGAGTAAAAACACCAAGGAAAAACAACTGCTTGATTACATGGGTCGAAGGGATATGTTTGGGGATGTAGACTCTGAATGAACATCCTGGTACAAACATCAACGAAATGGAAATACATTCTGATCAAGGACATAAATAGTGGTAGTCTCTCGGTAACCGAGGATGACGATTGTCTTTGTGTGTTTTCGTCTATGATAGATGAGTGTGCACAAAGACACTTGTGTGTGTAAGAGATTTAAGTGGAAAAGTCGATGCACAGAGAGTCCCACTCTCTCGGTGTTGGAAGCCTGGGTCTAGTGGCACAAAAGGTTGTTACACCTGGAGACTTCCTCAGCTGCATTGGATGGCTGTGTTGTCTTTTGTGCTCCAACACGCCCTAAGCACTCCACAGTGCTTTGCTGTGTCGCCATCTCAGCCGTTGAACCTTCTTATTGGTTTCTTCCGTCTGTTCCGCCAAAGCAGTCTTCACATGCTGGGTGAGCAAAGCCCTGGTTCACCAGGGGTCTATGACCCAATGGCTATGAAGCCGTTGACCGGGTTGTGGCCGCTGCCTCATGCTAGCAGCTACTGGGAGCCACAAGTGAGAGCTGGGTGTCAGGTGAGGGTCAGAGGCTGGAGAGCTGCCCTAGGAGGGCACGACAAGCCCTCCATTCCAGAGATACTACCCCTCCCTTAGCATCCCATACCTTCCCAAAGACATAAATAATACCCAATGAAATTGCATGTTGGCTGTGGGAAGGGTGGGTGTAGGAGAGGGAGGGAAATAATGTGATTATTGTAACCAAGAAATAATGTTCTAAATTGACTCAATAAACTAATTCAAATAAAAAAAAAAGAGAGAAGGCATTCAAAAGTGAGCAGTTAAAGAAAATAAGTGGGATAAAAGTTGAAATTAACAATGATACTAGGAGAGGGGAGACTCAAAGATTATTCATCAATAATAAATAAGGCTGTTAAGGTCTTAAATCCATTTCTCTGTCTACAAGTGTCAGAAAACTCTCAGTCTCAGAGAGAGTGAGCCACACACTCCTCTCCCCAGGGGACCCAGAGACAAAAACCCTTTCCAACTGCCTACAATTTATTAATCACACTTAGCCACAGCCTTCTGTCACCAACTGACAACCTGCACAAAAGAGAGGGGTGGCAGGGGTGGAGGGGGACTCTTACTTGCTCCTTTACTTATTAAAGAGAAAAAAAAGGAGAAATTAAGAAAAACTCTAACAGGTATTTATGATCTTATTTAAATAAAATAAATATTCACAGCCTAAAAAATATTTCCTTTCCACCATGTCTTAAACCAAAAGGAAACCATATAATGTGAAGTATACCAATTATGTGAAGACTATCTTTTTAGTATAACTAACCTGAATTCCTGTGATCACATATTTGTAAAACTACAAGGATCTTTCAATATACATTTGTTTATTTGTCTGCCTGCCTGCCTGCCTGCCTGTCTGTCTGTCTGTCTGTCTGCCTGTCTGCCTATCTATTTATCTATCTATCTATTTACTGGGAATTTCCAGGGAACAAACCACCTTATTATTTTATGAATTAAAAAAATATGGATGATATTCACTGTCTAATTAAATGTTAAACATACCTTTAAAGAGCAGAAATCAAAGGGCATTTAGATGGATTTACATGGGATTAACATGGATAGACAACCAATCCCAGAGACAGGAGGTCCTAGGTTCAAATGTTGGCCTTAAGTACTTCCTAGTTGTGGGACCTTGGCCTTTACTGCTCTTGTGGCTTGGAATCAATACTTAATTGGTTCTAAAAGAAAAGGTTAAGTTTTTTTTTTAATAGCAGAATTCAAATGTTTGCATGTTAAAACTTTTGTTAATAAGACACTGTAAATCATCATTAATTATTAAATTCAAAGGCTTATCCAAAACAGTATACTTTATAAATCAAGATAAGAAACTAAAGGATAGATATGTGTTAATAATTGACATAAAATTTAAATCCTAGCACTTAAAAATAACCGAGAATCATTTGATAATTAAAATATCCCACACTAGATTAAACCACATTTTGTATTTTTGAGATATTCTGTGGATTTTAGTTGATATCATATAATTTTAGAGCTGGAATAGAGTTCATAGATAATTTGTCCAATGTACTCACTTTATAGACGAGGAAATCACTCTGGTCTGGTGGCTAAATCTCTTTTCCAAGGTTATGGTGTCATTAGAATCAAGATTTGAAACAAGACTCTCTGATTCCAAATCCAATGTTCTTTCCACTACATATACTTTTTCTCTTTTTAAAAAGTCTTTTGCATAAAACTATTTCAAAAGCTCTTTAAAAGTTCTATACACAAATATATGTGATCTATGTGTATGCTTTGTATGTATATAATCTCTATATATTCTTCCAGTGGCTTTCCTTTAATCTAATATATATCCTCAAGGAACTTGACAGGTCTGTTTGATAACTTTCTCTCCTAATGTGTTTTATCTTGTTTTGGCAAATATTCAAAGAATCAAAACCAATTAATGACTAGTTTTGGTGATGAATTTGTTTACAAATTGTAAATCTCAATGTATTTTAATTATAACCAAAATATTTCCCTGAATAAGGAAATCATTAATTAAAAATGCTAAATATGAAAGTAGTGAAGTTTTGAATTCTAAATTCCTCAATAAATGTTTTTTATGTTGATTCTCATATAAAATGTTTTCTCTAATTGTTGGAGTAGGAATAGATATGAAAGCATATAATTTTCCACTTTTGTTTATTCAGATATGTTTTAGGTTTGGGGTTTACAAGATTAGTCATTAAAAAAAAATCAACAATATAGCAATATATTTTGCACAATAATACATGTATAACCCAGTCTGAATTATTTACCAGTTCTGGGAGGGGGAACGAAAGGAGGAAGGGAGACAATTTGGATCATATAACTTTGGAAAACTTATGTGGAAATTTATTATTATGTGTAATTGGCAAAAGCATGTTTTCTCTACAACGAGGAAATAGAAAATAAACTCAAATTGTATCTATTGTTCAGCTTAAATCACTGAGCAATATTTGACCAGAAATTTCTTCATTACTTCCTCACTTCCAGTATATATACTGTACACTGTTTCAGATATAGGATACCATGAGATTTGAACCTGGACTGATGCTGATACTGGCATTCTATGTACAGAGAACATTAAAACAGAAGATCATGACTTAAAAATATGAATGATTTGGTCATAACTTATACATCTAGCTTCCACCCTCCTATGCATTATCCTCCAGGGATCACTGCTGAGTATGGCTAAATTGTACCATCAATCAAACACTGAGCCAGAGAACTGACTCATTCTCTTACAACACTGTTCTTTTCCCTTTTATTGCATGGACTTTCTTAAGGGCTCATATGACTTTCCCAGTCATATGTATGATGACCCTTTTGAAGGCCAGGAAGAGTTTTCTGAGAAATGGGAGAACAGATATTCAATGCCTCACTTCCTACTCATTGCCATTCATCTTTAGTAGACTTGAATGTGGTAGAATTAGCCAGTTTCAAGAATTATTCATTTCCTCCTTCAAACAAACAATTATCTCCCTTATGTTCTATTTTTTTCAATCCCTAATCATGTCTCAAATGAACAGTATTTATAGCTTGTAGCAATAAACTACAGTAGTTCCAGGTAGATTCTTTTGGGTTTTTGCCTGTCTGGTGAGGAGTATGGCATGTGGAACTTTCTCATACTTAGAGATGGCCCCGCTCTCAAGGACAAAATATGTTTCTAGATTCACACTAAGGTGAGAGAACAGGTGCCAGGTGGCAATTTTATCTCTTACTATCCCAGTACAGATTACAGCTTTGGTCCCATTTGGGAAGAGACCTATTAGTAGTATTCCAGGGTAAAGATTGTTTGGGGACATGAGAAACATGAAAGGATTAAAATGAACAAGTATTCACAAAGGACTAAGCAAAGATAAATTGCTTACATGCTATTATGGGGAGATGATACATAAGTCTCTATAAAACCCTATCATAAACAGTGTGAGATTTTGTTCTATAATTAATTTCTATTTACTGTTTTTAAGTTTCCCATCAATTTTTAATCTAATAATGAGTTCTTGCCCCCAAACCTTGGAGCTTTGCATTAATAAAACAATAGATCACTAAGGTCATTTACTACTGTGTATTGTGTATCTAAGGGCTAGGACCTAGTAATGCTAGTAATGGCAAACCTTTTAGAGATGGAGTGCCAGGCCCTGCCTGCACCCCACCCCTCAGATTAAGTGCTAAGCTCTGCCCTCCCCTTGCCCCTCCCTGCCCCCCCCCACTTCCCTCAGACTGGGGAGTGAAGAAGCACTCCCATAGGACTGTTGGGTAGAGGGGTGGGTGATGAGAGTTACATGTGAGGAGAAGGAAGAGAATGAATCTAGCACTCAGCTTCCCTCCAGCTCTGCTCCCCTCAAGCTAGGTGCCATGTTGTGAGCTATGCTCCTCTCAAACCTAGATCCTCTCTAACTCCACCATGGGAATCACCTTCACCACCGACTCAACAGGCTGTCATCTGTGCCTCACCCTCTTGTAGTATGTGAGCCATACCACCCCCACACACATCTTACCCCACACAGGGAAGAGAGGAAGCTTCCATTGGGCTACTGGACAGAAGGGCAGGTGAAGTGAAGAATGTCCTTAGGCAAATGGATGGTGACTGCAGGCATCATGGAAGTAGGTGAAACAATGGTAGAGTGCCTCAATTAGAGAGCTCAATTCTAGCCTCAGATACTTACTAGCTAGGTGACCTTGGGCTTATTTTTGCCTCAGTTTTTCACCTGTAAAATTATCTGGAGAATGATGATAAACCACTTCATCATCCTTGCCAAGAAAAACCCAAATGGGGTCAGGAAGAGTCAGATGAAATTGCAGAACAATAAAATTGAAAATCTAATCTATTCCATTTATCTACCACACTTAGCCAGTTCCAAACTGCTTTGATGATATCATTTGCAAAAAGCTGCAGGTTTGTTTTCTCACTGGCTGTTCATTAGAACCTTTTATTCCATTTCTTCTTTTATTGCTATAAGTAGAATTTCTAGTAAAAGATTGAATAATAGTGTTGATAATGGGCATAATTGATTCATTCTGTTTTTTTTCTGCATCTATTTAATCATATGATTTTTGTTGTTTTTATTATTGATATGGTCAATTATGTTGATAATTTTCATATACCAGCATTCCTCTCTGTGCAGTTTATTTCTGGTTCCTCCTTATCTTATGAAAATTAACTGTCTTTGCCTACATTTCAAATGGTATTCAGTAGGAATTCTTCCCCCCCCCCACCCCCATTCTGTCTTGCTCTTGGTTTTTGACTCCTGTCATTCTGAGGTGTTTTTTAAAGATTGGTTTGGAAAGATTGTTGAAGTGGTTTTACCTTTTGCTGCTACTAAACTGCCATCTTGACTCTCTGCCCTCTATTTCTAGGCTTTTCTGAATTTATCCTGTTCCTCATTCCTTATGGCACAATAGTATTCCATTATAACCATATACCACATCTTGTTCATCCATTCCCCAAATGATTGCCAATCTCTCAGATTCCAATCCTATGCTACTACAAAAAGAACTGCTAAAAATGCTTTGGTACAGGTTGACCATTTAACCTAACTCTGATCTCTTTGGGATGCAGATCAATATAGTGGCATTGCTGGGTCAAAGTTTATGCTTAGTTTAATGGCCCTTTGAGCCTGGTTCTGCATTGCTCTCTAGAATGCTTATTATCAGTTCACAGTTCTACCAACAGTGTATTAGTGTCCCAATTTCCCCTCCAAAATTTCTTATTTTCCTTTTTGGTCACGTTAGTCAATCTGATAGGTATAAGGTAGTATCTTGGAATTGCTATAATTTTCTTTTCTCTAATTAATAGTGCTTTGGAGAATTTTTTTTTCATATGACTATGAATAGCTTTAATTTCTTCCCTTAGAACTACCTTTTCATATCATTAGATCATTTTTTATTGGAGAATTCTTTGTATTCTTATAAATTTAACTCAGTTCTATATATATTTGAGAAATGAAGACTTTGTCAGGTATATTTGCTATAAAATTTCACCCAAATTTGTTGTTTCCCTTTTAAATCTTGATTGCACATTGCTTTTGTTTATATAAAACCTTTCAAAATTCAATCAAATTTTCTATTTCATTTTTTGTAATTTGTCTGTGTCATGGCTAGTTATAAATTCTTCTTTTATCCAGAAGTCTGACAGATAAACTTTTCCTAATTTGTTAATTGTGTTCTCCTAATTTGTTAATTGTGTTACCTCTTATTTCTGGATCAACTACTTATTTTGAATTTGTCCTGGTATATTGTGTGAGATTTTACCTACTCCTAGTCTTTGCCATACTGCATTCCATTTTTTCTCAGCAGTTTTTGGCAAATAGCAAGGTCTTTCCCAAAAGCCTGGATCTTTGGGTTTATCAAACAGTAAGTTGCTATAGATATTAACTACCATGTTCTGATTGCCTAATTTATTCCATTAATCCCATCACTTTACTTCTTAGCCAGAACCAGATTTTTTTGATTACTGTTTTATAGTATAGCTTGATATCTATTATAACCAAGCCTTCTTTCATATTTTTAATAATTCCTTTGACATAATAGGCCTTTTGTTTTTACAGATGAACTTTGTTGTTATTTTTTCCTACTTCTATGAAAGTATTATTGGGTAGTTTGGTATGGACCTGAATAGGTAAATTAATTTTGGCAGGGTTGTCATTTTCAGTATATTGATTTGACTTATCCATGAGCAATTAATTTTTTCCTGTTGTTTAGGTCTGAGTTTATTTGCGTGAATAGTGTTTTGTAATTGTATTCATATTGTTGCTAGGTTTATTTTGGTAGGTATACCCCCAGGTATTTTATATTATCTTTAGTTATTTTGAATGGGATTTCCTTTTCTATCTTGCTATTGGACTTTATTGGTCACAAATAAAAGTGCTAATAATTTATATGGGTTTATTTTGTAACTTGCAGATTTGCTGAAGTTGTCAATTATTTCTTTTAGATTTTTGGTTGATTCTCTAAGATTCTTTAGGTCTACCATCATAGCATCTACAAAGAGTAATAACTTTTTTTCATTATCTATTCTTCAATTTCTTTTTCTTCTCTTTTTACTATAGTTTGCCTTCCTAGCATGATATTAAATAAAAGTGATGATAAAGGGCACCCTTGTTTTACCCCTGATATTACTTATTAGTTCAATGATGTTCTTACTTTTAGTTTTATTAATTTCTCCCTTGACTTTTCAGATTCTAAATTAGGTTTTTAATTTGTTCTTTTTCTAGTTTTTTATTTTAGTTGCTTGCCCAATTCCCTGATTTGCTCTTTCTCTATTTTATTCATGTGAATTTATAGATATATAATTCAGAGATATACATTTTCCATAAGTACTATTTTGGCAGTATATCATAAATTTTGATGTTGCCTCCTCATTGTCATTTTCTTTAATAAAACTGTTGATTGTTTCTATTATTTTTTCTTTGACCCATTGATTCCTTAGGATGAGATTATTTCATTTCCAATTATTTTTTAGTTTTTCAGCTGCCCTTTTAAATATGTTTCTTGTAAACAGCATATTATGGGATTCAAGTTTTTAAGACACTCAACTATTATTTTCAATTTTATGAGTGAGTTCATCCCATTCACATTCACAGTTATGATTACTGTGTGTTACCCTCCATCTTATTTCCCCTGCTTTCTCTTCTCTCTCCTTTTTGACATTCCACGTTCACAGATGCTTTGTTTTTTATGATAACTTCTCCCAATTCACCTTCCTTTTTGTCCATTCTCCCTTTCTTTTCTCCTTCCCTTTCTACTTCCCTATAGGGGTATGTAGGTTTCTGTTGCTGAGTGTGGCTGTTCTCCACTTTGAGCTATTTCCAATGAGAATAAGACTCAAGTATAGCCACTCTGCTGTCTTCTCCTCCACTGTATTTGCCTCTTATGCATCTCTTAATGAGTGATATTTTACTCATTTCTTTTTTCTTTCTTTGTGCTCCTATTCCCTATCCCTTTTGTTTGCATATCAGCTCATTATATTTAGATTCCTTCCTTCTTTCTATGTATATTACTTGTCATTGTTTTAATAGTGATAAATTTCTTAGGCATCTTAAGTACTTTAGGTATCTTGAATACTTTAAGTTCCTTACCTTTCTCAGGTATCAGAGTTATCTTAAGTATTTTAAAGTATTACCTTCCCAGGTATGAGTGTTTTTATTTGACCTTATCAAAAACCTCGTTTTACTTTGCTTTTTTAATGATTCTCTTGAGTGTTGAATTTACTCATCAAATTTTCTTTTCAGCTTTGTTTTTTGGTCAGGAAAGTAAATTCTTCTGTTTAGTTGAACATCAATTTTCCCCCTTGGAGGATTATGCTTGGTTTTGTTGGGTCCTAAATTATAGATCTAGATCTTTTGCCTTTTGGAATATCATATTCCATACCTTCTGGCTCTTTAAAGTAGAAACTGCCTAGATTCTGTGTAATCCTGACTGTGACTGATATTTGAGTAATTTCCTTCTGGATGCTGTTAGTACATTTTCCTTGCCCTGGGAGTTCTGGAATTTGACTATAATAGTGCTAGGGTATTTTATTTTGTGGTCTCTTTGAGGAGGTAATTGGTGGATTCTTTCAATTCCTATTTCCCCCTCTCATTAGAAAATATCAGAGCAGTTTTCTCTGATGAGTTCTTGTAATATGGTATCCAGGCTCCTTTTTCCTTTGTGACTTGCAGGTATTTAAGTGATTCTTAGATTATCTCTCTTGAACTTGTTTTTTCCAGATTGGTCATTTTTCTAATTAGGTATTTTAGATTTTCTTTTACTTTTTTATTTTTAAAATTTTGTCTTTTTGTTTTCTGATGTCTATTGCTTTCATTAGCTTATTTGTCCAGTTTTCATTTTTAGGAAGTTATTTTCTTCCTTGAGATTTGTGTTTGCTTTTCCATTTGACCAATTGTTTTTTTCTTAAAGAGTTGTTTTCTCCAGTGCTTTTCTATGTCTCCATTTCCATTTGGTCCATTCTATTACTTAGGGAATTGTTTTGTTTAATCTACTTTTGTGCCTCCATTTCCTTTGGACATATTCTAGTATTTAAGGAGTTGATTTCATGTCCTTTACGCTGTCATTTTAGCTCCTAATATGCAAGAAGTAGATATATTTTTTAAAAACATGGAAATACCTACATGATATTATGAAGACTGAAATTAACAAAATGAAGAGTAAAATATATATTATATAGACATATTGTTTGAAGAATAACTGTGTATATCCACCTCCAGAGAAAAACTGATGAATAGAAAAATTTGGAAGACCTTGCTTAAATATATGTTTATATATATATATATATATATATATAAATTCAAATGATACCTTCTTTAATGTAGGGATGGGAGAGAGGGAGATACATGGAAAATTTAATATAAGAAACAACAAAAAAAGACAATATTCTTTTTCTATATAAAATAAATAATATAATAATTTGCAAATTTATTCTTTATTCAAGAATAAATTCAAGAAAAATACAAACAGAATTGAGGCTGGGACAAGATAGGATTTGCCAATTTTTATTTTCCCATAGGGCTTGTTTCTATCCATGTTCTTCAGCTGACATTAGCCATAAAACATAAATTCCCAATTTATCATTTAGATAGATAATCTCTCATTGTCTTTTAGAAGGGAATTGCACCTTTTGCTAGCATCAGAAGCTACTCAGATCTTGACCTGTTGCTGTAGGATAGTCACCACTTTTCTTTTCATTTTCCTCCAGAGGCCCACAAACTCATTCCTCCCTTCTCTGTCTAGTGGCTGATGTTATGCTAATTTCTTTGTTTATCAAATTGGAAGGAATTGCAGATTCCAAAGGATTTTTTTGCCAGTCAGCCCTTTGTCAGGAGTTATTATGTATGTATGTACGTGATTATATACTCATATACACAGATGTTTATATGTATATATTCTTATAGACAAAGCAATATTTCTTTTCTGGAATAACTATCACATATATATACATACATACATATATATATATATATATACGTGCTTTACAAATACCTATATAAAACATAAATATGTGAACACATATCTATATCCAGCTGTCATAGATTATCATAGTGCTTGGCATATAGTAAGTGCTATGTTCATTGATATTACTTTAATAACTGTTTTTTTGAAATTTGGTTATAATATATAATAACTTTATATCATGTATAACAAATTCTTATGAAAATATCTCAAAGGCTTTTCCCCATTCAACATTTCTCTTATACTAAATGTATTTATATTTTCTGTACAAAATCTTTTCAGTTTCATGTAGTTAAAGTTATCTATTTTCATCTTTTGTAATTGTCTCCATCTCTTGTTTGATTAAGAATACATCTCCTACTCCTATGAGTGGTATATCATGTTTCTATTTTTAAAACAATATTATATTTAATATTAATATATAATAATATAATATAAATTAATATAGTATACCATAATTAATATAACATGTCTAATTAGAAAGTATTATGACTTATGGTGTAAGGTGTTGGTCTATTCTGCCAATTTCTTCCAGACTGCATTCCAGTTTTCCCAAGATTTTTATCAATCAAGGATCTTCTTTCCTCTAGATAATTTATGTTTTCCACTTTATGAAATTCTGGGTTATTGCATTCTTTGTTTCTGAATCTCTCTTTTGTAGTTTGTTTCATTAGTCTCTCTGAATTTAACCAATATCAGATATATTTGTTGACTGCCATAATATAATATAGTTTGAGGTTAGAAAGTGGCTAATCTTCCTTTATTCCTTCTTCTTTTCATGATATACCTTGATATTCTAGATCTTTTATTTTTCCAAATGATTTTTTTAATTTTTCAAGTTCTACAAAATATCTCCTTGGTCATTTGATTGGTATAATATTAAAATGAAAACACACTTTGGTAGTAATGCCATTGTTATTATATTGGCATGGCTTAAGCATGAACACTGAGTACTTCTTCAGCAATTTAAAGAGTACTTTGTAATTGAAACTCTATGTCTTATGTTTGCTTTGTGAGGTCAATACTATATTTTATTCATTTTGTAGTTATTTGGAAGAGTGTTTCTCTTTTTATTATTGCTTCTTGGGTTTTGTTATTATATAGAAATACAGTTGATTTTTGATTATTTATTTTGTAACCTGAATCTTTACTGAAGGTATTGTCTCAATTATTAACTTTCCCTATTTTTCCACATTTTGCAAGTAAACTTTCATATTATGAGTAAACTGAGATTTTGATCTCCTCTTTATCTCTCTTCATTCCTCTAATTTCTATTATGATTGTTAGCAGTTCCAGAACTATGTTTAATAATAGTGGGCATCCTGGTTTCACTCCTTTTTTAAAATAAAAGTTTTAGTGTATCTCCATTAAATATGATGCATGGTTTTAGAAAGATTTTTAAAATGATATAAAAAGATCCCTCTATGACTATACTTTTCAGGATGTTTTTGTTGTTTGTTTACTTTTTAGCAAACAAGTATGTTATGCTTAGTTAAAAATTTTCCTGATTCTATTGAGATGATCATATGGCTTTGGATATTTTGGATTTTAATATGATTAATTACTCTGAAGTATTTTCTAATGTTGAGTCATTCTTGTATCCCTACTATAAATTGTACTTCATTATAATGAATGATTCTTGGGATAAGTTATTTAGACTATTTGATAAGATTTTGTTTAAAATTTTTAAGTCGATACTCATTAATGATAATGGTTTATAATTTTTTCTGTATTTTATCTTTCTACGGTTTAGGTTTTATGTTTGTCTTATAAAAAGATCCACATGGACAAAATGTAGGGCTGAGGATTTTCAGATCAACAAGGAGAAGCACTTGAATAGAAATTGAATGAAAAGGAGAAAAGTCAAAAACATAGCAGACAACCAAGACAGATAATACAATGAATTGAATTCCCATATTATTATGCTACTTTATTGTTATTTTGGTTATACATTAATTTTCATTATGAATGGAGGCTAAGTATATATAAAACAAAGTGGAACATAAAAAAGAGGGAGATTATAGTTTTCCCTAGTGAAATGGGGAGCAGTCCTAGAAACTGATTAATCTCGAAGGAAAGTAAGGAATAGCAATAATGAGTAACAGCTTCCATAGTTACTAACACTTCTATTCTCTGTGATAGTACCATTATCCTCCAGAATTTCTACCAAGTTATCTTTGGATGGGACAGAAGAAGAGGTCTTGCATATTGTAGTTTGATAGTAGTGAAGGACCATTTGGTTAAGCTTGTGCATTTTAACTCTCCTTTGACTTTCTCATCTTCACATTTGACTGAAAAAAAAGGGAAGCTATTTATGAAATGTTTCCTCTTCTGTCCACCTCACCTCATACAGAGGGCACCCAGATGCCCTCTGTCATCATTTCCCACATCCATTGTGTCACATGAAAATATGGCCATTCTTCTTGCCAAGGTCTACCCCTGTAGATGCAGAAGTGATTTTATTCTAGTACATATTCTACAACAGATTCCCTCATCTATTATTCACATTCTTATTTATCTGTAGTCTCGATTCACTGACTGCCTCCCCACTCTTGAAAAACATGCACATGTCTTCATCTCAAAACACATTCTTGCTAGTTCTTCTGTGGTTAAATTCTTTAATTCTATTGAGTCTAACTTCCATTCCAAAGCAAAGCAGCACATATCTCCTTCTGGCCTCTGATACCATCATCATCATGGACAAGGTACTTACCACTTCTGACCCAAACTATTGTAGTTGTCTATTGCCTGGTCTCCTTGCCATAAGTCTTCTCCACTCCAGTCCATCCTTCATTAACCCATCAAAATGGTGTTCTGTGGCCAGAATCTGTGATTATTCAAGGTTAAGTAAAAAATGATTTTTTTTTTGCATTTATTTCCTCCTCCTATTTCAGTTTTCCTTTGAGCTGTTTCTTCTGCTCTGATTGCCTAAACATTTTCAATTCAAAGACTAACAGGAGTTGGGGAAAGTACTGTGAAGTCACTCTGGTTGTTAGATCAATAAACCATAACTTAATAAATAAAATTAGTTAATAATTAGTTTATCTCCCAGTGTTTCTTCACTTGTAGATTAATAATGGTAATTGTGCCACAATGGCCATTGCTAAGTTGTAATTAAAGCTCTCACAAAAAATATCCATTATTTTAGAGTCATTGAGATATATTGCACCAAATCAACTCAAAAATTATCTCAATTAATGATGTGTAGATGATTATTAAAAGGCTGATCAAATGGATTTTTAGTGCAAGTTTCTTTTATCATGTTAGGAATAATATTTTTCAAGGAATGCAGAAATAGCATCTGAACCATTTTGCTTGACTTTATTGTTGTTCCTTTATGTTTTGCAATCATTTCTTCACTATTTTAAAACGGATTTAGAATTCTGTTAATGTGGTTCAATTTTGTTCAATTGCTCAATTGTTGACTCTACAAATAGGAGATTAGAAATTCTCTTGTTAGAAAAGACCTATTAAAGTTAACCTTTAGCAATGAAAGCTTTTCTCATTCTCAGAGTGAGAGTTTTTTAACCTTAATGAACATTTATCTATACGTCAAATTACACATTCTTTCCTTTTCAATTCACAATTTCTCTATGCTAAGGGCCTGGGGAGAAGCAGCTCATGATTGAGCAAATTTTCATGACTAATTTTCGGGAGTTATTGGTTTGAAGTTCACAGCCATAATTCATTTGAAACAGACTGTTGAAAGACTTGTAGTTTATAAACTGAACCAGAGGTTCAAAGACAAAAGATTTTTACCATATGCTTAAACAAGTTCCTCTGTAACAAATTTTCAAAAAAATTATTTCATATCTCTTATTAAATAATAGATTATTCTTGAATATATTTTATTTCAACTTAATAAGATTCCTTTGCCTAACAAGTTAAATACATCTATATCATGAACAAAATTACTATACTATGAAGCAGTGCAGTACAATAAATAGAAATTTGGCCTTATGATAGAGGCTAGTTCACCTGGGTTTAAATCCTGCATCTGATACTTTTTTCTATGTGAATTTGGACAAATTCCTTCCAACTAAAGATGTACAATCTTATTCCTTGTTTTAGTTCTACTGGACATATACTGGTCAAGACTTTTGGCCAGTGATTTACATTCTCAGTGCCTCAGAAACTCTCAAAGACTTTAAATCACAATGTAGTTTCTAATCTTCATTTGATAAGAGTTCCTCACCAGGCACCCCCTATACCAATGAAACAAGCAGTTCAGTTTTTTAATATCATTAAATTAATATGAAGTTCCTAAAAAGCTATATTAAAAGCATTGTAAGATCTCAGCAAGAAAACTGCTATGATATGATCCATCTTAGAGTGACTTTATTGATTCTCTTCACAAGTCTGGAAGAATGAAATTATTTTTCACAAATATACTTTATGTCTTAATTGTGATTATTATATTCCTCTTAAAATGCAACCTTCAGCTACATAAAAATATTGTATTCAGTTATTCTATTAATCAAACTAAAACAAATTGCTGAGCATACTATTTTAAATGACTCAAGTCTTTTAGAAGATTTCATGTATAGAAAGACTTCTTAGAAATTTTGTTAAAGTTTTAGGACATTTTTAGTTAGAACTCATATTTATGGTGAAATTTTCCCATGTCATGTAATTTTTTGCAACTTTTTCTCATTGGAATGTTTGTCTTTCATTGGATTTTAGATTTTAAATTGTAAAAAAAAAATCTAATTAAGCAACTTCAGTTTATATTCACTGTTCCATACCTCTGTATATCTTTACTTTCTCTGCATGTAATCCTGTTAGATAATCAGTGTTTTGATGACAATTTGTAATGAATAGTTGCAATTATTAATTGGTTAAATTAATTGAATCAGTAATCAATAATTATATTGTGAGTAAAAATAAAAAAAGAAAATCTTCTGAAATGTCTTGACAAGGTATACTTGCCAAGGGGAGTTGTGCTCATGCCTTCAGTATCCTGGAATGCGTACAGATGATTTTATTGAGAAAGATTTATGATATCTCAGGTACAGAATAATCTTGGCTGTTTTGGGACAAAAGCTAGGTAATCTCCTCTCATAAAAAAGTAAGAAGAAAAACTCTACTTTTCTGGAAGAAAGAAATTTTCTAGAATGGTAAATTTTGATTTACCCCCATAAGAAATATTCAGCTGACATTCAGCTTTTGAGCCCTTTTGAGGAAGGTTTGTATAATCTGACATTTGTATTTTATATGTACATGTGTGGTTTATGTATGTATGTATATGTATATATATATGCATATATCTGTATATATAAACACATCATTTCTTCATCTCTTAGTCTTACACCTTATGCACTAGGTAACTTTGATGTTTGTGATTTAAGGTTCCTATAATAAATGCCAATTTGAGGTCAGAAATTGTTTCCTTGTATTTATTTTTCTTTTACAAAATGCAGAGTGGAGGTTTAAGGCCATTTACAGGATAATTTAGATTCAAATATTGTCACTGGCTCAAAAAAAGATTGGGGGACCTCGATTATACAGCTTCTTTATACATGTACCAGATAATTTTTTCAGTGATTAACAACAGTGATGTCAAATTCAAACAGAAATAGATGTTGTGATAGAGACATGAAGAAAGAGAGGGTTTGCAGGACTTGTGGACCAAGATGCAAGAACTAGGATTCCAACGGAAGGTTCCCAGGAGTGGCAGTTGGGGGCTTTTGCTGGCCACACTGAGAGGAGAAACTGGGTTTTTGGACTTTGGCTGGAAGTCATTTTCTCTCTCCCTGGAGGTTTGAAGCTGGCTGAAAGACCTTTGTGAGGCTGATTTGGTTGTTTTTTGGGGGGGGGGGCGGTTCTCTGGTTCTGAGCAGTTGAAGTTGACACTGAGAAGAAAAACTGGGCTTTTGGGACTTGGTCTCTGTCTCTCTGTCTCTGAGCAGTGGAAACTGACCAGGGGAGAAGCTTTTGAGTTGGTGGTCTATAAGAGACTTGAGCTGGCCAGGAAAAAAGGAGAGACTTTGAACTTTATTTCTTTCTGGGGTTAAGCTGAGAGGTCTGGCTAATTTGTGAAGAAGAAAGAAGATTTTGAACTGCTATTGCCCTCCATCTCCCTAACTGTCTCAGAGTCACAGTTTGTGACTGGAATCATCCAACAAACCTTCCTAAAATTATCCCCATAGTTTAGGGAAATCCTCATCCCTCTTATCTCAGTTTCCCATACTGTTATACCAACAAACCCCTTGACTGAGAAAGCAACTGGAGTATATTTATAGTTCACTCAGGAGGGAGGGAAGAAGCAAAGTCTTCAAGAAGATTTGGGAGGTGAGGGAGGCAAAAGGGAGAGATTGGTTAAGAGAGGGAGAGAGGAAGGAAGGAGGTTAGAAAATAAATTGATCCATCAGCAATCAAAAGGGATCAATAGGCAAACCCCAGAGTAAACCCCAGAATAAACCCCAGAGTATCCTCCAGTATCTATCTAAAGCAGTATTCCCTGTGTACCAGCATCCCTGTGTGGCATCCCTCAGCATTTCTCATTTCTACAATCCATTACAAATAAGCAGCCTCAGGTTCCTATAGGCAGCCCTCTCTAGTCACAGCCAGAGAACAACAGTCATTGTAAGAGGAAACAGGTTCCCCTCAGTTTACCTTTATATTTCAAGAAGTACTAGTTTCCTACAGTTTATTTTTCTATTTCAATGTCTATATTATACACGTTGATTTAGAAAATCATATAACATTATCCATATTTTATTGTATTACAAAAACTTTTTCCAATTATATTTTAATCTGATTTGGGATCTACTCAGGAATTTTTTGCATTGACTTTAATATATCTAATATATATCCTTTCATAACCATTGTGAGTCTGTTACCATGTCTTAAGAATTTCAGTAGAAAGTGAGGTTGCAATGCATGTGTGTGAATCTATAGAAAAACAAATGATATTCAGAAATTAATATGGTATAATTTTATATGCATCGTTTTTGGCAAATGGTATCTTTTCTAATAGGGGGAGAGGAGGGAAAAGTTAACTGGTGTTTTAATGTAATAAGCTAATTAAAACAGATGAGAAAAATATTTATAAAATTGAGAAAGGTAGGAAGGAAGGAAAAAATAAAGAAAAGGAAGGAAAAGGGAAATGAAAAAAGGTGAAGAGGAAGAGGAAAAGAGAAAATGATAGAGATTTTGCAACTAATAGTTCCAACTTTATGTAATCCTCTAGAATGCAACTGTACTAGGGAAAGACAAGGTAGAACAAAGGAGTAAAGTAAGAAAAGGGCAGGTGATATTGAGACATATGGAAAATGGTGGTTTTTCATATGGTTTCACTTTCTTCCCTTTTTTGATTCTGCAACAGAATAGCTGAGTTCTCCATATAAAATTTTCCTCAAATTTATGTTCCTGCCAAAGATACTAGACAAATTTTCAATCCAATTTCTGTCCTGAAACTAATCCTATCATTGAATCTTGGAAGTTTTCTTTGGATTTTTCAAAATTTATGTCACTGATTCAACCAGGGATCATTGGTTACGTTTGATAATTCTCCACATGATGTACAGCTAGGTCTCCAGAATTATTTGTAATTTGTACTATTTATAAATATACATATATGTGTAATGAGAGCATGTCTCTTTCTTTTTTCTGATATCAAGAACTATTTGTTAATCTGTAACTTAACTATATCACTATTCTTTCTATTCATTTTGGTATGCTTGTTGGGAGGCATGGTTAGAGCAGGTTGTTCCACAGGTTAATTTATAGTATGATGCAAAATAGTTTAAGAACAACTAACACAAATATGAACAGATTTGCCAGCTAAAGATATAACAGAATTATCCAAGTGATTGTCTCATCCCTCAGAGAGATAGTGCAATGTAGGACAAAGAGAACTTAATTCACCTTGGCCCAACAAAGGAGTAGGATACATTATATAATATGTTCCTAATATCTAACCTATATTTATGCCTTCCTTAGCTTCTAGACAGTGCTCTTTGTCCTTCTCTCTTTTGAGACTGAAAAATTCCATTTTTTCCTATATATTGTTACCTACAAGGTATTTATAGATTTCTATGTCCCTCTTTAGTTTTCTCTTTTCTGGGCTGCATACTTTCTTCAATCTCTTTTCATATATCTTATCACTTCTCCTCTAGCGGTTTAATCCTTTCCATTTTGTTTGGGCTTTTCTCAAGTTTTCTTGTAAACTACCTAAATTTTATAGAAAATAAGTATGTAAAAAAAATTAAAGAACCAATTACGTCTTATTCTTCAACTATTCTGAAAACCATCTTTTCCTTTTCTATGTTAAAACACTGTTAGATTTGTAATATGGTACAATGAAAAACATTTTATAATTTGGAGTTCAAATCCTCTCTTCCTAGTTCTATCACTTATAATCTGTGTGACTTTGAGTAAGTAGTTTAACTGTCTTGATCTCAGTTCATCAACTAAATGAAGGATTTGGACATTTTTCTAAACAATTACTTCCAGTTTTCAATCTATGATCTTGGCTGATCATTGATCAAAGTGTAGTTATCCCCTAGAAGCCTTAGTGATATCATAAAGGGATTTAAGTTCTCACTGGGAAACTCCTCTTGCAGCTTTCCCTAAGTCTAATTTTCACACTTATGGGAACAAAGACCGCAGTCCTATTTCTGATTTGAGAAATATTTATGGAGAATTGAATTATTAAATCTTTTAAGGTGAATCATGAAACACCCTCAACCCAAATTTTCATTGTCTTTAAGAAACAATTAAGTTTTTTCAACTCTTTCAGTAGCACAAATGTTTTACTGTTTCTATCATCTCATTATAAAAACACATGTGTCAAATGTAAGGTCACCTTTTATTTGAAAATACAAACAGGAAAGGACCTGGTTTCTGATAATAGGAACTGTTAGAAAGTCTTAAAGGAATCAAATTCAGTATTAGAGTAGATAACAGTGTGATTTATTTAGGTAAGTTAAATATTCTTATGCTGTTTGAGGCGGGGGAAAGAGGGAGAACCTGCCAGTGAGGAAATATTGTGGTAGTAGGATTCTTCTTTATAGTGAAACCACAAAAGAAAAAATGGATAAATATAAAGGTAGTAGTTGACACAATAATGAAATTAGCACAGAGATGTCAGTAGCAACCAGCTAGAAAAGGTAATATGAAAGATGAATTGTAACAGTTCATAATTCGGGACTCAATCTTGAGTCTATTGTTTCACTAAAAGCTAGGAGTGTTAGAGGACATCAAGTACATCCATTTTGATTTACAGATGAGGAAACTGAAGATCAGATAGACTGACTTGTTCAGGGTCACTGTTGGAAATCTTGTCTTTGAACTACATTTCCTGGAAACCCACCCAATTTATCTCCTGTCTACATCAGCACATAATGACAGGAAGTCAGTAGACTCCTGGGAAATGTAGTTCAAAGGCACAAGATTTCCAATTACACATTCACACAAGTGTCTGAGGCTGGTTCTGAACTCAGATCTTCCTGAGTCAAACTAAGATTCTATTTAGTATGCCACTTGCTTAGAGATGTATGGCTAGCAAAAGGCAATACTAGAATTTTGAAATCAAGATTTCCTGAGTAGAAATATATTATTTCATTGGGCATTATAGAAAGTTCAAATGTCAGAGTGAATCATTGTGAATAAATTATTTAACAACTAGATTATAATAGATATATGTCAAATAAAATTGCAAAAATGTGACACATTAACAAATTTGGCATGAAAACAAAGCAGTATTTAGGGGAAAATTTATATCTTCGAATACCAGTATTTAGGGGAAAATTTATATCTTCAAATATGTTTCTGAACAAAAGGAATGCCAATGAATTTTATATGCAATTAAGAAAAATTAGAAAAGCAACAATGTCTTAAAAAACACAAGAATGCTAAATGTAAATCAGTATGGAAACCAAATAAATCCCATTAATTTGAGAAATTAAACTAGCAACATTAAAATAAAATAACTAAATAGACTAGTTTAATTAAATAAATTAAAAATAGATTTAATCTGATATTAGAGAAAACCAAGTTACTAACATTGAAAATAAAAATATAGAATTCACAGCAAAAGTAAAGAAATAAAGGAAATTAAAAAATATTTTGTACAATGACATGCCAACAAAATCTATATAAAATGAAATGAAAGAATATTTTAAAAATATAATATACCTCAATTGATAACATTAGAAATAGAGAATTTAAATCTCAAAAATCTCAAAACAACAAGGCATAAAAGTATTCTTAAAAAGGGACATAAAAGAGCAGATGAATTATATCAAACATTCAAGAAATAACTCCATTGCTATATAAATTATTTGCAAAAATTAAAAATAAATCTACCCCAATTGTTTCCTATAATGGTTCATAATCAAAGAAAGAGAAGGGAAAGTAGAAAAACATATAATAATATTCCTAATAATCATAAATGGAAAAAAGTTAACAAAATATCAGGAGTGATATTAAATACTAGGTTATTTTAATTATTTAAAAGATAATTTCCAGTATTGATTCCAAGACAGAAGGTAAAGGTTTAAAAAAAAAAAAGAGTGGGAACCTCTTCTGCAAGTCAATATATATACCCCTTGTGACCTCAGCACTCAGACTCTCCCCTGGACATCCCAAGACAACTCTGATTGGTAAATAGCTACTCACAAGATAGATTTAGAGATCCCAGTTCCTACCTCATTACTTCATCACAGGAAGAAGTGGGTCTCAGGAAAGTGCCAACATGCCCCTTCCTCCTATCCACCTGGCTGGGTCAATCCAACTTGGTTGGAGAGTACACTGGCTTCCTTTAATCACTCCAGTGGATCAAATAGCTGCTCAGCCCTGCCCTTAATCCTTTTATTAACAAAGATCTTAACAAAAGGGGCATCCTAACACAGTTTCATAGCCTCAGGGAGAAATTGTTTCAGCCTCACCTTAAAATCAACCTTTTCTTGGAGGGGCTAAAGGGAAAATTATTTCTCAGTTCAATATCACAATTCAATATTAGTTTCCACAAGCTGGGACATAGTGGTGAAATCCAGAGATTAATGATTCAGAGGGGGAAGAAAAGAATTGCATTTTCAATACTATTGTTTTTGACATGTCTAGAAATACAATGTGTAGCAAAAGGGAAGGAAAAAAAGAGATAGAGAATGTGATCATTAGCACAAAGGAAATAAAATTATTTCCTTTTGCAGATGACATTCTAATTTTACTTAAGGAACTAGAGAATCATTAAAAATTAATTGTAACAATAAGCTAAGTGAAGTAGCAATTTTAAAATGAACATACAAAAAATAATTGACTTTTTTTATATTACCAAGAATACCCCACAGGAAAAACAGAGGAAAAGAAATTTTTGTTTAAAAGAACCACAAAATCTATAAAACATCTAGGAAATTGCCCACCAAAAATATATACATTTTATGAGTATAGCAATAAAAGTCTAAAAATCACGTGTCATAGTTGGAAAGGGACCAATTATTTATCATTATGTCATGCCTCTATAAGAAGGTGACAGTTTTAGCTACATTAATTTAGAGATTCCCCATCTTGACAATCAACCTACCCAAAATTTTATTTTGTAGAATTAGATTAAATAATTTTAAAAATAGAGTGAGAACAGAAAGCTATTGTTTGTTATTTAATTATTTTAGTCACACCCAATTCTTTGTGACCCTTTTGGGGGTTTTCTTGGAAAAAATTCTGGAATGCTTTGTCATTTCCCTCTTCTGGCTCATTTTGAAAATGAAGAAATTGAGGCAAACAGGGTTAAATGACACAAAAATACTTTGACACTTTATGACTTAATCTTATCAGAGTGACTAGTATCACTACTTGTTCTTTGGAGCCATTATTGACAGTAAGAAAGCAATTGAATTAATAAATAAAATTGAGTTGGTTTAATGAAAAAAACAACAACAAAATAGACAAGCCATTGGTTATTATGCTTTTAAAAAAGAGAGAAAAAAATCAAGTCATTAGCATAAAAAATAAAAAGGGTAATTTTGCCACTTAATGAAGATGAAATTAAAACAATTATTAGGAGTTATTTTACCCAATTATGTGCCAAAAATGTAATAATGTAAGTGAAGTGGATGAATATATAAAAATATAAATTGTATAAACTAACAGAGAACATATACAATTTAAACAAACTTATTTTATTCATTTATTCAGAATTTTTTTCAATGTTTATGAATTATGATTATTCCCACCTCTCTTCCCTGTCCCCTCCCAGAGCTGAGAAGCAATTCCAATGGGTAATACACATATCATTATTCAAAATATATTTACATATTATTCAGTAGAGTGATCTTTTAATGCCAATATCCTAGTCATATCCCCATCAAACTATATGATTGATCATGCTTTTCTTCTGGGTTTCTGTTCCTACAACTTTTTCTCTGAATGCTGATAGCATTCTTTCTCATAAGTTCCTCCGGATTGACCTGAGTCATTGAATTGCTGCTAGTAGAAAAGTTTATTACATATGACTGTGCCATAATGTATCAGCCTCTGTATAGAACCCTGGTTCTGCTACTTTTGCTCTGCATCCATTCCTGTAGGTCTTTCCAGATCACATGGAATTCCTCTAGTTCATTATTCCTTTTATCATGAAAGTATTCCATCACCATCAGATACCACAATTTGTTCAACCATTCTATTTTCCAATTTTTTGCCATCACAAAGAGTGTGTCTATAAATATTTTTGTACAAGTGCTTTTCCTTTTACCTTCTTTGGGGTACAAACCTAGCAGGGGGTATGGCTAGATCAAAAGGCAGGCAATCTTTTAAATCTCTTTAGACATAATTCCAAATTGTCCTCCAGAATGGTTGGACCAATTCACAATTCCACCAGCAGTGTATTAGTGTTCCAATTTTGCCACATCTCTTCTAACATTTATCACTTTCCTTTGCAGTCATATTGGTCAATCAGCTAGGTACCTCAGAGTTGTTTTGATTTGCATTTTTCTAATCAGGAGGGATTTAGAACACTTTTTAATGTTCTTATTGATAGTTTTGATTTCTTCATGTAAAAACTGTCTATTCATGTCACTTGACCATTTGTCAATTGGGGAATTACTTGATTTTTTGTAAAATTGACATAGTTTCTTATATATTTAGGGAAGTAGACTTTTGTCAGATAATTTTAAGATTTTCCCCCCAGTTTGTTGCTTTTCTTCTAATTTTGGTTACTTACACTGTCTGATTTTTTTTGGGGGGGGCAAAATTTTTAAATTGATATATATTAATTACTCATTGGTGGATGATAGGGCCCCTAAGTTGTAGGGCCTATGAGCAATTAATGTTTTTTTCAATTATTTAGATACAGTTTTAATTGTGTGACAGGTATTTTATAGTTGTGGTCATATAATTACTGTGTTTGTTATGATAGATAGATTTCTAAATATTTTATATTGTCTAGGGTGATTTTAAGTGGAGTTTCTCTTTCTATTTCCTGCTGCTGCATTTTGTTGGAAATATATAGAAATGCTGATCATTTATGTGGGTTTATTTTGTACCCTGCAACTTTGTTACTAGCCTTTTAGATGATTTTCTGGGATTCTTTAAGCAGATCATCATATCGTCTGCAAAGAGTGATAGTTTCACTTCTTCATTCCCTACTTTAATACCTTGAATTTCTTTTTCTTCTCTAATTGCTACACCTAGCATTTCTAGTACAATATTAAATAATAGAGGTGAAATTGGGCATCCTTGCTTCATTCCTGATCTTATTGGGAAGACTTTTAACTTGTCCCCATTGCAGATGATACCTGCTAATGGTTTTAGATATATATTGTTTATTATTTTGAGGAATGGTCCTTTTACTCCTATACTTTCTAGTGTTTTCAGTAGGAATGGATGTTGTATTTTGACAAAGGTTTTTTCTGAATTTATTGAAATAATCATGTGATTTCTGTTGGTCTGATTATTGATATGGTCAGTTTTGTAGATGGTTTTCCTAATATTAAACCATCCTTATATTTGTGGAGATTAAATTTAATATTCCCCTAATTATAACAATGAAAATACTTAACTCTCCTGATTATGAAGATTAAATTGTAACCATTGATTATTTTTAGAACACCCTACTTAAAGCTGAGTTTGAAGTTCTGCCCATTTTAGATTTAATCACCAAAGGTATAAAGACCCTATTCACCCTTGCGTGGGAGAGGTCTGTGACCCATGTGTGCGATAGTGGGTGATGTATCAGAATTGACTGACTGCCTTCTGGGCAGTCCTAGAGCAGATTGTCAACTGTGATTGGTAAACATAAAATTAGGGGAAGACATAGGAAGTGATGCAAAGGAGGGATCTTTAAAAGGAGCTGTTACTTCTTGTGAAAGAAGCAATTCTTCATTCCTTGGAGTGCTTACTGGACCTGAGATCCTGTTTCCTGGTGAGGCTAATAAAGAATTTGTTGACTGGACTGACATGTGGTGGATGAAAGGCTGACTCTTAACTGCTGGTTTTTCTCTGAAGAGACTGGAAAGACCTACTCTTGAGAAAGACTTCCCCAGGTCCTCAGCTTTGCCAAGGCCAGCTGAAACTAACTCTTCCTACCCGGAGGGGTATGGGTAGAGATAAATTACTTAGTGCTGAGGCTAGATATCTTACCTTTTCCTCTCTCTGATTTCTTGCTTTATTCTTTCTACATTTTGTAATGAAATTGTAAATGAAATTTCTTTGGAATTAATTAAATTCCTGGTGATCACACTCATAAATATGAAGTCCAACCCTTTTAAAATTAACTCCTTTTCCCCCTTACACATTCCTGGTATAAATGACCAACAGTGTCATAGTGAATTATCCTTATGATAACCTCCTGTAGTCTTTTAGCTAGTATTTTATTTAAGATTCTTGCATCTATGTTTATGAAGGAGATTGGTCTGTAGTTTTCTTTCTCTGTTTTTTTATCTGCCTGGCTTTGGAATCAGTATCATATTTGTGTCATAAAAAGAATTTGGTAAAACTCCTCCTCAACTTATTTTGTAAAATAATTTGTGTAGTATTGGGTTTAGTTGTTCTTTAAATATTTTATAGAATTCACTTGTGAATCCATCTGGCCCTGGGGATTTTTTCCTAGGAAGTTCCTTGATGGCTAGTTCAATGTATTTTTCTGAGTTGATATTATGTAAGTATTCTATTTCCTCTTTTCTTAATCGAGGCAATTTCTATTTTTGTAAATATTCAACCATTTCACCTAGATTATCATATTTATAGCCATATAATTAAGCAAAATAGTTTTTAATAATTACCTTAACTTCCTCTTCATTAAAGGTGAGATCACCCTTTTCATTTTTGATACTGCTAATTTTATTCTATTCTTTCTTTTTAAAATCAGATTAACCAATATTTTATCTATTTTGTTTTTTCCAAAGTAGTAACTCTAGTTATTATTTATTAGTTTAATAGTTCTTTTAACTTTTTATTTTATTAATTTCTCCTTTAATTCTTAGGATTTCCAATTTAGTTTTTATCTGGAGATTTTTAATTTGTTCTTTTTCTAGATTTTTTTTTTAAGTTGCAAGCCCAAATCATTGATCTCTTCTCTCTCTATTTTGTTGGTATAGGCACTCAGAGATATAAATTTTCCCCTGAGTACTGCTATGTCTAGATCCCATGTAAAGGTTAAAATTAATGGTTGGACAATGATTATATGAAATTATGTGGTCACCAGTATTTATTATATCTTGAGTCAGAAATTTATTTATAAATATATACAAATAGAGAAGAAACAACAAAGAAGAGAAATGTGAGGGGGTTAGAGAGGTTATATATCCTATCAACCTAAATGTTTCACTAAGGCTCTGCTTTATCCAGGCAGAGATTAATTAGCTCTCAACCAGGAAGTCTGGTAGTGAGTAACAATGTGGCCTCCTCCAAAATGGAAGCTAGTCTGTTCAGAAACTAGAAGAGGAGTTAACCTTTTACTCACCCAATGAAGCAGTCCAGGAGTCAGAGTCCAAATTGAAGCCTAGTTTCAAGTGAACTTTTATGGTGACTTTTTGTCTCTTCCCCTCTTCACAGGGGCCAATCACAGTTTTCAAATTGTCTAGCTCTGTCTAGGGGGCAGTGTCTGTGAGATCAACTTCTTACCTTATGAAGGTTAAGTCCTCATCAAAAAGGTTCACAGTTTCCTGATTGATTGCATTCCTAAGGTATGGATTCTCTAAGTACATTGCTAGCTTCTCACTTGGTACTAAGAAGGGTATTCAAATTTTTGTTGATTCAATTCAAAAGTAGACAAAGGAGAGTTAATCCTGTCTTCACAATCTGGTGAGGTACTAAGTAGGGGTGCTTAAATTATTGTTAACTAAAGTATTACCTTGAAATAGACAAAGGGAATAAAGGATTACCTCTTGTGAACTTTAAAACTGCTCCACCCTACTTAGACCATACTTTAGGGGAAGATAAAGTTGTAATCTCCTGATTGAACAATGAAGGTACTTAGTTCTCACCTTATAGTGAATCTAGAACTGACTGTGATTAATGTTTGTGTCTGATTCTGGGAAATGGGATAAAAAAACGATCACACACTTGAGCTGAATAGTGCCCAAAAGAGCACACAGGTAAACTAATGACAAGGTTGCGATGCTTGACATATGTTAAGTCATAGGACTTCCTTGTATCTACACTCTTTGTGAAGTACTCAGACAAGTATCAAAGTTTGACTATCATCTTGGCTCCCATATTCCTGAGAATGACAAAAAATAAGACCAGGGAATGACACTTCCATATCAAAAGAAAAATCTAATTCCTTTTCTTCTTATAGTGTGGCAACTTCCTGTAGTCTTGGCTGCAAATGGGTAAGTGAAATATTACTGCATTCTGTCCTATAGATTTGTGGGATAGAAACTATTTTAAATTGAACCTATACAAGGGCTTGTTAGAAATTTATTAAACCCAAATAAGAGCCTATTTTGGATTTTTTTTCTTTTTTTTCCATTTTTCCCCCTTTCCTTATGTTTTTTGTTGTTTTTCTCTTCTTTTGATAATTGACTCAAACAACCCCATAACTCAACATTGCATCCTGAGCTGAACTGGATGTTTTTTAACACCCACTTCAGGGGGGGGGGGGATTGTATTTTAATAAAAATCCAAGATTTTGAAATTTTGTTCAAGAAAGATCTTCAAGGAAGAAGCTTGCTAACTTCTAAACCTAGAGAATGAACTGTTGCAGAAAGATGCCAGAAAACCTTCACTACATCAAGAAGATCCAGAATGAACTTTGGGTGTGGTGGATTGAACTGAAGTTTGAACATTTATTGTAAATGTACACTTTTATGCCAAAGGGGACTGCCCCTAATTTGGCTTTTTGTCAATGCACCTAGGAAAACATTTGTTTTGCTTTCTCTCTTTTCTATTCTTTCCTAACTCTTGTAATTTCCTCTTAGAAATTGAATATTGTATACATCTACTCTACCCTACTTAGACCATGCTTTAGGGGAAGATAAAGTTGTAATCTCCTGATTGAACAATCAAGGTGCTTAGTTCTCACCTTATAGTGAAGCTAGAACTTTAAGCTAAGTCTATTTTTAGATCTAATACAAAAATGGTGTTAAATAACTATGAAGGTTAAATTAATCACAAAAAGGTCAAGTAACTCACAAAAGGTGAACTTAACAAAGAAATGTTAAGTAACTCAAAGATGTAATCAAATCAAAGAAGGTGAGAACTAAAAGTATGGGCAGGCCTGGAGAAAAAGCCTTTAATGTGATTGGTAGATGTGAAAATTTAGAGAAGGAGACACAAGGATGAAAGCTCTATATATTTGAGATTTTTTTTGTCCCCCCAGGACACTCTTTCTCTCTTTCCTTGATTGGCAGTGAAGATTTAGCTGAGAGCTGCGTGCTGAGTCTTTTGGCATCTTAGCATGGCTACAAGCAATTGTCTGGTTCAGTGGTGAGTTTCTGGCTGAATTTTCCTCCTTTACTTTCCAACTTTTTCCTATCAGAAGGCGCTAATCTTCTTCAGAGACCTAGAGGCGGGGAGTTTAAAACTCCCTGTGGCATCGGCCAGGTAGGAGAAATACTATATCCTCTTTCCTTCTTCTCCTTAAATTCCTTCCCTCTATATTAATTAAATTACCATAAATTTCCAGACTGATTTGGATATTTTATTTGGTGACCATTTAAATCTAGATTTAAAATCACAACCCTAAAATTATCTGACACTTTTACAAGTGTAAACTCAGAGAGAACAAAGAATTCCCTTTTACACACATAGGTTTTGATATGTTGTTTCCTCATGGTTGTTCTCTTTAATGAAGTCCAAATTTTTTCTGTGATTTCTTCTTTGACCAACTAATTTTAAGTCTGCCTTTCCATGGATCCTTGTTAATTATAATTTCATTGCATTGTGATCTGATATTTTTTCTGCTCTTCTGCATTTGTTTTCAATATTTCTATGCCCTCGCGCATGGTCGATTTTGGTATATGTACTGCTGACAAGAAAGTATATTCCTTTTTATTCGTGTTCAATTTTCTTCAGATATCTATTAACTCTAATTTTCCTAACATTTCATTTACTCCCCTTATTTCTTTCTTATTTATGTTTAGTTCAATTTATCTAGTTCTGAAAGGGGAAGGTTGAGATACCCTGCTAGTATGGTCTTACTATCTATTTCTTTCTTAAACTTCTTCAATTTTTCCTTTAGAAATCTAGATGCTATACTATTTGCCACATGGATATTTAGAAATGGTATTACTTCATTGTTTATAGTACCTTTTAGCAAACTGTAATTTCCTTCCTTATCTCTTTTAATCAGATCAGTTTCTACTTTTGCTTTGTCTGGTATCAAAGTTGCCACTGCTTTTTTTTTTTTTTATTTATACTTCAGGTGATACATAATAAATTCTGCTCCAGTCTTTTACTTTGAATCTGTTTGTGTCACCCTGCCTCGAATGTGTTTTATGTAAACAATATATAGTAAGATTATGGTTTTTAATCCATTCTGTTATCTGCTTCCATTTAATGTTTGAATTCATACCATTCATATTCAGTGTTGTGATTACTATTTTGCCTTTCATTCTATTATTCCCTTTAGAAGCTGGTAGAGTAAGATAGAATTCTATTCCCCACTGAGTATACTTGTTTTTTCCTGCTCTGAACCTGTTAAGATGAAAGTAAAGTTTAAACATTGCTTGTTACCACCCTCATCCTCCTCTCTCTATAATGATTTTTTCTGGCTCTTTATGTTATATAGCTTACCCCATTCTATCTCTCCCTTCCCTTTTCTCTCAGTGTAACCATATCTTTCAGCCCTTGATTGATTTTTACACATCATACATATGCATGCATATTATATCATATATATCATTCATATTATTACATTTACATACACATATCATCATATACATCACAACATCATAACCAACTTCCTTCTCCACCCTCTTTTAGAGTAAGTTCCTTCTATCTTCTCTACTATTAGGAGTAATTTTTGAGAATTACAGAAATTCTCTTTCCAAGTAAACATATAAACATGCTTACCTTAACAGGTTCCTTAAATTTTCTCCTTCTTATTTACCTTTCTGGGCTTCTTGTGTGTCTTGTGTTTGGACTTCAAATTTTTTTTTTTGCTTAGTTATGGCTTATTCCTCAGGAATGCTTGGAAATCTTCTATCTTATTGAATGACTATTTTTTTCTCTTGAAAGAATATACTCAGTTTTGCTGGACAGGTAACTGTGTTGTAAATCCAAATCTTTTGCCTTCCTGAATATCATATTCCATGCCTTTCATTCCTTTACTGTAGAAGCTGCTAGGTCCTGTGTGATACTGATTGTAGCTCCATGGTATTTGAATCTTTTCTTTTTGGGGGTTTGAAGTATTTTTTCCTTGTTTTGGAGGCTCTTAAATTTAGCTATTACATTCCTAGAAGTTGTCATTTGAGGATTTTCTTTCTGGAGGCGATCTGTGAATTCTTTCAATTTCAATTTCATTTTCTTGTTTGAGAATCTATTATCTTTGATAATTTCTCATAATATGATATACAAGATTTTTTATTCATTATGGATTTTAGGTAGTCCAATAATTCTCAGATTGCTTCTTCTAGATCTATTTTCTAGGTCATTTTTTTTCCAATAAGATATTTCATGTTTTCCTCTATTTTTTTCATTCCTTAGATTCTGCTTTATTGTTTCTTGATTTCTCAAGAAATCATTAGTTTCTAGATGGTCAATTGTGATTTTTGAGGCCTGGTCTTCCTTTGTCAGTTTTTGGCTCTTCTTTTTCAATTGGCCCATTTCTTCTTGCATCACTTTCCTTTTTTCTTACATCACTTTCATTTCTCTTCCCCACTTTTCCTTTGCCTTTCTTAATTGGTTTTCAAAGTGTCTTTTGAGCTCTTTGAGAATTTGGGTCAAATCCATAGTTTTATTTTGGATGTTTGATGTGTTTCCTTTACTTTTACCGTCCCCTTCTGTGTCTGTACCTTGTTGTTTATCTCCATAAAAATTAGTTAGGTGCTTTTTTTGTTGTTTGCTCTTTTCCCCTATCTAATTATATAATGGTAGGCTCTCTTTTCTAGGAAGTTGGGTACCTTCTTAAATTTCAGTCCTTGTTTGATGTTATTCTCAGCTTATTTTCTGGGTCTGAGGGCTGAGAACTCTGGGAGACCCTTCAGCCTGCTGATTCAATTGACCCTCAAGATGCTGATGGCTTTAGAACTTGCCTCGGGCATGGGCTTAAGGTTTTGATTTTACTCTCACCTTGATCAGGTCATAGGCTGATTAAATTTTTGCCCCAAGCTTAGGATCAAGTTTTTAGTCTTGCTGTGTACTTGATCTAATCAGGGATACCCTTGATTGCCCTGTCTTGAAGTTCTTCCTTGAGCTTTAGGCAGAAAGATCATTACTAAGTACTATCAGTCATCCCAAAGTATGTATTATGTCCTTAAGCCAAACCCAGATTGGAAATCCTGGGTTTGCTTTTGGCCCAAATGGATCTGCCCACTTTAGCCCAGAATGCCCTGAGCTGGAACTTTGAACTTTTATATAGGTTTGAAATTTCAAGGGATATGAGTTGGCTTGTACCACTCTTTCCCCAGTGAGGATCGCAGGATCTGAATGTTATCTTGCATTTAGGTTCTGAACCTATGGCATCAGATGTGGGGTGGGGAGGGACTGAATTGCTCTTGATTTGCTCTTTACTCCTTGATACAGTCTTTTACTGGCTCCTCTTTCCTGTCAACCCATTTTCCCAGATGATCTCTGCTTATCTTTTGGGTTTTTCTTTTCTTAAAAGTTGTTTCACTTTTTCTCCTTTTTGGTTCTTTTACTCTTGTATTTGTTTTGTGGTGATATTTTCATCTTCATCAGAGAAGATTATCATGGTGACACGAGCAGCTCTAGTTCGCTCCTCCATCTTGGCTCTGTTCCAACAAACCTATTTTAGACAAAAAGTTGAACAGATTATAAAATAATTCTCTAAGAATAAAAGCTTCAAGACCAGATTGATTCACAAGAGAATTTAAACATTTAAAGATCAACTAATTCCAAAATCAAATAAATTATTTATAACAATTGGTAAAGGACTCCAATGAAACTCCTCATATGAAACAAATATGGTGCTAATCCCTAAACCAGGAAGAGAAGAAACAGAGAAAGAAAATGTTAGGCCAATTCCATGTAAAAATTACAAATAAATGTAATTAAAATATTATTTGGGAGTGCATAACAACATATCACAAGGATTATACATAGTGACCAAACAGAATTAATACTGGATGCAGAAATGGTTTAATATAAGAAACACTATTATAGTAGTAGTCTCTCGGTAACCGAGGATGACGATTGTCTTTGTGTGTTTTTTGTGCACAAAGACACTTGTGTGTGAAGATTTAAGTGGAAAAGTCGATGCACAGAGACAGTCCCACTCTCTCGCCATTGGAAGCCTGGGTCCAGTGGCATGAAAAGTCGTTACACCTGGAGACTTCCTCAGCTGCATTGGATGGCTATGTTGTCCTTTGTGCTCCAACACGCCCTGAGCACTCCACAGTGCTTTGCTGCATCGCCATCTCAGCCGTTGAACCTTCTTATTGGTTTCTTCCACCTGTTCCTCCGAAACAGTCTTCACATGCTGGGTGAGCAAAGCCCTAGTTCACCAGGGGTCCAAGATGACCTGATGGCTACCCTCACAAGGTTTAGCCAGCCTGTCGAAGCCATTGCCCGGAGTGTGGCCGCTGCCGCATGCTAGCAGCTACTAGGAGCCACAAGTGAGAGCTGGGTGTCAGGTGAGGATCAGAGAGGCTGGAGAGCTGCCCTAGGAGGGCATGACAAGCCCTCCATACCAAAGATATTACTCCTCCCTGAGCACCCCATACACCCCAAGAAACACTATTAGCATAATGATTATATCAATGAAAAAGTAACAAAATCACATGATTATATCAATAAATGTCCAAAAAGTTCCTGAAAAAATACTACACTCATTCTCATTAAAAACACTTGAAAACAAAGGTATAAATGGATATTTAAAAGCATAACAAACATTATCTATAATGGGGATAAGTTAGAAGCCTTCCCTATTAGTACAGGAGTAACACAAAGATGACTATAATGACAAATTACTTTTTATTATACTAGAAATGTTAGCAATAGCAACAAGGGAAGAAAAATAAATGGAAGGTATCAGAATGGGCAGAGGTAATAAAACTATCTCTTCTCAGAAGATATGGTGATATATATTTTTTCATATGTATTTACATATATTATCTTATCCTAGAGATTTGATTAGAAATGAAATAAAGCTATCGATACTTTTAGCACAGTAGCAAGATATAAAATAAATCCCCATAAACATTATTATTTTTATATTTCATTAACATCCTGAAAGAAGTGATAAGAAGAGATAATGTATTTAAAATAAAAATAGACCGAAGAAAATATCTAGGAATATATGAATATAATTATAGTACTCTTTGTATATAGTCAGATTTAAATAATTGAAAAATATTGTTTTTGGCTGAACAGAGTCAATATGATTAAAATTATATTCTTACCTAAAATAATCTACTTTTTTTTTCCTTTCCATGCTAATTAAATTTCCAAAAAAATATTTCATTAGACAAGAAAAATTATAACAAAGTTCATTTGGTAAAATAAAATGTCAAGAATATCAAAGGAAATAATAAAAAAAAAAGGTTAAGCACTATTGTGCCATAAGAAATGACAAACAAGAGATCTAGCACTTCCAGATTTCTAACTATAGAGCAATAATTATCAAAACTATCTTGTAATGCCTAGGAAATAGAATAATAGATAAGAGGAAAAGAATAGATATACAATAGTCACAAAAGTTACAATAACCTAGTGTTTAACACAGGTAAAGTTCCAAATTTTTGGAATAAGAATGAACTATTTGTTAAAAATTCTTTGGAAAACCAGAAAGTAGTTTGGTAGAAACTAGATATAAACCTATATCTTACACCATTTACCAAAATAAGTTCAAAATGCATATATTACCTACATATAAACGGAGATATAGTAAACAAATGAGAGTATGGAATATATTTATCAGATTTATGAATCGATGTTCTGAATAAAGAAGAGATAGGAAATATTATGAAATATAAAATGGATACTTTTGAATAAATTAAATTGAAAAGGTTTTGTACAAATAAAGTTAATATAGCCATGATTTGAAAGAATGCAGTAAATTGGGAAAAAATTTACAGACTATTTCTCAGATAGAAGTTTCATATTATGAATTTTAGATTTATTCCACCCTGCTTAGTCTTTAGAATTCTAGCAACCAGGAATGTATACACCCCCACTTAAGGATTAACTGTGAGGAGGATGGCCTATGACCAACATGTGCTAGCAAGTGACAAGTCAGAAACAACTGACAGACGCCCTGGGCTTTCCTAAACCAAGCTTAAGCTACCTTTGGTACATGTGAGATGCAGGAAGTGATGTAAAGAACCGACTATTTATTTTGCATTACTTCCTCTCTCTGTCTCTCTTGGCGACGTTGGGCTTTCATGGTGGCATTGGGAGCTTGATTGGCAATGTTGGGAGCTCTGGGCAGTGTTTTGGCGTGCTTGTGGGTTTTGGTTCTGTAGCGTGGTTTAAGTGAGGCGTCTTACCTGAGCGACCTTAGTGAGTGGTTAGGCTGATTCCTCCTTTCCTTGACCTCCTAAAAAGCACTATCTTCCTAGGAGGCCCCTCATCTCAGAAGAGACCTCATCGCTGCAAGCCAAGTTAGATTTAATCTTCTGAGAAGGCTCCTTGGCCAAGGCCTCTGAACTCCTTTTGACTTACTCTAGGATGGAGAAATCTTATACCCTTTCCTCTCTCCCTTCTTCTTAATTTCTTCCTTATACTGTAATTAAACCACCATAAAAATCCCAACCTGACTTGATTATTTCACTGGGATTGAATTTTAATCCCTGGCGACCACTGATATAATATAATCAGTCAACAACCCTAATTTTGCCCTTAACAATATCTAAAATACATTGATAACTTTTTCAAATATACAAAAATATTTGCCATTCTCTAATTGGTAAATCATCAAAAGATATAAACACAGTTTTTGAATGAAGAAATCAATGCTAATTATAATAATGTGAAAAATCTTTTATATCATTTTTGATCAGATAAATCTAAATCCAAAACAACTATAACATATTGTCTCATGCCTATGAGATTGGCTAAAATGAGGGAAAGGAAAATCAAAAATATTGAAGAGAATTTGGAAGAATGGGGATACTAATATCCTGTTGGTGGAATTCTGAACTGATCCATCCATTTTGGAGAGGAATCTGGAATTATATTAAAAAATTTATAAATCTGTGTTTACCTTTTGATCCAAATCAATATTAAGTTTGTTTCCAAAGATATGGAAAAAAGGAAAAGAACCTATGTATTCTAAAATATTTATAGGAGCTTTTTTGTGGTGGCAAAGAATTAGAAACTGAAGAAATATGCATCACTTGGGGAATAGTTGAACAAGTTGCTGTATATGCTCATAATGGAATACTATTATGCCTTAAGAAATGACAAACAAGATGATCACACAACCATATTCTCTCTCTCTCTCTCTCTCTCTCTCTCTCTCTCTCTCTCTCTCTCTCTCACACACACACACACACACACACACACACACACAGACCTGGAAAGCCTTATATGAAGTAATAAAAAGTAAAGTAAGCATTGTATAGGAGAACATTGTACATGGTAACAAAAATAATGTGTTATAATGCTATAAGCAACTATGAATGACAACTATTATAAACAAGGCAAGGATCCAGGACAACTCAAAGGTACTCATGATGAAAAATGATATCCAACCCAAATAGATAATAAGGAAAAAGTCTTGTACAAAAATATTTATAACCATGCTCTTTGTGGTGGCAAAAAATTTGAAAATGAGGGGGTGTTCTGGGGAATGACTGAACAAATTATGGTATCTATTAGTGATGGAATATTATTGTGCTAAAAGGAATAATGAATTGGAGGAATTCCATGGGAACTGAAAAGACCTCCAGGAATTGATGCAGAGTGAAAGGAGCAGAAACAGGAGAACATTATACAAAGAGAAGGATACACTGTGGCACAATTGACTTTTCTACTAGCAGCAATGCAATTACCCAGGACAATCGAGAGGAACTGATGAGAAAGAACACTATCCACATCCAGAGAAAGAACTGTGGGAACAGAAAAGCAGAAGAAAAACATATGATTGATCATGTAGTTCAATATGGATATGATTTGTGTTTTGATGTTAAAAGATCACTCTACAGCAAATATGAATAACAGAGAAATAGGTTTTGAACAATAATACATGTATGACCCAGTGGACTGCTTGTCAACTCTGGAAGGGAGGAGGAAAGAGCATAGTGGGGGGTAGATCATGAATCATGTAACCATGGAAAAATATTCTAAATAAAAGAAGGAAAAATATAAATAAAATATCACTGTGAAAAAATTATATCCACTGCCTTACGAGGAATAATCTGAATGCACATTGAAACATAGTCTTCATTTTATTTCCTCCATGAATTTTTCTCTAGCATAAGGAATATATGTCTTGTTTCACAATATGACAGTAAAATAAGTATTAATATGATAATATAAGTACTACCTATATCATGTTAACTTCCTTCTTGGGGGGGAGAAAGAATTTAAAGTGAGGGGGAAAAAGAATGAAACAGATTTTTAGACATAGTTAATCATATCTATACTTATTTGCCTTTTATGGATTAATTATTTTAGAATTAATGTTAGTATTAGATTTATTTTTTTAATTTTTTATTTTTTTAAAACCCTTACCTTCCATCTTAGAATCAATAATGTGTATTGGTTCCAAGGCAGAGGAGTGGTAAGGACTAGGCAAGGGGGGTTAAGTGACTTGCCCAGGGTCACACAGCTAGGAAGTGTCTGAGGCTAGATTTGAACCTAGGATCTCCCATCTCTGGGCCTGGCTCTCAATCAACTGAGATTAATTGTTTTAGAATTAATGTTACTATTAGATTTTTTTAAATTGTTAACTTACTTCACTGTGATGATACAACCAGTTCGTTGTCTTTTTCTCTATGGTTCTCCCCCAGTCTCCATAATACCAGCTTGTCCTATAGCCTATAGCCTATCTGTATTGAATTGTTTGGCATGTAAAATAAGAATCCAGAATCCTAACTAGCCTAGCCTCAGAAAGAAATCTTTCCCAGGGCAGCTGTCAAAGTAAATCTGAAAAAGTTTTCCTCCTGTTTCAAAAACCCATAATCTTGAGAACTATCTAAAGTCCACCCTATTCTCTTAAGTTTAGGCTTATTTGAACTAGTGATGTATAGAAATAATGCCATAAGTTTGTCAGGCTTTTTTTTTTTTGCCAGATAGATATAACAAGGATACTATCTTGTGATTTGAAACTCTTACTATTTTAACAGAATGATTGTTTTTATTAGTAGTCATGTTAATAACATTAGCAATAATAATATAATAGGCAATTCCCTCAGGATAACATTATTTTCCTATAAGTGATTTTAGGAGTGATAGTGAATGGACCACCAGGATAGAATTATCATAGAGAAAGAAATTTAAATCAGATTCTCATTCTGATTTATTTTTTCACAGCTACCCAACACATTTATTTATTAAGGACCTACTGTCTACCAGCTGCCCCTGTCCAAAGAGGCTTACCTTCTATGTAATATTTTTTTTGTTCAGTGTTTAAATCTGTAATTTTTTTACTCTCTTTTTTTAATTTTATTTGGTCATTTCCAAACATTATTCATTGGAAACAAAGATCATTTTCTTCCCTCTCCCCTCCCCCACCTCTCCCACAGCCGACGTGCAATTCCACTGGGTATCACATGTGTTCTTGATTCAAACCCATTTCCATGTTGTTGGTATTTGCATTAGATTGTTCATTTAGAGTCTCTCCTCAGTCATATCCCCTCCACCCCTGTAGTCAAATAGTTGCTTTTCAAGGGTATTTTTACTCCCACAGTTTATCTTCTGCTTGGGGATAGTGTTTTTTAGATCCCTGCAGAAGTCCATTACCTTTGATTGTTCCACAATGTATCAGGCTCTGTGTTCAATGTTTTCCTGGTTCTTCTCCTTTCGCTCTGCATCACTTCCTGGAGGTTGTTCCAGTCTCCATGGAATTCCTCCACTTTATTATTCCTTTTAGCACAATAGTATTCCATCACCAACATATACCACAATTTGTTCAGCCATTCCCCAATTGAAGGGCATCCCCTCATTTTCCAGTTTTTGGCCACCACAAAGAGTGCAGCTATGAATATTCTTGTACAAGTCTTTTTCCTTATTATCTCTTTGGGGTACAAGCCCAGTAGTGCTATGGCTGGATCAAAGGGCAGACAGTCTTTTATCGCCCTTTGGGCATAGTTCCAAATTGCCCTCCAGAATGGTTGGATTAATTCACAACTCCACCAGCAATGAATTAGTGTCCCTACTTTGCCACATCCCCTCCAGCATTCACTACTTTCCATAGCTGTTATGTTAGCCAATCTGCTAGGTGTGAGGTGATACCTCAGAGTTGTTTTGATTTGCATCTCTCTGATTATAAGAGATGTAGAACACTCTTTCATGTGCTTATTAATAGTTTTGATTTCTTTGGCTGAGAACTGCCTGTTCATGTCCCTTGCCCATTTATCAATTGGAGAATGGCTTGGTTTTTTGTACAATTGATTTAGCTCTTTGTAAATTTGAGTAATTAAACCTTTGTCAGAGGTTTTTATGAAGATTTTTTCCCAATTTGTTGCTACCCTTCTGATTTTAGTTACATTGGTTTTGTTTGTACAAAAACTTTTTAATTTGATGTGGTCAAAATTATTTATTTTACATTTTGTGACTCTTTCTAAGTCTTGCTTGGTTTTAAAACCTTTCCCTTCCCAAAGGTCTAACAGGTATACTATTCTGTGTTCACCTAATTTACTTATAGTTTCCTTCTTTATGTTCAAGTCATTCACCCATTCTGAATTTATCTTGGTGTAGGGTGTGAGGTGTTGATCCAAACCTAATCTCTCCCACACTGTCTTTCAAATTTCCCAGAAGTTTTTATCAAATAATGGATTTTTGTCCCAAAAGCTGGGGTCTTTGGGTTTGTCATAAATTATCTTGCTGAGATCACTTATGCCAAGTCTATTCCACTGATCCTCCTTTCTGTCTCTTAGCCAGTACCAAATTGTTTCGATAACCACTGCTTGATAGTATAGTTTGAGATCTAGGACTGCAAGTCCTCCTTCCTTTGCATTTTTTTTTCATGATTTCCCTGGATATCCTTGATCTTTTGTTCTTTCAAATGTTATTAACTAAAAACATTAGTTATATTTTTTTCTAATTCAATAAGGAAGTTTTCTGGTAGTTCAATGGGTATGGCACTAAATAAGTAAATTAATTTGGGTAGGATTGTCATTTTTATTATGTTAGCTCTTCCTACCCATGAGCAATCAATGTTTTTCCAATTGTTTAGATCTAGTTTTAGCTGTGTGGAAAGTGTTTTATAGTTGTGTTCAAATAGTTCCTGTATTTATTTCGGCAGAGAGATTCCCAAGTATTTTATATTGTGTAGGGTGATTTTAAATGGAATTTCTCTCTCTATTTCTTGCTGCTGAAATGTATTGGAAATATATAGAAATGCTGATGACTTATGCGGGTTTATTTTGTATCCTGCAACTTTGCTAAAGTTGTTGATTATTTTGAGTAACTTTTTGGTTGATTCTCTAGGATTCCTTAAGTAAACCATCATATCGTCTGCAAAGAGTGATAGCTTGGTCTCCTCATTGCCAATTGTAATACCTTCAATTTCCTTTTCTTCTCTAATTGCTACTGCTAGTGTTTCTAGTACAATCTTAAATAATAGAGGTGATAATGGGCATCCTTATTTTACTCCTGATCTTATTGGAAAGGCTTCTAGTTTATCCCCATTGCAGATGATGTTTGCTGATGGTTTTAGATATATACTGTTTATTATTTTTAGGAAAGGCCCTTCTATTCCTATACTATCTAGTGTTTTCAATTGGAATGGGTGTTGTATTTTATCAAAGGCCTTTTCTGCATCTGTTGAGATAATCATGTGATTTTCGTCAGTTTGCTTGTTAATATGGACAATTATGTGGATGGTTTTCCTAATATTGAACCATCCTGGCATTCCTGGTATGAATCCTGCCTGGTCATAGTGGATGACCCTTGTGATGACTTGCTGGAGTCTTTTTGCTAGTATCCTATTTAAGATTTTTGCGTCTATATTCATTAGGGAGATTGGTCTATAGTTTTCTTTCTCTGTTTTTGACCTGCCTGGCTTTGGGATCAGTACCATGTTTGTGTCGTAGAATGAATTTGGTAGAACTCCTTCTTGGCTTATTATGTCAAATAGTTTGTTTAATATTGGGATTAGTTGTTCTTTGAATGTTTGATAGAATTCATTTGTGAATCCATCTGGACCTGGGGAATTTTTCTTAGGGAGTTCTTTGATGGCTTGTTCAATTTCTTTTTCTGAAATGGGGTTGTTAAGGTAATATATTTCTTCCTCTTTTAGTCTAGGCAATTTATATTTTTGTAAGTATTCATCCATATCACCTAGATTGCCATATTTGTTGCCATATAATTGGGCATAATAGTTTTTAATGATTGCCTAAATTTCCTCTTCATTAGAGGTGAGGTCTCCTTTTTCATCTTGGATACTGTCAATTTGGTTTATTTCTTTCCTTTTTTTAATTAGTCTGACTAGTACTTTGTTTATTTTATTTTTTTTTAAAGTGCCAGCTTCTAGTCTTATTTATTAAATCAGTAGTTCTTTGACTTTCAATTTTATTAATTTCTCCTTTGAGTTTTAGGATCTCTAATTTAGTCTTCATCTGAGGATTTTTAATTTGTTCACTTTCTAATTTTTTAATTTGCATGCCCAATTCATTGACCTCTGCCCTTCTTAATTTGTTTCTGTATGAACTCAAGGATATAAATTTCCCCCTGAGTACTGCTTTGGCTGCATCCCATAGGTTTTGAAAGGATGTCTCACCATTGTCATTTTCTTCAATGAAGTTATTAATTGTTTCTATGAATTGTTCTTTAACTAACTGGTTTTGGACAATCATATTGTTTAATTTCCAATTAATTTTCGATTTACCTCTCCATGTTCCCTTACTAATTATTATTTTCATTGCATTGTGATCTGAGAAAGTTGCATTTATTATTTCTGCTCTTTTGCACTTGTTTGCAATGTTTTTATGCCCTAATACATGGTCAATTTTTGTGAATGTACCATGTGCTGCAGAAAAGAAGGTATATTCCTTTTTGTCCATATTTATTTTTCTCCACATGTCTACTAACTCTAATTTTTCCAAGATTTCATTCACTTCTCTTACTTCTTTCTTATTTATTTTTTGGTTTGATTTATCTAGTTTGAATAGAGGAAGGTTCAGGTCTCCCACTAGTATAGTTTTTCTATCTGTTTCATCCTTGAGCTCCTCTAGTTTCTCCTTTAAAAATTTGGATGCTCTGCCATTTGGTGCATACATATTGAGTACAGATATTTCCTCGTTGTCTATATTGCCTTTTATCAGGATGTAATTGCCTTCCCTATCTCTTTTTACTAGATTTATTTTTACTTTGGCTTTGTCGGATATCATGATTGAAACTCCTGCCTTCTTTTTGTCAGTTGATGCCCAATAGATTTGGCTCCACCCTCTTACTTTCACCCTATGTGTTTCTTGTAGACAACATATGGTAGGGTTTTGGACTCTAATCCACTCTGCTATTCACTTACGTTTTATGGGTGAGTTCATTCCATTCACATTCAGAGTTATTATTACTAGCTGTGTATTTCCCAGCATTTTGATTTCTGCTCCTTTTCCTGCCTTTTCTTCTTTCACTATTTCCTTCTACACCAATGTTTGCTTTTGAACAGTCCCCCTTGTTCCCACCCTTATTGCTTCCCTTTCTACCCCCTTCCTATTTATCCCCCCCTTATTTTCCCTATAGTCTTTCTAAAATTAACCCCCTGCTCCCTCCCTCTCTTGTACTGCTTCCCTCCCCACTAGACCGTTTGTTACCCTTCTACTCCCCTATAGGGTGCAAATCTATTCTCTGCCCCAATGGATTGGATTGTTTTCCCCTCTTTGAGTTACTTTCAAATCACATAAAAGTTGAGTATTTCCTGTCTCTGACCTCTTTACCCTTCCAGTGTATTGCTGTTCTACTCCCTCCCACAATGAGCTTCTTTTTGACATATAAATTTACCCCCATTTGTTTTTTTCCTATTTCTTTTAATATTAAGCTATTTTAAGCTCTAGTTACATATATATATATATATATGCATACTTATGCGTATGTATTTTTGCATGCATATATCTATATACCTATTTATGTCTTGTCCTTTCATCCTATACAGTTTGTTGCTGTTCCCTCTAAGTATACTTCTTTTTGCTGCCCAGGTAATAACAGCAGTTTTTAAGAGTTGCCAATGACCTCTTTTTTTATAGGAATACATATCATTTTAACTTATTGAGTCTCTTAAAAATTTTTTTTTGTTTTTCTTTTTTCCCCTCTTTTTTAATTACCTTTTGATGATTCTCTTGAGTTCTGTGCTTGGACATCAAATTTTCTGTTCTGGTCTGGTCTTTTCTTTATGAATTCTTGGAATTCTTCTATTTTGTTGAATGACCATACTTTCCCCTGTAAGAATATAGTCAGCTTTGCTGGGTAGTTGATTCTTGGTTGTAGACCTAGTTCCCTTGCTTTCCAGAATATCGTATTCCATGCCTTTCTTTTTTTCAGTGTGGATGCAGCCAGATCCTGAGTTATCCTCACTGTGGTTTCTTGGTATCTGAATGACTTCTTCTTGGCAGCTTGTAATATCTTTTCTTTGGTCTGATAGTTCTTGAATTTTGCTATAACATTCCTGGGTGTTGTCAGTTGGGGATTAACTATCGGAGGTGATCTGTGGATTCTATCAATCTCCACTTTTCCCTCTTGTTCAAGGATTTCGGGGCAGTTTTCTTTAATAATTTCCTGTAATATAATGTCCAGGATTTTTCTTTCGTCATGGTCTTCTGGTAGGCCAATAATTCTTAAATTGTCTCTCCTTGAATGATTTTCTAAATCCTCTGTTTTGTGAATGAGATGCTTCATATTTTCCTCAATTTTTTCATTCTTTTGGTTTTGTTTTATAGAGTCCTGCTGCCTTGTGAAGTTGCTCAATTCTAATTGTTGTATTCTGGTTCTTAAAGACTGGATTTCATCCTTAGTTTTTTGGTCATCCTTTTCCTTTTGGTCAGATTTTCTTTGGAGGTCATCTTTCATCTTCTTCACCTCATCTTTCATCTCCTTTGCCTCATTTTCCAGTTGGTTGATTTTGGCTTTCACGACACTATTTTCTGTTTCCAGATGACCTATCTTGCTGTTAAAGTTGTCCTCAACCTCTCTTGTGTTTTGAATTGCATTTTGAGTTCTTCCAAAGCCTGTATCCAATTCGCTGGGATTTCTGATTTTTCCTTTGCTGGGTCCTCCCCCTCTGTTTCATTCTTTCTTTGCTCATTACCTGTGCAGAAGCTGTCTATTGTAATTTCTTTCTTCTTTTTCTGTTGTTTGCTCGAGTTTACCCCTTCTTTGCTCCCCGTATTTGACTGTGCTCTTGCTCCTCTCATTTTGTTTTGGTTTTGGGGCTGTCAGTCTCCCCTCTTGGAGCTTTGTCAGATCTCTTGGTACAGTCTCTAGGGGAGGAATGTTAGCTTCCCTGTCCTCTGGAGGCTTTTGATTGGATTGAGTTCAGGTGGGTTGGGCTGTATGTGGTATGAAGCTCTGAGGCTCTGAAGACTCCTGGAAGGCTGGGCCGCCCAGGCTCTCTCCAGTTCTCTCTAGCTGCTTCTCCACTGTTTGCAAGTGTCTTGTTCTGATTGAATTGGGTTCAGCTGGATTGATCTGGTTGTGCCCTGAGGCAAAGGTGAGGCTGGAGCCAGATGGAGGGACCCAGCCACTGTCCCGTTTCTCCTTGGCTTCCTCCCTGCTGTCCATGAGCTCTGGGTTGTGGGGGAGGGGTCCTGGGACCTACCCTCTGCCTTCCCCTTAGTCCTGAGTATTCTCGGATTCCAGCTTTTGGGAGGCGTACCTTTTGATTTGAGTCCAGAAGGAGGGTTCCCCGCTTCTGTCCTGTTGTTCAGCTTGGATTTTGGTGCCCTAGGAGCATTCAGTCTGTATCAGTAAGGAAGGGTCTTCCACAAGGTCTGAACTTTTGCTGCTTGCTAAGCTCCCATCTTGACTCTGCCCCCATAAGCAACAACCAAAAAAACACCAAACCAAAAATCCAAACCTACAAGATTGAATAATTAAATTTTCATGAAAATTTCAGTGTACCTGCTCATCCTCTGCACTCTCATTCAGATGCTTTTGATATTTTAGTATGGGGGCTTCTGGATTTAAAAGTCTTTCTGCTGTTTCAAACACTTTGAGTAAGATGAGTGATGAGGAGTCTTCCTCCATAACACCAACTCAAGGGTCACTGACTTCTGCTTGCTATTTCCTTCCAGGTCTGTATCATCTAAATTACCTCTTGACACAGGGCAGAAGGGGTTTATTTGGATTTTTATATTACTAATTTAAATTGGAAAAGTTATGAGAAAAGAAAATATTAAAATATTACAAAGTATTGAAATGTTAAAAATTAGTCAGAATACCACTTTATTGTGTTCTTATATTTTTTTATATAACAGTGGAAATAAAACTTCAAGTAATAAAACTAGAATTTTAAACTTTGAATGTAATGCATGTTGTTGATTTGAGTATGATTGGTTATTAGGGTACAGGGAACTGGCAAGTTCCATGATATTCATAATATACAAAGATTAAACTTGTATCAGGCATGACTGCCATCTTGTGGAGACATCCTAGAATAGAGGAAGGGTCCCAGTATCCTTAATGGAGAGATTTTACTTCCCTCCAGAAGTTGCTGAGGTTTTACTATTCCATGTCAGTTGCCAATTTCATTCTAGGCAAAAGAACTGAAACAGTATGTAATTCAGCACCATAACTTGTGTGAATAGGCCTATAAACCCATCTCTGGGTTATCTATCAGAGTGAATAAAAAATAATTTCTCTTACTTAACTTTAACAGTATGTCCATTGTACAACAGAAAAACAAAGGCTACACAACACTTAGAAATGCTTTTGTTAAATAAATTAAGTGCTCAATACAGTAAAGATTTTCTTTAAATTAATAGAGATAATCAAATATTTACCAGTACAATAGTACAATGTGACAAAATTAAAACAAAAAAGAAAGACATAAAATCTTTATTAGGAGGCATAATAAACGAAAAGGAAAATGTTGAGGGGGGAAATGTAAGCACAACATTTACATGCCAAACTTAGAAAAGACATGAAAGTATATCAATGGCAGGGTTAATCCAAAGAATGGAGGGAGTATTCTTTTGTGCACACACATATACACACACACTTTATTTTAACCTCTACTGACAGGTATTCCAAATATGAAAAGTGAACATATGAGACACAATATAACTTTTTTGAAAGACTAAGAATTACAAAGTTTCTAGTACTTCTTTGTGTATTTGAAAACTTCCATTATTTACCAATAACGATCCCAAATTTTGTACATGTAAAGTAAATTTTAATATATTGGGGCCCAATTTACCTGTAAATGGTCCTTTAGAGATTTCCTTTCTGAATATATGACATTATTTCTTATTAATACTTTTAGCTACATAGTTGTAGAAAGTATTTATGTTTTTTGTGCTTTTTCCATTTTGTATCACTTGGTATTTAAAAATTTCTTTGAGTTGTTCATAATGGCCACTTTTCATAGCTCAATAATATTCAAATTATGCTTATTTACTATAATTTGTTCAGACAATGTCATATCATTGGAATTTTTTCTTTTTTTCTTTTTTTTTTTTTGCTATTGGGAAGAGTACTTCAAGGAATACTTTGGTAAAGATAGTTTTTCCCCTCCAGTGAATAATATTTTTGTGGAATAGCTCTAGTCATTGAACTATTTGTACTAAAATATTCATTAGGGTTTGTTGTTTTTCCCAGTCTTGCTTCATTTTTATTCCATATGTTTTGTTTGAAATAATAAATTAATTACAGTTCACCCACAAATTGACATTAACATTAAGGTTCCAAATATATTTTATCTGTACACATACGAATTGCCCTATTATGCTTGTATGGCAGGAATAACAATGAATTCTAACATAATACGTTTTAATGTTATGTATCATATAATTATTTTATATTTTTAATAAAAACACAATGCTGATTTAAAGACTTTAAAATTTTAGTATGATTTTTGTGGTATAGCTAAATAGATTAACATAAGAGTTTATTAAAATTTTATTTATTTAATTAATTTAGAATATTTTTCCAAAGTTATATAATTCATGGTCTTTCTCTCCTCTCTTCCCTCCCTTCTCCTGTAGCCGATGAGCAATTCCACTGGTTTTACATGTATCATTGCTCAAAAACTATTTCCATGTTATTCCTATTTGTAGTAGAATGATCTTTTAACATTAAAACCTTAATTATATTCTTATTGAATTACATGATCAATCACATGTTTTTCTTCTGTGTTTCTACTCCCACAATTCTTTCTCTGGATATGGATAGCATTCTTTCTTATAAATCCCTCAGAATTATCCTGGATCATTGCATTGCTGCTAGTAGAGAAGTCCATTACATTCAATTGTGCCACAATATATCAGTCTCTGTGTACAATTGAACATTTAAAAAAAAAGTTTTAAAAACTGTTTTTATTAAAACATCAAATTAATTTTTTAAAATTTGAGAAATAAAATTTATTAATATCCAATTCCTAAATTTAAAAAAAATCTAAAAGGCTTATTTTATTAGAATGATAGGAAAAGATAGAAAGTCCCTTGATTTAATCTCAACTGCTTAATTTATTTATAAATCAATTGAGTGATAATCCCCAACACCAAAGAGGAATGAAATAGGAGTGGCTGGAATTTAATGACTTAGGTATCATTAGGAATCAAAAAAGAAATCTTTATTTTGTACATATAAACATTTGGATAATACTACAAAGCTAAAATGTGTTCTAGTGATTAGGTAGGGTGACATATCAGATGCTGAAACATACCTAATTATTAGAATAAGCATCAAAATTGTTTGCATTACTTAAAGTGAAAATTTAAAATAATTATCCCAATATTAATAAGAATAAAAACTAGCATTTATGTAACACTTTTAATTGTGAAACAATTTATAAATATTGTCGCAGTATATCCTTATAATCCTGGGAGGCAATTATTATTACCCTCATTTTACTGATGATGAGACTGAGCCAGAGTTTAAATGACTGTAGAGCTACACTGGTAACTAGTAAGTATATTAGCCTAGACTTGAATTCAGAAAAACCTGTTTTGAGACAGAGCATTTTATATACTATATCATCCAGTTGTTTTATGAAAAAGGAGGAAAAAGACACAATGTTATAAAGTACTTCATATTGTTTCTTTTTCATGTTATTCACTTTAAATTAATAGAGTTCTTCATTTACATGCACCTTTACATTTTCTGAGTAACTGTTTTTCATGAAAATATACATCTTGAATTTCTTCAGTTATTTATCAATGCAATTTGTTTTGACTATTTAGTAAATGTAGTTTCAACTAAATTCAGTTCAATAAACATATTAAGTACCTAGTATATGCTAAATTTTGGTAAGGAAACAAAACCAAAAGTCTTTAAAAATAATTCTTAGTTTCTTGTCATGGAGTTAATATTAAATATCAATTCTAATGTAGTGATTTGCCTAAAGTCACACAGATAGGAAGCATCTGAGTCCAGATTTGAATCCACATTCTCCTGTCTCCAAATTCAATTCTCTATATATAGTCCTTTAAAGGAATGCTGCCTTTTAGTTGGGGAATATAATTTATATTTATATGTCATATATAAATATAATATATAAATATAATATAATTTATAGAATATAATGTAATATATGATATATGTATAATATAAACATGTACATATAATAATTTATTCTTACATATAATATATTTAAAAACAACATATATACAAAGTATGCAGAAAGTATTTTAAAGTCATTTTAAGAATGAGAGAGTACCAAGATAGGAATGGTGGAGTCAGGAAAGGCATCATGTAGGAGTTAGCATGTAAGTTGTGCTTTTAAGAAAGCTAACAAAATCCTGAGGCAGAGTTGAGAAAGATCAATTTAATATGGAGGACCACATTTACTAAAGCATTAAGGTGAGAGATAGAATGTCAGATATAAGAAAAGTCTGTTGGAAAACAGAGTGCTTAAGGGGAAGTAATAATATGCTGTTTTGGAAGAAAGAAAGGAAGGAAGGAAAGAAACAAATATTTTTAAATGCTTATTACATATCAGGCACCACTGCAGTAAGCAGTAATTTATAACTAATAAATATTTTCTCATTTGAGCTTCACAGTAACCCTGAGAGGTGGTAGATGCAATTATTATTCTCATTTTATCACTGGGCAAACTGATTTTTAGATATTGTATTACAGTGTTCATGTCTGCTGCCTTGTCAGAGTGGTCTGGAGAATTATGATGTTGCTTTTTCTCTGTGTTAATTATGCTATGTTGCTGTTTTAAGGATTTGTTATCCTTGCTTGATTTTGTAATCCCTAGATCTATCCTACCTGCTAGAGAGTTCTCTAAAAATGATCTAATTTGTTCCTTGCTTTTATCTATGCAGTTTTGTATGCCCCCTTGTGAATCAAAAATGTCATGTTTTACTTCTGCAATACTATTTCTCATTTCTTCTTGCATTTCAATTATAGACTTCTGCTTTGCACTCATGTTGTTTCCCATACTCTTCTTCATGTATGTCCCCCCACCATTGAATTTTTCTCCCTCTCTTTCCCATCCCCTTTTCTCCATTCTTTAGTTATGTTTTCAAGTTTCCTCTTTGAGGTACCTCCCAAAATTTTTTTATTGTTTTCCTCTTTGTGTGCTAATTGTAGCAATAACCTGACTTCATGCTGTGTAATGACTGACCTTCGATACTACCTCAGAGTAATGAGACTTAGCCCCTTGGGAAATTGCAGCTTGCATCAATTTTAATCCAATGTCCCTTTTTCCCTAAGCCTGCAGTGATTACAACATGCTTCCCCATTGGTCTGTTGCTTTCCATAGGATCTGTTAGTATATATTCTGCCCTGTGAGTAGGTATTCTGGTATCTCCCTCCTTTGTTTTGTCCTTGTTCATATTTTTGTTTTTGTGGGCAGTTTCTCATTTTGTGACCTATTCTCAAGCATAAAAACCATCTCCTAGTGTCCTTCTGCCCCCTTTGCTGGTACTATGGGATCTGTCTATTAAAAGTTTTTATTGTGGCCAAGTTCTTCACCTCCTCTATCTCTTTTTGTTTGAGTGTTTGTTTCAGTGGTGTCCTGCAATTTCTTTTGTAGCTCATCCTTTTCCCTTTCCTGCTCCAATTGGTTCTCATGCAGATATGTGGCTGTGTCCCTGAGTTTGTTAAGGGAAATTGAATCATATATTTAGGGAAGTAATTCCTAAAGAAGTCCTTCAACTGTTTATCAGAACCCCATAAAAATTGCCTCCTGACATGTGCCAAAGACTCCTACGAGTCAAGATTAAAACCCATTAAGCCTTCAACATTTTATAATGATCAATCAATAAAATTCAAAGGATGTTCTTTTTTTTTCTTGTTGCAGCCTTTCAAACTTCCCCCAAGCATTGAATCATTTGGACAGCTGTTTGATCACCTGCAACAAATCTTCACAGCATATCTTCAGATAACTCATGCTCAGGGGGTTAGCAAAATCAAAGTCTTCATAGGATTCTGGCCAGCTGGTAAGGGAGGAATTCTGTCTGGTCCTAGCAATGAAATTCTTATTTTCTTGGGGGGTAAAAAGCTCCCCCAAAAGGATCTCAACATCCCAAAAATCTGGCTCATACAATCTGAAAGCTCTTTTTAGTTCTTTTAAACCTCAGTGGGGTTCAGAAATACATTTTGGTATTTTCTTATGCAGTGAGTCCAAGTCTTGTGTGGTAAAAGACTTGTAGATCTTTGCATGTAAAATGCCAGAGTTATCAGTCAGCTTTGCCACATCTCAGAGAGGCATGATCTTATGGGCTCCCAAGGTACTATCAGATGAAGTATTGCCTTGTGCTTCAGTTGTGCCTGTCATGGTATTCACCCTTACTGACCCTAGATCTGTACCCTTAGTTGTCTTAGAGTCCTTGTCCATGTCAGTGTTTACAATCACATCTTCTTTAGTCACTTCCCCAGTCACCACAAGTTTCTCCTTTCCCATATTCTCCTGATTTTTTGATTACTTATTCCTGACAAATTTCAGTTGGAATGGGTATCTGTTCAAATAATGTCTCCAGTCTATTGTCAAGGACCATTGTATTAACAGCTTTCTTCTGCATGATGATGTTAGCTCCAAATTTGATGTAATTCAATGCCTGTACCACTGCCATGAAAACTACATATATTTGAGGTAGAGTGTTCCAGAGAAAGGACATATGAAAACGTATCTGGGTTCAAGAAATTGTCATGTTTATCACAGTACCAATAATATTCTCTTTCATTCCTGATATTGTGTTGTATATCACACAATATTCCCAGAAAACCATTAAAAACCCCATCAAAGTTGCCTAGAATAATAGCTACAAAATCCTTTTTATATAATCCCTTCTGTTGTTCCCACTTGTATTGCCTCACTTAGCTAACAAGATGTCAGATACTAAGTGCTTATTGTCTTATAGATGTTTCTTAACAATGGCTACTCTGCTCTGGGGCTCTAACTGTTGACATTTGACAGTTGAAAATGTCTGCTGTCAGACTTCTGGGTTTGTCTTAGAGGGTTTGTTCTTTATAGGAATTAAGATATCTGATCCTATATACTGGGTGTTATTTTACTGTCCCTTAATATGTCTATTTTCCCCTTTGAGTTACAACTATGTTTGTGACTGTTGATAATGGTAGATCTTTTTCCTGGGGTGCCACTTGTATTAGAGGATTGATTTGAGTATAATGGAGAAAGTGTTGATGATAAATGTCCAGAAAGTAGAAAGAGGGTGAGATTGATTCCTTCCTTCAGCCTTCTTCAAATATGTCTCACCACTAACCCTGCCTTTACTCCCCTCTAATAACTGATTTAGTAGGTGAACCTCTTCCTTTGGGGAAAGAGAGAGAAATCAGCTCTCTCCCTCTTCCACTATGACAAGGAAGTCAATTTAGGATAACTGACAATTTTATTCTAACAATTGTGGTTAGGGATAAAATAATAACTGGTCTCTGAGAGGTTCAGATTTTGCGACCCCTGGTCTTTTGTCACAGCAAAGACAATGTTCAGACCCAGGGTGTCACAGGAGCATTGTGAGATCTTGTTATGCTGTTCTTATTCTTCTCAGGTTTCTGCCACACTTCTTGGTATCTTGGGTGGGGGGGATGGTGATTAAGTTCAATGAAGGATTTTGTAATAGCTCAGGATATAGTCTCTGATCAGACTGTCACCTTTGCTGTCTCAAGATAGAGAGAGATCAACTGCCTCTCCTGGAATCTCCTCTTTCCTCAAGATTCCAAGGCTTCTCAACCATCCCCTGCTGTGCATAGAAACCTTTGTATTTCTTCCAGACTCTGTCATTCAAAGTCTCTGGATTATTCTTCTATCACAATATCTATAAATATGTATACATATATTATATGTTTCCATATTTTGTATAATTATTTGAATATATTATATATTCTTGCATATATTTTGTAGATAGGGAAACACAAAAGATTTTTTGAATAGGGAAGGAATTGGAATATTATCGCAGGTGAGTCAAAGGTGAATTAGAGAAGAGAGAGACTTAAAAGCAAAAAAAAATTAGGAAACTTTTGCAGTAGTCGAGGACTTGAGATAGGACACTGAATTTGTATGAGTTGAAAAAGGTACAGATGAAAATGCTGTTGTAGAAGCAATATTGATGACATTTAGATAATAAATGTATATGGAAAGTGAGGGAGAGGTGAGAGTCAAAGATGGCACTGAGTTTATTGACTTAAGTGATTAGACTGATTTTGGAAACTTCAAAAGAAATATGGAATTTAAAGAAAGTTTTGAATAAAATAATGTTATGAGTTCTCTTTTAAACATATTGAGCTTAAGACTCTTATAGACTATCCAGATGGAATAATCTAGCAGGCAGTTGGAATGGAGTTAAATTCATCAGCATAGAAAGAATAACTGAACTCATAGAAGTTCATGAGATCATCCAAGGAGAGAGTATAGAGAGGAGAAAACAGGATTCAGAAAAGAAAGTAGGGAGCAGAACCATAATAATTACTCAGCTAAAGAGGAACAAAGTACAACAAAAAGAAATAGTAAGGTAGGAAGAAAACCAAGAGAGAAAATGAATTATGAATAATGTGTATATATATATATGTGTGTGTATATATAATTTGATCATAGTAAAGTACCTTCTGTAATATTAAAATTAATATCCAATAACTCCAAGTATTATATTTTATAAGATTTATTGATAATCACTTGAAGTAAAAGAAATAAAAAGAACAAAAGTAAAAGCCTGAGGAAAGAAAGCTCTCCCAATTGTGTTAGTAGGAAAAGAGAGAGAGGGAAGGGGTCACACATAAGCTTTATCTCCAAAACATAAGGATGTAATGTGAGAAGAAACATGGGAAGCTTGGATTTAGAGTAGTGGGGAGCAGATTCTAATTACACAATCCCCACTGTGATTGCATTGGGAAATGAGCTTGTAGAAGTCTCCCAGATGTATATGCCTTGTTTCCCCAGTGAATCAGTACACATAACCAGCTTATTTTTCTATATATCTCTAACTATTGGTAATTCAATATTGTAGTTTCTAAGGGAAAATTACAATAATTTGTGGATAAGAGGGACATAAAAGAGAAACAGAACAAATCCAATATTAGGTATATTGACAGAAAGCCAATTAGGGGGCAGTCCCCTTTGGCATAGGAATGTACATTCAAAATAAATGCATTTTAACCCCCCCCCCCCCAGTTCAATCTATTATATCCCGAAGTTCATTCTGGATCTTTTGGTGCAGTGTGTGGTTTCTGAAGGTATCTTCATGGTGCCTTCTCCAAACAGTTCACTTTTTGGATTCAGGGAGGTAGCAAGTTTCTTATCCTAAAATTATACTCAAACAGGAAAAATGTTTATAAATCTAGAATTTTATGACAATAATACAATCCCATCTGAGGAGGATGCTGATCAACACACAGATCACCCTGGGATACATGGCTGCATTATAAGGTACGTGGGTCAATTATCAAAAGAAAATCAAAACCATAAAAAATCCCAAATAAATGAGAAAAAAGTAACTTATGGATGAAACCTAAAATATCAAAGTCTCATGTATAAAAATTCAAAAGTGAAGAAAAATAAGTTTATAACAGGTCCTTGAATCAAGGCCTGATTAAAGTGATTTATACCCCACAAGCCTGGATTAGCACTTAAAGCAATGTAGCACTTACAGGCCAGGTCTACAGAAAATTGCCATATCATAAAAGAGAGAGAAAAGGGACTAGATTTTGAAGTAGATGGGAAATAACATTCCCTGGTCTGACTTTACCTTTGCTATCAGGGATAGGGGAGCCAAAATGGCAGCCAAACTGAGGTATTTGGTAGAGGTCTGGATCTAGCACAAGAGAATCCTGTATCTGATGTTTTCAAATAGCTGCTTCATCGAACCCCAAAATAAGTTCAAGTCCCCTGTCCTGGCACAGAATTTCTTAAATTCCACAGGGATTGGCTGATCTCCTTGATCTTGTGCTCTTTGGAAGCCTGGGTCCAGTGGCACAAAAAGTTAAAGTCGTTACACTGGAGACTTCCTCAGCTGCATTGGATCACTGTGTTGTCTTTTGTGCTCCATCACACCCTAAGCACTCCACAGTGCCTTGCTGCATTGCCATCTCAGCCGTTGAACCTTCTTGTTGGTTTCTTCTGTCTGTTCTGCCGAGGCACTCTTCACATGCTGGGTGAGGAAGGCCCTGGTTCACCAGGGGTCGACGTCGACCCGATGGCTACCCTCACAAGGTTTAGCCAGCCTGTCGAAGCCGTTGCCCGGAGTGTGGCCGCTGCCACATGCTAGCAGCTACTAGGAGCCACAAGTGAGAGCTGGGTGTCAGGTGAGGGTCAGTGGCTGGAGAGCTGCCCTAGAAGGGCACGACAAGCCCTCCATACCAGAGATATTACCCCTCCCTGAGCACCTGGTTTATTTTTATTTTGATAATTTAATTTCTTTCTCTCCTTGGTAGGAGGTTAGCTAGCTATGTGAGGGGATGTCCATAGTAGTTTTTAGAGTGTGGTCCAGGTAACCCTGGATGTCTCAGATATCCTTTCGTGGGTTCCCCAAGTTCAACACAATTTTCATAATAATACTAAGTTGTTATTTAATCATCAAAATCATCCATTTTCCAATTATACAGTTGTGTGAGGACAGATTTTTTCATGTACTTCAACCAAGACAAATTGCAATAAATTAAATATAGAAGCAAATATGAGAATACATCTGTCTTCTATTAAGTCAGATATTAAAGAGACATGTAAAAATATGCAAATTCATGCCACTCTTCTCACTGATTTTTTGTTTTAAAATATATTTTAAATAAAATTACATTATTTATGTTAACATATATTTAGCTTTTTATTGTTTTAATTAATAAATATTATAATTATTCATTTCTAATATAGTAAACCTTGGTAGATATAACCCACGCAAACTAAGCTCTTTCAGGTATTCAATAATTTTTAAGAGTACAGCGGGACAGTGTGAAGAGGGGGAGTAGACATAAAACTTCTCTCCATACTCTCCTAAAACCCCCACAAACAATAAAAGATAACTCCATGGAACCAATGGTAAAAGCAGGAAAACCAGATAAGAATAAGCCAAAGATAACTAGGGAAAAGGTCTTTGACTTTTCTGGTCTCAATCTCACCAGATAGTTCAAACTCTATGGACCAAGCAACACAGAACTAGCAATCACCAGTCCCTGAGGACAGAAGCTGTAGACTCATTTTTTCTGCTGGACCTGTAAGCTTACATCTTCTGAGTAGATACCAGTGGAGTCAATATGCAGCAAACTTTGCTTGGCTGTGTGAACTGCTGCCTTGGCCCCAGAGATCTCTACTCACACCACCAGGGATCTGACTTGACCAGGGAAAGATTTCAGGGGCCCAGGTGCACAGACCAGATACCTACTCTATCCCAGGCTATAGCATCTGGAGAGGAAGAGTGAAAAGAGCATACAACATTGAGTATAGTTGCTGATGGGCTAGGGGTCTCTCAGCTATGGTAAGCCTCAGGGGAGTGGAGTCCTTAACTGCCACCACAAGGGGGAGATAAGCTGTCTGCTGGCAGGGGCAGAACTTTAGTGAGAAGGAGGGGGCTCTGATTGGAGCATTTGAGGTCAGTTACAGAGTAGGGCTTGAGCAGCAGGACCAGGGAGAATATTTGACCCTGAATTACAAATATTGGAAGAACTAAAGTGGGCCCAGGAAACAACAAACAAAAAATCCTGAAACATGACGCATCATCCCCCACACCTTAGGAACCTTATGACTCTAACATCAAGTCAATAATTAAGCCTATTGGCCTGGCTGCTAAAATAAAAGAAAATGAGTAAGCAAAGAAGAAAGAACCCAACTATTTTTTTGAAAATTTTATTTAATTAGTTGATTTTAGAATATTTTTCCATGGGTTACAAGATTCATGTTCTTTCCCTTTTCTCTCCCTTACCCTCTCCTGTAACTGGCTCGCAATTACACTGATTTTAGCATGTGTCATTGTTCAAGACCTATTTCCATATTATTAATATTTGAACCAGGATGATCATTTAGAGTCTACATCCCCAATCATATTCCCATCTACCCATGTGATCAAGCAGTTGTTTTTCTTTTGTGTTTCTATTCCCAGGAGAACCCAACTATTAAGAGCTATTACGGGTTCAGAGAAAACCTCTATTCAAAATCAAATTCAAGGACAATGAAATAAATAAAAACACCTTCTTCTAAAACAACAATGAAAAATGTTAAATGATAACAAGCTAAAAAAAAAAAGCTTTGAGGAGAGTTTGAAAAAGACCTCAAAAACCAAATTAGAGAGGTTGAGAAAAATTAGGAAAATAATGCAAGAAAATTAAGAAAATGATGAAAGATCATCTGAATGGGAAAAAAAAAGATCCAGAAACTCACAGAAGAAAATAATTTATTAAGAACTAGACCTGGACAAAGACAACTTTTTTTAATGAAGAAATATTTCTTTGGGAACTGCTTATGTGAACTATTCTAAGTTTTAGGAACATGTGGTTTTAGATCTTAGGATTAATGATTTCCTAAGGCAACAAGAAAGGACAAAACAAAATAACAAGAATAAAATAATAGGATAGAATATGAAAAATCTTATTTAAAAACACTGACCTGGAAATCTGATTAAGTAGAAACAATATAAGAATAGCTAGACTCCTGAAAAGTTATGAGGAAAAAAAAATTTAGATACCACCATACTCCATACTCCAAGATATCATTAAGGGAAATTGTCCAGAAATTCTGGATCTAAAAGGCAAAGTAGAAATGGAAAGAATTCATCAGTAACCAGCACAAAGAGATCCCTAGATGAAAATTCATAGGGGCATCATTGCTGAGTTCATAGTTCTCTGGTTAAGGATAAAATATTACAAGTAACAGCAGCAACAACAAAAACCAATTTAAATCTCGAGGACATACCATCAGAATAACATAAGACTTAGCAACCTTGACATTAAAAGAAGGAAGGACATGGAATGCAGTATTGTTAAGAGCAAGGAACTGGATTTAAAACCAAGTATAACATTCTTAGAAAAGCTGAGTATAATTACCCCAGAGGAAAAATAAATATTTAATGAACTAATGGAGTTTAAACTCTTCTGGGTGAAAAACCTAGAACTCAGCAGAAAATCTGAACTGTACAAAACTTAAGAAGGTAAATATGAAATATGAATTAAGGGGGACGAAGAAGGTCAAATTGTTTACTTCTTATATGGGAAAATGCCATCTATTTCCCATGAAGAAGGACAGTATTACCTCGGTAGTTAGAGATAGAAGTCTTGAGGTTGACTTGAATATAATGGAATGAGCTAAAAATAATATGAAATAGATCAGGAAGAGGTAAAATGGAAAGATCATCTTTTATAAAAGAGGAAGGGTAGAAGAACTGTCATAGAGAACAAAGGGAAAGGGTGGAACATGCTAGAATCTAACTCATCAGATCTAGGTTAAAGAGAGAACAGCATATACAATTGGAAAGGTAATAGTCCTCTTAATGTACAGAGAAACAGAAAGACAAAAGACTAAGAGACCAAGAGAAAGGAAGATAGATTAAGAGAAAAGAAGGCAAGAGGATAAGAAAAAGGAGGGATACCTAGAGGGGAGTACATATCAAGAAAAAAGGGGGGTAAGGTGAGGTGATAATGGAGGGACTCTGAAGACATAATAAGGGAGAGATTTTTAGAATGGAACTCATATCAAGAAATAGAAGGGAAGATGGGGGAAAAGATAAAAGACTCATCTAATCTCTACCAAATTACCCTCTAAAAAAATATGATATAAAACCTCAAAACGAATTCTGGAGCAGCATAAGCCACAAAACATGGAGTGAAATAATTTTTCAGCCCAAAACAAATTAGAAGGCTAACAAGAAAGATCTAGGGTACCAGGGTGGAATCAGTATGCCAAGGCAGGCCCCACTAAGATTACATGTCCTGGGAGCAACTGAATCAGCAGCAAAAGTTTTGGGAGCTATTAGCCACAGATGGTAAGGAGGGGGCAGACAATTGCTCAGAAGCAGAATACAGGGTTCCGTTTGCTGACTTTGGGTACAAGACTCTTGCCACATTGTGCAGTTGCAGAACCAGGTCATAATTTGGGGGTACAGTCTCAAAATGTGGAGAAGTAGTAATACATACCAATGTTTTGCAGCCATAGAAGAGCAAGGGAAACTGGTCACAGTGAAAAAGAAAAAGTAATAGGGAAAGGCCAAGCTGGATGAATAGTGAAAATTCACCTAGGAAACTTTCCTTGGGCCAGCGAATGTAAAACCCTGAGAGACTCTCTTTAGAAAAGTACACCACAAAATATAAAATCAATAATTTTGATTACATCAAATTAAAAAGGTTTTGTACAAACAAAACTAATGCATCCAAAATTAGAAGGGAAGCAACAAATTGGGAAACAATCTTACAAAAATCTCTGACAAAGGTCTAATTACTCAAATTTATAAAGAGCTAAATCAATTGTACAAAAAATCAAGCTATTCTCCAATTGATAAATGGGCAAAGGACATGAATAGTCCATGTTCAGTTAAAGAAATCAAAACTATTAATAAGCACATGAAAAAGTGTTCTAAATCTCTTATAATCAGAGAGATGCAAATCAAAACAACTCTGAGGTATCACCTCACACCTAGCAGATTGGCTAACATGACAGCAATGGAAATTATGAATGCTGGAGGGGATGTGGCAAAGTCCGGACATTAATGCATTGCTGGTGGAGTTGTGAATTGATCCAACCATTCTGGAGGGCAATTTGGAACTATACCCAAATGATGCTAAAAGACTTTTGATCCAGCCATAACACTACTGGGTTTGTACCCCAAAGAGATAATTAGGAAAAGGACTTGTGCATGAATATTCATAGCTATGCTCTTTGTGGTGGCCAAAAATTGGAAAATGAGGGGATGTCCTTCAATTGGGGAATGGCTGAACAAACTGTGGTATATGTTGGTGATGGAATACTATTGCGCTCAAAGGAATAATAAAGTGTAGGAATTCCATGGAAACTGGGATGACCTCCAGGAACTGATGCAGAGCGAAAGGAGCAGAACCAGGAGAACATTGTACACAGACACTGATACACTGTGGTACAATCGTACGTAATGGACTTCTCCATTAGTGGAAATGCAGTGATCCCGAACAACTTGGAGGGATCTATGAGATAGAACACTATTCACATTCAGAGGAAAAACTGTGGAAGTAGAAACATAGAAGAAAAACAACTGCTTGGTTACATGGGTCGAGGGGATATGGTTGGGGATGTAGACTGTAAATGAACATCCTAATGCAAACACCAACAACATGGAAATAGGTTTTGATCAAGGACACATGTAATACCCAATGAAATTGTGTGTCAGATATGAGAAGGGCGGGAGAGGGGAGGAAAATAATGATTATTGTAACCAAGGAATAATGTTCTGAATTGACTAAATAAATTTTTACAAAAAGAAAAAAAATAGAAATAAGTAAGAGGGGCAGCTAGGTGGCTCAGTGGATTAAGGTCAGGTCCAGAGATGGGAGCTCCTGGATTTAAATCTGGGCTCATTTCCTAGCAGTGTGACTCAGGGCAAGTTACTTAATCTTGATTGCCTAGCCCTTACCCCTCCTGCTTTGGAACCAACATACAGTATTGATTCCAAGATGGAAGATAAGGGTTAAAAAAAAGAAATCATTGAGGAAAATTGCCTTGATATTCTAGAACCAGAAGGTAAAATAAGAAAAAAAAAAGAACCCACAAATCACCTTCTGAAAGAGATCTCAAAAAGATGAGTCCCAGAAATATTATAGGCAAATTCCAAAACTCCCAGGTCAAGGAGAAAGCCATTAAGGAATAATTCAAGTATTATGTAAACACAATGAGAACAACACAAGATCTAGCCGTTTCTACATTAAAGGATTGGAGGATATGGAATGTATTGCAGAGGGCAAAGGAGCTAGGACTGCAACCAAGAATCACTTATCCAGGAAAACTGAGCATAATCCTTCAGATGAAAAAAAAATTGGGTGTTCTGTGAAATAGAGGGCTTTTGATGAAAAGACCAGAGCTGAATGGAAAATTTGACCCTCCAATATAAGACTCAAGAGAAGCATAAAAAAGTAAACTGGAAAGAGAAATTAAAAAATGTCCAATAAGAAAAAAACAACAACTATATACATCCCTAAGAGGAGAGATGATTCTTGTAACTCCCGAGAATTTTAAAATTATGAATTATGGCAATTAGAAAAAGTATACATACACAGAGTATTAGGGTGTGAGATGAATATGATGGGATGATGTAAAGAATAAAATTAAATTAAGGCATAAGAATGAGAAATGCATTGGTAGGAGGAATGGGGGAAATAGAATGGGGTAAATTATTGCACATAAAAGAGGTATGAAAGAGTGGAAGGGAAGACAGGGAAGTAGGAAGGGAGGATATGAACCTACTCTCTTAGGAACTGGTTCAATGATAGAAGAACATATAGAATTAATTGGGTATATAAATATAGTTTATCCTACAGGAAAATAGGAGGGGAAGGGGATAAGAGAAGGGAAGCAGGGCTGGTAGAAATGAGAGCAAATTGAGGGAGATTGTAGTCAGAAACTAAACAGGAGAAAATAGGATAGGGATTAATGCACAAAAATCATATTGGTACAAGAATTTTTTTACAAGTCTCTTGAAAGGAACAATTGCCTACACAAAAGAATCTTCAACACCATCTTAATGTAGCAAAGTCTCTTTTATTTCATCCTTATGAGGGTGGGTACTCATAAGCCAGTGCTACAAGTGTTACAGCCAATTAACTATTATATGAAAAAATGTTCTAAACTCCTTTTGATTAGAGAAATGCAAATCAAAACAATTAAGAGGTAGCACCTTACACCTAGCAGGTTGGCCAATATGACAGTAAAGAAAATAATGTTGGAGGGGATGTGACAAAATTGTGAAATTATGTATTGCTGGTGGAGTTGTGAATTAATCCAACTATTCTGGAAGGTAATTTGGAATTATGCCCAAAGGGCTTTAAAAAGATGAATGTCTTTTGATCCAGAAATATCAGTACTTGGTTTGTATCCTAAAAAGATAATAATAAAAATGTTTGTACACAAATATTCATAGCTGCACTCTTTGTGGTGGCAAAGAATTAGAAAATGAGGGGATGCCCCTTGATTGGGGAATGGCTGAACAATTTGTGGTATTTGATGATGATGGAATCTACTGTGCTGTAAGGAATGATGAACTGGAGGATTTCTATATGAACTAGAAGAATCTGCAGGAACTGATGCAGAGTGAAATGAGTAGAACCAAGAGAACATTATACACCAAAATTAAAACATTGTGGAACAATACTATGTAATAGACTTTTCTAACACAAGACAATCCCAAGGAACTTATAAGAAAGAATACTATCCACATTGAGAGAAAGAATTGTGGGAGTAGAAACACAGTAGAAAAACAAATGTTAAGACATTTGTTTATATGGCTACATGATTTGGGGTTTTTATTTTAAAAGATTGCTTTATTGCAAAAATTAATAATACAGAAATAGATATAAGTGATAACATTTATATAACCCAGTGTAAGTGCTTATTGGATCTGGAAAGAGGGAGGGAAGAAGGTAGGGAAAGAAAAATAAATATATAAACATGAAAGATATTTCAAAAAGAAAAAATAGCACAATATTATATTTTATTACAATACTATACCACTTGTTCAGCCATTCCCCAACTTATATTCATCTTTTTTAATTTCCAATTTTTTTGTCACCACAAAAAAGCCACCACAGGTATTTTGGGCATATTGGTCCTTTCTTTTCTTTTAGATCTTTTTGGGATACAGACACAGTAATAGTATTGTTGAGTCAAAGGATATGCACAGTTTTGTAGCCATTTGACACACCCAAATTATTCTTTAGATTGGTTGGCCCATTTCACAACTTTACCAACAGTACATTAGTGTCCCTATTTTTCCACAACCCCATTCAGCATTTGTGATTTTTTTTCTGTTATGTAGGTCAGTTTGTTAAGTATGAACTGGTACCTCAGAATTGTTTTATTTTGTAGTTCCCTTTTTATTAGTGATTTAGAGTATTTTCACAAGACTATTGAAAACTTTGACTTTTTCTGAAAATGCCTTTTCTTACTCTTTGACCATTTGTCACATAAATTCAATATAATTCTCCCTTACTCCAATTTTTTGCTTTCCTTCTAATTTTGACTGAATTAGATTACTTGTGTAAAAGCTTCATGTAATCAAAACCATCAATTTTACTTTTCATGATGCTTTATATTATTTGGCTATGAACTTATTCATAATTATTCATAAATATGAGATGTAAATTTTTCCATGCTTCCCTAATTTAATTATGATGTCATTCTTGCATCTAAATATTATACTTATTTTGACCTTATTTTGATGTGCAGTGTGAGCTGTTGGTCTAAGTCTAATTTCCTCAAAACTATTTTCCAGTTTTCCCAGTTTTTTTCCCTTTCAGGTACTGAGTTCTTGTTGTGATGGGTAAAATTTTTCAGAGACTGGGTTCCAAGTAAGAGAAATCAATTTATTGATTAGGCTAGCAATAACCAATAAGTTACCGGCCCATTATTTCTCTTTATGGATAGAGACTATTCAGTCTTCAATCATTTAAATAAAATTCTGAAAGCTCATTATTCAATCCTCCCTTAGCTAACACAAGACATATGTCATTGATAGATACCTAATAAAGAGGTGGGCTAATATTTTCCATCCCTCTCTTGTCCCCTCATGATGGTGGGGATCACATGCTTGGTCATAGGATTATAAAATCCTTTCTGAGCTAGATGAATCAAGTAAGGTCTGGTTAAATTTTACTTCCATTGGTCATTTTAATGGAAGAAATCAAGGATGTAGCAATGCCATCCATGAAGACATTTGACCAAAACTAATTTTATTTACTTAGCAGGATAGAGATTACATTCTCAATCTTAATTATTCTAATTTTCAGAAGCTGCTCTGTGGTGAAGAATGTAAGATACAATCCTAGGTTTTTCAGGAATAACGAATGAGGAAAAGGATTGAAAGTACAATGCAATGTTACAATCTAGTATTAGAAATTAGATAATAATAGCATTAAGAGTACACCTTCCCGAAGTCCAGGTAAACATGGCTGCAATCTAGACGTGACTCGCTTCACCTCCCCAGCACCCAACGAAATAGACTACCTCAAAAGAGCATAAAAATCACCTTTGGACGAATGGAGGAACTCTCCAGTACTCCACAGAAATGAAGGTATGTGGGGTTTGAACATTCCCACACTATAAGGAGGAGGAAAAGCTCGCACAAAAACGTGAACTGAGCCGCCCTTCCTTCCCCACCCCCCAACAAACCAGAGTAAGCTATCAGAGGGCTCACTGGAACAGTGAGTGAGTGAGGAGCATCTCTGTTGGGGGCGGGGGGGGCACACCAGGGTCCTTGGGATCTAAAGATTGCAAGGAAATGACCTCTCAGGGCAGTTTCATGGGAGAATCCTGCTCTGATCACAGGGGGATTGGGGAGCTGAACTCGGGGTGGTTGCACTGAACAGCTGGGCGGAGCTAAACACCTGGGCGGGCTGCGCTGATTGCCTGGGCAGTTGGGCTGAACAAAGGGACCAGCACTCTAAGAAACCTCAGAGGCTGGGAAGAACTAGTCTGAGGCAACCTAAATTCACAGTAAACCTGCCCATATCACCCAGACCCCAGACCAAAAAAAGAAAGTATTATAAAACCACTAAAGGGATGGCTCACATGTCCCAAAATCAAGCCTCCAAGAAGCAAGAAGAAGGGGGGGGGGAAGTGACTATTGAAAACTTTTCTGGTGGGTGTACCCAAGGAAAAGAAGAGAATGAGGATGAAATCCAAATAAAATCAGAACATGCCTCCCAAAATGGAAACTATCCACAAGCTCTGGAAGATCTCAAACTGGAGCTTACCCAAAAGATGGAAATCTTTTGGAAAGAAAAATGGGAGAAAGAGATCAGCAGTCTGATAGGCAAGACTTCACAATTGGAGAAAGAGATGAAAGCATCTAACAGAAGGGCAGACAAAGCTGAAAAGCAAAACCAGTCCCTAACAACCAGAATTAAGCAGCTGGAAGACAGCAAGATTACAAAACAGCAAGTATCAATAAAGCAAAGCCAAAAAATTAATGAATTAGAAGAAAACATGAAATATCTCACTGAAAAGGTCACAGACTTGGAAAACAGAGGAAGAAGAGACAACCTCCAAATTATTGGTCTCCCCAAAAAACCAGAGATAAACAAAATCCTCGATGCTATTCTACAGGAGATTATAGAAGAAAATTGCCCACATGTTCTGGAGCAATGGGGGAAAAATAGAAATAGAAAGGGTTCATGGAACACCCTCTATACTAAATCCCCAAAAGACAACCCCCAGGAATGTAATCGCCAAATTCAAGAGCTTCCAAGAAAAGGAGAAAATCCTACAAGAAGCCAAGAAGAGGAGCTTCAGATATAGGGGGACTCCCATAAGGATCACACAGGACTTAGCGGCTAACACACTAAGAGACCACAAAGCATGGAACATGATATTTAGAAAGGCAAGAGAGCTGGGTCTCCAACCAAGAATCAACTACCCAGCAAAACTGACTATATACTTCCAGGGGGAAGTATGGGCATTCAACAAAATAGAAGATTTCCAAGCATTTGCTAAGAAAAGACCAGAACTTAGTGGAAAATTTGACATCCAATTACAAAAAGCAAGAGAAACATGAAAAGATAAATATGAAAGAAAGGGATAAGGAGATAAATCTCATATTTTTTCTTTAAGTCAAACTCTCTTCCATAAGGACAACATTTATATCAAATTATATATATATTAATATGTAGGGAAAATGTTTTGTGTAACTCTCAAAAATTGTATGCATCATAAGAGTAGTTAGAAGAATCATACATAGGGAAAGATTGGGGCATCAAGAAGATTTGGTGAAAGGGGGGGCAAAGAAAGAAAAAGGGAGGGGGGAAGTGTCAATAATACTAACATTTACTTCAAGAAATAGGGGGGGGGGACTAAATAGAATAATCTTTCCCATACAAAGATATACATGGGAAGGGGAGGGGAAGAACTCTCATATGAGAAGGAGAAGAAGAGAGCGTGAAGTAGAATTACTTAAACCTTACTATCAGTGAAATCATATCTGAGAGGGAAGAACATCCTGATCCAGTGGGATCTTGAATTCTATCTTATCCAACAGGGTAAGAAAGAAAGGAAAATCAAAAAGGGGGAGGGGGGAGGAAGTATTAAAAGGGAGGGAAGGAGAGGGGGGAGGGGAAGGGAGCATAAAAAGGGAAGGGCTAGAAAGGGAAGCATATCAAGGGAGGGGTCTAGGGGGACTGACCTAAAGTAAATCACTGGTTCAAAAGGATATAGATAAAGAAGAAAGGTCAGAACTAGGGGAAGATATCAAAATGCCAGGGAATCCACAAGTGACAATCATAACTTTGAACGTGAATGGGATGAACTCACCCATAAAACGTAGACAAATAGCAGATTGGATTAGAACCCAAAACCCTACCATTTGTTGTCTTCAAGAAACACATATGAGGCGGGTTGATACTTACAAGGTTAGAATTAAAGGTTGGAGTAAGACATCTTGGGCCTCAACTGATAGAAAGAAGGCAGGAGTTGCAATCATGATATCTGACAAAGCCAAAGCAAAAACAGACCTGATCAAAAGGAATAAGGAAGGTAAATATATTCTGTTAAAAGGGAGTATAGACAATGAGGAAATATCACTAATCAACATGTATGCACCAAATGGTATAGCATCCAAATTTTTAATGGAGAAACTAGGAGAATTGAAGGAGGAAATAGACAGTAAAACCATATTAGTGGGAGACTTGAACCAACCACCATCAAATTTAGATAAATCAAATAAAAAATAAATAAGAAAGAGGTAAAAGAGGTGAATGAAATCTTAGAAAAATTAGAGTTAATATACATATGGTGAAAAATAAATAGGGACAAAAAGGAATACACCTTCTTCTCAGCACTACATGGCACATTCACAAAAATAGATCATACACTAGGTCACAGAAATATGGCACTCAAATGCAGAAAAGCAGAAATAATAAATGCAACCTTTTCAGATCATAAAGCAATAAAAATATTGATTGGAAAGGGTACATGGAGAGCCAAATCAAAAATTATTTGGAAATTAAATAATATGATACTCCAAAATCGGTTAGGTAGAGAAGAAATCATAGAAACAATTAATAATTTCATTGAGGAAAATGACAATGGTGAGACATCCTTTCAAACCTTATGGGATGCAGCCAAAGCAGTACTTAGAGGAAAATTCATATCCATGAGTGCATATATTAACAAATTAGGGAGGGCAGAGATCAATGAATTGGAAATGCAAATCAAAAAACTTGAGAACAAACAAATTAAAAACCCCCAGAAGAAAACCAAACTAGAGATCCTAAAAATTAAGGGAAAAATTAATAAAATCAAAAGTGATAGAACTATTGAGCTAATAAACAAGTCTAGAAGCTGGTACTTTGAAAAAACAGACAAAATAGACAAAGTACTGGTCAATCTAATTTATAAAAGGAAAGAAGAAAGGCAAATTAACAGCATCAAAGATGAAAAGGGGGATCTCACCTCCAATGAAGAGGAAATTAAGGCAATCATTAAAAACTACTTTGCCTAACTATATGGAAATAAATATTCCAACATAGGTGATATGGATGAATATCTACAAAAATATAAATTGCCTAGACTAACAGAAGAAGAAATAGATTTCTTAAATAAGCCCATATCAGAAACAGAAATCCAACAGGCCATCAAAGAACTTCCTAAGAAAAAATCCCCAGGGCCTGATGGATTCACCAGTGAATTCTATCAAACATTCAATGAACAGCTCACCCCAATACTAAACAAACTATTTGACATAATAAGCAAAGAAGGAGTTCTACCAAATTCCTTTTATGACACAAACATGGTACTAATTCCAAAGCCAGGCAGGCCAAAAACAGAGAAAGAAAATTATAGACCAATCTCCCTAATGAATATAGATGCAAAAATCTTAAATAGGATACTAGGAAAAAGACTCCAGCAAGTTATCAGAAGAGTCATTCACCGTGATCAAGTAGGATTTATACCAGGGATGCAGGACTGGTTCAATATTAGAAAAACCATCCACATAATTGACCACATCAACAAGCAAACCAACAAAAATCACATGATTATTTCAATAGACACAGAAAAAGCCTTTGATAAAATACAACACCCATTCCTATTAAAAATAATAGAAAGCATAGGAATAGAAGGGTCTTTCCTAAAAATAATAAACAGTATATATCTAAAACCATCAACTAATATCATCTGAAATGGGGATAAACTAGATGCATTCCCATTAAGATTAGGAGTGAAACAAGGATGCCCATTATCACCTCTATTATTTGACATTGGTCTAGAAACACTAGCAGTAGCAATTAGAGAAGAAAAAGAAATTGAAGGCATTAAAATTGGCAATGAGGAGATCAAGTTATCACTCTTTGCGGATGACATGATGGTCTAGTTAAAGAATCCTAGAGATTCAACCAAAAAGCTAATCGAAATAATCAACAACTTTAGCAAAGTTGCAGGATACAAAATAAACCCACATAAGTCATCAGCATTTCTATATATTTCCAACACAGCTCAGCAGCAAGAACTAGAAAGAGAAATCCCATTCAAAATTACCTTAGACAAAATAAAATACTAAGGAATCTATCTCCTGAGACAAACACAGGAACTTTATGAACCACAACTACAAAACATTCTCCACACAACTAAAACTAGACTTGAACAATTGGAAAAACATTAACTGCTCATGGGTAGGACAAGCCAATATAATAAAAATGACCATCCTACCCAAACTCATCTATCTATTTAGTGCCATACCCATGGAACTTCCAAAAATTTTTTTTACTGATCTAGAAAAAAACATAACAAAGTTCATTTGGAAGAACAAAGGATCAAGAATATCCAGGGAAATAATAAAAAAATACAAAGGAAGGGGGCCTTGCAGTCCCAGATCTCAGACTATATTATAAAGCAGCGGTCATCAAAAAAATTTGGTACTGGCTAAGAGACAGAAAGGAGGATCAGTGGAATAGACTCGGGGTAAGTGACCTCAGCAAGACAGTATATGACAAACCCAAAAATCCCAGTTTTGGGGACAAAAATCCACTATTTCATAAAAACTGCTGTGAAAATTAGAGGACAGTGTGGGAATGATTAGGTTTAGATCAACACCTCACACCCTACACCAAGATAAATTCAAAATGGGTGAATGACTTGAACATAAAGAAGGAAACTATAAGAAAATTAGGTGAACACAGAATAGTATACATGTCAGACCTTTGGGAAGGGAGAGGCTTTAAAACCAAGCAAGACTTAGAAAGAGTCACAAAATGCAAAATAAATAATCTGGAATACATCAAATTAAAAAGTTTTTGTACAAGCAAAACCAATGTAACTAAAATCAGAAGGGAAGCAACAAATTGGGAAACAATCTTCATAAAAACCTCTGACAAATGTTTAATTACTCAAATTTACAAAGAGCTACATCAATTGTACAAAAAACCAAGCCATTCTCCAATTGATAAATGGGCAAGGGACATGAACAGGCAGTTCTCAGCCAAAGAAATCAAAACACAAGCCAAAGAAAACAAAACAAAGAAAACAAAAGCACAATAAAAAGTGCTCTACATCTCTTATAATCAGAGAGATGCAAATTAAAACAACCCTGAGGTATCACCTCACACCTAGCAGATTGGCTAACATGACATCAAAGGAAAGTAATGAATGCTGGAGGGGATGTGGCAAAGTAGGAACAGTAATTCATTGCTGGTGGAGTTGTGAATTGATCCAACCATTCTGGAGGGCAATTTGGAACTATGCCCAAAGGGTGATAAGAGACTGTCTGCCCTTTGATCCAGCTATAGTACTGCTGGGTTTGTACCCCAAAGAGATGATAAGGAAAAAGATTTGTACAAGAATATTCATAGCTGCACTCTTTGTGGTGGCCAAAAATTGGAAAATGAGGGGATGCCCTTCAATTGGGGAATGGCTGAACAAATTGTGGTATATGTTGGTGATGGAATACTATTGTGCCAAAAGGCATAATAAAGTAGAGGAATTCCATGGAGACTGGAACACCCTCCAGGAAGTGATGAAGAGCAAAAGGAGCAAAACCAGGAAAACATTATACACAGAGACTGATACTCTATGGTACAATCCAAGGTAATAGACTTCTCCATTAGTGTCAATGCAGTGTCCCTGAACAATCTGCAGGGATCTAAAAAAACACTATCCACAATCAGAGGATAAACTATGGGAGTAAAAACACCTAGGAAAAGCAACTGCTTGACTACAGGTAGGAAGGGGATACGACTGAGGAGAGACTCTAATTGAACACTCTAATGCAAATACCAACAACATGGAAATGGGTTTGAACCAAGAACACAAGTGATACCAAGTGAAATCGTGCATCGGCTATGGGAGACATGGTGGGAAGGGGGTGTGGGGGAGGAAAAGAAAATGATCTTTGTTTCCAATGAATAATGTTTGTAAATGACCAAATAAAATAAAGTTTAAAGTGGAAAAGAAAAAAAAGAAAAAAAAGGAAATAAAAAAGAGTACACCTTCTCTTCCCCAAAAGCTTGGATTTCTGGATTTAATGAAACATTATATTACTATGGTCATTCACTACTGTATATTGTGTACCTAATTAATTTACTGATTAAGCACTTAATTTCTGGGTCAATATCAAATTGTTTTGATGATCATTACTTTATAAAATATTTAAAATTTTTTGTAATTGCTAGATTGCCTTCCTTCATATTTTTCTGTTGATTTCCTTGATATTCTTGACTGTTTCTTCTTCCAGATGAATTTTGCTATTATTTTTTTCTAGTTCCATAAAATAGTTATTTGGGAGTTTATAGGTATTAAGAGAGTGTTTATTAATTTCTCCTTCTATTTAAAGGAAAAAGGGCAATAATATTTTTCAGTAAGAGACCTCCTGCTGTGCCGCTTGTCAAGTTAGTGACAGAAGTGTGTGAATGAGGGGAGTTAGTTGGAGAGAGTTGCTAGGAGCTTTTTGTCCCCTGGTGAGAGGTTGTGCTGCTAGCACTCTCTCTGGTTGGAGACAGAGAAATGGAATTAAGGTCTTAATAGCTTTATTGATTATTAATAACCTGGGTAGACAAGGTAGATAGATAATGTTTATATTATTAGATAGTGAGAGTAAGAGAGTAGGAGAGGGCTTTGGCCTAGCAGAAGATACTGCCCTCTGAGGCAGATAGATTTAGGGATTTTTAGATAAATTTATTCAGGATTGGAATCTTTATAGTCTATTATAAATTACTTTCACTTTACTCCTTCCTAGTTCCTATCCATATTTCCTAATAAGCTAATAATAATAAGCTAAGTTTTTTGCACTTAATAAACTGCTCACTGGCTTTTGTTCAAACCACTACCCCCCAAAATTTAACCCTGTAGGGCATAGCACTGAAAAAGTAATTAATTTAGGTAGAATTACATTTTTATTACATTACCTCAATCTACCCATGATCAAAGAATATGTCCCTACTTGTTTAGATTCATCTTTACTTGTAGGAAACATTTCTGTTTTTATTTCTTTGTAAGTTCTTTGGTGTATTTTGGAAGGTAGACTCTCAAGTATTTTATACTGTCTACAGTTATTTTACATGAAATTTTCTCTTCCTATTTCTTGTTCTTGGATTTTGTTGATAATATACAAAAATACTAATGATTTATGTGGGGTTTTTTTTATTCTGCGACATTGTTAAAGTTGTTAGTTGTTTCTACTTTTGCAACTAATTTTCTGAGATTCTCTAATTATAACATCATATTATCTGTAAAGAGCGATATATTTTGTTGGCCTTGTGTATTCTTATTCCTTCAATGTCCTCTTTCTTGTCTTATTGCTTTAGCTAGCATTTCTAGTACAGTATTGAATAATAATTGTTTTAGTGGACATTCTTACTTTATATCTGACATTCTTGGTAAGTCTTCTACTTTGTCCCTATTAGAGATAACGATTGCTCTTGGTTTCAGATAATTATTACTTAATATTTTAAGAAAACCTCTGTTTAAACCTATGCTTTCCAATTTTTTTTTTCAAAAATAGGAATGGGTGTTGCATCATGTCAAAAGTTTGCAGCATCTATTGACATAATCACATGTTTTTGTTATTTTTCTTATTCGTGTAGTCAATTATGCTTCTAATTTTTCTAATGTTGAACCAGCCTTACAGTCCTAGAATGAGTTTCATTGTTGACAGTATTTTGTTAGTCTGATCTGTGATTTCATTTATAAAATGTTCTAATTCAGTTCTTTCTTCTAGCAATGCTGATTGGTATCTTCTCTGCTTTATAGTCTTCCAGTTGTCTGGAGTACTAGAAGGTTAATTGCACTTCCGGTTAAGATGGCGGCTTAGAGAAAGCTGAAGTTCAGATCTCCGGAAAACCCTTCCCGACCGATCTCAAACTAGAAGCTCCTAAGGCGCCGAAATTCAAAACGATCAACAGCACAGACCCTGGGAACCCTCCTCCTGGACCTGGACCCGGTTCAAAAGGTACGGCTCCCCTTAAAAGCCAGAACCCGAGATCCCTCGGACCTCAGGGGTAGGAGCGCAGAGTCCAAGGCTCCCGGAAGCGGCAGCCGCCCCGGGCTCAGAGAGCAGGGTCTGAGGAACAACAACCCTCAGGGTCTTCTACCCAAGTCCCAGTCCGGGTGAAAGTTACTGCCTGGGGCTTCCGCTGCAAAGAGCCGCTTGGTCCGGGTGAAAGTTACTGCCTGGGGCCTCCGCTGCAGAGAGCTGGTCAAAACAACAGCAACCCTCAGGGCGGGCAAGACAGCCTCATGGGCTGGATCCTGCTATCCAAGTCTCAGTGAAAGTCTGTGCTCTCGGAGCTTGGGGAAGCGGCAGCCCATCCCCCCCGCAGGCCGACGAAACAGCCTCACGGCCAGCGATTCTGAAGGCAACTTCCGGAAATCGAGCCAGGGGGAGAGTGTGGCCTCGTGGTCCGACCCCTCCATTCCAGTTCCAGTGAGGCATATTCAGTTTAACCCAGGGAAAGCTCATAGAACTATCTGCCCAGGACTAAAGCCCCTGAACACCAGAAAGAGACAAGAAAAACTAATCCTCCACATTCAGAAATGGCAAACTCCACAGAACCACAGAAGCCCCAAAATACCAAGAAAAATAAGAAGAAAGGGGCGACTTTGGACACATTCTATGGAGCCAAAATACAAAATACAGAGCAGACAGAAGATAATATAAAAGAAAATGCTCCAAAACCTTCCAAAGGAAATGGAAACTCTCCACAAACCTATGAAGAATTTGAATCAGAAATGACCAAAAAGATGGAAGCCTTCTGGGAGGAAAAGTTGGAAATAATGCAAAAGAAATTCACGCATCTACAAAACCAGTTTGACCAAACTGTAAAAGAAAACCAGGCTTTAAAGGCCAGAATCAGGCAGCTGGAAGACAATGATCGTGTAAAAGAGCAAGAAGCAATAAAGCAAAGCCAAAATACCAAGAAATTAGAAGAGAACATAAAATATCTCACCGACAAGGTGATAGATCTGGAAAATAGGGGGAGAAGGGATAATTTAAGAATAATTGGACTCCCAGATAAGCCAGAAATAAACACCAAACTGGACATGGTGATACAAGATATAATCAAAGAAAATTGCCCAGAGATTCTAGAACAAGGGGGCAATACATCCACTGACAGAGCTCACAGAACACCTTCTACACTAAACCCCCAAAAGACAACTCCCAGGAATGTAATTGCCAAATTCCAAAGCTATCAAATAAAAGAAAAAATCCTACAGGAAGCCAGAAAAAGACAATTTAGATATAAAGGAATGCCAATCAGGGTCACCCAAGACCTTGCAAGTTCTACTCTGAATGATCGTAAGGCATGGAACATGATCTTCAGAAAGGCAAGAGAGCTGGGTCTCCAACCAAGAATCAGCTACCCAGCAAAACTGACTATATACTTCCAAGGGAAAGTATGGGCATTCAACAAAATAGAAGACTTCCAACTTTTTGCAAAGAAAAGACCAGAGCTCTGTGGAAAGTTTGATACCGAAAATCAAAGAGCAAGGAATACCTGAAAAGAGTTCAGGAAAAGTGGAGAGAATGAATAAAGAACTAAAACCAATAATTGGTAAATTATGTGTAGAAACACACTTGAAATGGCCTGATATTTTGCCATTAGCTTTATTTTACCTAAGAACTAGACCAAGAGGAGATTTGCACATATCACCATATGAAATGTCATTTTGACTTCCACCCATACAAGCAAAGACATTTAGCTCTATTTATGCCTCAATGTTAACTGGTAACACGATAATTGAAGAATATATTAGAGATTTGCAGATTAAGATCAAGGAATTATAAGAATTAGGACCAATAGTGCAAACAAGGACCTATAGACTTTTTGTTTCCTGATCTACATCCTGGGGATACAGTGTATGTAAAGAACTTTCAATGCACTGGAGGAACTCAGCCAGTCTGGGAAGGTCCATTTTAAGTACTCTTGACAATCCCTACAACCATCAAGATAGGAGAAAAAACAGCATGGATACATTGTTCAAATGTGAAAAAGGGACCTGCCATCTAAAATGATTAGCTGCATACATAGAGGACAAGACTACAGATACAACTGGACATTTTTTAAAGGACTTTGAAATTCAAGAAGACTACAAATGGACAATTGGACAATATTTACAAGAACACTCCATTACTACAAGGACTACTACAAATGGACATAAGTTTAAGGATATTGAACTTTGCACTTAAATAAAGGTTTCTCATACATAAAGGTTTGAAATGGAATGTAATGGGTAAGTGTATAATTTATTATGCTATTTTATTATGTTATTTGTTATATATTATGTTATAGGATTTATTAGTTTTTATGTAGAAATAATTATAATAACAATACTTTTATAGGATTATAGAAAAAGCTATAGATATAATGTAATTTTAAAGGAAAAAGTTAAAAGTAACTAAATGGTAAAATGTTATAACTGTTGATCAAGATCCTCCTCAGGGGCGTTATATTAGATGTATAATATATTAGAAAATATATTAGATATATTAATGTATAAATACATATATTGAGATTAGATCCACCTCAGGGGGATATAATGTTAGATGTATATATATATATATATTATATTTATAAATTGTGTATATAAGTTAAATATTAGATGTATATTAGTTGCATATATAAGGTTCTTATTTATTTGTTTGTTTTATTTTTTGTGTGCATAGTAATCTTAAGGTGTATTTGAATTAATATTTTTAGGTTCTTATTTCTGTAAAGTATAATAAGAATAGTTTTTATTTATGTAGAGTATAATATGAATTTGGTGATTGTAATTTCTGTAACTGTAAATATTTGGAATTGTATATTATTTGAGACTTGCATATTGCAAGAATTGTTTTGCTTTTTCCTTTCTTGCTATACTTCTCCTTGTATATAATATAGAGTATAGGATAGTTTTATTTGAAAGATCCATTGGGGACACTTCCCCAATGGATGTCAGAGGGGAAAATGTTAAGAGAGATTTTATTACTTTCTCTTTTTTTTATATTAAAGAGGAAAAGGAACAATAATAGTTTTCAGTAAGAGATGCCCCTGCTGTGCTACTTGGCAGTTGGTGACAATTAGAAGGGTGTTGCTGAGTGTGGTTAGTAAGTTGTAGACCATTGGAAAGTGCTTTTATCTCTGGTTCTCCTGGGGAGAGGGTATGTTGCTAGTACTCTCTCTGATTTGAGGCAGAGAAACAGAACAAGGCCTTAATAGCTTTACTGATTATTAATTAACTTGAGTAGATAAGGTATATAGATAGTGGTTACATTATCAGATAGAGAGAGTAGTGAGAGTAGACGAGGACTTCAGCCTAGCAGAAGGTATTGCTCTCTGAGACAGATAGATGTAGGATTTTCTAGAAAAAATTAGTTAGAATTGGGATCTTAGGTATAGTTACAATCTATTATAAGATTACTTTCACTTTCCTTCTTCCTATTTCCTATCCATATTTCCTAATAATAAACTGTTTTGCATTTAAAAAAAAAAAAAGAAGGTTAATTGATTTCCTTGGGTCACACAGTCAATAAGTATAAGAGCAAAGATTTGATTCTAGGTTTTCTCAGAGGAGAGGTCTACTCTTTACCCACCAGGCAGCACTGTTCTTGTGGATATAACCGATATATCTTAAATATTCTTCATAACTTCTAGTTTCTTTGACTTTGTTCATTTTGATTAATTTATTGTTTTGACCTTATGGGATGATCAATAAAGAACTCATAGAAAGTTTTTTTTTTTAATTTTTTCTTTTAGGTAACCCTGACAGTTTCTTATTTTCACTTTGATTGCACTACCTTCAATCTGTATCTATCGAGGAATCCTTTTCAGACACTTGTCTATTAGGACATTATACATATCAATATATCTCTATCTATCTATCTGAACCATTGTGAATGACAACTATTCTAAGAAATACAATGATCCAAGATAATTCCAAAGGACTCATGATAAAAAATGCTATCCACCTCCATAGGAAGAATTGATTGAGTCTGCATGCAGATTAAACATAGCATATTTCACCTTATTTTTACTTTTTTATTTGGTATCTTTTACACAAATGACTAATATGCCAAAATATTTTAAAAGATTGCACATGTAAAATCTCTATCTGAATGTTTATTACTGCAGAGATGCGGAGATAAGGGAGGTAGAGAATTTGGACCTCAAAATTTTAAAAAAATGGAATGTTTAAAATTGTTTTTATATGTACATGAGGAAAAATTAAATATGTAAAAAGACTTGTCCATTTTATGAGTGTTAATTTAGTCAATGAAATTCACAACACAACTGAACATAGTGAAGTAAGATACAATACAGTATGCTGAAAGCAAGTAAACACATAAAAATATCAGTCTTCTGAAAAATCTTTTTATATTGTATATTCCTATTTGACCCATGGGCTTAATGACAATGCTAGAGTCAATCTCCATAATAAATATTATTGTCTTTGTTTTTAGGTATGTATAAATAGAAATTGAATTTCTAATATTTTTGTCCCAAACACTAATGCACTTTGTGCACTTTGGAGACCATCACACTAGTTAATATTCATTTTATGCAGGAACTATCTATCTAGATGGAGAAGGGAGCAGTTAGCAAAGCTTAGGTATTTATTTTTTACAATATTCTTCACTGCCATAATTTCCTGTTAGCTTTCAACTGTTCAGAAAAAATGTTAAAGACCTATGATATTTTTTAATAAATATATTTTTGCAACTTAACCATACTAACTTTCCTTAACTTTCCCAACTTACCTCTAAGGATAGGTTGGGGGCTGCAATGTTCATTTCAATGACTCTAAATTTTAGGAATCATACTTTCAGGGTTCCTTACAGCAGTGTCTGGGACTAGATCTGAACTTAGATTTGAATTTACTAGTCTTTTTTTTTTTAATAACCCTTACCTTCTGTCTTAGAATCAATACTGTATATTGGTTCTAAGGCAGAAGAGTGGTAAATGGGGATCAAGTGACTTGCCCAGGGTCACACAGCTAGGAAGTGTCTGAGACTAGATTTGAATCCAGGACTTCCTATCTCTGGGCCTGACTCTCAATCCGAGACCTAGTTGTCTCTAAAAGGGGCAAAGAGGAGGCTGGAGCAGGTATAAAATGTAGATATGTAAACTAAAGAAAACACTTTTGAAAGAAAAATAGGTGCCTTGATTATAAAGCTACCTGTTAATATATATATATATGTATCTATATATCTATATCTGTATTCTAGTTATAAAGGTAGCTGTGATGACTTGATATAAGCTGTAGATTTTGCAAGATTCTTAAGGATTGATGGAATAAGAGTGTGGTGGGTAAATGGCATGAAATAGAAACTAGATCTGTGATTCCATTGGTATATGAGACCTCTATAGGCAAACAATGTAGGTTGGCACTTCCTTTGCCAGTTAGAGACTTAGAGTTGTTGAGATCATTGAAAGATGAAATGACTCTTCCAGGTTCACACAGTCAGTATGTATCAGAAGGATTCAACTTAGGTCCTCTTAAGAAACCAATTCTCATGGCTACAGGTGCCCTTTGTTACACCCTTAGTGAGGTTTTAAAATATACAAGTACAAAAAGGCAAATGTAGGGAAATGTAGTTCTTTTTTAGGGTAACAGATTTTCACTTATACAATAAAAGCAGGTTGTTTCAAGAGAGGCTTTGGAGCTTGGGAGTGTTTAGATTGTATAGTGTGTAGATTTAGATTGTGGTCCAAAGAATAATAGATATAATTACTTCACTAGAGAGAAAAGTCCAATTATGGAGAAAGGGTTAATGAAGTTAAAGAAAAGTGTGAGTGAATCAGAGAATATTATATAGGACATAGAAGGGCAGGCTGAAGTAGCCTCAAAATTCCTTAAAGGTTCCTGATCCTAATAATCCTTAAGCACTGTCTCAGTTACCATTTTTTACTGATTTGGAACTTGGGTCATCTGCATTCTTTAAAATAAGCCCTCGAAAAACCCTTTGGAGGATAAATTAAATACTAACTTAGTAGGAGGCTATACAGGCTAGTCTTGGGTGCTATGGTTAAGCTGTATGGGAAAAGCTTACACAAGCCTGTTCTCTCTGTCTGGTAGAGCTGTCATTCAGTTCTTCCAAAGCACCCTCTATGGAAGAGCAACTCCTTCGAATTTTATCTGTATGAAGTAGTTACTAAGGTATTTTTTTCTATGATAATAGACTATTTTGGTTATACATTTCAATGAAACATTACTGTTCTTCAATGTGATTTATTTGTCTTAGACTTTCGTAATTCTTGTCACCACCTTCCTCCATCCCCACCTTAAAAAATCACGGTGGGGGAGGGAAGAGAATCGCAGTTTAGAAAGTAATTGGCATGACCTGTCCTTTTAAAACTTTGAAATTGGGAGCTTAATAATAGCTTTCTAGGTCTCTTTTTCCCTTAGTGATCTAGGTGTCCCTGATTTTTACCCTCTTCAATCAACTGTGCTAATTCCATTCAAAGACTGGGAAAGTGTGGTACCTGTTGTAGCTACAAGGTTAAAAGATCAAGACAGAACGTGTAAATGGCTTTTAGCCTTTAAAAAAAAAGGCCTTCCCATTTTTTAATATTTCACTAGCTTGTGGTCTCCCCCCCCCCCAACTCCTCCCCACCCCCTACCCGCACCCTCCTTAGCTGAAGATTCCACGGGAAATGAGAACACTATTTTGTTTCTCCCTCGGATTGCAGATAGGGGGAGGAGGTGGTTTAGTAGAGAGAAGCTCTTGTCTTTCCCTCTCTCCCTCTGCCTGATGGCACTGCTATCTCTTTTGCTCGCTCCTTCTCCTAGGTGATCCATTTCTAGGCAACGTGCAGGCTGGGGTTGACTCTCTCTCTCTCTCTCTCTCTCTCTCTCTCTCTCTCTCTCTCTCTCTCTCCCCCCCTCCCTGTCCGCTCTCCCCCCCCCCCCCCATCCAAAAGAAGCCTGCAGCCCTATCAGCTGCTTTCCTTTGCTTTGCTCCAGCCACGGTTTCTCCCGCCAGCCAGCCGGCCGATCGCCTGCTCCATCCACTACCTGGCATTACTGCCAGACAACTGGGCATCCCCTCCTCCTCGAGAAAGGGAATTTTCTCTGCATTACTATCTGCATTACCTCGAAGTTTACTGCGCCCCCCCCCCCTTCCTTAGCCAGGGGGGCTCTTTTTTTTTTCCCCCTGCAGGAATCTCGCTGCTTCCTCTCGTACTGGTTCTGGATATTTTTCAACGAGGGCGAGGATTAGGCATTCCCCAAGGGCTGTTTCGGTGGAGGTTGGTGGTTTGGGATATTAAAAAAATATATATATTTATTTATTTATTATTTTTTTTTTTGGTTGAGGGAGGAGGGGCGTCGAACATCCGGCTGGGGGTAGGGGCGGGGTGGGGGCGGGGGCTACGGGCTGCTGGAAGTTGCCATCGGGCTAGACCTGGACGCATTCTTCCCTGGCCCCGCCGCCCGCCCTCCCGCCAGCCGGTCCAAGAGATGGGGCTGGTCTTATAACGAGAATCTGCCCCACAGCACTCGAGGCTGGATGCATTTCTTTAGTCAAACTGCAAACAACTCTGGGGATGCCAAAAAGCCCTTCAAAGTGACACAGCTAAGCGAAGGAGCCTTTCTGGTTTTGGAATTGTCCTTATATCCCTTCGCTTTCTTCAGCAGCTGCCGAACCTGTCCTCCAACAATCGGATTTTTCCCCCCTTTAAAACCTCTCTAAACTCCATCGTTACCTGAAACTCTTTCGGCTGTACACATATAGATAAAGATCTCTTAAAAACACACCCAAATACAGCACAGGAGGATATGGAAGTTTTTCCCTTGGTCTTGGTTATGTTCGTCTGCTGGTCTCGAACCTGGGACTCAGTGATTGCGGATTCAATCATTCACATCGGTAAGAATGGACATCTGCGAATATTGGGCACCTTTATATATCTGTTGTACTAAGCACCCCTTCTGTCTCTCCTTTTTATTTTTCCTTTCTCTCCTGCCTGAGCCCTCTTCTGTTCAATGTCCCCTTGCTCCTCCATCCGTCTTATACTTGTTTTGTTATGATTATTTTTAATATTGAAGTTGCTTAAATCTGGACTTATGATGGGTTGTTGAAAGTCGTCCTTGTGATTTTGGATGGGTTTGTGGATATTTGGGAGGTTAGGGTAGGCAGCCGGTACTGAATCCAAGTGTTAGGGGAAATAAGTTTAATTTTCCGTACCCTTCCGTGGGTACTTATTTGCTCCTTCGAGGGATTGTTTTTGGACAGCAGAAGGTATCGGCTCTATTTCTAAAAGGAATGGAAAGGCTTCTTTCCGAGCGAACAGGTGGTTTGGCAACGTGAGTCGGTTCAGTTCCCCAGCTCTTTTCCCACCGTGGTTAAAGAGGCTGTTGAATTTTATCACCACCACCCTTCCTTCTGCTCATCCTTCGCTCCCTCCTCTCTCTCTCCCCTCACTCGCTCAAGGAGCTGTTCTAGCAAGCATGATAACTGCCGGAATGAGCTCTCCACCAGGAGGATCTGAGCTGGAGAAATTGGGCCGGCGAGGCTGGCAGTACCCGATCTTCTATGTCCTCCCTCCCTCTGCAGGTCAGAGATAACAGGAATGGTTGAAACTGGGATCCCTTTGTAGCGAGGGTCGAAGAGCAAAAGCGACTACATTCATTTGTTCTCTTTTACACATATACTCCTCCTCTGCCGCCCCCCACCCCTCCCCCTAGTACAGTAAAGTAGGAGTTGCCTGGGAAGGAGAAAAGGCAATTGGTGTGTAGCTTTCTGCTGCTGGAGATGCTGGTGGCCCCACCTATTGGCAACAAGAAGGGCATACGGACAGACAAACTCACCACTGCAGGCAGAGGGAAGTCTGGGGCTTGGAGAGGGCTAAGAGAGGATAGGAAGCTCTATATTGTGCATAAAGCTTTCAGTTTTCTTCTCAAATTGCCTTGCCTTTCGAATAGGAGGTAACACAGCTGAGACCTGATCTTTTCTGCGTCTCCCCCCTGCATTGCTGCAACGATTCCCTTTATAGAAAGAGAGAAATAAAAGGAAAAAAAAAAAGGTGTTTCTTGACTTACCAGGGTTCATTTCCTAGGCTGCAGAATGCCTCTACTTTACTAATTTTTTTCTCAGATCACAGAATTTGTAGTTAGCTGCACTGCTTAGAGTTATGCAAATAGGGGTTATAGATTATCCTCCCCCCCCCATCAATACCTCTATACTACCCCCTACCTCTGCAACCATCCCCCTATACGTGATCTTGAAATGGAAACCTGATCCTAGTGTTGACAGCACCTGCTGAAATGAAGCTTCTATTTGTGCGCACTTTTCATTGATGCCAGATCCTATAATTAGGGGACTCCTTCCTTGCTTATCAAAGGTTGTCTTGGTAAACATATCTACCTTTCCACATCACTTATATCTATAGTACTGTGTATGTTTTGTGCAGGATCTGGATTTAGCAATCCCTGAACTTGTGTGCCCAAGGTTTAAGTCCTGGACACATTCCCAGACTCCTACTAGCCCAGGAGAAATAGTTTCTACTGCATACATAACTTTTTGGGGCATGGATTCTGGTATTATTTTATTAGCAGCAGAAGAGCAAAGTCCTTATCAAAATTAGGAAACAAATTGTGTCTCATTTTAAAGAGATAGTGATCCATATTTATATATAATTTAAGTCAACATATTAAGGATAAAAAGTCATTAAACCTTTGTAGTATATGTCTTGGGATTAGGGTTTTTTATATTATTCTGTGCATTTTTATAGGAATCAGCTTAAGGAAAAATGCTCATTTGTTGCTTATCTTTGGCATAAATGGTCTATATGTTTGTAAACATTTAAAGAGGCATTGTGTCTTTATTTACGAAATGAACAACACTGTGTAATGCGATTTGATCATGTGTTTCAAAATAGGAAAAGACTTCTTTTTCTTGGCACTATGTTCACAGCTAGTGTGGCCTGGTAGATTTGTTTATAACTGGTAGATCTATCAATATTGTTTACTACATCCATGTTTCTTTAGACTGCTGTTGATTATTGAATAGCTAAGTGAATCCTCCCCAAATGAAACACAGGAAAGTGGCTGCTTTTCATACAATTACATTTCACTGGAAGACAATTAGTATATTTGACAAGAGGATTGGGTTCTTTTATAGAACAATTGCTGTTGCCATGAAACTGGTAAATTGATGATTGTTTCATTAGACTTTAAACCATTTATACCATATTGAAAGAAATGACCCCCAAATGTTTAAGTGAAGGATCAGTAAGCAAAATTAATTTGTCTCCTTGTTCACCACCCAGAAACATTGCAATTACCTCCAAAACTGAAACTTTGATGTGAAAAATTCAAAGTGCTATTTAGCATACCCAAAATGTTTGTAATATTCAATTTACAAAGGATATGTTGACTGGCTTTAAGTTGATGATTGTTTTTATTTTTAATAAAACAACTTGTTTAGAAAAAACATTGTTTCTATATTTTAATAAAAGAAAACAGGAGGGAAAGAAAATGTTTCAATTCTGAAAAATAAGATAATATGTAGAAATGAGAGCTTCATAAATTAATGTGATATTCCCAGCATAAAGTATCTGTAATCTGCAGTCTATTTAATACTAGAAAAAATAAAGAAGGAAAGAAAGAAATTGCTCTGACAGGTTCTATGGGTATCTTTCATGGTAAGTTACATTATATGCAATATGTAGGATAACTTGTATGACTTTAAGCACAGTGTTCCAATATACAAACAAATCAAACCAGTGAACAAAATTTGATGTTTTAATAAACATACAAGCTTGCCATAACAATGCTTTGATATATTACGTTATCAGAATATGTATATGACTGAAACTGAACTATTTGAATGAAAGTGGAACACATCTACTTGCTCTTTCATATTTATAACTTTTTAATTAGACTACTTTTCTTTTGGGCTAATTTTGTAAGGTTTGCAAACTCTGATTGTTGATGGAATTAGGATTAATAGACATAGCTTGAGGTAACACTTACTGGCTTGAATATTCTACTATACTATGGCAATTGAGAAAGGCTGTATTAAATGCCTTTATAAAAATATTGAAATGACTCACCTCCACTGTAAATTTCCTAGTACCAATAAAATGAAGGCCCTTTTGACATATCAAAACTATCCAATTCTACATTCTGTGACTACTTTGAACCTGTGCATTGATTGAGTAATTTCATCAGACCCCCCATTACTTGATTGCTTAGAAGTTTCCTAATGATCTGTATGCTGTAAGAAGCACCCGAAAGTCGTGAGTGGAATGGCAATGATATTGTGCTTTATGAGGCTATTCAAAAAGTCGTCCTGATTTATGTAGCTCCAAAGCTCCCAAGTCTTTGAGATTAGCCATGCTGCCTGCTATTTTCTTCATACATCAGTCGTCCCACACTCTTTACTCCCTAAACACAACAGGAGTTTAGAACATTGCTTTAATTAAGCAGGGATTAGGTGGCATTTCCAGTCAACTGCACAGTTTGCAATTGCTTCATATCTAATATGAAGGATATCATCTTTAGCAGTTAAATATATTTCTTTGCTTACTGATAGAATTATAAATGAGTCATCTACTGTTATATATTTCTGTGCAGGGATATTTACAAAATATACTCATCTGTATGATATGTACAAATGCAAATTTGTTTTTAGTTGTTAAAAATCCATCATAATAAAACATCCTGTGCCAGCTAAGAAGAGAAAAAGCGCATATATTCATGATTTTCTCATAAGCAAACAGGATTTTCTTCTTTGACTTTTTCTTAAGCCCAAAAAACCCAGGAGAATTCCTGAAGCATTTTGGACTTGTGGATATTCACAGAAAAGAACTCAATTGGATATTTGAGTAAAATATGAACCATAGTATTTTAAGTGAAATCCAAAATGTTAAAAAGGCTCAGATAATATAGTAGTAGGCCTTTCACCCAAATTCCTTTTTCTTTCTATTATTTCCTGTGTTATACATTATTTTATATTAGTATGTTATCATCAAATTCCTCTTATACTAGGCAGACATTTTAGCTAAATGTTAATAATTGTGTTTTTCTTTTCCAAAAGCAGCATAATCATATAGATATTTATTAATTGGAATTTTATATACAAATTATTATAGGATAGTAGAAGTAACTCCTGCATTCAATCAAATCTGATTTATTAAAATTTCATTTCATTTTCCAGTAAGAATAAATGTGGCTTAAATGGGCATTAGTTATTATGTAATTTTGTTATTCATTTGCTCTGGCAAGTATAGTGACTTGATATGAATAAACTACAATGACAATGTTAGGAATTTTTACATTTAACATTCAACAAGTATTCAGCTACATTACAGAAATTGTGTTAGGCACTGGAAAAAGAAACATTCTATAAACATATATGTTTTATATAAAGATATCTATTCTCTTCTATATGTGTGTATGTAAAATGAGATGCAATTTCTACCAAGAGAATATAAAACATTAATGGTGACTTCATATGTATTTTCTTTAAAAATGTGTGTAACTAATATAGAAGTGATTGTTTTGTCTGATCAATTGAAAGGAACAAATTAGAATTGTTACTTTATCCTCCCCTTTTAATATAATATTTTATTTTTCCAATTTCCATGTAAAACAATTTTAATTATAATTTTTCTAAAAACTTGAGTCCCAAATTCTCTCTTTCCCTTTCCCCATCAGAGACAGGAAGCAATTTGATATAGGTTATACATGTGTTGTAGCATAATCTTCTCCAGCTCCTTACTTTTACTCTGTGCTTTTATGCTTCAAGCATATTTCTTCTTCTTTTTTCCCCCCTTGTTTTTTATTTAGAATATTTCCCCATGGTTACATGATTCATGATTCCCCCACTCCCTACCTGCTCTCTCCTCCCCTTTCTGAAAGCCGACAAGAAGTTCCACTGTATATGATACATGTATTCAAAACCCATTTCTGTGTTATTCATATATGCACTAGCGCAATCCTTTAACTTCAAAACCCTACTCATATCCCTGTCACACTACATTATCAATCACATATTTTTCTAATTAATTTCCATTTCCATGGTTCATTCTCTACATGTGGACAGCGTTCTTTCTCACAAGTTCCTCTTAATTGTCTTGGGTCATTACATTGCTGCTAGTAGAAAAGTCTATTACATTCGATTGTGCCATAATGTATCAGTCTCTGTGTACAATGTTCTGGTTCTGCATTAATTCATGGAGGCCATTTCTGTCCACATGGAATTCCTCCAGTTCATTATTCATTTTAGCATGATAGTATTCCAGCATCAACAGATACCTCAATTTGTTCAGCCACTCCTCAATCAATGGACACCCCTTCATTTTTCAATTTTTTTTTTTTTTGCTACCACAAAGAGCATGGCTCTAAATATTTTTGTACAAGTTTTTTTTCCCTTATTATCTCTTTGAGGTATAAACCCAGCAGTGGTATGGTGGGTCAAAAGGCAGGCATTCTTTTAAAGCCCTTTGGGCATAGTTCCAAATTGCCCTCCAGAATGGTTGGACCAATTCGCAACTCCAATTTTGCCACATCCCCTCCTACATCTGTTACTTTCTTTTGTTGCCACATTGGTCGGTCAAGCATATTTCGTCTAGATGACATATTGTTGGATTTTGTTTTTAATTTACTCTGCTATCCTTTTTTTTTTTTGGGTGACTCCATCACATTCACATTCACAGATATGATAACTATGTATTTCACTGCATCCTATTTTCTCCTATTTATTCTTCTCTTACTCTCTCATTTCACCCTTTCCTTTCTCACATGTACCACTGTCTCCCTCAGTTTGCCCTCTCTTCTATTAGTCTTCCCCTTTCCAATATGCCCCCTCCCCTCCTAATTCACTATAGGGTAAAAAAGAATTCCAAACCCAAATGAATATGGATATTATCCCATTTGTGCCAGTTCCTATGAAAGTCAGATTCAAGCATTTCCTATTCCCAACCTCACCTCAAACCCAACTTTCCCTCCACCATCATAGCTCTTTAGCTTCTCTTCACGTGAGATAATTTACCTCATTTTGCCTTTCCCTGCTCGCTTCTTCCAGTGCAATCCTCTTTCTTATTCCTTAATTTCATTTTTTGTTTTGGATATTATCCCATTATAGTTAACGTATTCCCATGCTTGCTTTCTCTATATATTCCTTCTAACTCCCTTAATAATGAGAAAGTTCTTAAGAGTTACAAATGGTATTTTCCTGTATAAGAATGTAAACAGTTTGATCTTATTAAATTTTTTTAATATTATCTCTTCCTATTTATTTTTTAAAATGATTCTCATGAGTCTGGTATTTAAGAATCAGATTTTCTTTTCAGTTCTGGTATTTTCATTAGGAATGCTTTAAAGTCCTTTATTTCATTAAATACCCATTTCTCTCCTGAAGGATTATACTTGGTTTCATTGGGTAGGTGATTCTTGGTTATATTCCTAGTTTTATTGCCTTCTGGAATATCATATTCTAAATCCTCTAATCCTTTATGTAGAAGCTATTAAATTCTCTGTAAACCTGACTGTGACTCCACATTATTTGAAGTGTTTCTTTCTGGCTGCTGCAATATTTTCTCTTTGGTCTGGGCACTCTAGAATTTGACTATAATATTTCCAGGAGTTTTCATTTTAGAATCTATGAAGATTCTTTCAGTTTCCATTTTATTCTCATATCCTAGCATATCAGAGTAATATTACTTGTATTTTCATATTTCTTATAATTTGATATCCAAATTCTTTTTTATCATATTTTTTAGTCCAGTAATTCTTAAATTACCTCTCAATCTATTTTTCCAGGTCAGGTGTTTTTCCAATTACATATTTCACATTTTCTTCTATTTTTTTCATTCTTTTGATTTTTTTAACTGTTTCTTGATTTTGAATGGAGATGTTAGCTTTTAGTTGCTTAATTCTAATTTTAAGAGATTTTTTCCTTCAGTAAGCTTTTCTGCCTCCTTTCCCATTTGGTCAGTTCTTTTTAAGAAATTTTTCTCTTTAGTAGATTTTTGTGCCTTCATTAACATATTGCCTATTATGTTTTTTAAGCCGTTCTTTTCTTTAGTATTTTCTTTTTGGTTTCATTTGCCAAGCTGTTGACTCTTGCATCATTTTAATTTCTTTTTTCCATTTTTCTCAGTCTCTTATTTGATTTAAAAAATTCTTTCTGAGCTCTTTCAGCTCCTGAAATCAATTTTATTTGAGGATTTACATGTAGCTGCTTTTACCTCATTGTTTTCTTCTGAGTTTGTGTCTTGCCCTTCCATGTCACCATAGTAACTTTCTATAATTAGATTATTTTAAAAATACTTTCTCATTTTTCCTGCTTTCTTTCTTTTAAGTTTAACTTCATATTAAAGTAGAACTCTTCTCAGGATGTAATTCTAACCCTAAACTTTAGGTTTTTCATGCTGTTACTCTTTCATGCTGCTTCTGGGGATTCTGTAAGCTCTTTGAAGGTGGTATGATCTAAGGAGAGGTTTGGTTACTGTTCTTCGGTCTTGTGATCTGCTGTATGAGTGATCAAAAACACTTCTTTTCACCCTGGATGGACTGTGATCATGGTCATTGATTCTACTTTTCCTCCTTGCAGTAGGATTGTGATCCCAAGTGGGTATGGTCAGTAGAACTGATTTTTGCACCCAGTGCTGAAAAACGTCACCTGTAATTTCCATCTGACCAGTTTCCTGATCTCTTTACTGCCTATGAACTGAGAGTACTGGAAACTACCTTCCACAGCTGATTTATTCTCTCCCAGGATCTACTGCTGGCTGATACCCAACATGTCCTGCTGCTGGCTGCCTTTTATTGGCCTCACTCCTGGCTTGCTCCTAGGTTCAGGAACTAGTGATAAGGGGCGCCTTGCTGCTGGCTTGTGCAGCATTTGGGGCCTTGTTGCTATCTTGAGGGTGCAATGTACTCAAGATTGGGTTCTTCTCTCACTTCAGTGAAACAGACTTTTCCTGCCAACCCTATGAGTTGTCTTTGGCAGAAACTTTGTCTCATCTTGTCTCCTTATTGGTTCTTCTCTGCCAGAATTTGTTTTGAGGTATTATTTTAACATAGTTTGAAGGGGAATTTGGGAAAACACATATATGTAGCCATCTTGACTCTGGCCCCCAAATGTCAGAAAAATTACTAATAATTAAAAATACATTGCAGGAATATGTAGGACTTTAATTAAGTGGACTTTTATTTTTATCCTGAAGGCTTAATTTTCATTCATAAATGACACGACAATGTTCTAGAATGAAAACTCCCCCCCCATTATATACACTAAATTTATAGTATTCACATTTGTTACTTCATCTATTATATTTCAAATTCATATGATGTTATTTTTGTTTTTATTTTATTTTAATTCAATTTTTTATACTTTACCGTGGTTACATAATTTATTTTCTCTCCCTCTCTCTTTCCCTCTCCACCCCGGAGCTGACAAGCAATTCCACTGGGTTATAACTGTGTTATCACTTAATAACTATTTCCATATTATTCATTTTTTGTAACAGAGCAATCTTTTAAAACCAAAACTCCAAACCTTATACCCATACAAACAAATGATAAATTATATGTTTTTCTTCTGTGTTTCTACTCCCACATATTTTTTCTAGATGTGGATATCATTCTTTCTCATATGTCATAAGGAGTTATTTTTGGATAGAAACTTTTTGGGAGGGGCAGCTAGATGCTTCTGAGGATAGAGAGCCAAGTCCTAGAGATGGGTATTCTTGGGTTCAAATCTGGCTTTGGATTCTTCCTCACTGTGTGATCCTGTGCAAGTAACAATTCCCTTTTCTTAGCCTTTACTGCTCTTCTGCCTTAGAACCAATATACAGTATTTATTCTAAGATGGAAGGTAAGGGTTTAAAAAAAAAGAAAAGAAACTCTTTGGATTCCTAAAGACAGTTTGACAATAAATAAAACTTTTGTCACATAATAATTTCTGCCCCCCAACACCTTTATTTTCTGAGTTCTTACTTCATATTTGCATTTGCCAACAAATACAACAAATTCTAAACACTTGTAAATGTTTGCTTCTGATGTATCCAGCCATGTTAAATAATAGTACCAGGAGCTTCATTATTAAAGCTAGGAAAAGAAATGGAACAGCATTCTCCAATTTAATTTTATTTAGATTAGATTTGATAGTTTTTAGCAGCATATATTTTCATATATACTGTATACAATAAAATGTTTCTAAACACACATTGAAGCCATTTTTGTCCTTTTTTGAAAATACCTACAAATCTAACTATACTAACAATCAACCATGGTAGTCCAAGTAATTTTTATCTTTTTTTCTTTGTAAAGCATTTGCCAATTAAGGTAGAGGAACATTGGTGTATCCAATGTCTACCAACTAATGACATTACAACAGTAATCATAATAGTGAGGACACAAAGTTTCAGTTTTCTTGAAGCTTTTGACTTAAAATAGAAAAACTTTTTGTAGACAACATAAACAAAGATTTGGAAATATGAATATGTAAATGAATTACATAAATTCATTGCATTAAATTGTGAGTAAAGAGGATGACCCCAGATTACTCAAATTGTTTGTGACATAAAAGCTTAATCTTTAAAGTAAATGAATGCCATTAGTGGTGATGCACATAGGTAAAGAGCCTTTGATAGATCTAGGTAAATCTCCTTGCTTCAGGTGGGCTTGAGACTATTACTTGAAGGGCGGCTCTGTTATTGCTTGCAGGCTGCCAGCATGTAGGAAAACATGACTCTTGAATGACTGAGATCACACAGGGTTTGTAATGTAGATATACCTGTGCCTTCCTTTGGGAAAACAGATAAGCAATATTTCTAAATGACCAATTAATTGCCTTATTATATTTCTTCTGAATGTAATATATATAAATTATGGGTAATTACTTGCTTTGCAAAAGGCTTCCACACAAATTTCCTTTAAGTAGAGAAGTTTTGTTATTTAAGTTGTGATTTTATTTCTAGTAATTCAACTTGTAGGGACAGATAGATGGTGCAGTGGATAGAACACTAGGCCTAGAGTCAGGAAGACCTGAGTTCAAATATGGCCTTAGACACTTACTGTGTGACACTGGGGAAGTCACTTAACTTCTACTTGGCTCAGTTTTGCAACTGTAAGATGAGGACTCACTGGAGAAAGCCATCACAAAATATTTCAGCAACTTTGCCAAGAAACCCCAATAAAAAGTTCATGGGGTTACATAGAATCAGATCAACTGATTGACAATTCAGCTTGCAGATATATTTTCATGAATATGTTTACTGTCCAAAATAAGACGTGCCCTATCCAGATTAGGAACTAGAGATATTTTTAAGAATCACCTAGTAAAATTATGATGAAATTATTAAAATTTCATTTGTTTTTATTTGCATTTCTTTTTAAATTTGTGCTATAGGACATATTTAGCATAAATGAAGATGTCTTTAATGACCTGATTATCCAACCCCTAAAGTCACCCTCTTGGAAATGAATGGTACTCTTTTCATTGAGCTTCTAATGAAACATGCTTGAAGGCTATGTGTTGGATTCATATGCACTTACTCTATAGCTATTTATACAGGAATATAACAATTCTACATACACATGTAGATAAACATATATATGTGTTATCACCTTGAAAAAAAAAACAGAGAACTACCAAAATGATTATACTAAGGGTCCTTAATCGAGGTAGGAAGATTCATTTAGGAAGACACACAGAACTTCAGACCTGGGACTTCCACTGAACTATAGAATGTAATATGCTTATAGATTTTTGGAGAGGGGGGATGCTGATGCCCTGTTGTTCACTGGGTGGGGGGGACCTACACTAGCCACAGTCTAAAATGATTGAGAGAAGTCTAGATGCAACAGTCAAGGCCAGGTACTAGATATAAAAGGAGAAACCAAGGAAACAAAAAGGGTACTCAATACTTGATTATATGTGCTAATCCTGGATGGTTCATGGTTCAGTGCGAGACAAGGGTCAATAAGGGGGTTTCTTGAAGGCAGGTTGTCAGGGAGAGGAATCAATTTGAGGTTTCAGAAAACCAGGTTGTTGATGTGTATGTAGGAAAATTCAGTATGTCTTTTAGTGAAATAAGGAAAACATATGGTCCAGTTAATATATGTACCTTAAACTGGTGAAAAGCTGAAAATGATTAATCTCCAGATTACCAAAATGTGGAGAATGAATTGTTCATTGGCTTTGTATTGTCCTAGCTAGTGTCCATAAAATTTCCTGAGATGATGCTGGGCAGAGAGCACAACTTCTCCTGTTTTGAGGGCATGCTGATTCTTCTTGATGGCAATGCAGCCATCACCAGATAAGGAATCAAATTATAATGGAGGAGTTTGGCACAACTATCCAGTTAACTTTAAGAATCTAGAATTGTCTACTAGCTATGACCTTGACTAGAAATTAAATGAAATTACTGTTTGCTTTCAGAATGACAAGGGGCTATGGATACACACAGCTTCAGAGAACCACAGACTTTTTTTGAGTCTATTTATTATTTAGCTATTAACAGCTCTTCAGATTGAGAGGAGAGATTTTATTGCTATTACTTAACTGTATAGTCCCTGGTGATATGTGACATTTTGATCAATCTGGGCCATTTAGGACCTATAATAGCCATTGAATAAAGTAGAACCTTCTTCTTGAAAATGTGATTTTATCATTAAGAAGAAACATTTGGTAACACATAACAAAAAAAAAAAACTATCGGCATACCTAACTTTTGAGTAGTCACTTCAAATTTTAGAGAACCCAATAGGGGTTGTATAATCATTAAAAGACCCTCTCTTGACCTTTATTCTTCAATATTCTTTGGTATAAGTTCTACCTAGGTCACCTTTTATGGAAGCTTCTAGTTAAGGCAAAAAGAGGTTCTTATCCTGAGAGTCCTGAATTTTATATATAACATAAAACTCTCTCTTTCTTTCTCTGTCTCTCTCTCTCTTCTCTTCCTCTCTTTCTCCTCCCCTTTTCCCTCTCTCCTCTCTCCTCTCTCTTTTTCTTCTCCTCTCCTCTCTCTGTCTCTCTGTCTCTCTGTCTATCTCTGTCTCTCTGTCTCTCTCTCTCTCCCTCTATCTCTCTCTCCCCACATATATATCACATAAAACAATATCAAAATATAATTATATATGTCTTATGCATATAGCCACACATGTAACATATAGAATATATAACAGATATAAATCATACACATATACATATGTAATATATAAATTATACATATTTGAAATATACATATATAGATTATATTTTTCTATAGTTTCCTTTATACTATTATGTATTTTATATAGTTAAAAACTTTATTCTTGGGACACAAAACTGTCAAGAGGTCGATGACAGAAAAAAGGTTAAGAACACCTATTATGGTTTTTAGTGTTCCTCCCTTCCTCAGTTTAACTTTCTTTTACCTAATTATTTACATATTGTATCCATGAAAAATCGTCTTATCAATCAGCTGAAAACCACTGAACTATGGTTCAGGCACTGGGCTAAATACTACAAATACAGAGAAAGGCAAAAGACTGTTCTCAAAGAGCTCACAGCCCAAGGACAACAACTGTAAAACTATACAAACAAGCTGATAAAACTGTAAATTCCTTGAGACCAGTGATTATTTGAGATCTTTGTCTTTATAGGCTTAAGACCTACTATAACCATAAACTCAGAGCTGGCAGGGTGATTGAGCATCATGTTCCTTTATTTTACAGATGAGGAAACTCAGGCCCAGGGAGGTAAAGTGCTTTAGTTAAGATCACACAGAGTAAGTGGCAGAAATGGAATTTGAACCCAGGTCACCTTGCTCCAAATTTAATATGTGCTTGTTGAATTAAAGGTTAAGTTCTCACCACTGTCTTTGTTGATCCCTTCAGTGTTAGTGCTCTCTCTTTTCCTAAACAATTTTTGCCAGCTTCTTAATGTAAATATTCTATCCTGCTCAAAGGAGAATATGAAGTCCTTTAAAGCAAAAACTGATTTTCATTTTGTCTCTATGTTTAGGGAGTCTAGCATTGAATCTTAAACAAAGTAGAGGCTAAATAAATACTATTTGAATTACCTTGCCTTCCTTCTGGAGGTTACAGGGTCAAATGTTATGTCATCCTTCTTTTATTGATAATTGTTGCAACTCCCTTCACCCCACCTCCATTCTCCTTAACCATTTTCCTGATAGTCAACTTTCTGCAGGATAAGGTGTAACCTTGAATTTAGCTATAAAAATGTATAATTAATTAATATTTAAGAAGATATCACAGAAAGGAAACTTCTTTAGATTTGTAGAGGTGACCACTTATAGAATATCTCCATTTCCAGAAAACAACCATTTTCTCAGTTTATTGAGACTATAGTTTTAGAAAAGGCAACAAACAATACCAAACCAGGAAAAAAGGCTATTATTTGTCTTCTGTTTCTTTCTTTAGGATTGTAGATATACTTCAATTGGAAAGGAACAGGATAGAGAATTGGCTTTAGAGTCATTTAATTTGCAAATGATAATAGGGTACTCTGACATTTTTGCATGCAATTATAACATTATTTGAGAACATTTTGTTTCACTTTAATAATAATCATAATTTATAGTTATAGAATGTTTAATGGATTACAAAGCACTTGTTGCTTAGTCATGTCTGACTCTTCATGACCCCAAGGGTCACAGCATGCCAGATCCTTCCATCCTCCACTGTCTCCTGAAGGCTATCCGAGTAATATTGATTCCCTTCATGCAGCTGTCTATGTTTGGCCTTGGACTTGTCCTTTTTGTTTTCAGACACACTATATAGCCTTTGGCATAGGTGCTTCATTCTTTGGAGCTACTTTGAAGATTATTATGAGGACCAAATGAGAAAATAATTGTAAAATGCTTAGTACAATATCTGGCATTTAGTAGGTATTTAATTAATGCCTGTTTCCTTCTGTCTATTGCTATTCCATGGTCATGTGGTCACTACATTCAGAACTACTTTTCTGAAAGAAAATAAAAAATTGCTTTGGATAAAACTGTAAAAATTTACAAAACTAATATGAGTACATTTATATGTGTCCACATGAATAAAATGAAGGAAGGTATTTGTTAGCATTTTCAGTAGTTAAAAAAATGAAAACAAAAGATAAAGAACATAACATTTCTGCTTTTCTCCACCAAGGAAATTCTCCTCCATTGAATGCCATGGGCACTTATTATAGCACTTACTAAAAAGGAAGCATTATGCCAGCTACTGAGAGACAAAGATAAGGAAGATAAGCTTCCTATCTTCCAGGAGCCACCAACCTAGTAGGGAAGATAAGACCTGTTCAAATAACTTTAATATACATTGGAGTATCATAAATCACTTGGAGATAGTAAGAGTCCAAGTCCATTGCATTTACTTTGGGACTGAGTGGCTTTCACATACAGGGTAGACGTGTCAAGGATCATAAAAGCAAATAGACCTTTTTAGAGGTATATTTTGATTCATGGAAGAATAGGCATGAGGTATAACTTGAAACATATAGAAAATAAGGAAGTAGGAAAGAAGGTTTCAGGATGAAGAGTTTAGTGAATTCACATCCAAAAGATGGGTGTCACTGTTACTGTAACTAAGGTGCAAAAATTCTTTGGGTTGTGACACAAAGAAGTGTTATCTTACAAGACATCACTATTTTCTAGACTTCACTCACCTAAATTACACTAAGTGCTTGCCTTCCTTATGAAATATTTGGTTCATGAATTAGGTCAGGGTTTTTTTTTTTTTAATGTAAAATCCTTACCTTCCACCTTACAATCAGTGGAGAAGGCAGAAGAATGGTAAGGGTTAGGCAATGGGTATTAAGTGACTTGCCTAGGATTACAGAGCTAGAAGGTATCTGAAGCCGGATTTGAATCCAGACCTCCCATTTCTAGGTCTGGCTCTTAATCTATTGAGTTACCTAGATGCCTCCCTGACCAAAGGTTTTTAATAGGAAGGGACAGGTTACTAATTTCTGACATCTCTGGCAGTTAAAACGCTGTCTGAGTAACCAAGTAATGGCTTCTTGAAGTCATTTGTAGTGTAGGAAAGTTTCTATTTCTGAAAAAAATGCATAATAGGTTCCAGAAATGGGAAGGGTATCTTACAGGCTGGCAGAAGAGGCTTGTCTTTGTTCTGACAAAGCTGTCTCTGGACCGCCTGTTACTCATGACCCTTGGTATTTGAAAGATGTAACTGTGGTTTCTATATGCTGCTGGTCTGGAGAGTAGAACTTTCTCCATTCAGCACCTCCACACCAAAACCCCAAAGTTTCTAGGGATGAGGGTACTTCTCCCTGGGTTCTGACATTCTTTTTAGCCACTTCCTTGGTCCTATTGTCTTTTTGGGGGAGTTGTTTCCTTTTAAACCAGGTCACAAATGATGGTGGGTGTCCAAGTAGCTTCTGACATTTTTATTGACTTATTACAGTTATCAGAACCCCTCCTCCCCCCCCCCCCCAGCAAATGTACTCTATTTGCTCTGGGAAATTGTTAAAACAAAGAAATAAATTTCTTCATTGTTTATGAGCCCCCACACTGAATGTTTGCTTTAGCAGGTAATATGGTGTTAAATTTTTTTCTCTTGGGTCATTCCCAATCTATATAGCCTCCACCCATCACAGAATTCACCCAATAGCACCAACAATTTATCAGTTATGTTTTTCAACAGATTTATCATATCTGTTGACTTAAGAAACAAATAAGCCCTTCTTTGTATTCTCAAGGTTTATTATACCACTTGACCCAGAGTAGATATTTAAAGAATGACTGACTGTCTGATTTTAAATACTCAAAGGCAGATTCCTCCCAAGTCCCAAAAGAAACATTTGATTTAAAAATTTGAATCAAAAATTGATTCTTTGCATTTTCAGGAGACGAAAAACAAATGGAGATACCCAGCCACTTCACCCAAAAAACATTTTAGTAGAGTGTAAGTCCCACTTTAGGGCATGTGTTAGATAAACTTTTGCCACCCTATCCTGCCTCAAGAGTAGTGATGAAGACCTTCTCTTCTTCATGGAAACCATTCTTGCATTTCCACATCCTTGCCTTCCTCCTTCTTAGTCCCAAACAATTTGAGTTTCCTCCTACCTCTTAGGAGAGAAGTCAACTTCCCCAAAGCCTCTTTGAGCCCAAACTACCTGCAGATCAAAGTGCTTGCATACCAAATACTCCAACAATTGCCAATATCTAGGAGAGGAATTACAAGGCAAAAAAGAGACTTTTCAGACAACTATAGTTATATAAGAATGTAAAGGAGAATGACAATTTCTGGCTTGGAAGTAGGGAGTGGTTATCTGGAAAAGATACTTGAAGTTGGCTACATGTAATCTGGGGCTTGAAGAAATGGTATGAGAAGAATTATGGAGGTTAGAAAAAGTTAAGGATGCATTTGAGAAACACCTAATATATTTGGATTGAATTGCCAAAATATCTTAGGAGGAGAGAAGTGAGATGAGGATGGAAAAGCATACTGGATCTAGATTGTGGGGAGGTTTGTATGCCAGTCTGAGGTTAAACCACCAGGTTTTTCTTTGGCAAGATTGAGTCACTAAAGATTTTTAAGTAGTGTAGGGAAATGATCAGGACTTTGCACTAGATGTAAAATCAATTAAAGTAGAGGGAAACTTATTAGCAAGTTATTGACATAATGGACATAATTCCTAGTAGACATGGTAATTGAAAAGAATGGTGATAAATATGAGAAATATTTTGAAGACAGAATCAAAACATTAGACTTTATTGAACACATGGGCAGTGAGAAAGATGGAAAGGTTAAAATAATGCTAAGGTTATGAATATTCATGACTAAGAGAACTGTTTTAGTAGAAATCACAAAATGAGGAGGGAGGAAAGGTTTGGAGGAAAGACACAAGTTCCATTTTGGATATGAATTTTACATTCTAATGCAACAGTTCCTAGCTGGGTCATCCTGGGCAAGTCACTTAGTTTCCATTGTGTACCCCCTTACCACTCTTCCGCCTTGGAACCAATACACAGTATTGATCATAAGGGGGAAGGTGAGGAATCTAGTAGATATTTGGGAATCTGTGTCTGGAGCTCAGGAGATATATTGGGAATAAATATTTGAGAATGAATGAGAATAAAAGTATTGTCTGAAATGATTAGAAAGGCATGAGACCACCAAGGAAAATTGTGTAGAAAAAAGTAAAAGAGAATGAAGAAAAATGCCTTGGGAACATTGACATAGAATGAAATTGTTGTTCTGTTGGGTTCAGCTCTTCATGACCTCCTTGGCTTTCCTTGGCAAAGATCCTGGAGTGGTTAGCCATACCTTTTCTAGCTCAGTTTACAGATGAGTGAACAGACAACCACAGTTAGGTGACTTGGCCATGGTCACACAGCTAGTGTCTGGGACCAGATATGAACTCAGTGAACATTGCCTCATTTTATTCTCCACAGCTTGAGAAAGTAGGTAATAATATCACCATTTTACTGGTAAGGAAATGGCAACACACAAAGGTTAAATGCTTTGACCAAGGTCACACAGCTCTGAAGTGTCTGAGATCAGATTTGAGGGTGGTTCTTCCTGTCCCCAAGACAGGACTTTATTGCAACAACTTAGCTACCTCAAGAAAAGAAAATGAAGTATAGGATTATAAAATAAATTTATTTAATAATAAATTTTATAATTTGGAGCTAGAAAGAACACTCTAAGTCATCTAGTCTAACTCCATCTTCTTTCATTTTTATTTTTATTTTTAACATATAAAGGAACTGAAATCCAAAGTTACATAGATCATTAGTGGCAGAGCCAGGAATCAAACCCAAGCTTGTGAGTCTAAATTTAGGGTTCTTTTCATTATACTATGTAGACTTAAAAAACACACAAACAAACCCTTTCCTTCCATCTTAGAATCAATACTGTGTATTGGGTCCAAGGCAGAAAAGGGATAAGAGCTAAGTAAGTGTCAGGGTCACACAGCTAGGAAGTATCTGAGGTCAGATTTGAATTCAGGGCCACTTGCCCCTCAGCCTGGCTTTCTATCCACTGAGCCACCTACTGACTTTTAAATAACCAAATAAGGGAATTTTGAATCCAGGACCTTTGTGGTATGCAGCACTCCTGAGCATACCTGAACCAGATTAAAATGTAATTAGTGAATACTTAACAGAATAAATTAAAATACAATAAAATATTGATAATGTCAATATGTGATTTTCTAATTAAACATGTCTCTTCTGGGATCCTTATATGCAGGTTAGTGGTTTAGCAGCCAGTTTCTATTTGAATTCGACAACATTGGTCTAAAATATTGAATGATGCCCAAGCGGAATTAAGGGAAAAGAAATACACAAAAATAATTAGATTTGACAAATAGGAAGTCACATGTAACCTTGAAGACAACAGTATTAGTATAGTTGAAGAAAGGGCAGCCATAATGCAAGAAGCTCAGGAAAAGGTGGCAGGGTAAGCCTTCAGACATTTATCATTTTTAATCACTTTGAAGATTTTGTTTATGCATATTGTTTGAAATCCTTCCAATTTTCCTAAAGCTAAAATTAATTAGTCCTTAGTTTTATGGCAAGTGAAGAATAAAACTACTTGAGAAAATATGCTTTTCATATTTAACATCCAAATAAACAAATAAATATCAACTTTTCATCAGAAATATAGTGCCAGAAGCATTTTGTTAATTTTACCAGTACTTTTTCTGTTGATTATTATTATCTTTTCCCTTTATATTACCTTTATTTCCAAGCATAACTCAATCCTTCTCCCCACTCCATATACTCATCTCTTAAATAAAGAGTAAAATGAAATTAAACAAGAATAACCAACAAATTAACCAAGTCTGTATGCAGTAGTCCCCATTTCTTCAATGAAGAATTAATTTTTCATCTCTGGGTTTAAGCTTGGTCATTATAATTTCACAGCATTCGGTTTTGATTTTTGTCATTGTTATTTTAATTTTCATTGTAAGTTGTTTTGTATGTTATTTTCTTGGTATACTTTGTATCAGTTTATACAAGCCTTCCTCTCCAAATTCTTCATATTCATTGTTATTTACAATGCAATAATATTTATGTACTCAGTTTTTGTAGTTTTCCACAAATCAATGGGGATTTACTTTATTTCTAATTTTGTTATTGTTTTGTTTTTCTATGAACATATTGATATAAATAGTTTAGTATATTTAGAAACTCCTTTGAATACATGCCAAACTTTAGTGTCTCTGCATTAAAGGCTATGAACATATTGATCATAATGGATGGGCACAATAAAAAGAACTTTTAGAACAATTCATATAGCTTCACCAACACTATATTTGTGTACCAGTCTTTCTAAAACCCTTCAGCATTGATTACTCTCATTTTCTATCATCTTTGCTGAATTTCTGGATGTGTGGAAGGAGTAGAGCTGCATTGATTTGCTGATCTTTTATTAGGAGTGATCTGGATTATTCTTTTATATGTCTGTTAATTACATATAATTATTTTGAGCTTTGTTAGAGAACTTAGTGCCTGTATTCTTTTAGCACTTTTCCATGTAGTATTGTATATTCTTATACATTTGTGGCCATTCCCTATACATTTCACTATTATACCCTAAATATCAGAGATATTTGATACATTTTTTAATATTAATTGCTTCTCTGATCCTAGCTGTGTAGCTTTTGCTCACAAACTTTTCAATTACATGTGATAAAACTGTATAGTTTGTTTATATTTTGTAATCCATTATATTCATACTTTGCTTAATACCTCTCCTAACTATAGAAAACATAGAAAAAATTTCTGAATTGGTGCCTTCTTTAAAAAGGAGTTGAGTACATTGCATGGTATAAATTGTTTGTCCAAGTCTAATTTATTCCAAATTGCTTTACAATTTCCTCATGATTCTTGTAAGATATAGAGTTCTTTCTCAAGTTATTTATGTTTGGGAATTTATCAACCTCTTGTCATTGAGTTTATTTTTAAAAAAATTCTTACCTTCCATCTTAGAATCAGTATTGTATGTTGGTTTTTAAGGTAGAAGAATGGTAAGGGCTAGGCAATAGGAGTTAAGTGACTTGCACAGAATCACATAGCTGGGAAGTGCCAGAGGTCTGATTTGAACCCAAAACCTCCATCTCTGGGCTGGCTCTCATTCCACTGAGTCACTTAGCTGCCCCATATTGAGTTTTTTTTTTATTCCTATTTTTCTTTATCTAGTCTGTTCCTGTCATCAACTTTATTTTTCTTTAAAATAGTACCAAAAATTTTGGATAATTATTGCTTTATATTATAATTTGAGTTCTGGAAGGACCATTCCTCCATGAATAAATGAATGAAAAAATGTTATTGGCTTACTAGGTATAAAGCACTATTTTCAATGTTAGACATGCCAGCAAAAATGTAATTATTGCTGTTGAGGAGCTCACATTCTTTTAGAGGAAGACAACACCTATAAGAGGTTTCAATTGCAAGTCAGAGGAGGAGGTCCAGTGAATCCTACTGGTTTCTACAATTGGACCATTTAACAATGCCAAGGATTTTGGTAGTAAAAACATACCTTTTTTCCCATTAGTATCTGAGATTTCTCAGGAGGAAAGGATTGCACCACCTGCAGAAGTTGCAAGGTTTCATCACAAGAATTGTTTTGCTGAATTGTCTATGGCATCTGGTTGGAAAGATAGGTGGAGAGGCTCAGAGGGGCTGAAAATGCCGCTGTTTCTAGAGTTCTTGGACGTATCTACCCAAGGGTGACTTGGCTGGTAGTTGGCTCTCTAGATAAAGTGTGGTCCCTTGAAAATATCTTTGGAGAAGAGGCAGGTAGGTGACTTAGTGGATAGAGAGTCAGACCTAAGACAGGAAGTCTGGGGTTCAAATCTGTCCTCAGACACTTCCTAGCTGTGTGACCTTGGGCAAGTCACTTATCTCTTTGCCTCAGGTTCCTTAACTGTAAAATGAGGAAAATAGAATTTGCCTCACAGGATTGTTGGAAGGATCAACTCAAATATTTTTTGTTTAATGCTTATCACAGTCCCTGTCACATAGGAGGTACTATATAAATGTTTATTTTCTTCATTTCCTACGAAACAGTTCATTTTGAACTTTTAATGGTACAGAGCGACTTGGAGTTTAGAAAATGTTAAGTGCCAATTGGTATCTAAACACTCCAAGGATGGTCCTCTATCCAATATATATATATATATATATATATATATATATATCACATAAAAATCAACTTTTAGAATCTAACACATTGCTTGAAACACTGAGATTTTAAGCAATTAATTTATGGGTTCCTTAATTTAAGGCAAGCTCTCTATCACTACATTATACTAATTCTTTGCCATTCTTTCCTATACTCAGTGTTTAATATAGAAATTTCGTTCCCTAATTATTTTTTCCTTTCCCCCAAAGACACACACACATTTACTATTTAACCAAGCTTCTATCATGCCATTCCATTTTAAAGGAATTGTTCAGCTGAAGTTTTTACACTTCAAAGCCATTATTTATTTTTTTTTAAACTTTCACATTTTTCTAGGGTTGGGGTTAGAAAGATATATGAAAGAAAACCACATCAATTCATATACTTTGTTTTTTTAAAATAAATTTCCACATAAGTTTTCTGAAATTATATGATCCATATAATCTTCCTTCCCTCCCTCCTCACAAAGCTGACAAGCAGCTTAATTTGGGTTATACATGTATTATCAAACAAAATAGATTTTTGTATTATTCATTTTTGTAAGGGAATAATCTTATAAAAACAAAATCCCCAAACATATACCCAAATAAACAACTGGTAAATCATATGCTTTCAACTTCATTTCTATCCCAAGTGTTCTTTCTTTGGAAGTAGATAGTATAAGTCCCTCAGAATTTTCCTGGATGATTATATTGCTGTTAGTAGCAAAGTTTATCACATTTGGTTGTCCCACAATATTTCAGTTACTGTGTAAAATGTTCTCCTGGTTCTGTTTTTCACTCTGCATCAGTTCACACAGGTCTTTCCAGATCTATCTGAAATCATCTGTTCATCATTCCTTATAGCATAATAATATTCCATCACCACCATATAACACATTTTGTTCAGCCATTCCCCAATTAAGGGACATTCCTTTAGTTTCCAATTCTTTGCCTCCAAAAAAAAAGGGCATCTATAAATATTTTTGTACAAATAGGTCATTTCCAATTTTTAAAAATCTCTTTGAGAATCAGACTCAGGAGTGGTATTACTGGATCAAAAGATCTTCCTTTTGGGCATAATTCCAAATTACCCTCCAGAATGGTTGAATCAGTTCACATTTTCACCAGCAATGCGTGTGTTTCACTTTTGGCACATTCCCTCCAACATTTATCGTTTTCTTTTACTGTCATATTGACCAATCTGAGAGGTGTGAGGTGTTATCTCAGAGTTGTTTTAATTTGCATTTGTCTGGGATTTAGAACATTTTTTCATATGATTATGTTTTGCTTTGACTTCATCTGAAAACTGCCTCTTCATATCCTTTGACCATTTATCAATTTGGGAATGACTTGGATTCTTATAAATCTGACTTAGTTCTTTATATATTTAAGAAATGAGACCTTAATCAGAGAAGTTTGTTATAAAATCTACTTCCCCCCAGTTTCTTGTTTTTTTTCTTCTAATCTTGGCTGCATTTGGTTTGTTTGTACAAAATATTTTAAATTGATTATAATCAAAATTATTCTTTTTATATCTTGTAATGTTCTCTATTTCTTGTTTGGTTCTCTTCTCCATAGATGTGACAGGTACACTATTCTGTTCCCCTAATTTAATTATAATACCACACTTTATGTTTAAATCATATACCCATTTTTACCTTTTCTTGGTTTAGTGTGTAAATATTGATCTAAACCTAATTTTTGCCATACTGTTTTCTCTTTTTTCCCAGTTTTTGTCAAATAGTGAGTTCTTATCTCCAAAGTTGGGAACCTTAGGATCTTTGGGTTTATCAAACACTAGTCTAATGAAGTCATTTACCACTAATCTATTTCAATGATCCACCCTTCTATTTCTTAGCTAGTACCAGATTGTTTTGATGATTACAGCTTTATAGTACAGTTTAAGATCTGGTACTACTAAGTCACCATCCTTCACAACTCACACCTATTAGATATGCTAATATGATAAAAAAGTAAAATTATATGTTGGAGGAAATGTGGGAAATAAAATGATCTAAGATAATCCTGAAAGATTTCTAATGAAAAATGCTACCCACCTCCTAAGAACTCAGGTCTAGGCCATGTTGGCTTAAGGCCCTTCATACTTATTTCCTTTTTCTCTCTTTCTCTCTTTTCTTTAATTCCACATTTGTATTAATTAAAATCTCTATAAAACCCAGTTGGCTTGGGTATTTGAATAATCTGGAATATTTCCCTGGCGACCACCTTATATTTGATTTAAAAACCAAGACACTGTAGTGAAACATATTTTCTGCAGTCAAATTTACTCACCCTCTCTTATATCTATCAAAATTTATATCTTCCACTATTTTAATCACTACAGTTTAAGACCTCAACCATTTTAAATCTAACACAGGAAAGTCAGTTGGAGAGTCAAGTCAGGCTGAAGAGGGAAGAAGCTGGGAACAGGTCCCCTGTTAGCTTCTGTCCTAGGCTGAAGTCTCTTGGCGTTGGAGAGGGGAGGCAAGAAGAAGGTTTTGTGTGGCTGATGGTGATAGTTGAAGCTGAAGAACTGATTGTATATTTGAGATTTGAGTTTGAAGGAAGAAGAAAGAAGATTAAAGTTATTTTCTCATCTCCTTGACAGACTTGTGTCATACTTGTGACAGGACTTAAATTTCCAAAATCCTCCTAACCCTCCTTGTAGATTAGGGACAACCCTATCCCTCTCACCTCATCTTACCTTAGTCCTCCATCTTGTTGTACCCAATAAATCCCCTTATTTGAGAAAGGAAGAAAAAAGAGTGTTTCCTCATAAACCTCAGAGTCCATTCAGGGGGGAGGGGTGAAGCCAAAGGCTTCAGAAGAGGGTGGTGAAGGGAGAGATTGAAGGAGGGGATGGGTAGGAAAAATATTAATCAATTAGCCATCAATAGTGATCAATAGGCAACCCCAGAATCTCTCTTTCTAGTAGCATCTCTTTATCTCTCAGAAATATTTCTATCTCCATTATAATTAGGCACCCTCAGGGTTCCCCTAGTATCTTTCTAGTCAGCCACAGTATTCCAGTCATTACAACTAGAAATATATCTACAGATTATCTATTTCTGTTACAGGGGGGAGGTGGAGGTGGAGTATAGAGCTGTGTTCATAGACATTTGGAGTTATTTTCTTCTTCTGGATTTATGTCTTGAATACTCCTGTCACAATAATTGCTTTTTTATGTCAGTATTTTTTTTTCTTTTCTTTTCCCATTCTTCTAAGTCTACTTCCTGACTTTGAATTCAATGTAAGATGTAGGTTCTGTGTACTTATGGAGGGAAGGTCTGGACTTATCTTGTTGCTGCTTCATTGGGTTATTAAAAATTGTGTTATATGAGGGTCTCTGGGACAGTTAAGGTTAGAGACTTGAAAGCTTTTATGGTTCTCAAAGTACTCTGATCCAGGGAAAATCTGATTGCTGATGCCTTGATCTAAGCTCCACAAGTACTTGAACTGCTTTTGAATCTGAGCAATAGTAGATTACTGCTGGGCTGAGCCACTATCAACCAGCTGAGAAGCTCTGCTGATTCAAAGTGAGAGAATTGCAGGCTGCCCTTTGGTCTGGGAATCTTGCCTCAGCTATTCTTTTTTACGGGCTTTAGATTGGCTTAGAAATTAGAATCCATGCTGTGCTCCTCAGTTCCTAGTCTCAGGGTTTCAAAAAAGCAATCAACAATCATGTATCATAAAAAACAATTAAAATAGCTTACTATTTTGGAATTATAAGAACAAAGTTAAAAACTATACAAAATATATAAAATTCTATGACTTTTCTTACTGACCAAATTCAGAACTCAGAAAAGTAAATTTCAAGCTGTTAGAGTTCAAGAATAACTTAAGTCACCCTTTAAATTTCCTATTATGGAAAGGGTCCTATGGGGCTCATTAAAGGGGTGCAGGTGAAAGAGAAAGATACTTCAGTCATACCTACAACATTGCTAGGAGCCTGAGGATATTTTACCTCTCAAACCGTTTAGACATTTCCACCATTTCCCCCCAGGGATGACTAAACATATATCACTCTCTGACACAAAAGCAACAGGGTACAGGAAAGTCAGTATTGTATTGCAGAAAGAGTGACCTGGGAGTCAGAGCTTCAAATCCTTCTCATGTGAATTTGGATAAGCCTAGGCACCACTATGAGTTTTAGTTTCCTCACATGTAAAATGAGAGGGCTAATCTATTTGGTCTCTATCATCGTTTCCAACTTTAAACATGTTATCCTAAATTATAGCTACTCAGATTAGGTGGTGTTACTTGGCATATCCAAAGAATGATGGTTCTAGAGAATTAATTATCTTCTAATATATTCAGTGGTAGTTGCTGGAGGATTATCTGCTAAGATACTTGGGGCTAATAACCATATTGTGATTTTTTGGGAAAAAAAAAAATTACTATCTACCTGGCTTAGTTTTGCCTCCAAGTTGCCCGAGATGTCTTTTCTCTTTCTGTCTGCTAGTCCAATTTCTGGTGAAGTAATGAGACCATGCTTGGTTCTTTCCTCCTCTGGGAGATTGCATGAAATGCCCTTTTTATGGGTAATACTTCTCTTTTCTCATTCCCAGTTTACTTACTGTGTATGCCACTCATTTCACATTTCACATAGTACTTATTATCTTTCCCACTCATTTCACATTTAAAATGGTCTTGGGTTATATTGTTTTCTCAGCTTAGCTGTTTCTTAAAAACAAAACAAAACAAAACATTTTTTCCCTATTGCATGTAAAAACAATTTTAAAATTTGTTTTTAAAATTTTCAATTCCACCTGCTTTCTCTCCTTCCATCCCTCCTCTATCCCTTCTCTGAGACAGTAGGTGATGTGGTTATAGGTTATCTATTTGTATTCATGTCAAACATATTTCCATATTAGTTACATTGTGAAAGAAAACAAACACCCCACCCACCCACACAAATAAAGTAAAAAATAGTATGTTTCAATCTACATTCAGACTCTATCAGTTCTTTCTCTGGAGGTGGATAGCATTTTTTATTATCAGTCCTTTGGAATTGTCTTGCATCTTTGTATTTCTACAATTGATCATAATAGGATATTGCGATTGCTTTGTACAATGTCTTCCTGATTCTGCTCACTTTAAATCTCAGCTAGGCTGTTTTCTTGAATGTCTGAAAACTGAATCACATGCTTCTTTTTATAGTGAGCATATGATAAATATTGATTTGTTGATGTATTTATAACAACTATTTATTAAACATATAGTATGTGAAAATACTATGCTCAGTTCTGGGGATACAAAGACAAAAATAAGAAGCCGTGCATTTGGTTATAACTTCCAAGTCAAAACCCAAAGCTTAAAATTCTAATGTAATTAGTCAAGTAACAAAAAGTGTCTATCGCATACATGTTCTGGGTTTGGCATTATGTTGTAGTTGTAGAGAATGTAAGATTCATGGTGATTACTCTTGATATCTTATAAAGTGGTTGGTAGGACAAGGATTCTGTGCACCTCATTCCTATATTAATAAATTTAGTTCTGTCTGATATTGTCAGAAGATCTATTCAAGGTTAGACTAACTCTAAGGCCAAGAATTCACTTGCCAGTTTAGCACCTGGGATAATCTCTACTTTTTATCACTGTTTCTACTGAGGGAACAGAAGGCTCAGATTTTGCTTAATGATTTGTTTTTTATGAGAATTTAGTTTATGGAGTTAGCTTAACACAATATAGGAGTTACTTTAATTATTTTCTAATTTATCACTACTGTACTTACCATTATGTGGCAAAACAGATTGGTTAAAACAAGACATTTTTGCAAAAATGTTTCATCAGAATAGTTTAATTAATTTGATGAATATTTATTAAGCACTCTGATGATTAAAAATTCTGAGAGACTGGCTTGTGGGTAAGAAAATGAATTTCTTGATTAGGCTAACAATAATCTATAAATTAATTGATCAAATATCCCTCTTGGTGCTCAAAGACCAAGAAATTCCACCATATGGATCATTAAATACAATTTTGGAAGCTCATTATTCAGTCCTCCCCTAGATATTCCAGGATCTCTCTAATTAGTAAATAGTATATATGGAGATGGTCCATCATTCTCTCAATCCTTCCCCAATTCCTTGGTTGATGATGGAAAATCACATGCCCAACCTTATGATTCCAAAATCTAGAAGAAGGAATACAGTTCTGTCTGGTTAGGAGTGATTTTGTTCAATACTTTTCATTGTGAAATTCCAGGACACCAGGCCTACACACTGGTTTTTATTTAGTGGGCAAGATGGAACCCATAACCTCACTTTTCTGTTGTCCTGAAGGAGGAAATATTTTTAGGGAAGGGCATTCCTTGAATTTTTTAGGAACAATGAGTAAGATGGTCTGAGGTACAAATATGAGTCTCTATTCAAAACTCAGTCATAGAAATAATTCAATATATTAGAAATAAATCTTCTCTGTATCTATTTTGTATAAGTTATTGTGCTATTTATTTCCATGAAATGCAGTTTGATAAAGTAAGGGCTCTTAGAGACAAAAAAGAAAGGAGATTTTCTCTGAAATCTATGGTATGTTTCTTTCCTATATTGCTTTATAAATATGATGACTGCCCATCAGCTTGGAGAGTCCTGTAAAGAAAAAGACTTCTATAGAGGAAGAAATGTCACATGTTGAATAATAGCAAAAATAAACAATACAGAAAATTCAATAGGAGGAGATGACCTTTATCAAAACTAGCAGTTGCATATGGTCTAGGTCTACCCTGAAAGAGTGAAAAAATGGAATCCTCTGCCATATTAAATGTTATCTCTGCAGGAACATAGATTAAGGGCAAAGGGGTGAGAATAGTAAGGGTGAGTCAGTTTAGCTCTTACAATTTTATTACTCAGTGAGGCAAAGAGCTACAAAAAGAGGGTTCAGTGAATTGGTCAAAAACCACAACAACAAAGCCCCAACACATTTGTAAGAAAATATAACTGTTCAGTTCTGTTAATTTGAAAATAACAACCTTTTATTTTTTTCCTGAGAGTATTAAAGCTGATGGGATCAATTTAGCTTCTGATTTTTGTTTCTGTAAGTATGCTAAAATCACATTTCTCCTTTGTTTTGATAGGTCAACTGAGTACTAATATTACTGAGAAATAGTTTCACATTAATGATCTTTTGGAAGTTTTTTTTTTTTTAAGTGACCAACAGTACTCCTTTAGATGTCTATTTAGAATAAAACACAGCTGACATTAATAGACTGATAAATGTCTTTTTAAAAAATAATACTTCATTCAGAAAGAATCCCTGAACAGAGTCAATACAGGTACTTGAGAGTTTTCATTAGTTCTATAACCAAAAGCCTGAGTAGGAAGAGAAAAAAAGAAGAGAGTGTATTAACTAGCTATCTGGGGTAAAAACTCTGAAAGTGTGGTAAGGAGGTCTGGGATTGGGGTGGAGGAAGCAAAAGACTCTTCCTCCTAAGTCTGGTTTGTGAGACATAAAAATTGAGCTGGTTCGCAAAAACCTTCTTTGCCTATGTTCAATTATATTCAGCATTAGCAACACTGCCTTAAAATGTTTTGATATTTTCCTTTGTTTTTATTAATTTTTCTGCCCTTTGCTTTATTGCTATTTAGATGATACTGATCGACTTAAAATGTAGGAATTGAGTGGGTTCATTTTTTCTTAAAAATTTAATCCCATAATAGGGTAAATATTTAATTTTCTTCTCTTGTCAAAAGCCCTTGAACAATGTTGATGAAGAAGACAGAAAATTACACTAATGTTTGAAAAGAATTTCAGAGCTAGAAGGGGTTTCAGTTGCTAAAAAATCCAACTCATACATGAAAATGGATTTTCTCTTGAGAATGTCAAATAAATAAGAGCCAATTACCTCCTGGTAAAGATTATAAATATGATGTGTGTGTATTTGTTTTACATAGTTGTATCCATTATGAGAATAAATGCTCTTTACAATTTTTGTGACAAAATAATTGAGAGATAGCATGAGGTTGACTAGTCAGGAAAATCCGGATTTAATTCCTGCGTCCAACATATAATACCTCTCTGACCCTGGTCAAATCCTTTCAGGGTTCCAGGCAACTCTCTTAGACTAAAATCTTTAATAAATTCCCTATATATTGGAGGGTATCTTCACATGAGATACTTCTTGGGTTGATGAAATCATCTCCACAAAAGCATGGAAAAGCATTTAAAAATGATAGTCAGCATTTAGAGTCTTGTTCCAGAACTATAAATTTAATTCCCAGTTATATCATTTCTCTAAAACAAACATCTGAAACTCAAATAATTTCTATTATTTAAAAATAACATTTGATATCTTCTTAGCCTAAAGGGATGTGGTAGTTAGTAAATTCATAGATTAATAATTTTAGATTCCTCTGTGTTGCTTCATAGGTATGAAATGTTTTGATTACTTCCCAATACAACAGGAATATTATTAAAGGAGATGTACGTTTTAACCTGGCAAAATTGCCACATGAGGAAGTAAATTTTTAAATGAATTATTATTATTTTGTAGGATTTTCCCAAAAGTATAGTTTAAAAAATGTTTTTGCTAGGAATATTTGACTTCCTAATATTTATTCAACATATATTTTATTAATACTTAGAAAATGTGATAGGACTTGAATTTTAAATTTCTTTACAAAGATGTACAACATATGTTGTTGGGAGAAATGCTACCAGATGTAAACCAATTGAAATATATCTTATATATACGCACATCCACATATATACAATGTCCAATTAATATACTTTTTTCTCTCATTCATTGAAACTCTACCAGAAAAGTTCCTAAGAGGTTTTGAAATATCTTCCCCCCCTGCCAATCTAGAGGTTTTAGAAAACAAGTACCAGCTTTTCTATATTGATAGAGCAAGAGAGAGGCCTTTGTGGGAGCTATCTTAGGCTTTCTGCTTCTCTAGACTGTATTCTCCTTATTTCTATACCTCAGCTTGTACTTGTTTAATGTACCTTACCACTCTAGGGTACTTTGGCCAGACCAGTTAGCACAAAAACTAAAAATTACAGAGAAAAATCCACAATACAAGGCTCTGGCTCTGAAACTCACAGACAAGATCACGATACTAAAAACTGTGACATCCAGGATTCTTCATGAAATTGCTGAGTTTAATTGCAAGTGTAATTGCAAGGGCTTTCAGGTAGTTTGGGACCAAAATTTTTAATTCCTAAATTGAACACTGGTTTTAGGCTAAAAAAGTCACTGGAAAGGCTTTAAAAATGGAAATCAAAATATTTGCATTAACTGAAAAGATTGATAATGGAAGATCATGCTTTATGGAAATCTAGAAAATATGTTTTTCTAGAGAATATGTACTTATATTGGGTACACGTGTATATATATATATATGCATGTTTATATATGCATATGTATATGTATGCATGTGCATCTAGATATACACATAATATATCACATACATAGCCATGCAAAATAAAATGGAGAAAGCATGTTTGGATATCAATATGTGCATATATATATATATATATACATATATACATGCATACTCCCATTTTAATGAAGGGAAATAAATCTATCTGTCTATCTATCTATCTATCTATCTATGTATATATGTATGTATATATCCATCTATCTTTCTATCTACCTATCAATAATGCAGGACTTGAATATTATACTAGGCTTAAGTTGTATTAACTCCCAGGAGCTAGTCTACAGCTATAAGGAACCAGGGATCTCTATTTAGAGGCATCTAGAAGAACTGGATTCAAATTTTGCCTCCGGCATTTACAAGCTGTGTGACCTGTGCAAGACACATATTTTCTCTGAATCTCATTTTCCTTAACTGTAAAGTGTGGATAATAACACCTAAATCCTAGAGTTGTTGGGGGGATAAAATGAGACAATATTTATAAAGCACTTCATAAACCTTGAAGCTCTATAACCTGAAATGTCATGGAAAGCAGAAGAACCCAGGAATCAAAAAGGACTTCAAATCATATGTATTGATACTATTACATTCTCCTGATTCATCAACATCATTGGGTTGTGAAAAGGGATTTGAATTTGACATCAGAAGTTTGGAGTTTGCATCCTCACTCTGCTATGTACTATGTATGTATCCTTGGACAAGTCATTTCACTTAGAGTTTCATTTTCAGTCGAATGAGAGGAGTGGGTAGCTCTAGATAGAATTTGAAATCCATTTCACCTTTAAATCTATAAATCTATTAATGAATACTTATTGATAACATACTGAATTTTTAACTTTATGATATAGCCTGTGGCAGATAAAAAATGAAGTAGAAGATGGAGATCTGCATCTGGTAGAGAAAATTATATACAGATCTCAACAAGAACTTTCTTATGTTGCCTACTTGAAATGTTCAGGATTATAAAAGGGCAACTGTGTATCAACCATCACTTTATCCCATATGGTAATATTATCCCTTTGGTTCCTTATCTTGTCTATCTAAAGTATGACTATTTAAATCTCTAGTCCTGTTCCCACCTATTTTTCATGGTCCTTGATTTTCATTTTCTTTCATTTGGCTGCCTTAATTCAAGATCCCAATTTAAGCACAATTTAATTAGATTAGTAAATGCCAGGATAAAGCAGAAGCATTAATTGCATGTAATACTGACTACTATATTTATTCCTCAGATTTAGCACCCTTCCAAAAGAGAAAAATCCTTTTTTATTCTCTTTCACTTCTCATTTTAATTCATCATCTATTCAGGCCATCAAAGTGATTTTTGTTAAATTTGGACCATGTCACCACTCTTCTCAATAAACTCTAGTGGATCCCTGTTACCTATAGCAATTGGTTTGTTCTTTATTCTGTTCCTGGTGTGATTGGATTTCCTTATCATGACAGACAGTCCCCATTATTTGTGGATCCTTATGTATTTGGGATCTAGAATCAAAATCCTAGTGTGGCTATACTTTTTTCTCCTCATATTCCCTGCTATTTCACCTTCAAAATTCTAAGCTTAGGGATACATACTTTCTGTCATAGTTGTCCCTCAATCCATCTATCAAATCCATGTTTAATGGGAAGCAACGTAATTGATTGTCATCTTGTTCTAGCTAGGAACCATAGTCACTCTCCCCTTCCAATAATTTAGTCACTAGATGTCTTGAAATAGCCACAATACTCTCTTGCTTTTGCTTTCTTTTCATTCTGGTAGTCCTCCTACCAAGAATGTCACAGATGTTTTGTGTACATGCACACAAACATACTAAGAGTCTTTTAAAAAAATGTGCTCTATATAAGACATTAAAATGCACAATACATATAATATATACATATATTAACTATGAAATATAAAATGTAAATATTATATATATATATATATATATATATATATAAGGACAAGGTTATTCAGTCTAAATAAGAAAATCCTTTTCATCCATGTGTCTTAGCTATGTGCTAGGCTACATAGATATACAGTATCTAGGTGGAGGGAATATTCATATTGATGAAATCACAGAGCCGTCTAATTATTCAGCTGCATGAAATCTCACATACCATTCCATGATCTGACTCAGGGCCTCCAGGGAAACATAGAACAGGTAGTTTTCTGGGAGTCAAGGCTAAAGAGTAATACAGCTGATGGATACACTTTCTCTGTCTTCATGGGCTAGCTCCATTTTCATTATCTTTTGGGGGCTACCAGGATTGCTGTGCTTTTTCTTCTTACTACCAGCATCTGGTATATCCAGTAAGAATTTCTTTACTCTCTGCCATTTCCACAAATGAGTGAAGGCATATATAATCCTTTAAATAATTGTTGTAATGCTTTTAAATAATGGAAATATTGTCAGGCCTATTAAAAAAATTCAACTTGGACCAATCTTGGAGAATGAGTTAGAGATTTGTGGGCAAATAGAATTTAGAGGTTAAAAATGCATGGAGGGAAGACTGAGTCCTAGGTAATATTTAAAAGAAATGAATTTTGCTAAAATGATTTAACATGAAGCTTAATCTGAAGCAGGCAGAGGAGTAATAAAGGAAATACTATGGACCACAAAATGTAAAAAAAAAATCCCCATAGCAAATTGTCATTTAAAAAATTTTGTATCACTGTCCTAGCACAGTGTCATCTAAATATGATATGCTTTATAAATGTTCATTGATGTGAACTGAATTGAATTGTCTCAAACTGTTTAATGGTGATTGACATTAAATGCTGTCTTATTAGAAAGCAACATTACTTTGAAGCCTATGGAATTAAATTATAGCTTGAATTAGGCTTTATTTTAAACTGAGTAACTTCGATGACTGATTCTCTCATCAAGTATTACATATGAAAGTGTTAGCAGTTCAAGAAGACTTTAGCACTTCAGAGGAGTTTCTTGTGAATATATGTGTACATGAATATACAGACTTGTGCAGGTGAGCTTTGCATCTCAACTATTCACATTATTTTCAGTTACTCCTATTACAGTAATACTCTTCATGAAAATGTGTCTCTGTATGGATACTGCATGTAAAGTTAACTATTTTGTCTTTATTTTCTTTATTTTGTATATTCTAGTATATGGGTTCATAGACTCCTGTGCTGGAATGAAAGTATCCAACTACTAAGGAATGCTGAATTAATTGTCATATCTCTAGTCCCTTGTCCAGTGCTTGTGGAATTGAAAAAAAAATGGTGTTCAGATTTGAAAAATAACACAATTCATGAGAATTGATCTCCTTTTCAGGAATTCTATAGCCAGAAATATTTTGAAGTGATTTCTTCATTTTGAAAATAATATATAATATAAATTCATGTAGTCACATAGATATTAATGTGTAAAATTACCACTTCAGTTTTCTGTGTATATAAATAGTAGTGTGATATTTCAAGTGGCATACAAGGAGTGACTTGAGAGATACTTTGTGATTTCACCCCAAAATATCATCACTTCATATTCTTTGCTGGGGTTTAGATAATGCATGTAAAAAACAAACAAACAAACAAACAAGGACTTTTATTTGTGTCTGTTTGTGTGGATATTAAAATTCTGTGGCTAAAGTATTATTTTAATTTCAAGCTATTCTAACTACTCCCAACTAAGGTCCAGAGATGATAAACAACTTGTCTAAGTCACAGGTAAAGTGGCAACAGGATTCAAACCCAGGTTCTTTTGACTAAAAAAAATCCAGCTTTTTTTTTTCATAATCCCACTCTCTGTAAAAAAAATACATTAATATTTATATAGACATGAGTTAAATATATGTTTTGTTTATATATACATGAACTAAGTACATATATTTGTTTTTACATGAGTTAACTATATTATAATTATACACACATGATTTAAAATATATACACTCACAATGTAAAAAAATACAAGATGAAAAATGAAAAAAATATAGAAAATGTGGTAATGGAGGACTTCATTATTTTCCCAAATCAGTAATATAAGTAGGTAACATAATTGCAGATTAAATTACTATGTCCTTAGGTGGTCAATAAAGTCTTCAATGAAGGAAGTGAGATGTGATCTAGACATTGATGATTTCCACAATCAAATAAAAACCAAACCAAATAAAACCCAAATATTTTGTTAATGAAGGTTAATCAGATCAATAGTATTTTTTATGCAACCCAACTTTTTTTCTGTGTTATAGATGTGACTTAGTTTAATTAGAATGGTGATATTTTGTGTCAGAGATGATACTTAGAGCTATTCTATGGAATTTATTGTCTGGGTGACCTTGAGTAAATTCCTAAATGTCTCTGGATCACATTTTTCTCCTCTGTAAAAAATAAGGGTTTTGGACCAAGGTACATTCTAACTGGAAATGTATGGATTTACTCTAAAAATGGATAATAAAAAAATCTATTTCTATGTTTTGTTGTTTTATATTTCTAAAAATTTATGAAGGATTGAGTCATTTATTTTTTAAGATCATCAAGAATCAAATGTCAAATGAGTACATATATTATATATTCATCTATTCCTTTGTTTTCAAAATAATTTGAGAATACAGACATTGTTAATACCTTAATCACTGTTTGATAATATTTTAAACCATATAATTTTTGGACAATGTCCATAAAATGGTATCTTAAATATTTGATTATTTCTTATAATTATCTCAATAATTGCATTAAATTTTCCTACTATTTAACTGCATTACAAAATTTCAAAGATGATTTCATCAAAATAGAGACTAATAAATATTGAAATCTCTCTAAGCTTAAGTAAATAGGCTGTTTCTGTTAATTGCAGAGTTTTAAAAAATAAAATTCACATCTTAGTAGCCAATTTTAAATGATAAGCCTATTCAAAATTGTTTCATCTGAGAGATATATAGTTTGTTGTCAGAGTGTAAGAAGGCTTTAAGAAGGCTTGAAGAAGCTTATATTTTGTAGACATAACCTTCTAGAACTCATCATCAACTTCACATTATGATGAGGTCTTAAAAAAGGAGTTTCATGGCAAATAGAATAAATTTGGTGCTTCTGGAAGATGCATTTGTTCCTTCTTTTAAGCAATTTTTCATATAGTGCAATAAGAAATTATGTATTGATATTGATAGGTTAAAAGAGTCTCTCAAGGTTCCTCATGGTTCAGCAGTATTTTTTGTCAAATGATTTCAAGGCCTAGAAAAATTAGATAAGCAAAAATGTTTTCAAAGTGGGGAAAATCAGTTTTCAAAGTCTTATCAGTGGTTCATGCAACGTATATAGTAATATGTTTTAAAGGAAGGGAAAGAGAAATGCATTTCTTCTGATGGTAGATAATTAGTTCAGATTAATATTTGTTTTACTCCTCTTTTTTTTTTCTGTCCCCTATAATATGGAACTGTAAGGCTTTCACTGCTGGTGAGAAGCAAGAGAAAAAAATATTCAAGTAGAAGTTATAGGATTTGACAGCAAGAGAGAAGTGCCAAAGAGAAAATCAAAGGCTTAGAGATTAAGAGGAGACAGAACATGCTTCCCTGCCACTGGAAACTGAAAGTGAAGGGTTTAAGGTCAGAGACTGAGAGGAGAGAAATGTAGCAAGGTGGTGAATAGAGGAGAGAGAATTTCTCTTTCAGCCCTGCCCTCACTTATGTCCTGTTGCTTGAATATCAGAAATATCTTTATAGGACAATGAACAGAAAACTCTGAACATTTTAGAAAGAATTGGAGGCAAGCATAATTTCATGATGAAACATCAGTTCTACTTCTATATACAGAACTGATGGACTCAGAGTACAGATTTTCTTTTTATTCTTTTTTCTGTTTGTGAAGTTAAATTCTTTCTTTTAAATATATAGTTTATTTTTAGCATTATTTTCTTTTTTCAATTTTGAGTTCCAAATTTTCTCCCTCTCTCCTACTCCTTCTAACACCTACCAAAAGAAGGCAAGCAATATGATATCAGTTAAACATATAACAGCATTTATATATTAGCCATATTTTGAAAAAAAAGCAAGAAAGGTAAAGAAAGTTAAAAAAAAATTAAAGCTTTTAGCACTGAGAGTTCATCAGATTTCTCTTTGGAGGTGAATAGCATTTTTTTTTCATCATGAGACCTTTGGAATTTTCTTGAATCATAGTAATTAAGTCTTTCATAGTTGATCATAATTACAAGATCAATGGTCTCCCAATTCTTCTCACTTCACTATAGTCAGTTCATATAAGTATTCCCAGGTTTTTCCAAAACTGTCTTGCTCATCATTTCTTTTTTTTTTTAATTCTATTTTTTTATTTTTTTTATTTTTATTTTTTTTAAATATATTTTATTTGATCATTTCCAAGCATTATTCGTTAAATACATAGATCATTTTCTTTTCCTCCCCCCCACCCCCCATAGCCGACGCGTAAGTCCACTGGGCATTAGATGTTTTCTTGATTTGAACCCATTGCTTTGTTGATAGTATTTGCATTAGAGTGTTCATTTAGAGTCTATCCTCTGTCATGTCCCCTCAACCTCTGTATTCAGGCAGTTGCTTTTTCTCGGTGTTTCCACTCCCATAGTTTATCCTTTGCTTATGAGTGGTGTTTTTTTCTCCTGGATCCCTGCAAGTTGTTCAGGGACATTACACCGCCACTAATGGAGAAGTCCATTACGTTCGATTATACCACAGTGTATTAGTCTCTGTGTACAATGTTCTCCTGGTTCTGCTCCTCTCGCTCTGCATCACTTCCTGGAGGTTGTTCCAGTCTCCATGGAACTTCTCCACTTTATTATTCCTTTTAGCACAATAGTACTCCATCACCAACATATACCACAGTTTGTTCAGCCATTCCCCAATTGAGGGGCATCCCCTCGTTTTCCAGTTTTGGGCCACCACAAAGAGTGCAGCTATGAATATTTTTGTACAAGTCTTTGTGTCCATTATCTCTTTGGGGTACAGACCCAGCAGTGCTATGGCTGGGTCAAAGGGTAGATATTCTTTTGTCGCCCTTTGGGCATAGTTCCAAATTGCCCTCCAGAATGGTTGGATCAATTCACAACTCCACCAGCAATGAATTAATGTCCCTACTTTGCCACATCCCCTCCAGCATTCATTACTTTCCTTTGCTGTAATGTTAGCCAATCTGCTAGGTGTGAGGTGATACCTCAGAGTTGTTTTGATTTGCATCTCTCTGATTATAAGAGATGTAGAGCACTTCTTCATGTGCTTGTTAATAGTTTTGATTTCTTTATCTGAGAACTGCCTATCCATTTCCCTTGCCCATTTATCAATTGGAGAATGGCTTGATTTTTTGTACAATTGATTTAGCTCATTATAAATATGAGTAATTAAACCTTTGTCAGAGGTTTCTATGAAGATTTTTTCCCAATTTGTTGTTTCCCTTCTGATTTTAGTTATATTGGTTTTGTTTGTACAAAAGCTTTTTAGTTTGATGTAGTCAAAATTATTTATTTTACATTTTGTGATTCTTTCTATATCTTGCTTGGTTTTAAAGCCTTTCCCCTCCCAAAGGTCTGACATGTATACTATTCTGTGTTTACCCAATTTACTTATGGTTTCCTTCTTTATGTTTAATTCACTAACCCATTTTGAATTTATCTTGGTGTAGGGTGTGAGGTGTTGATCTATTCCTAGTCTCTCCCACACTGTCTTCCAATTTTCCCAGCAGTTTTTATCGAATAGTGGATTTTTGTCCCAAAAGCTGGGATCTTTGGGTTTATCGTATATTGTCTTGCTGAGGTTGCTTTCCCCCAGTCTATTCCACTGATCTTCCTTTCTGTTTCTTAGCCAGTACCAAATTGTTTTGATGACTGCTGCTTTGTAATATAGTTTTAGGTCAGGGACTGCAAGGCCCCCATCGTATGTGTTTTTTTTCATTATTTCCCTGGATATCCTTGATCTTTTGTTCTTCCAAATGAACTTTGTTATGGTTTTTTCTAAATCAGTGAAGAAGTATTTTGGTAGTTCAATGGGTATGGCACTAAATAGATAAATAAGTTTGGGTAGGATGGTCATTTTTATTATATTGGCTCGTCCTATCCATGAGCAGTTAATGTTTTTCCATTTGTTCAGGTCTAGTTTTAGTTGTGTGGCGAGTGTTTTGTAGTTGTGTTCATATAGTTCCTGTGTTTGTCTTGGGAGATAGATTCCTAGGTATTTTATTTTGTCTAAGGTGATTTTGAATGGGATTTCTCTTTCTAGTTCTTGCTGCTGAGCTGTGTTGGAGATATATAGAAAAGCTGATGATTTATGTGGGTTTATTTTGTATCCTGCAACTTTGCTCATCATTTCTTAAAGCACAATAGTTTTCCATCACAATCATGCACAACAATTTATTCAGCTATCCTCCCATCCCCCCAAAAAGGAACTGATATAATTTTTTGGGTAAATATTGAACCTTTTTCTTTGATCTCTTTGGGGGTATAGACCTATTAGGTATTGTTGGATCAGAGGGTATGCACAGCTTTATAGCTCTTTGCACATAGTTCCAAATTGCTCACCAGAATGGTTATATCAGTTCAGAATTCCATCAACACTGCATTAGTGTCTCAGTTTTCCCCCATCCTTCGCAACATTTGTTGTTTTCCTTTTCTGTCATATTAGTCAATCTGACGGGTATGAGGTGTTACTTTAGAAATTTTTAAATTTAAATTTCTTTAAAGATTAATGGGTTAGAGCAATTTTTCATATGAAGATAAGTAACTTGAACCAATGGTTTATTTTGTTGTTTTTTCCCAAAACCAATCGATACTTTTATTGCTTAGTTCAATGGTTTTCTTACTTTCAGTTTTTATTAATTTCTCCTTTGATTTTTAGTATTCCCAATATAGTGTTTAGAGGTTTTTAATTTGTCATTTTTCTAGTTTTTTAAAACTGCATGACCAATTAATCAATATGCTCTTTATTTTATTGAGTAAGAGTTTAGAGATAAACATTTTCCTCTGTCCCCTTTTGCTGCTTTTCATTGTTATTATTTTCTTTAAAGAAATTGTTTATTCTTTTTATGATTTATTTTTGACCCACTCATGCTTTAAATTTAGATCATTTAGTTTCCAATTAATTTTAATCTTTGTCTCCATAGTTCTTCATTGAATATAATTTTTATTCAATTATGATCTGAAAAGAATGCATTTAATATTTTTACTTTTGTGCATTTGGTTGTGAGGTTTTTAATGCCCCTAATACATGGTCATTTTTTGTGAAGGTGTCATATACAGCTGAGAAAAAGGGGTACTCCTATTCCCATTCAGTTTCCTCTAGAAGTTAATCATATGTAACTTTTCTAAAATTCTATTCATCCCCTTAACTTCTTGTTTATTTTTTAAGTAAGATTTATCTAGTTCTGAGAGGGGAAAGTTGAAGTCTTTCACTAGTATAGTTTTGCTACCTATTTCCTCTTATAACTAATTTAACTTTTCCTTTAAGAATTTGGATGTTTTCCTATTTGGTGCCTATATGTTTAGTATTGCTATTACCATGAAACCTTTTCACAAGATATACTTCCCTAGTCTATCTCTCTTACTTAGATCTGTTTTTGCATTTGCTTTGTCTGAGAGCATTATTACTTCTGTGCTTTTTAAAAACTTCAGCTAAAGCACAATAGATTCTGCTCCAGTCTCTGTGTGTCTTTCTTTTTCAGGTATGTTTCTTGTAAATCATATATTGTCAGATTCTGTTTTTTAATGCATTCTTCTATGTACTCTGTTTTCGAGGTGAATTAATCACATTCACATTCATAGTTATGATAATTAACTGTATATTTCCTTATTTATCCTTCTCTATCTTTTTATTCTGTGCCTCATCAAAAGTCTGTTTTGATTTTGACCATTGCCTCCTTTTATTTACTTTCTCTTATATCAGTCTCCTCCCTTCTCTTAGCACCTTCACCTAATACTTCCTTGAAAGGTAAGAGATTTCTATATTCAACTGAGTGTGTATGTAATTTTCCCTTTGAGCCAATTCTGATGAGAGTAAGGTTCTAACATTTCTGCCAATCCACATCTCCCTCTGTACTCTAAAGTCCCTTCTTTTTATCCCTCTTTTGTGCAAGATAATTCCTTCCTCCATATTTCACTTTTTCTTTTTGTAGGTTTTAAAAATTTTCAGTTCTTCAGGAGGTTGTTAGATAATCATATTTTTTATGTGGATTTTGGATATCAGGACAGTTTTCCTTCACAGTTTCTTGTAATATGCAATCTACCCTTTTTTATCAGGATTTCCAAGTCTCCTTGATCTACTTATCAGGTCAGTTTTTTTTTCTAATGAGATATTTCATGTTTTCAATTTTTGATTCTTTTGATTTTGTTTTATTATTTTTGAAGTCTTATGAAGTCATTAAAATTTTTAGAAATTATTTTCTTTAGTGAGATTTTATGCATCTTTTCCCATCTGACCAGTTCTGCTTTCTAAGGAGTTCTTCTCTTCAACAGATTTTATGCCTTTTTTAAAAATTATTTGTCCAGTTCTATTTTTTAAGGTCTTAACTTCCTGTGGTTACAGGGCCATTGTCCTATGCTTCAGTGCTTTTTCTTTTTTTATTTGATTTATGTTTTGAGGTTTAGTTCTGGAGATCATAAAATGTTAAGTTCTTCCAAAGTTGTATGATATAAGCAGGGAAATGGTCATTGCTCTCATGGCCTATGCTCTAGCCTTCAGTCTTCCATAAGTTTTCCTCTATACTCTAGAGACCAGATCAGAGCTCCTGTTGTACTGTGACTAAGGGCTCTCTCACTCACTTTGGCTCTATATATACAACTCAGGCCCTGTTCCAGGGCTCTTTTTTGCCCTTGAATTTAAATAACTGTTATAGCTTGTCTTTGTGTTCAAGAGAACACCTCTTCCCAATAGGACTGGCTACAGAGGTTCTGGTTCCCCTTAGCTACATGAGCCAGTGTGCTAGTGTACCTTTTTCACCCTGTTATTGAAATCCAGAATTGTGTGTAGGCAATGCAAAAGGATCCTTAACCCAATGCCAGCAAAGACTCCCCTTTGATCTCCTTCTGACCTCTTGTCTGATGTCTGTGTACTAAGATCTCTATAACTGCTGTTCTGCGAATGTAGCCCCCAAGGTGCAGCCCATGGTGCCTTTGATGTAATCCCAGAGCCCATCTCCACAGAGGCCAAACAGAACTTTCCTGCTAACCTTCCAACTTGTCTTAGGGTGCAAAAGAGTTTCACCCTGATCTTTTGTTGGTTCTCTTGTTCCAGAATTTGAAGTGAGGCATTAATTTAGAGTTGTATAGAGGTGAATTTAGTAGAATCCAAGGGATTTATTGTTACACATTCTATCTTGTTTCAGCCTCCTTACTGCCCTCATCATTGTTTCTAGCATAATAGTTATCTATCACAATCCTATGCCTCAGTTTCTTCAACCATTCTCCAAATGACTAGCGTCCCCTCAATTTCTGATTATTTGCCATCTAAAAAGAGTTACTACAAATATTTTTGTACATATAGGTTGAATATCATATTATAAGCACTCTGATTCTTTAATGTAGAAGCTGCTAAATTTTGTATTATTCTGCTTCTATGTTCCAAAATATTTGAATTATTCCTGTTGTGGCTGCTTGAAATATTTTCTCCTTGACTTGGGAGCTTTGGAATTTTTAACATTCCTGGGAATTTTCATTTTGGGATCTATTTAAATTGGTGATCAATAGAGTCTTTCAATTTCTATTTTACCCTCTGATTCTAGAATATCAGGGTGGCTTTCCTTGATAATGATTTGAAAAAATATATGTAGGCCTTTTTATGATCATAGTTTTTAGGTATTTAGGTAGCAGGTATTCTAATGCTTCTTAAATTATCTTTCTGGGATTTATTTTCTTGGTCAATTGTTTTTCTCGTATTTCACATTCCCCCCCAACCTCCCATTTTTTGGATATTTTTCCTAATCATTTCTTGATGTCTCATGGAGTCATTAAATTACACTTGCCCAAATCTAATGTTTAAGGAATAATTCCTTCACTGAGGTTTTGTTTTTCCATTTTTCTACTTTATCAATTCTACTTTTTATGTTGTATATATAATTTTATTTGGCCAATTCTGCTTTTAAGGGTGTTCTTTTCATTTGGCCTATTGTATTTTTAAGGTATTTTTCCTTTAGTATTTTTAAATGTCTTCTCTACTAAGCTAATCACTGTTTTAAAAATTATTTTCTTGTATCAGTTTCAGTTATTTTCTCAACTTTTCCTGTATGTCTCTTCTTTGATTGTTAAATCCTTTTTTAATACTTCTTAGAATTCTTTTTGAGCCAAAGACCAATTCAAAATTTTTCTTTAGGGGCTTAGAGTAGCAGTTTTGACTTTATCTGTTTTTATGTTCTATGTGACCATAGCAATTTTTTCTTCTTTTTTCCTTCATCATTTTTCCAATTTCTTTATTGACTTTTAACTTATGTTAAAGTTGGGCTATGTTTGTAGGGTGGAGGCAATACTTTCCATAACTTGTTTTTGTGTGTGGATGTTTTTAGAACTAGCTTTGGGGGTCTGTAAATTTTCAGTTCTCCCCAGTGTTAGGATCTAAGAAGAGGTATACTTCCTACTCTTTGGGCCTATAATCTGATCTGTGAGTGGCCACTTATACTCTTTTCCACCCTGGAACTGTGACTAGGGTCCTAGCTCCCCTGTGACCACAAACTCTATTGTGCTAGTGTTCTTCCTCACCCTGGGACTGAGACCCAGGAATGTGAACCATAAATGGGCAATTCAACAGAGTTTTGTACCCAGTGCTATCAATGGGATCCTTGTATTATCCTTTTAACCAGTAGTCCAACCTTTGTAACATTTATGGGACGCAAGCTCTGGAAGCTGTTGCTGTCGATTCAGTTGGCCCAGAGCCTTGCTTTAATTTTCATGGGGGAACTTGCTATTCTGGATCTAGTTCCACTTTCACATTGGTGTAACAGACCTTTCCTTTCAACCTTCTATGTTGTCTGGGAATGGAAAATTGTTTCACCTTGTCTTTTGTGAGTTCTGATGCTGCAGAATTCATTTTGAAGCATTATTTTAAAGTTGTTTAGAGGGGAATTTGTGAGATCTCTGGAACTTTGCTGTATTTCTTCCATCATCTCGGCTCTACCTCATCCTCTGTTTGCCAATAAAGCCCTTCACATGCTTTACCCAAACAGCCTTTCCAGCTTTATTATATAGTATTCCCCTTCCTATATTTTATTTAGACAAATATTTTTTCCTTATAGTTGCCTCCTATGTAGATAAAAATCTCAATTCCTTTTTATTCTCTTTAACTTTATTTATTATGTGAGAGCAAACATTTTCTACTTTAGGTATGTTTATATGACAGGCTTTCTGGCAAATCCTGAAGGAAAACCATAGAATCAGAATGTTTCCAGTAAAACTGGGATCTCTATCTTGTCATTCTAGCTATACTTGTATTCTTTTTCTTTGGCTCATACTATTTGTGAAAACTGATTGACAGATGTTTCCATGCAAATTCTATTGAAACCCCACAGGAGCGCAAGTTCTCTGTATAGAAAATGAATTATACATTCAGCACTATTCCTGTACACTTGTTTACTCTCTTTCATTTAACAAACTGGGTCAGAATAAAATTTAATTGAGATTTTTGAACTCTATTAAAAAAAATCTGGAGGCTTTCCAAATGTACTGAATTAAATAATTTGTTCATTGAAAAGCTTCTTTTGAAATAATAGACAGCATAGGGGACAACAGTGAGAGTAAAACAGATGATCATTCATTGCTGGTCATTTATATTACTTCAGTAGTGACACTTTTTTTTTCATATCAAATGGAAATTCAGCCACTTGGCATCACAAAGTAATACTCACATTTAGAAAATTAAACAAAAATGATAATTTGAATGTTTAAGGAACAATTAAGAAAGAATTAATGAGAAGTAATAGAGAAAAAACATGTATTGTTGCTCCCTTTTTGTTTAAAAAAATTTTGATTTAAATTAATAAAAAATTCTAAAAAGTTGCATCAGCATGAGTGAGATTGCTAAGATTCCCAAGTTATTCTGTTTGATTCATATGAAATTCTGTAGAATGAAAGTCCCTTGAGAGTAGATAGACCCTTTTTCATGTCTTTGTATACCTGATAACTGACATACACACACACATAGTAAGTAGCTTCTAATGCTTGTTGAATTAACTAAATTAGTTATGTTGAAGAGTTAACTTATTAATTTGGTCACTCTTTAAGATTTAGAATTATTTACTAAATTAGGCATATTCTGTGACCATTTTTGCCTTCACTTTATGCTGTCATTGTTTGGGTATCCATTGAGTGATACTTCAGTTAAAGGAAATGACCTCAAAAGATATCAGTTTCTGTAAGTGAAGAGATTAGCTATCATACTTTTTCATAAATGAAGGAACTACAAAGAATGATCTGATTTTCATTGTGGTTAGAAAAAATCATAAAAATGTCAAATTACATGGGATATGAGATAAACTAATCTTATCCTCCTCAGATTTACAGGTGAGGGAACTGTTACCTAGAAAAGTAAATTTCAGGGAGTTACTAATAATTCTTAAAATTTATATAGTAGTATAAGATTTTCAAAGAGCCTTTCAAGTATTTTATTCTTACAACAGTTCTTTAAGACACTATTTTCTGTTTCCAGATTACTTATTTTGCTTTTGAAGTTCTTTTCCCAATTGCCTTCAGCCTCATTTAATTGTTTTTTGAATTGCATTTTGAGTTCTTCCAGAGACTGTTCAATTCGCTGGAGTTCCTGAGTTTTTGCTTGGTGTTCCTTTGTACTCTTCTGTTCCGTTTGTTCTTTGTTCATTAACTGGATAGAAGCTGTCAATTGTAATTTCTTTTTTCTTTTTCTGTTGTTTACTCATATTGTTTCCTTCTTTCCCCTATCATTGGCTATATTCTGTCCTGAAGGGGCTTCTTCTCTACTCTGCTGATTGACTAGGTTAGGCTGATGGTATTAATGAGCCCTGAGGTCAGATCTTCCCCAGCTGGCAGCAAAAGCTGAAAGGGAGTTGGGCTTCCCACCCTGTTATCAGGATATTCTCTAGTGGTTTCAGCCTTTGCCCTCAGAGCTTAATCAGCATGTCTCTCCCTAGAGTCAGTGGGGAAGGGCTGTTGGAGATTGAGCTTCTCTGGCTTCTGAAGGCTTCTTATCTGTCCTATTTATAAGATTAAGCCAGGACAGAATTGATCTGCAGAGCTGGATGTGCCCTGAAGCCAGATGGAGCATTTTGGATGTGACTAGGATGCCCTCTCTGCACTTCTTCTCCAGCTGCCTCCCTGCCATCTGTGTTCAATGCCCTGAGACTAAGGAACCCCCTCCAGATTAGCACCCTTGTCTGCCCAGAGAGTCCAGCCATTGCTGGAGACTCAGCACTGTAGGTGGGGGAGGGGCCCTGGGACCTTCTTTCTTTCTTTCCCCTGAACCAGAGATTTCAAGAATTCAAGCTTTTTTTGGTGTACCTTTTAAGTTGAATCCAGCAGGAGGGTCCCCAACTCTGTCCTGTTGTTAGATTTGGTATTTCTGTCCCCTCAAAGTACTGTGTTTTTTATTTGTTTGGAAGGATTTTAAAGGTCTGGACTTTCACTGAATCTAAGCTGCCATCTTGACTCTGCCTCTCACAACAGTTCTTTAGAGTACTATTATTTCTATCATTTATACAGATATAATATTTAGGTCCTCTTATGATCCTCAATATTCTGAGTAAACTTAGACAGAGGTGATTTGGGCAAGGTAGTGGCTAGTAGGCTGAGACATGGAAGAAATGTGAGGTAATGATATGGGAAAAGACCCAGAGACTGGAAGGACCTATTGTATTTTTGAGTGAGCAAGCAAAATGGCATAGCTGAAATGAAGAAGACATTGAAGAAAATACTAAAGAAAAGCGAATGGATTCTAGACTGTGTAGGGTATTAAATTCCAGGATGAAGAGTTTTGCCTAATCTAAAATAATTAAGGAACCACTTTTTAAGCAGGATATTGATGTGAAGATCTGTGACCGAGTCACACTGATTTTACACCAAAAGATAGATTCAAGAGATACTGAAAGCAAGCAGTATAATGAGAAGGTTGTTTCAATGGCCCCGAATAGGAAAGCAGAGATGGAGTTATAGAAGACTATGAGAAAAATGTTGGATTCCTTGTGAAGGAATTACCTATAGGATTTTAGATGACTGTAAAAAGGATTTGACCTCGGTGATATGGATGAATAGAGTGAGCTTCAAATATGAAGGTTTTGAGCAAGAGTGGCAAAAGGATGTTGACGAAGTTATTGAGGTGCACAAAGAAGGATGTTTCCTATTCTTGCTAACCTACTGTACCAAGGGCAAGACAGAAGCAGTACACGGTATGAAAGGATTACCATGGACACATCTTTGGAACAAATCAGATTTCCTTTAGTGTGAGGAGATGGAAAATGTCGAAAGATTTAGGATGATTGGAAGTTCACTCATAGAGTGGAGGTTCCAGAGTGCATAACTGAGTGGGGGGAAAAACCAGAGGAGAATATGGTCTGTGCAGGGAAAGGGTTGGGTTGGATAGAGATGTTCCTGTGAACAGAGGTAGCAGATTTCATCTCATCAGATATTGACTGAATTCTAGGGATAAAGTTGATTCCTTATTACTATAAATTAGTCTAGTTTGGCCTATTTTTGGTATCCTAATTAGTTTGACTTTAGATCTTCTTCTCCAAAAACTTAATTACCTCCCATTGAGATCATATCAAGTAGATATATGTATCTATACCATATGACACTTATTAGATCTGACATTATATCTAATGGTGTTAAAACAGATAAAATCCATAGAAAATAGCTGAATGATAATGGGAATTACAGTTTTATTTTCAGCTATTGTGAAGTTTGTGAGATTTCTATTTGCATAATAGCTAATAGCTACTGTCATGAGGACAACATGTACTACTATCATGCTTTAGCTCCTGAAACACTCTTAACCTACAATATTTAGAATTTAATTTGCCAATTTCAGGGTCAATCATACATCACCTGTGTCTGAATTAGAGCCAAACAGGTTTATAGCCAAACTCAGATAAGGATTTCATTCTTAGATCTACCCTCTGGAAGGTCATTGCATGCCACTAAATTCATTACTAAGCATTTTTATCACAAATATCTAACCACAGAAAGCCATTTTACTAGTTCTAAAATCATATTTTCTAGAATGTCTGCATCAAGTAATAAAGGAAAGTCTTATTTTGACAGAAACAGAGAGAGAGCAAGACTGGAAAAAGAATTCTACTGACAGGGGAAAGAAAACAAAACCAAACCTGAAATTGCACTTTTGAACTAGTGTGTTTCTAGACATAAGTTGATTAAAGGAATGGAGCTTGAAAATATGCTTGTCAAAAATAAAAAGCAAGAAAAATAGAAAAGGAACAATTTTCTTCATGCCTTCTTTTAGTTAACTTTAAGTTTATATAAAAGTATTCAGTAATAGATAGTCATTAGTCCTATTTTAATAATTCTTCCCCTGAGAAAAAAGAAAAAATATTCATTTGAAAAGGTAGTCTCTTGCCTCATAAATAAGATGGATTCATTTTAATTAATAGCAGCTTATTTAATGTAAATATATAGTATTACATAGCATTAGGTACATCTAAAATATAGCTATTAACTAGTGTATATATTACATATTGGAGTATTGTAGGCATTCAAACACAGCTACAGAATAAATGAACTTAAAGTTCAAGAAAAATAAAATAAAATTTATAGTCTAGAATAGAAAGAAATCCATGCAATGGATTTCTATATCTTTATAGAGCATGGAAAATTTATGTTCTTAGGATTTTAAAATACATTTTATGTTCACTTCTCAGCTTATATTATGATTTTAGGATCAGAGCTTTCACATAGCAGAAAAGAGGAATAGAGAATGGTCTTGAATAAATCGATGTGCCCTAAGGTTATTTTTGTCCAGGTGAAAACAATATGATCTTCAGGAAATCCCTGCTTTGTAGTTCAACAATAAAATGAAGGGAATCAACTAACCAATCCAGTGAGATTGTTAAATCCACAGAGCAGGCTCTGGTTTGGGTGGATATAAGAATGGTAATTTCCATCTTTAAAGAGAGATTGTGTTTTTGGACTATACTACATTAGTCATTCTTGGCTCCAAAAATGTTGACATCATCTATTTGATAGGTTATCTTTATTGCTGTTTTTAATTTAAATGATGAAGAATTCAAAGAGAATTAAGAGTAGATCAGTATAGAGTTGAATTTATTTCAATTTCAATAAAGTGTCACAATATTATTGACACCATTTTGTCATATCCAGTTCTATGCTGAGGAGCTTTGTCAAATTTATTCTGGTGGAGGAGATGCTATACAAAAGATGAAGTATGATTGTAGTCTCCTATTTTATTCTAGCAAAACAACCATGCTCAAAGAAAACGTCTGCACTTTTTAACATATGAGACAAACATGAATTTATACACAATGCAAATAATGAAAATCATACAACTTCATGATTGATGAGAATTTTGTTTAGAAAATGAAAATTTAAAAGAAAGTAATAGGGACATGAGAGATGATGTGGTATGATGAATGGAATTTACCCTTTAGCCAGGAACATATGAGTTGAAATACTGCCTCTGACAAATACTGGCTATTTGATTGCCAGTGAATCACTTCTCTTGTCATGGCTATGGGCAACTCTAACACATTTAAGGTTTTTTTTTAATTTGAATTAGTTTATTTAGTCAATTTAGAACATTATTCCTTAGTTACAATAATCACAATATTTCCCTCCCACCCCTCCACCCACCAGCGCAATTTCATTGGATATTACATGTGTCTTTGATCAGATCCAATTTCCATGTTGTTGTTTACACAAGGATGTTCATTTAGAGTCTACATCCCCAACCATGTCCCTTCTACCCATGTATTCAAGCAGTTGTTTTTCTTTGGTGTTTTTACTCCCATGGTGTTTCCTCTGAATGTGGATAGTGGTTTTTCTTGTAGATTCCTCCAAGTTGTTCAGGATCACTGCACTGCCACTAATGGAGAAGTCCATTACATTCAATTGTACCACAGTGTCTCTGTGTACAATGTTTTCCTGGTACTGCTCCTCTCACGCCACATCAATTCCTGGAGCTTGTTCCAGGCCCCATGGAATTCCTCCACTTTATTATTCCTTTGAGCACAAAGTACTCCATCACCAACATATACCACAATTTGTTCAGCCATCCCCCAATTGAAGGGCATCCCCTCATTTTCCAATTTTTTGACACCACAAAGAGCGCAGCTATCAATATTCTTGTACAAGTCTTTATCTTTATTATCTCTTTGGGATTCAAACCCAGCAGTGCTATAGATGGATCAAAGGGCATACATATTTTTAGGCCCTTTTGGGCATAGTTCCAAATTGCTCTCCAGATGGTTGCATCAATCCACAACTCCATCAGCAATGCATTAATCTAAATTAATTAATTAATTAATTAATTAATCTAAAGATTTTGCCACATCCGCTCCAGCATTCATTACTTTCGTTTGCTGTCATGTTGGCCAATCTGCTAGGAGTGAGGGGATACCTCAGAGTTGTTTTGATTTGCATCTCTCTGATTATAAGAGATGTAGAGCACTTTTTCATGTGCTTATTAATAGTTTTGATTTCTTTGGCTGAGAATTGCCTGTTCATGTCCCTTGCCCATTTGTCAATTGGAGAATGGCTTGATTTTTTGTACAATTGATTTAGTTCTTTATAAATTTTAGTAATTAAACCTTTGTCAGAGGTTTTTATGAAGATTGTTTCCCAATTTGTTGCTACCCTTCTGATTTTGGTTACATTGGTTTTGTTTGTACAAAAACTTTTTAATTTGATGTAATCCAGATTATTTATTTTGCATTTTGTAACTCTTTCTAATTCTTGCTTGGTTTTGAAGTATTTCCCTTCCCAAAGGTCTGACATGTATACTATTCTGTGTTCATCTAATTTGCTTAAAATTTCCTTCTTTATACTCAGGTCATTCACCAAATTCTGAGTTTATCTTGGTGTAGGGTGTGAGATGTTGAACCAAACCTAATCTCTTCCATGCTGTCTTCGAATTTTCCCAGGAGTTTTTATGAAATAGTGGGTTTGGTCCCCAAAACTGGTATCTTTGGGCTTATCATAGACTGTCTTGCTGATGTCATTTACCCCAAGTCTATTCCACTGATCCTACTTTCTGTCTCTTAGTCAGTACCAAATTGTTTTGATGACCACTGCTTTCTAATAGAGTTTGAGATCTGGGACTGCAAGACCACCTTCCTTTGCATTTTTTTCCCCATGATTTCCCTGGATATCCTTCATCTTATGTTCTTCCAAATGAACTTTATTATGTTTTTTTCTAATTCAGTAAAAAAAGGTTTTTGGTAGTTCAATGGGTATGGCACTAAATAAGTAAATAAGTTTGGGTAGGATTGTCATTTTTATTATGTTCGCTTGTCCTACCCATGAGCAATCAATGTTTTCCAATTGTTTAGATCTAGTTTTAATTGTGTGGAGAGTGTTTTGTAGTTGTGTTCATATAGTTCCCATGTTTGTCTCAGCAGATAGATTCCTAAGTATTTTATATTGTCTAGGGTGATTTTAAATGGAATTTCTCTTTCTAATTCTTGCTGCTGAGATGTGTTGGAGATAAATAGAAATGCTTATGACTTATGCGGGTTTCTTTTGTATACTGAAACTTTGCTAAAGTTGTTGATTATTTCAACTAGCTTTTTGGTTGAGTCTCTAGGATTCTTTAAGTAGACCATCATGTCATCCACAAAGAGTGATAACTTGGTCTCCTCCATGCCAATTTTAACACCTTCAATTTCTTTTTCTTCTCTAATTGCTACTGCTAGTGTTTCTAGTACAATGTTAAATAATAGAGGTGATAATGGGCTTCCTTGTTTCACTCCTGATCTTTTTGGGAAGGCTTCTAGTTTATCCCCATTGCAGATGATGCTTTTTCTGCATCTATTGAGATAATCATGTGATTTTTGTCAGTTTGCTTGTTAATATGGTCAATTATGTAGATGGTTTTCCTAATATTGAACCATCCTTCCATTCCTGGTATGAATCCTACCTGGTCATAGTGAATAACCCTTGTGATGATTTGCTGGAGTCTTTTTGTTAGTATCCTATTTAAGATTTTTGATTCTATATTCATTAAGGAGATTAGTCTATAGTTTTCTTTCTCTGTTTTTGAGCTGCTTGGCTTTAGGATCAGTACCATATTTGTGTCATAAAATGCATTTGGTAGAACTCCTTTGCTTATTCTGTCAAATAGTTTGTATAATATTGGGATTAGTTGTTTTTTGAATGTTTGATATAATTCATTTGTGAATCCATTTGAACCTGTGGATTTTTTCTTTGGGAGTTCTTTGATGGCCTGTTGCATTTATTTTTCTGATATGGGGTTGTTTATGTAGCCTATTTATTCCTCTTTTAGTCTAGGCAATTTATATTTTATAAATATTCATCCATATCACCTAGATTGCTATATTTGTTGCCATATAGTTGGGCATAATAGTTTTTAATGATTGGCTTAATTTCCTATTCCTTAGAGGTGAGGTCGACCTTTTCATCTTGGATACTGTGAATTTGATTTTCTTCTTTCCTTTTTTTAATTAGACTGACCAGTACATTGTCTATTTTATTTGTTTTTTTTTCAAAGTACCAGCTTCTAGTCTTATTTATTAAATCAATAGTTCTTTGACTTTCAATTTTATTATTTTTTCCTTTGATTTTTAGGATCTCTAATTTTGTCTTCATCTGAGGATATTTAATTTGTTCACTTTTTAGTTTTTTAATTTGCATGCCCAATTCATTGACTTCTGCCCTCCCTAATTTGTTAATATATGAACTCATGGATATATATTTCCCCCTGAGTACTGCTTTAGCTGCATCCCATAGGTTTTGAAAGGATGTCTCATCATCATCATTTTCTTCAATGAAGTTATTGTTTCTATGATTTGTTCTTTAACTAACCTGTTTTGGAGAATTGTAATTTTTAATTTCCAATTAAATTTTTATTTACCTCTCCATGTACTACTAATTATTATTTTCATTGCAGTGTGATCTTAGAAGGTTGCATTTATTATTTCTGCTCTTTTGCACTTGTTTGCAATATTTTTATGCCCTAATACATGGTCAATTTTTGTGACTGTACCATGTGCTGCTGAAAAGAAGGTGTATTCCTTTTTGTCCCTATTTATTTTTCTCCACACATCTATTACCTCTAGTTTTTCTAAGCTTTCATTCACTTCTCTTACCTCTTTCTTATTTATTTTTTGGTTTGATTCATCTAGTTTGGATAGAGCAGTGTTTTTCAGCCTCTCAATTTGTAGCAATGAGAATACATAATGCTTATCATGTATTTATATTCTGAATCATAACTGTAGCAAAATTACAGTTTTGAAGTAGCCACAAAAATAATGTTTTGGTTTGGGGTCACTGCAACATGAGGAACTCTATTGCGGGGTCATGGCATTAGAAAGGTTGAGAACCACTGGGATAGAGGAATGTTCAGGTCTTGCACTAGTAGAGTTTTTCTATCTATTTCATCCTTGAGTTCCACTAGTTTCTCCTTTATACATTTGGATGCTATGCCATTTGGTGCATACATGTTGAGTACTGATATTTCTTCATTGTCTTTACTGCCTTTTATCAGGATGTCATTCTTCCTATCTCTCTTAACTAGATTTATTTTTGCTTTGGCTTTGCCAGATATCATGATTGCAACTCCTGCCTTCTCTTTATCAGTTGATGCTCAATAGATTTGGCTCCATACTCTTACTTTCATCCTATGTGTATCTACCTTCCTCATGTGTGTTTCCTGTAGTCAGCATATGGTAGGGTTTTGAATTCTAATCCACTCTGCTATTTGCTTGCATTTTATTGGTGAGTGCATTTCATTCACATTCAGAGTTATGATTACCAGCTGTGTATTTCCCAGCATTTAGATTCCTACTCCTAGTCCTGCCTTTTCTTCTTTCACTATTTCCTCCTACATCAATGTTTGTTTTTCATCAGTCCCCTGAGTTCCCAACCTTATTTTACTTCCATTTCTACCCCCCTTCCTTCTTATTCCCCCCTTATTTTCTTTGCAGTCTTTAAAAAACTACCCCCACCCTCTCCCTCCCTTGTACTGCTTCCCTCCCCACCAGTCCATTTGCTACCCTTCTACTCCCCTATAGGGTGCAAATCTATTCTCTGCCCCAATGGATTAGATTGTTCTTCCCTCTTTGGGTCAATTTCAATGGGTGTAAAAGTTGAGTATTTCCTGTTTCCAACCTCTTTAGCCTTCCAGTGTATTCCAGTGTATTAATGTTCTCCACCCTCCCACAATGAGCTTCTTTGTGACATATAAATTTACTCCCTTTTGTTTCTTTTCCAATTTCTTTTAGTATTAACCTTTTTTAGCTGTAGTTGTGTGTGTATATATATGTATATATATATACACATACATATATTTATGCATACATATATCTATATACCTATTTATGTCTTGTCCTTTCATCCTATACAGTTTGTCACTGTTCCCTCTAAGTGTAATTATTCTGGCTACCCAAGTGATAATAACAATTTTTAAGAGTTACCAATGACCTCTTTTCTTATAGGGATATCATTTTAACTTATCTAGTCTCTTAAAAAAGTTGTATATATATTTTTTTGTTTTGGTTTTCTTTCCCCCCTCTTTTTAAATTACCTTTTGATGATTCTCTTGAGTTCTGTGCTTGGGCATCAAATTTTCTTTTCAGTTCTGCTCTTTTCTTTACAAATTCTTGGAATTCTTCTATTTTGTTGAATGACCATACTTCCAATATAGTCAGTCTTGCTGGGTAGTTGATTCTTGGTTATAGACCTAGTTCCCTTGCTTTCTGGAATATCATATTTCATGCCTTTTGGTCCTTCAGTGTAGATGCAGCCAGATCCTCTGTTGTCTTCACTGTTGTTCCATGGTATCTGAATGACTTCTTCTTAGCAACTTGTAATATTTTTTCTTTGGTTTGATAGTTCTTGAATTTGGCTATAACATTCCTGGATGTTGTCAGTTGGGGATTAAGTACAGGAGGTGATCTGTGAATTCGTTCAATCTACACTTTTCCTTCTTGTTCTAGAATATTGGGGCAGTTTGTTTGGATAATTTCCTGTAGTATTATGTCCAGGCTTTTTCTTTTGTCATGATATTCTGTTAGACCAATGATTCTAAATTGTTTCTCCTCAAATGGTTTTCTAAATCTTTTGTTTTGTGAATGAGATGCTTCATATTTTCCTCAAATTTTTCATTCTTTTGATTTTGTTTTATAGTGTCCTGCTGCCTTGTGAGGTCACTTAAGTCTAGTTGTTGTATTCTGGTTCTTAAAGACTGGATTTCATCCCTGAATTTTTGGTCATCTTTCTCCTTCTGCTCTGATTTTCTTTGGAGCTCATCTTTCATTCTCTTTACCTTATCTCTCATCTCCTTTGCCTCATCTTTCAGCTTCTTTGTCTCATGTTTCATCTCCTTTGCCTCATTTTCAAGCTGGTTGATTTTGGCTTTCAAGTCACTATTTTCTGTTTCTAGATTACTTATCTTATTTTTAAAGTTCTTTTCCCAATTGTTTTCAGCCTCTCTTAATTGTCTTTTGAATTGCATTTTGAGTTTTTCCAAAGCCTGTATACAATTCGCTGGGATTCTGCTTTATTGTTTGGTGATCCCTCCTTTTCTGTTCCATTTGCTCTTTGTTTGTTGCCTGTATAGAAGCTGTCAATTGTAATTTCTTTTTTTCTTTTTCTGCTTACCCCTTCTTTACTCCCCGTATTTGTCTGTGTTCTTGCTTCTCTCATTTTTTTGGTTTTGGGGTTTTCTGACAGTTTCCCCTCTTGGAGCTGTGTCAGGAAATTTCTCTGTGGAGTCTGTGGGGAAGGGGTGTTGGAGTTTGAGTTTCCAGTTCCTCTGGAGGCTGTTGATTTGATTAAAGTCCAGCAGTCTGTGAGGGAGGGGTGTTGGAGCTTGGGCTTCCCTGACCTCTGAAGACTTTTGATGGGATTAAGTTCAGCTGGGTTGGACTGGATGTGCTCTGAGGCCAAAACCTTCTGGAAGGCAGGAACAATATGGAGAGTCTCCACCACTGTGACCAGGCTGCTTGATCTGCTCTCCCTCTGCAGCTCCTTCCCTAATGCCTGTGTTTGATGCTCTGAGCCTGGCACAGCCCTGCCGGGAAGGTACACCCTGCAGACCTGCACCTTTGCCCACCCAGAGGTTCCTGCTGCCACTGGAGGTGTAGAGCTCTAGGTGGGGGAGGGGAGGGGTCCTGGGACCTTCCTTCTGCATTCCCCTTAAACTCGAGTGTTCTCGAATTCCAGCTTTTGGGGGGGGTGTACCTTTTGAATTGAGTTCAGCAAGAGGGTTCCTTGGTTCTGTCTTGTTAAGTTTGATTTTCAGTCCCCTAAGATCATTTAGTTTGTAATTGGTAAGGGAGGGTATTCAGAGGTCTGAACTTTTGCTGCTTCTATGCCACCATCTTGACTTTGCCTCCCACATTTAAGTTTTAATGAAGGTGCTGACTTACATTTGTATCAAATGGTTCCTCACTGGCATTTTCCAATTCTAGTAAAACATTACCAGTCTCTATTATTAAGTAATTATTAATTACTTAGTAAGTAATAAATAATTATTTATTATATAAACAAATAATCTAAAAATAAAGACAAAATAAGGTATTTTATTACAAGTTCTTTAACAATAAATAAAATTAAAACAAAGTGCAAAATATGGATTACAATTGAAGTAAACCTTTAAATAAAAATTTAAATAGATGACTAACAAAAATTTTTTTCTGTTATCTTTCCAAGTCTATCTGAAGTTCTGCTACATTTGACTTTATTTTCATTTTTGACTATATGTATATTTAATAGGATTCCTTTTCAAATTTCTTCATTGTATTTTTTATGTTTCTTTAGAGTACCATAAAATTTTATTAAATTAATAAATTATATTCTTAAATCCTTGGTCATATAGTTTTTTTTCCAGTTATTTTTAGTTTTAAAATATTATACATGGTTTAATACTTAAAGGATTTGTGACTTCATCTGTGTAGCCATGTAATTATTATAGATTACCCCTTTTAATAGATATATTTCTTGAGTGTCTATGACTGAAAAATTCAGCAACCCTTAGACAAACTTTTGGTCCTTGGCATTTTTGAAGTAAGCTGGTCCACAGATCATTTATAAAAATATACACATACATATACACATACATATATAAAAATATACACAAACATATCTGTGTCTATACAAATCTAGGTAGCACAGTGAATAGTGCACTACACCTGGAATCAGGAAGGCCTGAGTTCAAATCTGGTTCCAGATAATTAATAGCTGTTTGACTCTGCACAAGTCATTTAGTCCCTTTGCTTCAGTTTCTTCTTCTATAAAATGGGGATAATAACACCATCTGTATCCCACAGTTGTTGTGAGCATAAAATGACATAATTATAGGCAAAAATGCTTAGAAAAATGACAGCAAAATGTTAGTTATTATAAATTTTATTATACATTTGTATATATGAAATCAATAGGGGCACCTGGGTGGTACAGCAGATAGTGTCAGGTCTTATAGCACAATAACATTCTATCACAACCGTATGTGAAAGTTTGTGCAGCCATTTTTCAATTGATGGGCATTTCTCCACTTTCTAATCATTTGCTACCAGGAAAACAATGCATTAAATATGTATTATTTTACAGATAAGCCTTTTTCCTTTTTTAAAAAAAAATCTCTTGGATATATACCAAGAAGTCATATTGCCTTCTCAGGCAGCTGATGATTTAGTAGATAGAATACTGGGCCTGGAGTCAAGAAGACTTCTTGACAACAATCATTACTAGCCATGTCATTAAGAATTTTCAGCTTTTTAAGGGATGCTAAAGCTCTATTGGCATAGATTTCATGCTGGGAAGAGACACAGTGGTAAAAATTTGTGGAACTTGAAACATTTTCTTCTCTAAACATTCTTAATGGGGTATTTTTAAATATAGCTAATTATAAATGTTATATATTTCTAGAAATGTTATTTTTTTAGACTATCACAAGAAAAAAATTTAAAGCTTCTCAAAGAAATTATATTATTTGATATAAGTCAACTAACATTTGGAAAAAAACGTTACTTCAACAAACACTGAACACCTGTCAAGAATTATGTTATTCATTTTCTCATAACTATTGCATTTTCCTTGTATTATTTTTCTTTCCACAATATAAGTATTCTATATTTTACTGTTTATCTGTTTGGGGATTGCTTTATTACTTAAAGTAGAATGAATAATTTATATGAAAGGCAAAATTGTATTGGATCATAGATTTAGAATTAGAAGAAACTTCAAAGGCCATTGAATTGAACCCCCTCATTTTGCAGATGAAGAAACTGAGGTCCAGAGGAAGAAACCGAGAGTGGTCCAGTGTTGTACAAGACCAAAATTTGAATCCAGGTTTAAAAAAAGTTCCCAGAATTAAAGTAACTTCCACTCTAATAAGCTTTTCTATCATCTGAAGATTCGTCTTAATTGTGCTCTGGTATGTCTCTGGGATACTTTCAATGGTTTATAAAAGTTAGACATTAAAAATGAACAATTTTTAGTGGCAATTGAATTTTAAATTACTTTTAGCATAAAAAATAGCCACATGGCAATAAAAAAACAATATTGCTAATTAAACTGTCTTTCTTTAATATTGTAACCAAATATATGTTGTGATTATATGCCCAAACTCTTCATGACATTAAAAATGCATAGGGAAAAACAAACACTTGGTTTAAAAAAAACATGATTTTTTTTCCTTGAAAATTATGTAATAAAGTGATATTGACTTGTTTTTCCCAGCAGGATTTTGATGAGAACATTCTTGTGTTTGTGGAGCATGACACTGATAAAGCTCTTGTTTTATGTATGGCAACTATGACCTTAGGCTATGCATTTTCTAATTTTGAAGGACATTATTCAGTGAAAATTTGACTTTAAATTAAAATTAAGATACCCCTAAACAGAATAGTTTTCTGTATGTCTTAGTTTCACATTTTCTTTTTTTTTGTTGTTGTTGTTGTTCAAACCTTAACTTCTATCTTTAAATACATACTAGGTATCAATTCTAAGGCTTGGCAACTGAAATTAGGAGACTTATCCAAAATCACAAAGCCAGGAAGAGTCTGAGGTCACATTTCCAAGTCTGACTCTCTACCCATTGTGCTACCTAGCAGCCCCCTTCTTTCATATTTCCTACACATAAAGGGATGATACCAAGACAGAGAGAATGAAAGATGATATAACCATTATTCATTATTATTTTAAAAATCCTTTTAAACACCTCTTAAATTTCTAATTGATCTCATTTGTCTTAAGAATCCAATAATTTTAATACTTTTACCTACACATATAAATGCAATTTTATGCTATCATGCATTTTTTATTCTAACTGATTAGCTTTTAATTATTTAATACCCGAATTTAAACAAATACATGTAACTTGAATGCAAGAAGAGGAAAGTAATAAGAATAACATTAAAAGCAAAGCAGTTCCTTTTTTCTGTCTTACCACAATACTGTATTTTATTTATTTGACACAAATAAAGCTATATATACATTTCTGGAGCATTTATTAATGAATATGATAAAACAGATAAAATGAATAACACTCTGTTGATAGGTATTGCCCTGTGTGCTTATGTAATGCTATTAAAATTTTATTGAAATATTAAATATGTATATATGTGCCTTAGCATATATTTTTTATACTAAATGGAGGTCTATAAGGATTCTAGTACATGATGTGATTTTTCAACATTTAGTTGTAGATGTCACCCTGCTCTTATTTTAGTGGCATTGTTTCTATAGTAACTAATGCTGTGTTGAATAATAAGCAGAAAATTTTGGCATTGTACAAAAAGCATAGTACAGAAAATACAGTTTAAAAACACGTGTTTGGTAACTGGTAGTCATGTGTGTGTGTTTGCCCTCTAAAAGTCTTTCTGGAATAGAGGTGAATTCAGGTAAATTAATTGTATCTTAAGAAAACCTAAATTAATTTGCTCAAGATTTAACTATCATACATTTATCAGAAATCAGAGCCTTTCAAGGAAAACATATCTTCGAACATTGTGTACACATAATCTATATCTACATCATTTGTAGATGGTCTCTTTATGTCAACTTGTGAATATCTATACATTCTTACATGTATGTATATATAAATTAATATATATGCACACATATACATACCCACACAGATCCAGAAATGTATACATCTAAATAGATTATGAAGATATAAATATAGATATGTATAGAATACTTTGCTTCTGAATTTGAGATGCTCGAAGCCTGAGTTTCAATCTAAGTAAGCTAATCACTTAACTTTTCTGAGCCTCAGTTTCTTTATCTCTAAAGTGAGGCGGATGGTCTAGATTAATGGTGTATACCTCTGCAGGTCATATATTAACTTAGATATCCATAAATTAACAATATTGGTGTTATATTTTTATTTATTTGTTTAAATACATTCCAATTACATTTTAATTTGATTCAGGCAGTATTTGGAGATTTGTGACATGTACTAGAAGACTGATATATCTGGATTAGATGATCTCTAAATTGGACTAGACATTCCAGCTACACATGTATGGTCTAGTAAGCCTATATATAGGGAATTTACTTATATTAGATATACATTTTTTTAAAAAAAAAGCTCTTCCTATATTTGACATTTCTATTCTAGAATCATTTCCTCAAAATATTAACTATATTTGGCCAGAGATATACTTTAAAAGTATTTTTCATAGTCTTTATTTCCATTTTATTAAGAATTTTACATGAGAAGCAATAACCCCAAACAGGACTGTTTTCTGAATGTTCTAGTTTTATGATTTTTACTTGTTCACTAAAGGAAGAGATCAGCAGTAATAAAAATGTTCGTGTTATTTTTCTTGTGAAACAAAATTATATGTGAATATTTTGGTTTGGGGTCGGGGGATAACATGTAAACTCTGCCAATCTCTCACTAAGCATTTGTTAAGCATAGTGTTAGGCCCTTTGGTAGTAGCTGGAGGTATCAAGACAAAAATGAAGCAGATTTTTACCTCAAAGAATTTGCATGTTTTTTTTTTTGGTCAGTAACAACAACTTTTGGAGAGCTGTCTGAATCCCTGAAATGAAGTCAATAGTCCAGGGTCTCAGCCATGTTGATTTAAAACATGAAAATGCTGATGTTTTGCTGTTCTCAGCTTCTGCAGCTGAGCTACCCACTTTCCAAACTTCCTTTCAATAAATACATCTTTTAGTTTAATACGAAGGTCCTTTTGTTAACTATATTACTGATGAGTCATCAAGCAACATTGGCTTTCCATAGGATGCTCAGCTTGTTATCCAGAGGGCTACATAAAAAGAAGTTAACTATGTAGTGTTAATGATGACTTAAATATACCCAAGTTTTTTAATCTGGAAAAAAAGTAGGAAACTCCAAGGTATAAGCTTATATTTTTACAATAATTTCAACTAGGATAAGGTCAACAACAGAGTTCTGAAGTAAGTTGTTAGAGATTCATTACAGGATGTTTCATTTATCATTACTCCTTGGATTTGACCTTATAAGCAAATATGAATTTAGTTAAGTAATAACAAACATAAGTACTTTATATATATTATATATAATTATATATATTTAACTGACTCTTACAACAAACTTGTGAAGTAGGTATTATTGTTCAGCCATTTTTGAGTTATATCTGACTTCACATGACCCCATTTGGGATTTTTTGGCAAAGATACTGAAATGGTTTGCCATATTCATTTTTAACTCATTTCATAGATGTTGAAACCAAGGCAAACAAGGTTAATTTGACTTCACCTGGGTCACATAGCTAGTAAGTGCCTGAAGTCAGATTTGAAGTAAGGAAGAGGGATCTTCTTGACTCTAGGCTGTCCCAGGTGCCATTATTATCCCCATTTATTTCAGAAGGATTAAGTGATTTGTTAGAGTCACACAGCTAATACATGTCCAAAGCTAGATTCAAAATCGGGTCTTCCTTACTCCAAGTCTAGTGCTTTGGCCACCAGGCCACCTAGCTACTAGTCAATAAAAGTCTGTATCCAGAGAAACTTTGTCAAATTTCTGCCTGAAATTCATATATGGCATAGCTATCTATAAAGTTCTTTTAATGTTCCTTAAGCTACCAATATAAATTTTGTTTGGTGATAGAATTATGACTATAATTTTGGGAAGAAGCTACCATTGGGAAAATTTTTATCCACTGATAGACAACTCCGTTCTTAGAGAGTTCTATGGGACATTGAGAAACTGACTTCCTTAAGACACAACAGTATATGTTATAGGAAGAACCTGAATCCAGGAATATCTGATTCCAAATTCAGTCTTATATTTGCTATATTCTTTTGCCTCATACCAGTCTAGTGACACTATGCAAAAGGGAAACTAGGTTAGTTTGACATTATTTATTCTTAGTGAAGCCAAGGTCTGCTTCCTTTTTAAATGTTCACAAGGCATATGCTTAATAATCTATCCTAGCATTTTGTCAACTGTTAATGTCAAGCTCTATGATCTGGGGTTTAGAAAATTCTTTATTTTTATTCTTTTTGAGCATGATGTTTTCGTTCTTCTGACATTTTTCCAATTCTCCATGATTCCTCAGGAAAAAATGCAGTAGTTCATTTGCCATTTCTCTATTCATGTAATTCTTCTGATCTTGAAAATGTGAATTAACTTAAAGCAATCAATAAATAAACAAACACCTACAATATGCCAGCTATTCTGCTAAGTGCTAGTAATTGAGCTAAGCAATTAGATGTATGTTGTGCCTCTGCTGGGCTAACACACAGTCACATGGAATATGAACTGTAAAATTATAAAAATTTAAAATGTAAAAATGTAAAAAATGTATAAAAACAAACTGTAAAAACTGATTTTTAAAATTATGTTTTCTCTTTATGTTTGTAATAGGATATTTGATTTTTTCTTTCTTTTTTCTTATCCTTGGTGATACTTGAAATACATGAAATCAGTATTGATTTTCTTTTTTACTTGAAGGATAAAGTTTATAGTATAAGTTTACAGTATCTATTTTCCCTATGCATACCCCAAAACTTTAGACTACGGAAACCTGCCATTTATTGATAAATGTTATGGGACTTTGTTTAATGATTCTGTCTGATTGTGTCCCAAGAGAAGGGAACAAAAGAGCCACTATACAGTGCCAAATAGCACGACGTCAAAAACAGACCAAATCCAAACCAGGGAGGATCGTTGAACTTCTTGTCTATCATAAACTCATGTTACACTGTTTCTTATTGTCTTGACTTTACATACCAGTTCCTCCTTGTAGATATTGTAAATACACTGAATCATTCCTCTCTCTCTCCATATATATATATATATATGTATACATATATATATATGTATGTATGTATAAAGATATGTTTTTCTGTTCTCAGCTTCTGCAGCTGAGCTACCCTCTTTCTGAACTCCCTTTGACTAAATTCTTTCTATTTCTATTGGCAAAAAAGTAGATAAATACTTGTTAACTATGTTACTGATGAGTCATAAAGCAACATTGGCTTTCCATAGGATGCTCAGCTTGTTATCCAGAGGGTTGCATAAAAAGAAGTTAACTATGCAGCGTTAATGATGACATAAATATACCTAAGTTTTTTATATGGAAAAAAAGTAGGAAACTCCATGGTGTAAGCTTATGTTTTTACAATAACTTCAACTAGGATAAGGTCAACAGGGGAGAGAGAGAGAGAGAGAGAGAGAGAGAGAGAGAGAGAGAGAGAGAGAGAGAGAGAGAGAGAGAGAGAGAGAGAGAGAGAGAGAGAGAGTTAATTTTGCTTGGTGGACTGAAACTTTCCATCTATATCCATCCTCATCCCTGCCATTTTATGTCTGTTGTCTATTTCAATATTACATCTTTTAATACCATCCTAGTGTTTGGTGGTCTGTGAACTATTTTCAGTTAATATCTTTCTTTTTTGTTTCTCTGTTTCCTTTTTTCTTCATCTGAATTATCCTTATGTATTTGTGGATTTCTATATAGTTTTAAATCTTTTGGCCATTTGATGATAATCTGTCATTGTACCTGTTAGTTCTATTTATTTTGAACCCCACACATTTTCCTTTGCTTTGTTTTTGTTTTGAGATACATTCCAGAAGTGTCCAGGAAAACAGTGTTTTTATATTTACCACCCTGTGTTAAAATTTAATTTTCCCCATATCTAAACTGGGTCAATTCAATAAGACTTGTTCCTAGTCTCTTTCATGGTTATTTTCTTCTGTCAATTATAAGAAACATCCTCCACTGATGTTCTTTCCTTCATGTTGTACATGAAGTACTCTTACTATCCAGTTTGGCTCTTATATCTGAATATTTTTTCTTCCTCTCTATTTTAACCCCACTTACTAGAATATTGAGTTTATAGCCAAACATGTTCTCCCTAATTTTTACGAGATAGATTGAATTCTTTGAAAAAAAAAAAGACAAGGCTATCAAAGAGAAACTGTCACAGTATTCTAATTATTCTGTAATTTATATTTTAATTCAGTATGAAAACTCTTAGATATATAGAACATAATATGCTGCATGGTTTTGCATTATATATAGATTGGATAATGATTGTATTTCATTTTAAGTACTTACTTTTATCTTAGAATCAATACTGTCAACTGGTTTCATGGCAAAAGAATGGTAGGGGCTAGGTAGTGAGCCACCTAAATGCCCTAAATTTGGTAAATATTGCAAATAACATAATTTTCATGTAGCACAAAAACATACACAAGGTGTTATGTATAAGGCACAAAAAAGGTAGCACAGTGACAAGAGTGCTGGGCTTGAGTCAAGAGGACTTGGGATCTAATCTGGCCACAGACTCTTCTTAGCTGTGTGACCCTGGGTAAATTTCTTGACCCCAGTTGCCTAAGTCTTACCACTATTCTGCCTTGGAATTGATACTTATTGTTCCTATTTTAAGACAGAAAGAAAAGGTTTAAAAGATTTCATGTATTACAATAACTTGAGTTTTAAACATATAAAAGTGTAATAGTACTGTTTTCATGGTTATATGTCTTAAAGAATGTTTAAATACCATAATTGGTAAGTACATGGAGAAAAAAAAAATAGTCAATCAATAAGCATTTATTAAGTGTCTAGGGATATGCTAGGGATGCAAAGATGAAAATGAGATAGTCTCTGTCATTGAATAATTTACATTTAAAAAGGGAAAGAGAAAAAATATTCACAGAAAACTAAATAAAGGTTATATAGAGAAGAAGAAAAAAGTGTGGCAAGCAGAGAGCATTAACAACTTGTTGAAGACTCCAGAAAGGTTTCTTGAAGTAGCTGGCCCTTGATCTCAGTCTTGAAGGCAACTAGTGATGGAAATAAAGAAGGAAATCATGCTTAGCATGAAGTGAAGCTTGTTCAAAGGCATGAAATATTATCTAAGTAGTAGTAACAAAAAGGGCAGCCAGGTAGCACAATGTTAGAGTACCAGATCTGAAGTCAAGAGGTCTCATTTTCCCCCAAGTTCAAATTTGAACTCAGAGACACCAGCAGTTGTGACCCTGGGCAAGTGCTTGACCCCCCCCCCCCCCAGTTTCCTTATATGTAAAATGATTTAGAGAAGGGAATGGCAAATCACTACAGTATTTCTGCCAAGAAAACAGACCACTCCAGATGTGGTCCAAAAGAGTGGACTAGACTGAAGCAGCTGAACAACAACAAAAAATTAGTAACAAATAATGTCATTTTGGGTGGAGCACTGAGTTCATGCAGATAATAATATGTCCTGAAACCAGATCATTAAGAGATTTAAATGCCAAATAGATTTTAAACTAAAGGAAAGAGGGAACCTTTAAAACTTGAGTAGATGCACAACAGATCATAGTATATAGCAAGCAAGAATTTGGTTACATTGTAGAAGAGTACAGACTTCCTATTTTGACCTACAAGGTTCTTAGGAGATTGTAAATTGTCAGATTTTCCTTCATTGTAAATCTCTTCAGTATTTTCTTTATTCAGATGTCAATGATCCTATTATTTTTTTAATTATTATTTTGAACCTGATAAATTCCAGCAAACCTCTTCAGGTACAAAGAAAATAAAGATGATTGTAAAATGTGAATTTTTGTTATGTATAGCTTGTAATTAAAACTTAAAACATAATAAATTCAGCACCCCCCCATAAGTTCCAAAGTTCTCTTATGCAATTATGTTTTCTTTGCAACTTTGTTCTGTTCTCTTCTGTTCATTTAAAAATGCTTCCTTGATACTTCCTGCCTTTCTTCTTTCCTTCATATCTTTCTTCCTTCCCAAAATTTTCCTTCCCTCTTCCCAACCTCTCTCTCTGCTTCCCTTCCTTCCTTCCTTCCTTCCTTCCTTCCTTCCTTCCTTCCTTCCTTCCTTCCTTCCTTCCTTCCTTCCTTCCTTCCTTCCTTCCTTCCTTCCTTCCTTCCTTCCTTCCTTCCTTCCTTCCTTCCTTCCTCCTTCCTTCTCTCTCTTTCCATTATCATTGGTCCCTTTTCTCTTATTCTCTCCAAAACAATAATGCCTTACATTAAAACAACTTAACATAACTAAGCAAAAAAAAAACGCCCACATTGCCCAACTGATATTATTTTAAAACTTCCCTTCTAAAACTAGCTTTGTTCTAACAATGATTTGGAAAGGAGGTAATGTCATGTAATGGGATAAACACTATCCTAGGAGGTAGGAGAACTGATCCCACTATAAATTTTACCTTGTTGTGGAATCTTGATGAAATAATTTAATCTCTGTGAATCGGGTTTCTCATCTGTAAATCAAGGAAAGATGAATTAGCCAGAGTTAAAAAAAACAACTTGGATTTGAATTCTACCTCTGCTCTTTACTAGAGTAATTAGTAATTCCCTTCCCAATCTTTTTTAACTAAGAATATTGTTTTTACTTATCACTTAGGTTTCTTCAGACTGTACTATTCTGGCATTAGACAATATCTGAGGACTTCCACCAACTTTAAATTCTACAATTTTGGTAGATCAATTTTTCAGTGACTGACTGATGAATGGCTTAAGGCATTGCCTCTTTTAGAGAATTTGAATTTATTTCTTTGAGTAGCTAAAGGAACATGTATTATCAAATTTAATTATTTTTGAGATAAGACAATATAGATATGTAAGAAAAATTTCTATTGCCCTTCCTCTTAAATTGTACCAGTAGGTGGCTACCTAATACATTTGCTTGCAAGATTAATCTTGTGTTTTTTGTTGCCAGTTTCATAAAATGACTGATAATAATCAGGAAGCATTTTCTCTCCAAGCATTTTTCCTCAAGGTTCTAATTCCAATGGGCATTTAAAATGTAGGTCCTTTGGTATTGATTTCTTAGAAAATTTTATAGAATGGTATTAAAGTCAGCAAGCCTATGATTCTAATTTGAGCAAATAATTCTCATCTATCTGAAGTTCATTTCTTCATAAATTTGTTTTAATTTCAGTCTAATCCCTTCATAGAAATAGAAGAAATTCTTTTTGCATGGAAATTATTTTAATGCTTGAAGGGCAAAAGATGGACCTAATATAAATAGGTGATGCAATCCTATTTTTAATTAACACAGCACCATATTTGACTCCATAATATGCTCAAAGTCTCAGTCTCAATCAACATTTATTTAGTAGCTAATATGTTCCAGATATTGTGCTGTTTGAGATACAAAGGCAAAAGACAGTCCTTGCTCTCAGGGAACTGAGGATCTAATAGAAGAAGACAACAGAAAAAAAATGACGCTAAGGTAAGTGAGGGAAGGGTATCTGGGATCAGGGCCATACTGAACTCCAGAGTAGTGAAGCTAGGTGGGAAATTTTGGGTGAAATCCTTAAATGGAAAATAAGGGATGCACTCCAAGTTGAGTATCTTTCAATCTCACTAATCAGAGGACCAGGATGCTGAGAAATTATGGAATCTTGGAGCTTGATGAATTTCTGGGGGTCATAAAGAAATCCAGGAATATAGTTAAGCAGAATTGATGGTCTTAGATGTATGTCCTGACCAAAGAACTTTTCATAGGCTTGAATTGAAACCACTCTGTCCTTCTAGATAGGTTCAAATTCCAATAAGTATGGCTCCTAATATTTTCTCTACTTAGATTTCCTTTCTTTTTATTTGTAAATATTAAGTATCTCCACTTAATGGTGTGTTACACTTTTTGTTAGACTACTTTTTGGATTTTTTAAATATTAATTTTATAATATCTCTGAATGATCTTATCTGTAAGTTGCCAATGCTCTTTGTTTTGGAAATGAAGATATGGAAGAACAGTAGGAGACACTTTAAAGAGGGGCCTTTCTTAGCATAGGGATGGACATTAAAAACCAGCTCATTCTTAGAGAGATCCTATCTCACTGGAGGCATGGATATGAACCATTTCATAAGTCCATAATGCCTCCAAATCTAGATTCTATTCCATAATTTGCTTGACAGATTTGAGCCAGAATGCCACTTTTAATATTGTGCCAATCAAATTATCAAAGTGGTGATTTGTAGAACTTGATAAAATAGATCTAAAAAAATTAGAGGAAGTGATGAAAAGAGTGAGGGAATAAAGGGGAATAGAACTTAAAGACTTTAAATTATATTATGAAGTAGCAGTTATCAAAATCGCTTGGTATTGGTTAAGTCAATGAAACAGACTAGAAAAGGGAGAATCAGGAACAAGGAAAATAAATAACCCAGTGTTTGCTAAATTGGAAAATTTAAATTACCTTGGGGTGGGGGAATTTATTTGATAAACCTGCTGGGAAATTGTAAAGCAATCTGATAGAAATTAGACTTAGATTAAACATGTTATATCATATTTTAAAATATGTTCTAAATGGATAGATGACCTTTTTTTATGTTAAAGCCTGGCCTTAAAGCCTTATTGTGTACATTGTTCTCATGGGTTTGCTCACTTGATTTTTCATCAGTTCATAAAAGTCTTTATTTATTCTGAGAGCTTTCCTTTCATAATTAAAAAAATCACAATATTCTTCTCTTTTTAAAATAAAACCTTATCTTCTTTCTTAGAATCAATGATGTTGTATTGGTTCCAAGGCAGAAGAATGCTAAAGGATAGGCAATGGGAGTTATGTGATTTCCCCAGGGTCACATAGCTAGGAAGTGTCTGAGGACAAATTTGAAACTAGAACTTTTTTTAACTGACTCCAATTCCACTGAATCATCTAGCTGCACCCCACAATAGTATTCTAATGCATTCATATGAAATAATTTTTTCAGTCATTTTCCTATTCATGGACATTATTTTAATGTCAAATTCTTTGTCACCTCAAAAGAGATGTTATAAATATTTTTATACTTATAGATCCTTTTTCTTTGAACTCTTTTGATTTATAAAACTAAAAGAGTTCTAAAGAAGTTAGAAAAATCAAAGGGTACGCACAGTTTTATAGCTTTGGGGTAGAGTTTCTAATTGCTTAAGAGCAATTAGTTTACTGATTATTATACTGAAGATTATTTTACAGTCTACTTGCTTTTCTCCAGTTCCTTTACCAGTAATGATTTTTTTTTTCTGTCATCTTAAGCCATCTCCAAGTCCGCTTATGCAGTTCTTTGTTGTTTAGGGTTTCTTCTCTTCAGTTTGTGATCTTCTTGTTGATTTTTTTTTTCATCTGTGTTGGTCACAAATTTCCCCGTCGTCTAACATATTGACTGAAGGGCCATCTGATCATCTTCTTATCTCTTCTCCTGCACCAGAACTTGTGTCTTATGTGTGTGTGTGTAAGTGTGTGAGGTGAACATTAGTACTATTTTAACTTGTACTTCTCTAATTATTAGTGATGTAGAGCATTTTTTCATGTAAATTATTTATAGTTTGATTTCTTGCTTTGGAAACTGTCCATATTTTTTCAACATTTATCAGTTGGGAATGGAATAAATTTTAGTTTTTTTGATTCAGTTCTCTACATATTTGAGAAATAAGACCTTTATCAGAGAAAGTTAATATAAACCTTTCCCCCAACTTTCTGCTTTCTTTCTAATTTTGTATGCATTGACTTTGTACAAAAATAATTTAATTTAATGTAATCAAAATTATCCACTTTTCCTCCTATGAGTTTCTCTAGTTATTTTTTGTTGTTGTTTTTGGTTATGAACTCCTCTCTTTCCCATTGATGTGACAAGTAATTCCCCCTCCCCCCCACTGTTTATTTACTTTTGATATCACTCCTTATGTCTAAATCATGTACCCATTCAGAGCTTATCTTGGCATATGTTGTTAGATGTTACTCTACTTTTAGATTCTGAGGGCTATTTTAAAATTTTCTCAGCTGTTGTCAGTTTTTGCCCCAATGAATCTTTCAGTTTATTGAGCTCTAGATTACTATACTCATTTGTTTATATGATCCATCGATCAACCTTTATATTTCTTTTTTTAATATTTATTTTCCCCAATTACATGTAAAAACAATTTTGACATTCCTTTAACAATTTTTTTCAGTTCCAAATTCTCTTATTTTTCTTCTCCCGAACTTCTCACATCTCTGAGATGTCAAGCTAATCTAAAATAGATTTTACATGTGTAATCATGTAAAACATTTTTTCATATTAGATATTTTGAACCACTACTTTCTTCTCCAACACAAGATTGTTTTGATGACTATTACTTTGTAATTTAGTTTGAAATCTGGTACCACTTAGTTGCCTTTACTTTTTTCTCCAATCAGTTACTTTTATGTTCTCGACTTTGTGTTCCTCCAGATGAATTTTGTTATTATTTTTTCTAGCCCTTTAGATGGATTCTTTGGCAATTTTATTGGTATGGTACTGAGTAAATAAATAATTAGATTCTATCATCAATTTTAATATATTGGCTTAACATTCCCATGAGCAATTTACATTTCACCAGCTTAGTTCTGTCTTTGTGTGAAGTGCATTTTGTATTCATGATCACATAATTACTATCTGTGTCTTGGCAGGTTGATTCTCAAGTATTTCATCCCATCTTCCTGTTAGATGTTGTCAATAGAAATGCTTATTATTTATGTGGGTTTATTTTATATTCTGCAACTTTGCTAAAGCTGTTAATTGTTTTGACTAATTTTAAAGCTGATTCTGAAGGGTTCTTTAAGTATACAATTATATTAGCTGCAAAAATGATAGTTTTTCCTTTGTTTATGCTTATGCCTTTAATTTCTTTTTCTTGCCTTATTTCAGTTCAACTACAATTGCAATGAGCTTTCTACCTTTGTCCTGTTAGATAGATTGCTCACCAATGAATCATTAAAGTTTCTTTTTCATAGTTGAAATATATCATATAGTCCCCTTTTAGTATTCTCTTAAAAACATTCCCTATCTTTTTTTTTGTGTGTGAATTATGAAGTCTGCTGGGCACCTAAGCGCCTGGCCAAACTCTGGCCAACTGTCCTTCAGAACACCTCCTGGGCCTTCTTTGTGCCCTATGAACTCTGGGAAAAATCCTTTTCCTCCAGGGCACTCAAGTCTCTATAGATAAGAAAGTACCCCAATGCAGCCAGCTAGGTGACCTGCCTTCCTCCATGCTGCTGAAAGATGGCCAGAATGTCCTAGGAATCAATAGGGCCAGTGATGTGGGAAGACTACTGTTTATGGAAATAGCCATCCAGAAGGAGAAATGAAGAAAAGACTCAATTGTTGCTAAATAAGATCAAGATAAACTCTGAAGACACCAAATACCTGGAAACGCAATTGACAATGAAGAACAACTTTGAATAACACATACAGAAACACTACAAAGGCAATTACAAGAGAAGAATGCTTAAGTCCATTGACCAGAGAAAGAATCAGAAAACCTTGGGAGACTAACTTTGAGTTATTTGAGAAGATATGTAAGGAACTGGCTATTGATGACATTTTTTCATCTTTATGGCCCTCATACCCAATGGTAGGTGGCTAAGAATGCTTTTTGTTTCCAGGTGGCACAGAAGGTAAAGACCTAAAGAAAAAAGAAACAATAAAGTATAAAGGGGCAAAGGAGTCAGAGAGTCAAGAAACTTCAGTTTGATGTCCCAGGCTCCTGTAGAAGACCACCAAACATGGGTCATTTTATCTAATGCCAAAATAAAAGTTAAAACTGAGAAAAGAGTCTGCTGATAATGCTTTATTTTTTCAGCATAATTAAAGCATTATTATAGGGAATCTTGATATAGAAGATTGATGTTTATGTATAGAATGCATTAAAATTATTGTTGAATTATCAGCGGTTGATGTACTGCCTTCTTATATTGCTGAACATATGTATCCTGAAATAACATGTTATTCTTTCAGTAGACTATATTATCTCAGTACACACATCCCTCATCTCAGTTCTAATCTATGGTTATAAATAAAGTAGCTAGTAAAAGGATGCAATGATTTTTTAATCTTCTCTCCCTTCTACCCCAACTTTCCTCAGTGAGAAGAAAGAAAACCAAACCTCTATTAAAATATGAATAGTTAAGGCAAAAAAATTATTGCATTGAATTGAAGTCCAGAAAAAATACATAAGTGTGCTTAGTTCTATACTATTAGTTCTCATGATGATGAGGATATTTTATCATTAGTTGTCCTGAATCAACATTGGAGATTGTACTGATCAGAATTTTGAATTCTTTCAGTTTCATTTGTCTTTACCATATTGCTTTAATTGTACAAGGTACGAGATTTCCTGAATAAAAATAAAATTCTAAAAATTGTTATATTATAACTTATTGAGACATTCCTCTAATTGATGGGAACTCTATACCTTGGATTCCTGTCTGTGCCACCTCAGAAAGAGCTATATTTTTGTACATTCTTAGAGTTTGTTTTGCTTTGAATAATCCTTCCCTTAACCCACCATTCCTCTAATTCTCCCTTCTTCCTTCTCCTCTTTCCTTCATATTATCTTATTGAGTGACAAGCAATTTTGTATGAAAGTATATGTAAATATGCATATTCTTGCATCCTTCAACCAGTTGATATGAGAATGAGTTTCAAGTGTAAACTTCTCCTCCCAACCCCATCAACTTGTATACTTTGATTATCCTAGATAATTTCCCCTAACTTTACTTTTCTTTTGCGCTAGTATTTTTCTTCCCCTTCTTCTTTTAAGGTCAAAACCCAACAGAATTAGTCCTAGTGCTTTGGCCTCATAAGATTCTCTCCATAAACCCTCATGAACTGGAGAGTTCATTGGTGATCCATGCACAATATCCCTGTATTAGACTGTAAATAATTTTGACCTGTTTTGCTTTCTTTCATACTTCATTTACATTTACTTTTTTTAACCTATCTTAAGCCCTGTGTTTGAACTTCAAATTTTCTATATACCTCTGATAACTATTGTGCTCTGTTTCACAAGGGGCACTCCCTCCACTGACCTTTTTAATCCTATAGGATTCAAATTTGTAGTGGTGGATGCAAAACATATGTGGTCCTGACTGGTAATTGAATTCTTTCTTTCTGCATGTTGGAGTATTTTATCTTTGATCTGGAAATTTTTTGCTGTCATGTCCTTGGGAGTTTTCATTTTGGAGTTTCTTTGAAGATATGACTAGAGATTTTTTTTTTCTTTTTGAATTTGCCCTCTGTTTATCAGATATATGGGAAGTTATCTTTTAAGTTTTTTTGAAATATGATAGGTAGGCTTTTCTTCTGGTCATGGTATTCAGGTACTTCAGTGATTCTTTTTTTCCCCTCTTAATTCTTTTCAGGTCAGTATTTTTTGTCATGAGATATTTCATAATTTCTTCTATTTTTCATCTTTTTGGCCTTATTTTATAATTTCTCATGATCTCATGTAGTTATTGGTTTCTATTTAGTACATTATAATTGTTAGGGAATTTGTTGTTAGGACAAGATTCTGTACTTACATTTTTCCATAATTCTTATTTTTTGATTTTTTCTTCTATCCCTCTCATTTAAGAGATAAGCAACAGTTTATTACTTAAAAATACCTCTTTATTTCTTCCAGAAATTCTTGCAGAATTTATGACTACACTCTTTGATACTTTGCTTGTAGATATTTTGGATTCCTTAGCTTTTCAGTTTGTATATTTCATTACTGATGCAATAATATTTTTTCATGAGATACTTTGCTCATTTTCCAACCCTACATCCTAATTTTAGCCTTCATATTTAGGTCATGAACTTTTGAAACTTTTGGAAGGAAGGTACTGATGCTGCTTTCTTGAAAGACTAATTTCAGAATTTCAGTGATAGCTGATGTTGAATAACTTCAAGCCCTTAGTGCTTCAAAGTAATTGATGCAGCGTAAAATCTAATTGCTGTCTCCCTGGATTGAGCTTTGCAAGTTCCTAACTTGGGTTTGGATCTGAGCAATAGTCAATGAATTGTCCAGATTACTGAACAATTGTGCTCATTACATATGCCATCAAGGTTAGGTTTAAGCTTTTTGCAAGCTAGATTTCAATGATATGTGAACCAAACATTACCAGAAGAGTAGGCTGTGGAACTAGAGATCAAACTGGCAGCATGTGTTGAATTATGAAGACAGCAAGGAATTCCAGAAAAAAGAAACACTTTTACTCCTGCTTCATTGACTGCACTAATTCATTTGATTGTGTGGATCACAAAAATTTTAGAAAGTCCTCAATGTAGAGTAGATCATCTTATTTGTCTTCTGAGGAACCTGTTGGTGGGTCAAGAAACAACAGATAAAACCAAACATGGAACAACTGATTGGTTTAAGATTGGAAAAAAGAGAACAAGGCCGTATATTGTTACATTATTTATTTAACTCACATACATAGTACATCATGCAAAATACCAGGCTTGATGAATCAAAATCCTGAATGAAGGTTGTACAAATCACAACAATGTCAGATATGCAGATGATACCAGTATGATGGCAGAATGTGAAGAAAAAATAAGTCTCTTGATGAAGGTGAAATAGGAGAGTAATAAAAGCTGGCATGGAACTTAACAACAAAACAACCAACATCATGGCAAATGGTTCCATCATTTCCTGGAAAAAAAGAGGGAGAAGAAAAATATAACTCATTTCAGAAAACATATATTCCTTGGAAGAAAAGCTATGGGAAATTTTGCCAGCATACTAAAAAACAGAGACTGATCTGCTCACAAAGATCCATATAGTAAAAATTTCCCCACTCCCACTAGCATTTTTTGACTGTGAGAGCTAGATTATAAGGAAAGCTGAGCACTGATGAACTGATGCTTTGAATTGTGCTGTTGGAGAAGACTTTTGAGAGTCCCCTGGACAGCAAGGAAATCAATACCATCATGAAGAAATTAATTCAAACTATTCCTTGGAATGTCAAATGCTAAAGTTGAAATTTAACTACTTTGGACAAACAATGAGATGATGATTCATCGGGAAAGACTGATGTTGGGAAAGATTGAAGACAAAAGGATAAGATGGCAGAGGATATTATAGATAGATAGTGTCATGGAAGCAATGAACATGACCTTGAATAGACTTTGGGAGATAGTGAAGGATAGAAGGCTCTGGTGTGACCATTGTCTATGGGGGCATGAAGAGTCTGATCAACTACAACAAATAGAGCACTGTCAAGGAACTTATGCAGTAACAGCCTCACCTCAGGAAGTTCTGCCAGTTCCAAACAAAAGAACTATAGATTCTTCTTTGATCTGTGATTTCTAGTTATTTCTATGACAGATTCAAACTGGCTTAGGACTTACAGTTGATAGCCTGCTCTACTATCTAAACCATGTTGCAGCTATGTATGAAACTATTCCTTTCCACGTGCTAGAGAATAAGAGGAGGGTCACATAAGTTTCTTTTTCCATCTATGACCTGGATCTGGGTAGTAGGTAGTAGTAAAAAAAATATCAGTTGGTACCTGCCCCTTTCTCAGAATCCAGTATGGTTCTGATGGTGTCTCATATTGGATCCAAAAATTTACAATTAATTTTTCTTAAATCAATCCAGGAGGGAAAAAGAAGACTTTCTCACTTAAAACCTCATGTTTCATTATTAAACTTTCTACCTTTGTGAGAAAATTAATTTTTTCCATATGATAATCTGCTAATACAAATCTGATGACAAATTTATTATAATAGCATAATTGGGGTTGCTTATAAGCACCCTTTATATAATTAAAGACTAGAATTTAAAAAATAATATTCTGGACTTTATTTCTTCACTTTCAAAGGTAACCTTAATGTCAATTTCCCGTATTGGAAAAGAAAATATCAAATGATTTCATGAAAGTAGAATGTAATTTATTAGCGTATCTATATTTGGCCTTCAGAAGAGATAAGAAAATTTGCCCTTTCCTTTCTGTGTAGAGATAGGGGATTCTGGGTATGGAAAATTAACATTAGTGTCAGAGTTATTTGATATCTCTTAGGTTTAAAGAATTTCTTCCTTTTAAAATTTTTGTTTTAAGGCTGATTTGAAGAGGTGAGCTGGGACATATTCAGAAACTAAAATGCTACAAAACAAATAATATCAACAAAATTGTTCATCAGAAAATATTTATTTGTAAATAAGAAGTATTTATGTGGAAACCCAATAAGGACACCCATTTTCTTCCCAAATGTTAGATGGCAACTTGCACAGGGTCACAGTCAGTAGGTGTCAGAGGCAAGAGCTGAACCAAAGTAAAATGAAAAAATTTGATTATATTAAATTTAAAAGGTTTTATACAAACAAAACCAATGCAACCAAAATTAGAATGCAAACAACAAACTGGGAAAATATTTTATAAAAAATTCTCTGACAAAGGTCTAATTTCTCAAATATATAAGAAACTAATTCATATATGTAAGAAATCAAGCTATTCCCTAGTAGACAAATGGTCAAAGCAGTTGTCAGATGAAGAAATTAAAACTATCAATAATCACATGAAAAAGTGTTCTAAATCCCTCCTGATTAGAGAAATGCAAATCAAAACAACCTCTGAGGTTCCACCTCATACCTAGCAGATTGGCCAATATAATAGTAAAGGAAAATAATAAATGTTGGAGGGGATGTGCCAAAATTAGGACACTAATGCATTGCTAGTGGAGTTGTGAATTGATCCAACCATTCTGGAAGGCAATTTGGAATTTAGCCCAAAGGAATTTAAAAATATGCATGTCTTTTGATCCAGCAATACTACTACTGGGTTTATACTACAAAGAAATTTAAAAAAATGTTTGTACAAAAATATTTATAGACATACTCTTTGTGGTGATAAAAAATGGAAAATGAGAGATTGACTCTCAGTTGGGGAATGGCTAAACAAATTGTGGTATATGATGGTTGCAGTGGGTTTTGGGGCCTTCCCTGTCTTCAGCTTCGGGGGTACTCAACTAGGTGTGGTGACAAAGGCGTGAATGAATGATGGGAAGAAAATTGAGAGTATCATCCTGGCGCCAAAGATTACATATTTCCTTGGCACACAGCTTCACTATTCAACATATGTGCTCTCTACAGATAATTGGATAAGTGATACATTAACTTTTAACAAATTGTTTGATTAACCTCCTATGATCATTCTACATACTATGCTGTTACTATTGATTCTGACAACCTACACAAAATTTTTGCAAAAGATAAATGATTTCTTGTCACAGGGAGGATAGCTAGAGGTCAGTTCTCATTAACTTGTGAGGTGCTTGGACTTGTGGACAATCAAAGAAAAATCATTCATTACTTTTAACAAAATAGATAATCAATCAGGAGTTCTTAGACAACAATAATCATACATTGTTGCCAAGTTGAGGGATCAAAGAGTAACAGAAACAATCCAGTTTTATATATTTTATAATATCAGGCTAATCATTTTTCTAATGTTACATTGGGGGTTTTCAAGACAGATTTTAGTTGGTAAAACAAGTCATTGAGGCATAGCGTACTAGCCTCTCCCTAAAGGGTGATTAATACACTAGCTTAGGAGAACTTGTTCCTGGCCTGTACATGTGAGTGGAGAATTCTGAGTGCAGTCTTGTTAAAAGTTAACCCATAAGAGTCTTTTAGGTTTGATTTTGTAAGTGTGATCTTTTCGTGATATTCGGGGGAGATAATGTGGAATATTAGTATTAATCCTGAAAGTATTTTGCTCTCATATTATTTTTCCTGAAACTAGGGAGAGAACAATAATCATAGCAATTCCAATAATAAGGTATGTTAGGGAGAGAAGTCACAGAGAGTAGGACTGAGTGGGTGTCTCCATCCTTCCTAGTGGCTGCTTTGCAGCCTTCAGTTTCCACAACTGACCATGTCAAACATCATGGCTTGATGGCCCCCAGCAGATGGTGATGGAATACTTCTGTGCTATAAGGAATGATGAACCACTTGATTTCTGTGAAAACTGGGAAGACCTCCATGATCTGATTCAGAGTGAAATGAGCAGAACCAGAACATTGTACACAGGACCTGAAACATTGTGGTGTGATCAAATGTAATAGACTTTGCTACTAATAGCAATACAATGATCCAGGACAATCCAGAGGGACCCAGGAGAAAAAAATGCTATCCACATCGCAAGAAAGAACTGTGGGAATAGAAAAAATATATGCTTTATTACTTGTTTACATGGGTATATGAATTAGGATTTTGGTTTTAAAAGGTTACTCTATTACAAAAATGAAATATATGGAAATTGGTATTGAGTAATAATATATATAACCCTATGGATTTGCTTGTCATCTTCAGGAGGGGGAAGGGAAGAGGGGAGGGAGAGAACATAAATCATGTAACTTTGGAAAAATGCTTTAAAATAAATAAACAAATAATCAAATTTTAAAAAGTCAACAACAACAAAAAGAGTTGAACCAAAGATTTTTGTGATCCAGCCTAGTTCTATATCCAGTATACTAACTATCTCCCTAAGAAAGCCTTTGTCCATTAAGTATGCTTTTTTGTACAACATTGTTTAAGAAATTTTTCAATTGGCAAAAAATTATATTTAAAAATATGTAATGTACATATATTAAAACTAAAGTGGATTGTTGCTCATAAATTCTGTCAGGAGAATAAAGAATTTATAGAAATTACAGTCCATTAGAGCCCATATTTCAGCTGTACACCTCCTTTCTTGGATGGATTTATCAATGGCTGGTAATAAATTTTAATAAATAATATTGTGTAGATGTCAGCATTTTTCCTAATATCTTGATAGGAGCATATCTTCATGTATTAAAAACTATAGCAATATAAAGTGGATAGAGTACTATAGTTGGAATCAGGAAGGTCTGGGTCTTATTTGCTTGTGTAACCCTGTACATTCCCTTTGAGAGTCAGTTTCCTTTTCTGTATAATAAGGGAATTGGTCTCAGTGGTTGCTAATGTCCCTTCTGCTCTCAATGTTATTAAATTTACTAATAAAAGGAGTATTGATCACTAGCAGAAGGATCAGATTCTCTAAAACATAATGACCCAGTCTTCCAATTACCTGTGGGCTGTTAATAGTATATCATTTTAAATAATTTCCTAAAAAATATTGTTCATTTTTGTTTCAAGCCAGTAAAAGAATCCAAGAAGAAAAATATGAGAATGGGAAGATAGTTAAAAAATCTAAGCCATATAATATGATAGGAAAATAGATTTTATAGAAAGATAAGCACTGTTGTTGCTTGAATGAATAACCACAGTTAGTATTGGACAAACACTGTGGATTCTGTGCCACAACGTTATTAACAGGAAAAAGCCCTGCTGGTGTGCCTTTTACCCAACAGCTGTAACTGTGCCATGGTAATGTTTATAATGCAAAGCCCTTTCTTTGGACCAGGTTTATATATTGGCTTTTGCTTTGGTAATGGCAGCATTTATAGCATATTTTTATTGGGCAGTTTTAAAGGTACATCATGCTTATTTCCCCTGTATTGTATAGTAGTGTTGAGAGCTATAAAAGAGAAATTCGGTTTGGATGACTTCCTTTCCTCCCAAGCTTAATGTTTGGAGGCAGTTGGCCTTATGTTTAAAAACTATTACCCGAAATTTGCCAAAGCACAGAGAATCATGGCTGTGAAACCTTAATTTTACTGAAGTGACAAAGCCTTTGAGCAAATTTTAGGAAGATATAGGGTTTATGGTACTCTATTAAGTTTGTGATTTTTTGTTTGTTGTATTTTTGCTTTTGAAAGTTTTTACATTGCTATATGCCTCATAGTGATCTCTGTTCTTGGTTTATTTTAATGTAGTAAATTTAAATAATCATGTTGAAAACTATTAGTTTTTATTCTTCCTTGGAAATTTCGGTAGATAAGAAGGCTGATTCAAGTAACATTAAGCACAAAAATGTGTGTTCAAATGTCTATTAAATATGCACATGTTCTTTTTTAGAACATACCTCATTGCAGTTAAGTTTTTAATATTAATAAGATCTTTCCATTTTTATAAAGTCTACATTATGAAAAATCAACAACATAAGTATACACATACACATATACATAACTTTTCAATTTCTAGATAATGTCACACAGTCCCAAAATGGGTAATTTGTTACAAGGATATGGCTACTTTCTTCTGTTTTTGATAAAAGCCAACTTGAAAATGTATATTAAATGGTGATGACAGTAATGTACATCTGTAAATATTCAATATTTTAGGCGGTGATATCTTTGCATATTTTCAGTTGTTTTAAAAATTAGGTGCAACTTCAAAAAGGAACTTTAATTATAGATTTAAGGGCAGCATTGTATAGCTGAAGAATGTGAAGCTCCCTATAAATCCCTAAAAATGGAAAGTTGGATTAAGTGCTAGAAAGGACCTTTGAGATCAACAACCCACCTCTCATTTTATAGATGAAGATAATAGTTTATGGTCTTATAAGTAAAAGTAGCAAAGCTACAAATAAAATTAAAAAAAGATACCCTCTTACTGCCCTAGTTGAGTTCAGCTCAGTTTCATGAGCAGCAACAGAGAGGAAATTTGGTCATTGTATTTAGAATGTCTTATACTTTGAATATACTTGTATTTATGGCAGTTTATACGCACACAACCTCACAATTCTATGCTGTAACATTTAGTTTTTTTATAAATTTATTCTTATTTTTTCAATTTTTAAAACTGTATTCTTAGTAACCGCCACTACCACCAGCAAACATTTAAATAAATGCATAAACAAATTATATAGAAAACCAAAAATGCCACAGTTATTACAATTTTAAATATATACATTATATATTTTTGCTAATATAGCCATCCTCTGCTTTTGATTTCCTTTAGAATTTCTTTGACTTTTGATACTTTTTATCTTGGTTTTGTGACTTATTTTTATTTTTATTCTTATTATATTTTTATTCTTATTCTCTCTTCTTTTCATATTGTCATAGCATATATTATTCTTATTCTCTTTTCCTTTCACATCTTCATCTCTTTCCTTATTTTCTTCATATTTTCAATATTTGTTATTTCTAATAATATAACGTAATCCATTACATTCAAATATTATTTAGCCATTTCTCCTAATCATTGTATTTGTGTTATTTCTAGTTATTTTGTCATTACAAAGCCTCTGTTAATATTTTCATACTTATACAGTTTTTTATCCTGTCAATAATGTCCTTAGTGCCAATGGGCGATAAAAGAATGTCTACCCTTTGATCCAGCCATAGCACTGCTGGGTCTGTACCCCAAAGAGATAATGGACAAAAAGACTTGTACAAAAATATTCATAGCTGTGCTCTTTGTGGTGGCCAAAAATTGGAAAATGAGGGGATGCTCATCAATTGGGGAATGGCTGAACAAATTGTGGTATATGTTGGTGATGGAATATTATTGTGCAAAAAGGAATAATAAAGTGGAGGAATTCCATGGAGACTGGAATGACCTCCAGGAAGTGATGCAGAGCGAGAGGAGAAGAACCAGGAGAACATTGTACACAGAAACTAATACACTGTGGTATAATCGAACGTAATGGACTTCTCCATTAGTGGCAGTGTAATGTCCCTGAACAATCTGCAGGGATCTAGGAGAAAGAACGCTATCCATAAGCAGAGGACAAACTGAGGGAGTAGAAACACCGAGGAAAAGCAACTGCCTGACTACAATGGCTGAGGGGACATGACAGAGGAGAGACTCTAAACGAACTCTCTAATGCAAATACTAACAACATGGCAATGGGTTCGAATCAAGAACACATGTGATACCCAGTGGAATCACGCGTGGGCTACGGGGGGGTGGGAGGGAGGAAATGAAAATGATCTTTGTCTTTAATGAATAATGCATGGGAATGATCAAATAAAATACTATTAAAAAATGGGACATGACAGAGGAGAGACTCTAAACGAACACTCTAATGCAAATACTAACAACATGGCAATGGGTTCGAATCAAGAACACATGTGATACCCAGTGGAATCACGCGTCGGCTACGGGGGGGGGGGGTGGGAGGGAGGAAACGAAAATGATCTTTGTCTTTAATGAATAATGCATGGGAATGATCAAATAAAATACTATTAAAAAAATAATGTCCTTAGTGCCAAACTGTAGTAATAGGATCCCTAGGTTAATAGGAAATGAAAAACTTTAGAGCTCTTAATGTATATTTCCAAACTGTTTCCTAAAACTCAATTCATAGCTTTTCTAGTAATGTAATATTAGGCTTATTTCTCCATATTCCCATCATCATTTAATTGATCAAATTAACCTTTCTAGTTCTTAGTTAATATACACTAAAAAGCCCATATTTAACTAGATTGTTTCTTTAGCAATAGGCGTAATCTATTGCTAGGACCATATACTTTTCATAACCAAGTCTTTCCAGCTTGGCTATACCCAGTGGAACTTTTGTTTCAATGGCACAGCCTCTCAGGAATGCAGAATTACCTCCATAATCTGATGAGTGTTAAAGTAAGACTTTTGAAGGATATTTATGCTCTCTAAACCATTATTGTCCCACGAGAAACTATGTTTGAATTATGTGTATGCTCAGGCTTAGTTCTACTATTGACCTCATGCAGTTGTATGGAGGCTCTCCAGATATATGTCATATTAATTCATCTAAGGATATATTCATCTCTTTAACTTCTTTCTTATTTGCTTTTTGGTTAGATTTATTTAGTTCTGAGGAGGGAAAATTTTAGTCCCCCATTATTATCTTAAAAATCTATTTCTATGTGTATCTCATTTAATTTTTCCTTTAAAAATCTGGATGCTTTAACTCTTGGTGCATACAGGTCCAATATTAATAATGCTTTGTTTTCCATAATATACCCCCAACATAATATAGTTATCCTGTTCATCCCTTCCAATTATATCCATTTTAGTCACAACTCTGTTAGAGATCATGAGTGCTATCCCTGCCTTCTCTATATTGGTTGAAGCATAGTATATTCTGTTCCAGCCCCTCATCTTTACTCTATGTGTGCCTCTTGTTTTCAGTGAATTTCTTATTAAAAACATATTGTCAGGTCCCAGTTTTTTGATACTTTCTGCTGCCCATTCCTTCTCATGATTGAATTCATCCCATTTACTCTCAGTGTCATAATTACTATCTGTGCATTTCCACCAACTCTGTTCCTCCCCACTGTTTCTCTCCTTCTTCCTTTCTTTCCTTCATATTCCTCCTCAGATTTTCAATTTCCTTTGACCTCTTCAATTCACACCTCTTCCCCCAAATTCTCTCCTTTTCCCCCCCTACTTCCAAAATGTCCTACTTTCTACAGATTCCCTCCCTTATCCCTTTCCCCTTTCCTTTTAATTCTTATCCACCTTTCCAAAAATCCTTTCCTCATCCCCCAACCATGTCCTCTACTTCTTGATATTAGTTTAATTCTAAAAAACCCTTTCCTATATTGTCCTAAGAATTCCTCTCATATCCCTTCAGCCTACCCTCTATCCTCTTGATATGTATTCCCCTCTTGGTATCCTTCCCTTTTCTTATCCTCTTGCCCTCCTTTTTCTTAACTCACCCTTCCTTCTCCTATTCTCTAAAAGGGATTCCCAGTTTCTTTTATCCCTTCCCCCTTTCCTCCTGTTTCTCTGTACAATAAGAAAATTTATCCTTCTAATTGTTCATGTTCTTATTTTATTCCCAAGTCTGATGAGAATAGGGCACTACTACTGCCAGCCCTTCACCCAATCCTCCTACATGGCAATTCCTCCATTCATTCCTCCTTCATATGAGATAGTCATTCTACTCTACCTCCTCCTGGTCTATTCCATTACTGTTTCAGCTTATTCCATTACATTCACCTCAGCGTGAAGCCTTCCATTCATACATGCCCCTTCAAAATGTCCATGTAATGATACCGTTCCCAGGGGCCATAGATGACATTTTCCCATACAGGAATCAAACAATTTGACCTTTTGAGTTTCTTATGATTAATCTTTCATTAATTTTGTATCTTTCTTGTAGATCAAATTTTCTGCTGAGTTCTGGGATTTCCCTCAGGAATATTTAAAACTGTTGGCTCATTAAATATCTGTTTTTTTTTTTAACCTTTTACAATTCTGCTCGTCTTTGCTGGATATGTAATTCTTGGTTGTTAGTCCAGTTCTTTTGCTCTATGAAATACAGTTGCTCCCAGGACCCTGTGCCTGTGAATTTTAGTGGTATTCTCAAGGATGCAACCTTCAGAGGTCAAGAAAAAAGGTGGTGTTGCTGGTTGTTGATTCTATTCTGTTTGCTCAGTGCCAACATGCAGAGGTGAGACTGAGGCCAGCGAAATCAGAAACTTTCTTCCCTAGTTGATCTAGGCTGTTGAGTTTCACTACCAACTCCAGTCTGTTTTTGCAATTTTTAGCATTGATTCTGTAGAATTATTTTTGGTTGTTTGTGGGAGGAATTAAGAGGGTGAGGGAGCTTCATTTTCCATTCTGCTATGTTCCCATAATGCATCCAATAAATTTAAATGAAGGAAAAATATCCATAACATTTGTTTTGAAAACAAGTTTAAATGCTTTTTGATTGGTTCCAATTTAAATATAAAACAAATTTCTGTTTATTTATGTGCAATTTCATTAGCCTAGAATTAGAAATTTCCAGTCAGCTGAAACAAACATAAAATCGCATACCTTAAACATTTATAAACAACTTGAGTTTTTCTTTGTTGCAATGTTGGATAACAAAAATTCATAAGCTACAATCTTTCCCACTTTCACTTCAGGCCTTTTTCAAGATAAAGTGCTATATTTTAACATTTATATTCTTGTATACTAGGTTGTCTGAGCAAGAAGGGCTTATCCAGTTGTGCTATAAAAATGATGAACAGAATAAGTTCAGAAAAATCTGGAAAGGTTTTTATGAACTGATGCAAAGTGAACAGAACCAAGAGAACAGTTTTTACAGTAATAGAAATTTTATATGACGATGATCAACTGTAAAAGATTAAACCACTATCAGCAAAGCAAGTTTCCAAAATAACCACAAGAGACTCATGGTGAAAATGCTATCCATAGCCAAAGAAAGGACTGTTGGAGTCTTTATCTCCTTCATAAGTTTTCATTGCTTGTACCTTCTATCACATCATGAGCAATATGGAAATATGTATTTCATGAAAATACAGATATGACCTATATCAGGTTTTACAACCTTGGGGAGGTTGGGGAGAGGTAGGAAGGGAGAAAATCTGAATTCTAAAATGTCAGAAAATAATTTTCAAAAGTCGTTTCTACATATAACTAACAAAATAAAATATTTTTAAAAAGGACTGGCCCAAAACCTATATCCATGCACTTCACTCTCAGCCACATAACACCTGGGCTTGAAAGTTACCCTCTCCTGTGATCAGTTTTGCCAGTGTGTGGCCTAGTAGGAATTGGTTTGTAGATGGTCCATTTGTCATAGGTGTAGATAGCCCCACTATTTATTGTGATTATATATATATATATATATATACATATACATATGTATATATGTATTTAACCTTAATATATAATATGATCATATATAAAATATAATAACCTTAATGATCTTAACCATTTGCTATGTATGAAACTATACTCTTATTTTTGTTAGGTTTCTTTTTTAAAAATTTGTCATTGATGAAGTTTTTGAGTGTTGCACCCATAACTCTATTTGCCCCTATGAATCTTATTGTTTTTATGGTAGAATTCCTCATTGTTGTGATTTTTCAAAACACACATAACATTACTGTAGAACTGACTGTCTGCATGCAAATGCACATTCACATATCAATAAAACTTGTTGATTCTGCCTTTGTAACATCTCATAAATACACCCCTATTTCTGTTGACACTGTTACCACCCTGGTGCAGACATGTCTACCTCATTACTCTGTCTGGAATATTGTCGCAGCCTCCTCTTTGGGTTCCTTGCCTTCAGTCTCTCTCCACTCCAATCCAGCTTATACTCAATAGAACTCACCATATTATTTCTACCTCAATTCAGCAAGCCCAGTGGCTCCCCATAACTTTTGGGTTCAAGTAGAAAATCCTTCTTTAGGATTTCAAAATCTTCCATTATTTGACTCTTTTCTATTTTTCTAGTCTTTTACTCTAAAAGATAAGGTCCTAGGGGAAGAAAGCAAAAGCAAAAACAAAAACAAAAACAAAATTCTTCTAACTGCCCTAGCTGAGTTCAGATCAGTCTCTTGAGCTACATCAAAAGGAAATCAGTTCTTCTTTTTTAAAATTTTAAAATGTTATTTTTTTTATTTTAATTTTATTTTTTTTAGAATTTTTAAATTTATTTTAGAATTTTATTTTAGAACGACTGTGATTCAGTGACAGTAAACTCCTTGCTGTCCCTTTGTCTGGAATTCTCTATCTCCACATCTTTTCTTCCAGCCTTCCCTGACTTCCTTCAAGTCCTAGGTGAAATCCTACCCCCCTCCCCCATTTTTTTGGTAGTATTTGAGCTGCATTTTATTTTATTTAATTTAGTCAATTTAGAACATTATTCCTTGGTTACAAGAATACTATTCTTTCCCTCCCTCACCTGTCCCCATCCTTCCCTTTGCCAACATGCAATTTCATTGGGTATTATGTTTTTCCTTGATAAGAATTCATTTCCATGTTGTTTATGTTTGCACTAGGGTAGTCATTTAGAGTCTACATCCCAACTATCTCCATTGACTGTAGTAGAGGCATGGAGAGAACTTGTAAACCAAGATCCAAGGCTGAAGACCTAGCTGTCAATCAGGAGAAGGTTCCAATGGAATGTTCCCAGGAATGGCAGTTGGGGGTTTCTGGCCACACTGGGGAGAAGGAGCAGGATCTAAAAGGCTTTGGGCTTTGTCCCTGATTTTGGACAGTTGAAGTTGACAAGAAGAAGAAACTTGGCTTTTGAGTTGGTGGTCTATTTGAGAGTTGATCTGGCCAGGAGAAACTGAGAGACTTAGAACTTTGTTTCTCTCTGGGGTTGAAGCTGAGAAAAGAGACAAGCCAAGCTGATTTTGTGAAGAAGAAGAAAGAAGATTTTGAACTGCTGTTGTCCTCCATCTCCCTAACTATCTTATAGTCACAGTTGTGACTGGAATACTTCCTCAAACCCTCCTAAAATTATCCCCATAGTTTAGAGAAATCCTCATCCCTCTTACCTCAGTTTACCATCCTGTGATAACAATAAACCCTGAGAAAGAAAACTAGAGTGTTTTATAGTCCACTCAGGGGGAGCAGGGAGGAAGCCAAAGGCTTCCAGAGGAGGGTGGTTAAGGGAAAGAGTGAGGGAGGAAGGAGGTTAGGAAATAGATTGATCCATCAGCCATCAGTAGGGATCAATAGGCAGAACCGCAGAGCAGTTATCTTGTGTACCAGCATCCTTGTGTACTAGTATCCCTGTGTGGCATCCCTCAGCATTTCTCAATCCTACCTCCATTACCAATAAGCAGCCTCAGGTTTCCTTTAGCAGCTCTCTCTAGTCACAAGCCAGAGAACAGCAGTGATTGAAAGAGGAAACACTTCCTCTCAGTTTACTTATTCTATTTCATGACATGTGATCAAGCATTTGTTTTTCTTCTGTTTTTCTACTCCCACAGTTTTTCCTCTGAATGTGGATAGTGTTATTTCTTGTAAATCCCTCCGAATTGTCCTGTATCATTGCATTGCTACTAATGGAGAAGTACATTACATTTAGTTGTACCACAGTGTATCAATCTATGTATATAATGTTCTCCTGGTTCTGCTCCTTTCATTCTGCCTCAATTCCTAGAAGTCATTCCAGTTCACATGGAATTCCTCCAGTTCATTATTTCATTGAGCACAATAGTATTCGATCACCAACATATACTACAATTTGTTCAACCATTCCCCAATTGAAGGACATCTCCTCATTTTCCATTTTTTTTTGCATTTTTTTCCATTTTCCACCACAAAGAGTGCAGCTATGAATATTTTTGTACAAGTCTTTCTCTTTATTATCACCTTGCAGTACAAATCCAGCAGTCCTATGGCTGGACCAAAGGGCAGACAGTTTTTAGTGTACTTTGGGAATAGTTCCAAATTGCCCTCCAGAATGGTTGGATTAATTTACAACTCCACCAGCAATGCATTGATGTCCTCATTTTGCCATATCCCCTCCAGCATTCATTACTTTCCTTTGCTGTCATGTTAGCCAATCTGCTCTTGTGAGGTGGTACCTAAGAGTGGTTTTGATTTGCATTTGCATTATACGAGATTTTGAACACTTTTTCATGTGCTCATTAATAGTTTTGATTTCTTAATCTGAAAATTGCCTATTCATGTCCCTTGCCCATTTATCAATTGTGGAGTATATTGATTATTTTTACAATTGATTTAGCTCTTTATAAAATTGAGTAACTAGACCTTTTACAGAGGTTTTTGTTATAAAGATTGTTTTCCAATTTGTTACTTCCCTTCTAATTTGGTTACATTGGTTTTATTTGTACAAAACCTTTTTAATTTAATAATCAAAATTATTTATTTTGTAATTTTTTCTAACTCTTGCTTGGTCTTAAAATATTTCCTTTCCCAAAGATCTAACAAGTATGCAATTCTGTGTTCAACTAATTTACTTATAGTTTCCTTCTTTATATTTGTCATTCACCCATTCTGAGTTTATCTTGGTGTAGGATATGAGATGTTGATCCAAACCTACTCTCTCCCCTACTGTCTTCCAATTTTCCTAACAGTTTTTAATCAAGTAGTGGATTTTAATCCCAAAAGCTGGGATCTTTGGGTTTACCATAGACTGTCTTGCTGAGGTCACTTACTCTAAGTCTATTCCACTGATCCTCCTTTCTGTCTCTTAGCCAGTACCAAATTGTTTTGATAACCATTGCTTTATAGTATAGTTTGAGATCTGGGACTGTAAGATCAACTTCCTTCACATTTTTTTTTCATGATTTCCCTGGATATCCTTGACCGTTTTTCTTCCAAATGAACTTCATTAGGGTTTTTTCTAATTCAGTAAAAAAAGTTTTTTTGATAGTTTCATGGGTATGGCACTAACTAAGTAAATTAATTTGGGTAGGATTGTTATTTTTATTATGTTAGCTTGTCCTATCCTTGAGTAATGAATGTTTTTCCAGTTGTTTAGATCTAGTTTTAATTGTGTGGAAAGTGTTTTGTAGATGTTTTCATGACAGATAGATTCCCACTTATTTTATATTGTCTAGGGTGATTTTAAAGGGAATTTCTCTTTCTAATTCTTGCTGCTGAGATATGTTGGAGATATATAAAAATGCTGATGACTTATGTGGGTTCATTTTGTATCCTGCAACTTTGCTAAAGTTGTTGATTATTCCGACTAACTTTTTAGTTGATTCTCTAGGATTCTTGAAGTAGAGCATCATATCATCCACAAAGAGTGATAGCTTGGTCTCCTCATTGCCTATTTTAATACCTTCAATTTCTTTTTCTTCTCTAATTGCTACTGTTAGTGTTTCTACTACCATGTTAAATAATAGAGGTGATAATGGACATCTTTGTTTCACTCCTGATCTAATTGGGAAGTTTATCCCCATTGCAGATGATGTTTGCTGATGGTTTTAGATATATGCTGTTTATCATTTTTAGGAAATGCCCTTCTATTCCTATGCTTTCTAGTGTTTTCAATAGGAATGAGTGTTGTATTATTTCAAAGGCTTTTTCTGCATCTATTGAGATAATCATGTGATTTTTGTCAGTTTACTTGTTAATATAGTCAATTATGTGGATGGTTTTATTAATATTGAACCATCTTTGCATTCCTGGTATAAATCCTACCTGGTCATAATGAATAACCCTTGTGAATACTTGCTGGAGTGTTTTTGCTAGTATCCTATTTAAGATTTTTGCATCTATATTCATTAAGGAGATTGGTCTGTAATTTTCTTTCTCTGTTTTTGACCTGCCTGGCTTTTGATTCAATACCATATTTGTGTCATAAAAGAAATTTGATAGAAATCCTTCTTGGCTTATTCTGTCAAATAGTTTGTATAGTAATGGGATTAGTTGTTCTTTGAATGTTTGATAGAATTCATTTGTGAATCCATCTGATCTTGGGGGTTTTTTCTCAGGGAGTACATTGACAGCTTGTTAAATTTCTTTTTCTTATATGTGGTTGTTTATTTCTTTCTTTTTTATTTCTTTCTTCTTTATTTCTTTTTTTTTCTTTCTCTCTTAGTCTAGGCAATTTATATTTTTGTAAATATTCATCCATATCAACTAGATTGCCATATTTATTTCCATATAATTGGGCAAAATAGTTTTTTATGATTGGCTTAATTTCCTCTTCATTAGAGGTGAAGTTTCCCTTTTCATATTGGATCCTGTCAATTTGGTTTTTTTCTTTGCTGTTTTTAATTATATTGACCAGTACTTGGTCTATTTTATTTGTTTTTTTCAAAATATCAGCTTCTAGTCTTCTTTATCAAATCAATTCAATCAAGTTCTTTGACTTTCAATTTTATTAATTTCTCTTTTGATTTTTAGAATATCTACGATAGTTTTCATCTGAGGATTTTTATTTTCTTCATTTTCTAGTTTTTTAATTTGCATTCCCAATTCTTTGACCTCTGCCCTCCCTAATTTGTTAACATGTGAATTCAAGGATATAAATTTCCCCCTGAGTACTGCTTTGGCTGCATCTCATAATATTTTGAAAGGATGTCTCATCATTGTCATTTTCTTCAATGAAATTATTAGTTGTTTCTATGATTTGTTCTTTACCTGATTTTGTAGAATCATATTGTTTCATTTCCAATTAATTTTGATTTGCCTCTCCATATATCCTTACTAATTATTATTTTCATTGCATTGTGGTTTGAGAAAGTTGTATTTATTATTTCTGCTCTTTTGTACTTGTTTGCCATGTTTTTATGACCTAGTACATGGCCAATCTTTGTGAATGTACCATGTGCTGCTGAAAAGAAGGTGTATTGCTTTTTGTCCCTATTTATTTTTCTCTACATATCTATTAATTCTATTTTTTCTAAGATTTCATTCACTTCTCTTACTTCTTTCTTATTTATTTTTTGGTTTGATTTATCTAGTTCTGATAGAGGAAGGTAAAGGTCTCCCACTAGTATAGTTTTTCTATCTATTTCATCCTTGAGTTCCTCTAGTTTCTCCTTTAGAAATTTGGATACTATGCCATTTGGATGTGCCCTGAGACCAAACTCTGAGGAAGGTGGGGGTGCAATATGGAGTGTCTCTGCTGTTGAGACTAGGTTGCCTCCTCTCTACTTCTCCCACAGCTTCCTCCCAGACACTCATATTTGGAGCCCTGAGCCTGGCACAGCTTTGCCCGCAAGGTACTTCCTCCAGACTAGTGCCTTTGCCAGTGCAGGGATTCCAGCAGTTGCTAGAGGCTCAGTACTGTGGGTGGGGGAGGGGTCCCGGGACCTTCCTTCTTCCTTCCTCTTAAACCCAAGTGTTCTCAAATTCAGGCTTTTTGGGAGTGTACCTTTTAAGTTGAGTCCAGCAGGAGGGTTCCTTAGCTCTGTCCTGTTGTTAGATTTAGTTTTCAGTCCCCTAGGAGCATTTCGTTTTTAATTGACGAGGAAGGGTTTTCAGAGGTCTGAACTTTCGCTGCCTCTATACCGCCATCTTGACTCCTTGATGAAATACTATCTTCTCCTAATCTTCCTTGATGATGTCCTTTCCCTCTGTGACTATCTCTGATACCTCTTTTAAAGATCTCATTTGTACATATAAGCATTTAATTTTCTGATGAGCTCCTTGTAACAGAGTAGGTCTTTTTTTTTAGGTTATTTTGCTTTTCTAGCCCCAGAAATACAGTGTTTGACACATAACAAGTGATTAATAAAAGTTTTTGAGTATATGCTTTGTATGTTTATTTAGTACTCTATATTTATCTCTTACTTTAAACTGTCTTTTACTTTAAAACATAATCCAAGCACTACTTTCCATATGAAACTTATCCTGATACTCTCATTTCCCTGCCTAATTATCTTATATTTAATTTGCATGTACATATAAATTTATACCCAACCCCCCAAGCATATGTGTGTATATGATATATAAGGTATGTATATGTATAACACCTATGTACACACATGCACACATACCATCTACATACCTGCATATCTATGTCTATGTTGTCTCCTTGCCCAGAGCTTAGCAAATTGTCACATACATAGTACCCTTGTAGGATCATAGACATATTAGACAATACTTAGTACCAATCAGTTTATAGATGAATAAATGGAAATGTAGTAAGATGTCCTGGAGTGATTTGCCTGTGGTTGGCAGGATGGATCCACAACACTTTCAGTTGTTTTTCTAGTAATAGTGATGCATTTTGTCTGAGCCATCCATACTATTTATCCCTGTTAACCTTGTGACACATTTGTTACCAGCCATGGAACAGAGTTTTCTTTGTTTAGAGCTAAGTCATCTGGAAGGGGGTTGAGCCCAGAGCATTGGCCTCATTAGCACCATTCTCTAATCCAAATGAGCTAACTCACTGAGGAAACACAGTGCTATTATTGTTCTACTTTCTAAAATCTCTATAATGCATCAACTTCAGTGGTAGTGGCTCTTCTGAATAGTTTTATGAAAAAGAAAAGGATGGAAGTTTGGACAGTGCTTTTCAGAATTAATTTCTAGTCTGTAAAGATACAGATACTATAATCTGACAAGGAAGTTCAGCAATCTGAATTAAATTCAGTGTTCATTGATTATTTGGTGTTCTGGTTAATTTGCTGGTGTTTATATGATCTTTATCTTTTGGTATGTTTTAAATTTTAGCCCAGATATATTTAGCACTCTATTGTTTTGTACAGTAAATTCCCACACAGCCCTTCTTTCATGCCTCTTCATTGCCTTAAGTTGCCTTTAGAGTCTTGAAGGCTTTTCCAACTACACATAAGCACTGAAATGTTCTACCATGCTGGAAAGATTTTGAGTAAGCTCCTGGCCATAGATCATGCCAGCTGTCCAAAGACTAACTTAGCCAAGTACAATAACATTCATCACCCAAATGTTCCTCAGTGCTTCTTGCCTATCTTCTACTTCTCTAGTGATAATGGAAAAGTTGAGGAACAGAGAGAAGTACAGTTATCTCTTCCACATCATGACTTTCCACATTAAGATTTCAATATATCATGCCTTGGAATAAGAAATTATATGGGATTTTTTGGGAATTCTGTGAAAGTTTCAGATGACATGCAAAGGTCATCAGACAATGCTGAAAAAGTTTAGAAACTCAGAAATGCATACTTAATCCAAAATTTACAATGAGGCGTAAACATGCCATGAAGGAATAAGAAAAAAAAAAACAGGCTTCTCTGATACTAAGGGAGGGCAGAAACATTTTATGTAGATTTTCCATATCAAGGGGGTCCTTTTCCCTTAAAACCCCAAAGGAAAACTATAATAAGAACAACATTTTTCTTATTTCCTATAAAGATCAATTCATCAATTTCTACAATAAATATGAGATTTTTGTCTAGTGACAAAATTGACTGAACCAAATTGTTTAAATATTGCTTTAAAGGGAACCATAAAATCTTGACTTGTGCAGGAATTGGATTTAAGCAAGGCAGAGTTGTACAGTCACCATCCCCTACTTTGTTTATTAGAATTTTTGAAGTCTAGCAGCAATGACAGAAGTCAGGAGAATTCGTGATGGCCTGGGATGAAATAGATGACCTTGGCATCTTGGATATCTGACTGAGATCTAAGTGCTCCACAGTGCCTGCTTCAGCTGTTTTCATGGCCTTTGGAACAGATTCCAACCATCCCAACCAGGGGAAGTCTTCACATGCTTGGGATAGACAACCACCTTAAATTTCTGATAGTTTGTGGTTCATTGTTTACCCTCAACCTGATTTAGCCCATCTATCAAGTGGTTTACTGGGATATTGCAGCTGCATGTGCAAAAGCTGCTTGGAGCCACAAGTAAAAGTTGAGTGCCAGATGGACAACAAATGTGTTTGAGCAGCCCTGAAAAAGCCTCTGTAACCCCTGACACCAGAGGTGCTAGTCCTTCTTGAACACCTCTACATCCTAAGAGTTCACCTCAGTTTCCTCAACTATAAAATAACCTGGAGAAGGAAATGATAAACTACTCAAGTAAATGAAATTATAAGATAACAAAAACAAGTGACTCATAAGTTCACCTTGGAGAGTTAAATAGAAGTGCTGGAGTTGAGTTTTCTCATATATTCTAATGTAACAAGAAATATGGTTTCATGGGACATTTGATTAACTTTCATGATTTTATTTGTTCCTAGAGGTGGTGTGTGAGCATAGAGTTGGGAAGATCTGAATTCAAATATGGCTTCAAAGACTTACTAGCTATGTGGACAAGTCACTTAATCTCTATCTGCTTTAGTTTCTTCAACTGAGAAATGGGGATCACAATAGCATCTACCTAATGGATTTGTGAGGATCAAAAGGATTTCTAAAGCTCTTAGCACAGTGTCTAGCACATAGTAAGCAGTATAGAAATGTCAGTTACTTATAATTATCATTATTTTAGTACATGTGTTAATTATATAGAAACAACCCATTGAACATTGTAACTAAAGTGCTAGTACTTGTCGAAAAGAAAAGGGAAAGGAATTTGAAAAAGAATTTGCTAATATTCTTCAAGCTAGCTAAACATGTAATTTGATTCAATGACATTGATAAAAAGGTGTGCATGGTGAGGAAAATATTTTTGAGAATGAAGGAATAACTTCTTGCTTTTGCAAATTTTGGATACCTCATAAAAGAATTGTAAAGCATTGGATTTAGCAAGGGTTTTCATCCCTCTTCAAAACTTCTGTTGACTCCCCATCCCCACACTCTCTAAGGGGAGAGACTTGCTTCATAATTTACTGAAAAATTGCAGTCATTTCCTTTTTTCCTCTCCTTATCATTTCATATCACTCAAATGCCTTGTGCCACTTTCTTTTCCTTTACCCATCTGACATAAAGAGATGGCTCTTTTTCTTGCCCAGACAAACCTACACAAATGGTTCATCCTGCTCCATCCCATCTCCTCTAGCAGATTTTCCCTCTCTCATCCATGCTTTAGCATTTATCATCAATTTCTCTCATCTACTGTATCTTTCTTATTGCTACAAATATGTACATCTCCACTATAATAAAAGCCCCCTCCCCCAAATAAAACAAAAACAAAACTTAAATCCCTCTTTTATTTTGTTTCATCTTTTTGACTAAACTCCTTGCTTCTCCTCCCCCCCCTTCTGTTTTGAATTGATAACTAAGTATTGGTTCCAAGGCTGGGCAATTCGGGTTAAGACTTGCCCACTTTCACACTATTAAGACACATCTGAACTCTGATTCGAACCCAAGACCTACTGTCTCTGAACCTGGCTTTCTATTCACTGAGTCACTGAGTCATCTTCTCACTTTCTTCTTAACCCCCTATCATCTGGCATCAGGTTATATCATTTAACTGAAACTGTTCTTTCTCAAGTTATCAATGATGTCCTAATTGCCAAATATAAGTCTTTTCTAAAAGCTCATTCTTAACTTCTTTGCAGCCATTGACATTCTCAATCACATTTTTATCAATGATACTCTTTTCTTTCTGGGCTCTTAGAGCACTGCTCTCTCCAGGGTCTCTTCTTACATACCTGACCATTCCTCATTTTCTTTTTCTGGATCTTTATTCATATCATTCACCTCAACCACAAGTGTCTCCTGGTTTTTGTCCTGGTCTCTCTTCTCTCCTTATTTCCCTTGGTGGGCTCATCAGCTCCCTAGGATTTAATTTTTATCTCAAGCCTGATTGTTTTCAAAACTACTCATTCTAATCTAATCTCTGCTGACCTCATTCCACATCTTCAACTGCCTGCCATACAATTTAAGTTGATTGTCCAGTAACTGTCATAAACTCAATATGTTCATAACTCAATTTATTATCTTTCCCCTAAAATCCTCTTTTATTCAATCAATCCATTAGGCAATATTTATAAATAAATAAATATTTATCAAGTCCTATTAAATTCCAGACACTGATAACTGTTCCAAATTTTCATATAACTATCAAGAGCAAGACTACTCCCTCAGTCCTCCAAACTTACCACATTAAGTGTCATCTTCAACTCCTCATAAACTCCTTCCCGAGTCCTCCAGTCCTCTCTGTTGCCATGGCCTATTGATGTTACCTTTGCTACATCTCTCAAATATGTCCCCTTCTTTCCTTATATACTGCTAATATTCTGGTGCATACTCATCACTTCATAGCTGAACTATTGAAATAACCCACTGTTGAGTTCACCTATTAGAAGCCACCCCAGTCCAGACCATCCTCTCCTCAGTTGCCAAATCATATTCCTGTTTGACATTCAAAGCTTTTTATAATCTACCCCTGAACCCCCATGGTCCCATCCTTCTGACACCTTTCAGCCACCAATATCTCAGTTCCAGTGACCCTAGTCTACTTGTTGTTCGTCAAATAAAAACACCCCATATATTGGCACTGAGCATTCTCTCTGGCTTTTCTATCTCCCATGCCTGTAATGATCTTTCCTTCATCATCTCCTCTTCCTGAATTATCTGGCTTCTTTCAAGTCCCAGCCAAAGTTTTATCTTCTACAGGAAAGTTTCCAAATCTCTCTTAGTTCTGGAACCTTCTTTCTTTAAATTATTTCCTATTTATCTTTCATGTAGATTTTTTTTTAAACCCTTACCTTCTGTCTTGGAGCCAATACTGTGATTGGGTCCAAGGCAGCAGAGCGGTAAGGGCTAGGCAATGGGGGTCATGTGACTTGCCCAGGGTCACACAGCTGGGAAGTGTCTGAGGCCAGATTTGAACCTAGGACCTCCCATCTCTAGACCTGGCTCTCAATCCACTGAGCTACCCAGCTGCCCCCTCATGTAGATTTTTATACATGTTCATCTGCTTATTATTTTCTCTATTAGATTGTGAAGTTTGTTAGGGCAGGAATTATTTATTTTATTTTATTTTATTTTCCTCCAGGATTTAGTATAGTACCAGGCATATAGGAGGTTTTTAATATATAGTTATTAACTGATGGACTAAATACATTTGTAAAACTAAAATTGACTAAACATGTAGGAAATAAAATATACAGGACAGTCTTTGCTTATGGGCAGACTACTGACATGTTTAAGCAAAAATTAACACAAAAGTAGAAAAATGAATATATTAAAAATATGATGTGCACTTAAAATAACTCTATCCCATGTATTTAAACAAATTAAACTAAAAATAATGGAAAATGCTTAGTGAAAAGGATGTGACATCAATTATATGGATTCAATACCAAAAATGAAATTAAAAATTAGTTATCCACTTTATTATATGCTATTTATTAATTATTGATTGAGAATTGTATCTAATCCCTAGAATCAGTACTTAGGAATTAGTTTGATTCTTTTAAAAAATCCTTATTTCTGTCTTAGAATCAATACTGTGCATTGGTTTCCAGGCAAAAGAGCAGTAAGGGCTAGGCAATGGATATGAAGTGACTTGCCCAGGGTCTCACAGTTGGGAAGTGTATGAGGCCAGATTTGGATCTAAGATCTCCCATCTCTAGGCCTGGCTTTCAATCCACTGAGCTATTCAGCTGCCCCCTAGTTTGAATTAAAAAGACATTTTGACTTCTTAAAATTATTGTCTATCCATAAGATAGTTTGACTACTTTATTAGAATTTAAATTCCCTATTTTTCTGGGCTATGACCTGGGCTTAATCTATTTTCCCCCAGAAAAGAGGAGGGAAGATGGGTTGATGTGGTCATAAGATGTTCTACTTCATCATAATCTAGTAAACTAGTTTTAAAAGAGCTTGACAAGTTTCAGTTGAGAAAAGTCAAGTAACTGCTACACACACATAGCAAACAAGCAATCCTTACAGACACAGAAGGGTACTTTGAGGAAAAGGCAGCAGACATGTGCCAGGCAAGTGGGATCACTAGCACCACTCTGTTGCTAGAGATTGCCTCACATAGAGAGAATGTTGACCAGTTCTTGAATTTTCCCCATTGCTCTAGGTTCTAGAGATCTTATCTTCTGTTAGGTCAAATGTAAGCCTACCCAGACTTCTAATATACGCCAACTGCTGTCTTAGTTTGGTTTTCATTATGGGACTATCTTTAGTACTTTATAGCTTTTTAATTGTATAAAAAATGCTGCCCTAGTTGTCAAAGATATCACTGACCACTGAGAAGTCTGGGAATCTCACTTTATTGGCAATGGCTAGCCTCGTGAATGAAATGATCATGTTCAAAATTTTGTGTCCCAGTTTCTCTTCATTGAAGATTTTTAGCACCACAGAAGTTTAGCTAATGTTTATCAATGACTGTAATGAGGAGGTAAGAATCTAAAACCCAATATACTCCAAAAACTCTCTGCCCAATTGCCTTTTAGTAATATGTGGGAGCCATGGGCCATGAAATCATACAGCATGGAAGATTATGGAGCCCACCACTAAAAACAGTAAGATGCAATGAAGGAGAAAACTAGTTTTAAGAGAGTTTGACAAGAGTTTTAATTGAGAAAAGTCAAGTACCTGCCACACACACACAGCAAACAAACAATCCTCACAAAGAAAGGTACTTTGAGGGACAGACAGCAGACATCACCAACCATCTCCTTTCAGACCCTTCTAGAGGCACTTCAGAATCCTGAAATGAAGAGCTTTGGAATCACCAGAGTCCTCCAAATCTCCAGACATATTTCCAGCCATCTTTAAGGAGAAAAATCACAGATCAGAGGCCCACCTTCCTCAACACCACCACCAACAGCTGCTCACTACAAAGCCAGAAAGGCAGCTTAGCTGAAACAGTAAGATGGCCCTTTCATGAAAGAGGCTTTTTGTGCCCAACTGTCATTTCTGTGTCAGTGAGTGCTGTGTTAGGATTGCAATCTCTTGTATACCTCTGCATAGGAAACAGTTTTCACTGTTTTTATAGCAGTTTTCAGTTTTTATAATTACGCTGAGATTGAAATCATGGGTAAAACCAGAAATTGAGGCTTTGTTTTTCTTTTAAGTGACAGTCTCAATTCAGTGACATTATAATGAAATTATCATAACCAGTGACATTTCATGAGACAGGTGAAGATGCTTTACTTTTATTTTTTTTTGAAAATTTTATTTAATTAGTCAATTTTTTCCCTTGTTTTTTTTTCCCCCGTGGTTATAAGAATTATATTCTTTCCCTCTCCTCTCCCACCCCTTCCTGTAACTGATGCACAATTCCACTGGGTTTTACATGTGTCCTTGATCAAAATCTTTTTCCATGTTGTTGATGTTTGCACTAGGGTAGTCATTTAGAGACTACATCCCCAATTATCCCCATTGACCCATGTGATCAAATATTTGTTTTTCTTCTGAATGTGGATAGTGTTATTTCTTGTAAATCCCTCCGAATTGTCCTGTATCATTGTATTGCTACAAATGGAGAAGCCCATTACATTCAATTGTACCACCTTGTATCAATCTATGTATATAATGTTCTCCTGGTTCTCCTCCTATCTCTCAGCATCAATTCCTGGAATTCATTCCAGTTCACATGGAATTCATCCAGTTCATTATTCCTTTGAGTACAATAGTATTCCATCACCAACAAATACTACAGTTTGTTCAGCCATTTCCCAATTGAAGGGTATCACCTCATTTTCCAATTCTTTGCCACCACAAAGAGTGCAGCTATGAATATTCTTGTACAAGTTTTTTTTTTTTTCTTATTATCTCCTTGTAGTACAAACCCAGCAGTCCTATGGCTGAATCAAAGGGCAGACAGTCTTTTAGTGCTCTTTGGTCATAGTTCCATATTGCCCTCCAGAATGGTTGGATCAATTCACAACTCCACCAGCAAGGCATAAATGTCCCAATTTCACCACATCCCCTTCAACATTCATTACTTTCCTTTGCTGTCATGTTAGTCAATCTGCTAGGTATGACGTAGTACCTCAGAGTTGTGTTGATTTGCATTTCTCTGATAATAAGAGATTTAGAACACTTTTTCATGTGCTTATTAATAGTTTTGATTTCTTAATCTGAAAATTGCCTATTCATGTCCCTTGCCTATTTATCAATTGGAGAATGGCTTGATTTTTTGTACAATTGTTTTAGCTCTTTATAAATTTGAGTAAATTAGACCTTTGTCAGAGGTTTTTGTTATAAAGTTTGTTTCCCAACTTGTTGTTTCCCTTCTAATTTTGATTGCATTGGTTTTATTTGTACAAAACCTTTTTAATTTAATAATCAAAATTATTTATTTTGTAATTTTTTCTAACTCTTGCTTGGTCTTAAAATATTTCCTTTCCCAAAGATCTAACAAGTATACAATTCTGTGTTCAACTAATTTACTTATAGTTTCCTTCTTTATATTTGTCATTCACCCATTCTGAGTTTATCTTGGTGTAGGATATGAGATGTTGATCCAAACCCACTCTCTCCCCTACTGTCTTCCAATTTTCCTAGCAGTTTTTAATCAAATAGTGAATTTTAATCCCAAAAGCTGGAATCTTTAGGTGTACCATAGACTGTCTTGCTGAGGTCACTTAACCCAAGTCTATTCCACTGATCCTCCTTTCTGTCTCTTAGCCAGTACCATATCATTTTAATGACCACTGCTTTGTAGCATAGTTTGAGATCTGGTACTGCTAGGCCACCTTCCCTCACATTTTTTTTTCATGATTTCCTTAGATATCCTTGATCTTTTGTTCTTCCAAATGAATTTTGTTATGTTTTTTTTCTAATTCAGTAAAAAAGTTTTTTAGTAGTTCAATGAGTATAGCACTAAATAAGTAAATAACTTTGGGTTGGTTTGCTATTTTTATTATGTTAGCTCATCCTACCCATGAGCAATTAATGTTTTTCCAGTTATTTAGATTTGGTTTTAATTGTGGGGAAATTGTTTTGTAGTTGTGTTCATATAATTCCCATGTTTGTCTTGACAGATAGATCCCTAAGTATTTCATATTGTCTAGGGTGATTTTAAATGGACTTTCACTTCTGACTCTTGCTGCTGAGATGTGTTGGAAATATATAGAAATGCTGATGACTTATGTGGGTTCATTTTGTATCCTGCAACTTTGCTAAAGTTGTTGATTATTTCCACTAGCTTTTTGGTGGATTCTCTAAGATTCTTTAATTAGACCATCATATCATCTACAAAGAGTGATAGCTTAGTCTCCTCATTGCCAATTTTAATACCTTCAATTTCTTTTTCTTCTCTAATTGCTACTACTAGTGTTTCTAATATAATGTTTAATAATAGGGGTGATAATGGGCATCCTTATTTCACTCTTGACCTTTTTGGAAAGGCTTCTAATTCATCCCTATAGCAGATTATGTTTACTGTTGGTTTTAGATATATGCTGTTTAGGAATAGAAGGGCCTTTCCTAAAAATAATATACTTCCTAGTGTTTTCAATAGAATGAGTGTTGTATGTTGTCAAAGGCTTTTTCTGCACCTATTGAGACAATCATGTGACTTTTGTTGGTTTGCTTGTTGATATGGTCAATTACGTAGATGGTTTTCCTAAAATTAAATCATCCTTGCATTCCTGGTATAAATCCCACCTGAACATAATGAATAACCCTTTTGATCACTTGCTTGTGTGTTTTTGCTAGTATTCTATTAAAGATTTTTGCATCTCTGTTCATTAAGGAGATTGATCTATATTTTTTTCTCTGTTTTTGACCTGTCTAGCTTTGGAATCAGTATCATGTTTGTGTCATAAAAGGAATCTGGTATATCTTCTTCTTTGCTTATTCTGTGAAATAATTTTTTATGATTTTGGGATTAGTTGTTTTTTGAATGTTTGATAGAATTCATTTGGGAATCCATCTGGTCCTGGGGATTTTTTTTTTGAAAGGCTTACCTGGGGATTTTTTCTTAATGAGTTCTTTGATAGTTTGTTCATTTCCTTTCTGATATGGGGCTATTTAGGTATTCTATTTTTTTCTCCCATTAATCTAGGCAATTTATATTTTGTAAACATTCATCCATATCACCTAGATTGCCATATTTATTGCCATATAATTGGGCAAAATAGTTTTAATGATTGCCTTAATTTCTTCTTCATTAGAGGTAAGGCCTCCCTTTTCATCTTGGATCCTCTTAAGTTGCTTTTCTTCTTTCTTTTTTTCAATTAGATTGACCAGTACTTTGCTTAGTTTATTTGTTTTTTCAAAGTACCAGCTTCTAGTCTTCTTTATTAATTCTATAGTTTTTTGACTTTCAATTTTATTAATTTCTCCTTTGATTTTTAGTATCTCTAACATGGTTTTAATCTGAGGATTTTTACTTTCTTCACTTTCTAGTTTTTTTTTTAATTTGCATGCCCAATTCATTGACTTCTGCTCTCCCTAATTTGTTAATATATGAATTCGAGGATATAAATTTCTCCCTCAGTACTGCTTTGGGTGTATCCCATAGATTTTGTAAGAAGGTCTAATCATTGTCATTTTCTTCAAGGAAATTATTAGTTGTTTCTATTATTTGTTCTTTGACTAACAGATTTTGGAGAATCATATTATTTAATTTCCAATTACATTTTGATTTGGCTCTCCATGTACCCTTACTAATTATTATTTTATTGCATTATGATCAGAAAAGATTGAATTTATTATTTCTGCCTTTTGGCATTTGTTTGTCATGTTTTTATGCCCTAGTAAATTGTCAGTCTTTGTGAATGTACCATGTGCTGCTGAAAAGAAGGTGTATTGCTTTTTGTCCCTATTTATTTTTCTCCACATATCTACTAACTCTAATTTTTCTAAGATTTCATTCACTACTCTTACCTCTTTCTTATTTATTTTTTGGTTTGATTTATCTAGATCTGATAGAGGAAGGTTCAGGTCTCCCAGTAGTGTAGTTTTTCTATCTATTTCATCCTTGAGCTCTTCTAGTTTCTCCTTTAGAAATTTGGATGCTATGCCATTTGGTGCATACATGTTGAGTACTGATATTTCCTCATTGTCTATACTGCCTTTTATTAGGATGTAATTACCTTCCCTTACTATTTTAACTAGATCTATTTTTACTTTTGCTTTGTCAGACTCCTGTCTTCTTCTTCTCAGTTGATGCCCAATAGATTTTGCTCCATCCCTTTACTTTTTACCCTCTGTGTGTCTATCTTCCTCATTTGTGTTTTTTGTAGACAACATATGATAGAGTTTTGGTTTCTAATCCACTCTGCTATTCACTTGCATTTTGTGTGTGAGTTCATTCCATTCACATTCAGAGTTATGGATACCAGATGTGTGTCTCCCAGCATTTTGTTCTAGTTCTGCCTTTTGTTCTTTCACTATATCCTTCTACACCAATGTTTTGTTTTTAATCAGTCCCCCTAATTCCCACCCTTATTTTACTTCACTTTCTACACCCCCTCCCTTCTTATTCCTCTCTTATTTTTTCAGGGCCCTTTTATTCTACCACCCATGCTTGCTCTCCCTTGTATTGCTTCCTCCCCCCTCCCCAGTACATTTGTTATCCTTCTACTCTCCCATAGGGAATGAATCAATTATTGGCCCCACTGGATCTTGATCTCATTGTTCTTCCCTCTTTGAGTCAATTTCAATGCACATACAAATTAAGTATTTCCTGTCTCCAATTTCCTTACACTTCCAGTGTATTGGTGTTCTCCCCAACTCCAACCATGTGCTTCTTTATCATGTATAGATTTACCATATTTTGTTTCTTTTCCCCATTTCTCTTAGTGTTAAACTCTTTTTTTTACTTCTAGTTATTGTAATAATTATATGTATATATGCCTTAGCATTTCATCCTATACAGTTTGTCCCTGTTCCCTCTAAGTATAATTTTTCTAATTCTTCCAGCTACCCAGGTGATAATAACATTTTTTTGTTTGTTTTTTTGTTGTTGTTTATTTTAAATGAAAAAATTGCCAACCTTACAACATTGTTCAATCTGCCCAATTATTACATCCTTCTCTTTATTATTATTATTTTTATGTGATCAATTTCTAAAATTATTCCTTGGGTACAAAAATCATATTCTATTCCTCCCTCTCCACCCCCGCCCTTCCTATAGCTGATGTGTAATTACAGTGGGTATTACATGTGACCTTCATCAGAATCTATTTCTATGTTGTTGATGTTTGCACTAGAATGTTCATTTAGGGTCTATATCCCCAATCATATCCTCCTCAACCCATGTAATCAAGTAGATGTTTTTCTTTGGTGTTTCTACTCCCATAGATTTTCCTCTGAATGTGGATAGTGTTCTTTCTCATAGATCCCCCAGGTTATTCCAGATCACTGCATTGCCACTAATGGAGAAGTCCATTTCATTCGATTGTACCTCAGTGTGTCAGTCTCTGGGTACAATGTTCTCCTGGTTCCAATCCTTTTGCTCTGCATCACTTCTTGGAGATTGTTCCAGTTTCCATGGAATTCCTCCACTTTATTATTTCTTTGAGCACAATAGTATTCCATCACCAACATATACTACAATTTGTTCAGGAATTCCCCAATTGAAGGGCATCCCTTCATTTTCCAATTTTTTTGCCACCAAAAAGAGTACAGTTATGAATATTCTTGTAAAAGTCTTTTTCCTTATTATGTCTTTGGGGTACAAACCCAGCAGTGCTATGGCTGGATCAAAGGGCAGGCAGTCTTTTAGTGCCCTTTGGGCATAGTTCCAAATTGCCCTCCAGAATGGTTGGATCAATTCACAACTTCACCAGCAATGTCCCAACTTTGCCACATCCCCTCCAGCATGCATTACTTTCTATAGCTGTCATGTTAGCCAATCTGCTAGGTGTGAGGTGGTACCTCAGAGTTGTTTTGATTTGCATCTCTCTGATTATAAGAGATTTAGAACACTTTTTCATGTGCTTATTAATAGTTTTGATTTCTTTATCTGAAAACTGCCTATTCATGTCCCTTGCCCATTTATCAATTGGAGAATAGCTTGATTTTTTTGTACAATTGATTTAGCTCTTTGGAAATTTGAGTAAATTAGGCCTTTGTCAGAAGTTTTTGTTATGAAGATTGTTTCCCAATTTTTTACTTCCCTTCTAATTTGGGTTACATTGGTTTTCTTTGTACAAAACCTTTTTATTTTTATTTTTTGTGATCATCTTGCTTGTCATTGTTTATGGTGCAATAGTATTCCATTACAATCATATACCAGAACTTGCTCAGCCATTGCTCCATTTTTGGATATCCCTTCAGTTTCCAGTTCTTTGCCACCACAAAAAGATCTACTATAAATATATGGGCATAATCTGTTTACTCTTAAAACAGGATGAATAAAGGCAATAAACAGTTTGCATAATTAAATGATTATCAAGTTCCTGCACATCTGAAAACTATTTTTGACATTCTGAATCCCCAGTTAGTACATATATTATTCTTGAACCAAGAAGTTCATGGAAATCACAGTTTGATTTGTTTCTTTCTCCATAGAACTCCTACATCCAACAAAGTCAATGAAAGAGTCAAATAAAACAACATTTTGAGTTCTGACAAAGCTGGTCTTTAAGTGAAGATATAGAAAATTTGGACTCAGGTTCTTGACTTTAGAGCCTAAGAACATGCACAGACTCAGGAGAAGATACCAATGCTTTCCTTTGTTTAAGTTGTCCTCCCATAATTAGATGTATCATGTCTTCTTGTTTTATATAACTTTTAAGTCATGGAGTAGGAGAGAGTTCCCAATGGCCACCCCAGCAATAAAAAGCATGTAACCACCAGGCTTATCTGAAATCTCTCTGATCTTGAATAGTACATCTATATTTGGAATGACATACTTTTGATACATTTGTATTCATTGTAATTCTTACACATATACACATTCATCATTCTTTATTATAACAGTTGTTTTGAAGATAAGTTTGTTTCAGTGCTATTGATTCATTCCAATTTGAACATAAGGCAAATTCATGTTATAGGAGGTGAAGTTGTTTCATATAAAATCAAGGAAAATAGAAAAATGTTCCTCAGTTCTATATGGTCTCTTTCCACTTATTTAGTTATACCAGAAATGTCAGAAAAGGGGATAGAGTTTAAAAATTCAAAGAATAATTAAGAAAATTGCCAAAAAATACATGTCAGACATTCTCCCTTTACTCCTGATGAAAGTTTGTGGGATCAATTGGATTGTGGAAGCCTTCTATATTTACCTTTATGGTAAATAATAAAGACAGACCTTGTTAAAATGCTCAAAGGATTTATGAACTAAATTTCCCATCTCCCCTGGGAATCTGTTGCTCCCATGAAAAGGAATGTATTTGATATAATGGGAAAAGCATTGGAATTTCCGTCAGGAGACCTGAGTTTAAATTCCAACTCATTCACCTAACTCCTAATATGCTTGATCTTCTTTACTTGACTTTATCAGTTGATTTCCCTGTTAAAAAAAAGTTTAAGACAAAATAATCTCTAATGTTCCTGTCCCATTTAGCTCTCTTTCCTGGGAACATTAACCACAGTAACATCCAAAGATCTCTTTGTGCTGCATTGGTTAATTATAGTGATAGCTTTATTTTCTGAGAATAATTCCTTCTATCATTCCTCATGAACTTTTGCTTAGAGGGACTAGACCTGTGATATTATTAGTATAGTACAATATTTCCAACTTTTTTGTTTCAGGATGCTTTTTTACACTTAAGAATTATTGAAGTCTCCCACAAATAGCTTTTGTTTATTTGGGTTCTAAGGATCAATATTTACTATATTAGAAATGTAAATACCATAGTATTACTTAAAAATGTTTTTGATGTCCCAGACCTCCTGAAAGTGTTCAGGGGTCTCCATGCTACAATAATTTTAGGTGAGGAAACTCTGCCTACTGCAGCAGGTACTTGAAATCAGAGAATGGCTGAAAGCACTGGAGGTTAATTAACTTGTTTATGGTTACCCAGCTCACACACAGCAGTTGGAAATAAGGCTTATGCTCTTTTTTCTTAAATATTCCTGCCTCCTTAATTTTTCTATTTACTTCCTTCAGGTTAAATGCCTTGTTTCTGCTGAAGACATCACTTTTCCTCTATAAATTCAGTGTGGTCTGTGATCTTCACTGTCCCTCACCATTTATAAATCTCACCACTTCTACCTACACAACATCTCTAGTATCGAAACCCAGGCTCTCATTCATCCTTCCCTTATCTGTCTGTCACTGACAGAATATGCCTCCAAAACCCAAAATGGGCTATATTCTGATCTGTGCAAAAGCTGGCTAGATAATGAGATTATATTTGTAAAGCACTTAGCCACTTACAAAGTAATTATTTCTTCTCCCTGCTCCTCTTTCTATAAAGAATTTTTTCAACCTAGAGTTATAGTAGTTCTATTTTTTCATATTTCAGCTTAAAAGACCTGTGAATTCATGAAAGATGATCCCTTTACTAACACAGATGACAATTTTTTCACACTTAAGTACAAATTAAATGAGTTGTGATGCCCATAAACTAAGTTAATTAAATTATCTAATAATAAACCCCTGAGTAATGAAAATTGATAGAATTAAATTAGGCTTGGGACAGATAGGTGTCTTGGTGAGGTCTAAAGATGGCAGGTCCTGGGTTCAAATGTGGCTTCAGACACTTCTTAGATGTGTGATACTGGACAAGTCACTTAATCCCAGTTGCCTAGTCCTAACCACTCTTCTGCCTTGGAACCAGTACTTAGTATTGATTCTGAGTCAGAAAGTGAGGGTTAAAAAACAATTTATGTTTGAATTGTTTGATTTTTTTTTAACTGATGTCTTTTTTACTTGGTAGAACCTGCTTTTTAAAACTTAAGGACAAATACATAGTATTTAGCTCCTAGAAACCAATGGTGCAGTGGGTAGCATTGGTCCTGGAGTCAGGAAAACCTGAGATTAAATCTGGTCTCCAAAATATACCATCTATGTGACTCAGAGAAAGTCATTTAACTACTTTCTACTTCAGTTTCCTCAACTGTAAAATGGCTGAATGGTTGTAATTAATATCACGTATAACCTCAGATTTTTTATGGGAATCAAATGAAATAAAAGTACTAATCAGTGTCTGGCACATACATTTTCCTTCCTTCCTTCCTTCCTTCCTTCCTTCCTTCCTTCCTTCCTTCCTTCCTTCCTTCCTTCCTTCCTTCCATCCTTCCTTCCTTTCTCTTTCTCCAATCCTCTCTCCCTTCTTTCCTCCTTAACTTTTCTTTTTTTCTCCTCTTTTAATTTCTTCCATCTTCCTTCCCTCATTCCTTACCTACTATAATAGGCATTAGAGTGGGTCTTCAGTGAAAGTTACCTTTTAAAAGATATTTACATATTAATTCATGAATTAATGTAGATATTGACTACTATGTGGATGTCAATATAAATGATTTTAGCCTAATTTAAAGTTCACAAAGTGCCTCCTTAAACTTTGTCTTACCATGTCTACTATCAAATATGCTGGATGAATATGGTTGCTAAAAACATGCATCAGTTGTTTGTTGATTTGTATAATATACTAAATCTTATCTGTCTACAGTTTTTAATTTCTGCATTCATGAGAGCACAATATATATTACAACTTTAAACGGCAGGAATTAGAAACAGAAAATGTCAAATGCTTGCCAAATGTATATCTAGATTAACATCAGAATGTGTGTGCTCTCAGCAATGCCCCTTTCTTTCTAAAGGTGAGATAAAGCCTGACAATTAAAATGTGACATTGTATTCATTCATTTAAACATTTAATCATTTGGATTCTATACAATAGCATTTTGAAGGTGAAAATCTTCAAAAACTTTGATTTATATAATGAATTGTAATATCTATGTCCTTGTTGGTCATTTCCATAAGATGTGTCAGCATGTTGAGAAGACAATCTTTTTGCCAGTTTTATCATGATTTCTTCCATAATTGTGTACTAGATTTTTATCTGGGCTACACTGGATTCACATTCAATTTATTGAAATTGTGGTAACTGCTAGTGTAATCATCCAAGTAAAATACACTATGTTAATATATTCTCAGGATATAACCAGAGTCAGAATATTCATTTCACAGTTTTAACATATGGTTGTTAAAAATTAAAATGTCACATCTTCCTTCTAGTGGTTATAATGATGAGGATATATATTTCAAATAATTAGAAATTATTTTTGCTAGGTAGCTGTGTATTGAGAAGAGTGTAAGCAGAAAAAATATTTTAAGGATGACAACAGATACTTTCTTTTTAGTTCTAAGTCTATGTATATTGAAAGAAAATATAAATTCTTCAGGGACAAGGACATATTTCATATTTGCCTCCTATATCCTAGTACAATGACTGACTGGCTGATAATAATTTCTTAATATGTTATGAGAAAGATAATTGTTTCTAAATTTAAAGCAAAATTAAGAATTTTAACATCTATTTACAAATAATTCATATGGGGTACTCAGGGAGGGGTAGTATCTCTGGTATAGAGGGCTTGTCGTGCCCTCTTAGGGAAGCTCTCCAGCCTCTGACCCTCACTTGACACCCAGCTCTCACTTGTGGCTCCTAGTAGCTGCTAGCATGCAGGAGCAGCAACAACCCCAGGCAACGGCTTTGACAGGCCAGCTAAGCCTTGTGAAGGTAGCCATTCGGTCGTAGACCCCTGGTGAACCAAGGCTTTGCTCACCCAGCATGTGAAGACTGCTTCGGCCGAACAGACGGAAGAAACCAATAAGAAGATTCAACGGCTGAGATGGCGACGCAGCAAAGCACTGTGGAGTGCTTAGGGTGTGTTGGAGCAAAAAAGACAACACAGCCATCCAATGCAGCTGAGGAAGTCTCCAGGTGTAACGATTTTTCATGCCACTGGACCCAGGCTTCCAACGCTGAGAGAGTGGGACTGTCTCTGTGCATCGACTTTTCCACTTAAATCTCCTTCACGCACAAGTGTCTTTGTCCACACTCATCTATACACCATAGATGAAAACACACAAAGACAATTGTCATCCTCAGTTACTGAGAGACTACTACTACTACATATCATTCCAAAAAAAATCACAGTTTTACTGATAAGCAACATTGTACTTAATAGCACTTTCTACCACATACTATGTTTTTAATAAATTATTAATGGATTATTAATGGATTGAATACAGATGAATATTTCCACTCATGCCTTTAAAGCCCATACCTTCTGGCTTAGAATCAATACTAAGTCTTCATTCCAAGGCAGAAGAATGGTAAGGGTTAGACAACTGAAGTTAAATGATTTGTCCATAGTCACATAGCTAGGAAGTGTCTGAGGCCAGATTTTAACCCAGGATGTTCCTTCTCTAGACCTGGTTCTATCTGTCTTCACTCATTTTTAATGTTTAATGAATATACAAAAATCTTATATTTGACCTTACAGAAGTTAAGATCAGAGTAAGATAAACGTATTTGGAAATTTAATAACATTGAAATATAAATTCTAAATGACAACTTCAAATGAAATTCCAAAATGCAGAAAAAAAGATGACAAATGGCTACTTGTTTAATCCTTATAGCATAGTAAAATCAAAAGACCATTTCCACTTTTACTTTATTTTCCAGTTAGAAAAGTATAGGTTGGAGATGAGAATAGTTTACATGATTTTTTCGTGAAAATATACTTAAACATGATGAAATATGAGTTTGAAATGTTGGACTACTCTTCAGACTCATTATTAAGCTAGAATCATTAGCTTAAATACAAATATCCCAATCTTAATTATTTTAAAATGTAAATGTTATAAAATTCACAGAAACCAGGGGCTTTTCTTGATTTACTCAAGCATCTGAATTCCACAATATAGCAACAGAGACTGGGATAAGGTATTTGGAAAGAATCTACAGATGGACTTGATGAATTCTGAAATTCTGAAAGTATTATGTTTCCTGACTTCTGTAAGGGCTAAAATATGGATTTGGCAAAATAAGAGAGCAGCTTTTAATAATTTAAGTTTTAATGAGAATATAGTAGAGTTGTAAATTAATATTACCCCTTTAAGCCAGAGAAAAGAAAACTTCTAGCAGCTTTTAACAATAAACAATTTAGTTTAATTAAAATAAAGATAGTAAAAGAATGTAGTAAAGGAGGGAAAGACAGAAAAGAGGAAAACTAATATTATACCCTATAAATATATCTAAAATTCCTAATACTACCTAAAATTCCTACTAACTACCTCTAACTGTCTTCTGAGGACAGCTGCTTCTTGTCTGGCAAACACCAGGCCCATCTAACCTACACTATCTATAAATGATTTCTTAAAATAATAGACAGCTATCCCTCACTCACACCTTCAGTTTTCTATAGCATTCCAAACTATCAGTAACCAACTGACAGCAGATCCTTGCCTATGAGACACAACTCCTGATCTCTAGAGATCCCAGAGGGGAAAAGACCTGTAAAGGCTAAAGCCAAAAGCCCTCTCAGTAAGCTCAGGCCCGCCTTTATATTCCAACAACTAAACGCCAACCCACACTACCAGCAACCAACCCCCAATGACCAACTCATGCCCAGCAGCCATTTTCCCTGCAACTGCCAGCCCTAACTGTCAGTAACTGACAGCCCTCAACTGATTCTGGCTCAATAGGGGGCTCCCTGGTTCCAACTTCCTGTCACTATAGGCTGGTTAATTCCTACACATCTCTATGGTAAGAGGACCTCCAGGTCCTCCATTCAATTAAAGAAATGAAAGAATTCCTTTTTACACTTCTAAAAGATTTCTTTTGTATTCCTTATTTTAAATCATATGATGTGATAAAGAAACAAACATAATTTTCTTAAACAATGACAAAAACTATTTTGCATAAAAAAGAGGGTCAGGTTTAATTTTTTGTATTTAAGCTGCTCAGGAAAACAAACAAAAAATCAGTCAGCTTCTATCTTCCTTTTATTAGATTTCATAAGGGAATATAGAAAAGTATTGCTTGATGAGTGAAAACTTGTTCCCAGTTTCTTTTCTCCCTAAAGTAAAATCCACACACCAGTTAAATTGGGACAATGGAGATAGAAAAAAAGAGAGAGTGGAAAATGTGTTCCTAACAAAGAAGTCAAACAAATGTGTAATTTGTAAGATGATAGAAGGAAAGTAAGGGGAATGACCATGGAAATATACCTAAGGATATGGTTGAATGGATTGGCATCAAGGAAGAAATCAGGAGGGAAGAAGTGACTACCAAATCAGGCGTCACTGACAGTCTCAAAAAAGCAATATTCCAGTCAGCTTCAAGGACATTCTCAGGTTGGAAGAGTTCTTCAGTTATGCCTGCTATCAATAATTTAAGGCTGGCATTGACCGATAGCCATTATTAATTATAATTTTCCATATTCCTCATAGTGCTCCCTTTTATCATGACATTTTATGGCCTGATACCAATTGGGCAAAGGATAATATAATTCTCCTCTCCCCCCCTTCCCTTCTCCCTCTCTTTCTCTCTCTCTTTTTATTTCACTTTTTCCCTACTCCCAGTCCTCTCTCTCTCTCACACACAAGAATTTATATGTACAAAAATATTCTATGACAAAGATACTTATTAATGCAATTATAGTATATTATTCAGGTCACTTCTTTGACATGAGTATCTGTTTATTCTAACATCTTTTAAAAATAGTTTAATTATGGAATATGGAAGATTTAAGAAAAATGAGGAAACCTTTCAGGAAGCATATACTTTAAGGTCTTGCCTCACTTGTTAGTTTGTGAGTTCTTTGAGAGCAGAATATTTTTCTTCATCTTCAGTACTTAGCAGAGTGTATTTTATAAATTTAGAAAATGTAAGATATTTAGGAAATGTAAGACCCTTTTTATATATATTCATTTAATATTTTAGTAGGTCTGTGATTTTAGGAATTTGAATATCTCTTCCAACAATATGCATGGTATTCACATTTTCTTATTTTTGCAACTTTTGTTCATGTCCTACCATAATCCCTTCATGACATATCCACCCAACATACTGAATCACAATTTTAGGACTTTCTATCATTGGGTCTAAACAAATCTAGACCTATTTTACCTAGGCATTTTAATTTTATGTAGATATCAATGCATCGTCCATCTGCTATTTCTTGTTCCCTCTAGATACCTGGCCTCCTTTCTGGTCACAGATCCAATGATACATTAGTGGCTCTTGTGGCTCAGAGGAGAAAGCTTAGGAATCAAAGGGACTGAATTCATCTTTAATCTCTTGCACAATTTGTATGTCATTAAGAAAGCCATTTAATTTCCCTGAGTTTCAGTTTCCTTATCTGCAAAATGAGAGAATCTCCAACTTCAGATCTATGATTTTGTGATCTCTGTGATGCCATCTTTTATACCACTTTGGCACTATTTACCATTGTTAATATACTGCTAATTGCTCCAATTCACGAATCAATAAAGGTGTAATGGGAAGGAAATTCTGTTACCCCAACTGCTAGGTCACTTTTCATCTTATAAAAGAGTTTTTGTAATGAGGAGAAAAAATTTTACTAAAAGCAGTTTGTGTTTTGGTTTGGTTTTGTGATTCTAATGGTATAGGAATTCCTGATGAGGAAACTTGCTCCATTAAGGCTCATTGGCAACTACTCTGTCACTTATAGGTTCAGAAAATTTCATAGGGTACAAAGATGACAATACTCATTAAAAAATGAATTGCAGTTTTAGAACTTTCTATCATTGGGTCTAAACAAATCTAGACCTGTTATTGTAGAAAGAGAACATTGCAAAAGATTCCCTTAATGGTAGCACTATATTTGACTATAAACTTATTTATTTTTAAATCCTTACTTTCTGTTTCAGAACTGATACTAATTCTTAATTCCAAGGCAGAAGAGTGATAAGGGATAGGCAACTTGGAATTAAGTGACTTGATCACATGGCTAAGAAGTATCACAGGCTCTATTTGAACCCAGGACCTTCCATCTCTAGACTTGACTCTCTATTTGTGGTGTTACCTAGTGGCTCAACTTCACTGCTTTATTTTTAAACCCTTACTTTCCGTCTTAGAATCAATACTGTGCATTGGTTCCAAGGCAGAAGAGTGGTAAGGGCTAGGCAATGGGGGTGAAGTGACTTGCCCAGGGTCACACAGCTAGGAAGTGTCTCAGGTCAACTTCAATTCCAGGACCTACAGTTTCTAGACCTGGCTCTATGTCCACTGACCCTCCTACCTGCCCCTCTCCATTAGTTTGAAATAAAAACATTCTTAAAACAAACCTGCCTCAGTGGGCAGCAAGTAATCAGAAGTAACACAAATTATCATATTGCATCTTCAATCAGGCAAGTCTCCTGAAATGGAATTTTATCACCGAAGTTACATAATTTTTTTTCTCTGAGTGATGTGTACCAATTTTAACTACATTGTCATGCAGCTGAAGAATATGAGACCCACCTTCTGACATGACTGATTGGAAGCAGATTACTGAATTCCTACTATTACAAAGAACAATAAAAAAAAGCATAGGTAATTATTTCTCAGGTCTCTTATATTTAGCCTTTAAGTTTTGTAGCAAACATTTACTGAACAAGGAACACTAGGGAAATGGCAATAGCATCTGCTCATTAAATAGTGAGTGTTCTGAGGGGATTGATCTAAAACTCATCATATGTCACTCAACAAATTAGAGAGGGTGACTTGTGATTTTGGGGATGCTTTGTATAAATAGATGTCTCTGATTTCTGCTTCAATAACTTCATAATGACAGTAGCTTCAATTTACTCTTATCAAATTTCCAACCATCTGTATGCTGATGACATCCAAATTCAAGTAAAAATAATAATAAACATTTTAATAGGCATCCACTATATGCAAGACATTGTACTAATCTTTGGGGATAAAAATATGAAAAAAAAATGTGACATCCTTGTCATCCCTGTTCTCCAGGAGCTTACTGGGGAGGAAATAGCATATTTATGACTAAGTTCCTATGAGGTAGAGTATAGTGAAAGCAAAAAAGTAATGCAGAGAGAGTATTTAAGGAAAACTCAAAGAGGAAAAGTACAGCTTCCCCTGGAAAGATTGAGGGAAAGCTAGCATCTTGATTGAGCCTAGAAAAATTAAATGGATTTTGACTATAATAAGGGGTGGTACTTTAAGGGCATGAGATATGTCCTGTGTAAATGAACCAAAGTGGGAAAGTACACAGGCAAAGACCAGGCTGAGAAAAGCTGGTAATATTAATATTAGTGTTTGGTGTGAAAAGAAAGTTTGCTCTGGAGAGTCAAGCAAAGTAAAATAAAGGATGTACATGCATTTTGGAACAAGATTATACAGGCTAGATTATAGAAGTCTTACCCCCCCCCCCATTTATGATTACAAGAACAATGGAAGGTTTTAGAACTACATAGAAAAGATGAACATCAGTAAATAACTTTCAGTTCAGTTTTAAAAATCACTTAGCAAATGTCACCTAAAAACAATTAAACAGTATTTATAAGGAACAATATTTGAAGTCAGGAATATGTTAGAAGAATATTATAGATGACTTTCACTATTTCCCATTTATTTACAGGTCTCAACTCTAGCTGGTGCTAATTTCACAGTTGGATTTTATTAAATAAAGATATCACTAATTTGCATAATGTTCATGACATATCTTTTGTACTTTTCAAAGGCTGAGAAAAATTTTATAGCTTTCATTTCCTGAGTGTCCATGCCATGCCAGGCAAAAGTGGATTTTTGAATCCCTTGTATTAATGCTAAAAGTAATTCATAGAAGGCCTTCCATTGGTGTTATATTTTATTTGCACCATATTATATTGGTATCGAGTCTGATTAATGGTTTTAAAATAATATACTAGAAAAAGTATGTTTTTTAAAAATTAATTGTCATTATCTGGCAAAGTTTAGAGGTTTAGGGCAGAAAATGAAAAGAAAAGGAATACTTTCTGACTCTTCTGTCTCCTCCCACCTTAGGAATTGGGCAGGGCATATTGTTTTAGAATCCATCTTTCTTTTCTCACTTGTAGACTCACAATCAGGAAAAAAGTAATGTGCGATATAGTCAAAGATTATCATCCCTATAGAGACCAGTGAAGACTTCTTGTAACACTTGCCAGTCTAAGTCACCTAAATTTGACTCACTAATAACTCCTTTAGCCTGGGAATGATTTGTCCCAAGTAATGTGGTTCATTTATATCTGCTAGTTAGTAGCTTATGAGTCCATTTTGGTCAGAAGTATAAACCACTGAGCTGTTCATTTTGTGTCAAGCAATTCATTCCTCTCACACAACCAATTAAGAGTCATGAATCACAGATCATTTATCATAATTTATAGGAGTCAACAATAGCTTAAATACAAAGGAAAAACCAAAGGGATAGTGCTTATACTCTTCAGGCTCCTGGGAAATGTAGTAATTTTTTTTTTACTCTCCTTTTGCTACTCCCAAAGGGAATGAAAACCGAGGTTTAGTACCTTTCAGTTTCATGCCCTTGTCAGTTGTTTGAATAGATAGGGTAGTGACTGGGAGTTCTACCTGTATCAACATTTCTATTAGTATTTATTTAAAGCTCCTACTACAACATATCTTTCTTCCTGATCATCTGATTACTGTCATTTCCCATTCTAACCTAAACTCCAACATGGGTGTTGACACTCTATGCCTCTAGGTCAGTTCAAAAACATTTAACATGGTGGAACTCTGCCCTTCTCTCAGGGCTTGTGATAGTCTCTCCCAGGATTACTGTTGATTTAGGATGACAATTTCCAATATTCAGATTTAGGTTTCAATCCACTACCCTCAGGATGAGTTTAAATACTCATGTACTTTTGCTGTCTAAAAGATATATTGTGGATTCTTTCAACTATTTCCAAAATAAGAGCTCAAGTCATTTTTATAATAGTTAATGATATGATAGTTTGATAAGTTCATATAAGAAATTATATTTCTTATTAAAGAAATTAAAGTAATTACATATTTTCATGCTTGGAAAATGAAATCCACCAAAAATAGAGAAGGAAAACTATAGAGCAATATCCTTAATAAATGTAGATGCAAAAATATTAAATAAAATACTAGCTAAAAGGTTACAGCAAGTTATCACAAGGATTATGACCAGATGGAATTTTTACTAGGAATACAAGGATTGTTTAATATTAGGAAAACCATCTGCATAATTGACCAAATCAACAACCAAACTAATAGGAATCACATGATTATCTCAATAGATGCAGAAAAAGCCTTTGACAAAATATAACACCCATTCCTATTGAAAATACTGGAAAATATAGTGCCAAAAGAGTTTTTCCTCAAAACAATAAATAATATTTATTTAAAACCATCAGCAAGTATTATTTGCAATGGGAATAAGTTAGATGCCTTCTCAATAAGATTATGAGTGAAGCCAAGAGGCCCATTATCACCATTGGTATTTAATAGTTTTGAATTAGAAATGCTAGCAATAGCAATTAGAGGAGAAAAATAAATTGACGGGATCAGAGTAGACAATGAGTACTCTAAACTATCAGTCTTTCCAGATGATATGATGGTATATCTAGAGAACCCAAGAAAATCAACTAAAAAGCTAGTAGAAATAATTAATAACTTTAACAAAGTGGCAGGGTACAAAATAAATTCACATAAATCATCACTATTCCTGTTTCCAATAAGACCCAGCAGCAAGACTTAGAAAGGAAAACTCCATTACAATCACTCTAGACAATATTAAATACCTGGAAATTTACTTGTCAAGACAAATTCAGGAACTATATGAACACAACTACAAAACACTCTCCACACAAATAAAACTAGATCTAAATAACTGGAAAAACATTAATTGCTCATGGGTATGATGAGCTAATATAATAAAAAAGACAATTCTACCTACATTAATTTACTTATTCAGTGCTATACCTATCAAACTACTAAAACACTTTTTTAAAGAATTAGAAAAAATATTATAAAGTTCTTCTGGAAGAACAAAAGATCAAGAATATCAAGGGAACTAATGAAAAAATGTGAAGGATGGAGGCCTAATATTACCATATCTCAAAATATACTATAAAGCAGTGATCATCAAAACAATATGGTACCAGTTTAGAGATAGAAGAGTAGATCAGTGGATAAGACTTGGAGTAAATGACAGTAGCAAGTTAGTATTTGATAAACTCAAAGATCCCAGCTTTTGGAGTAAGAACCCACTATTTGACAAAAACTGCTGGGAAAATTGGAAAACAGCATGGGAGAGATTAGGGTTAGATCAACATGTTATAAAATAAACTATAAGATTAATTCAGAATGGGTAAATGACTTAAATATAAAGAGGAAAATCATAAACAAATTAGGTGAACATAAAATAGCATATCTATCAGATCTTTGGGAAAGGAAGGAATTTAAGAACAAGCAGGAGATAGAGGACATTACAAAATATAAAATAAATAATTTTTATTATATTAAATTAAAAAAATTCTGTGCAACCAAAATTGGAAGGGAAGCAATAAATTGGGAAAATGTATAAAAAAGACATCTGACAAAGCTCTAACCCCTCAAATTCACAAGGAACTATGTCAATTATGCAAAAAATCAAGCTATTCCCCAATTGACAAATGGTCAAGGGACACGAATAAGTAGTTTTTAGATAAAGAAATAAAAACTATCAGGCAAGTGAAAAAATGTTCTAAATCTCCCATAATTATAGAAATGCGAATTAAAACAACACTAAGGTACCACCTCACACCTAGCACATTCCCCAATATGACAGTAAAGGAATATAATAAATGTTAGAGGAGTTGTAGCAAAATCGGAACACTAATTCATTGTTGATGGAGTTGTGATTCAATCCAGCCATTCTGGAAGGTAATTTGGAATTATGTGTAAAGGGCTTTAAAAGATTATCTGCCTTTTGATCCAGCCATACTACTTACTACTAGGTTTGTACCCCAAAGAGATAATAAGGAAAAATATTTGTACAAAAATATTCAAAGCCGTGGTCTTTGTGGTGGAAAATTTTTGGAAAATAAAGGGATGTCCTTCAATTGGGGAATAACTGAACAAATTGTGGTACATGATAGTGATATTCCACCACTATTGTGCTGTAAGGAATGAAGATCTAGAGAATTTCTATATGAATTGAGAGAACCTCAGTGAATTGATGCAGACTGAAATGAGCAGAACCAGGAGAACATTGTACACAGAAAGTAAAACATTGTGGAACAATCCAATGTAATGGATTTTGCTACTAGTAGCAATGCAACAAGCCAGCATACTCCTGAAGGATTATATAAGAGAGTACTAACCACATTGAGAAAAAGAGCTATGGGAGTAGAAATGCAAAAGAAGAATATATGGCATCACTTATCACATCTGTATATGGGTATGTGATTTTAGGCTTTAAAAGATCGCCCTATAGTAAAAATGAATTATATGGAAATAGGTATCAAGTGATAACATTTGTAGAACCCAGTGGAATTGCTTGTCAGCTCTAGGAGAGGGGAGGGAAAGAAATGAATTATGTAAACATGAAAAAATATTAAAAAATAAAAATTAATTAAAAATGAAACCCTTCATGTTTTGAACATAATAACACTTTAAAGATTGCATTGTGTAAATATTTTATAATAAAGAGCTATAAATACAAATATTCCAATATATAAAGAAGAAAAACAACAGCAAAATATATGAAATAAAAATTGTTAATGATGGTTTAAAGTCTATTAAGTTAATAATAAAGAAATAAAATTGTTATTTATGTCTACTTACGTTTCATTCTTTTCTATGTATTTTTAATTTTTTATTCATGCTTTTTCATTCCTTTTTTTTCATCTTTCACTCTACCTACTAATTCACATCTCCCTCCCACAAATAGAAACCTTCCCTTGTAGCAAATAATTACATACACAAAACAATTAAACATGTTAGCCACATCTGAAAATGTTTCTCATTCTTTCACTGTTGTCTACTTCTCTGCCATGAGATAGGAGGTATACTTCATTGTTAAGCTTCTGAAGTCATTTGGCTTCAATCAGGGTTCTGACTCCTTTTAAAGTTTTTATTACTGTCATTGTTTTTTTCCTGATCCATTCATACATCCTGCACTGTTTAAGGTGCCAGGTAATCTTTATTCCCGAAGATTTTCAATATCTTTTGATAAAAGATTGAAATTCTGTCTGATTCAAAGGCAAAATGTAGTCCAGGTGAGGCTTGAGTGAATGTAGAGGAAATGGGGCAGATATCTGAAAATAAACATCTGGTTCACACCAGATTTACTTGAATTTAGTTGGGGGACAGTGCTAATTTTCTTTACATCATGGTAACCATTCCCCTTCCTCTGCCCCCCAGCTTTCCTCACCCTGTCAGTGTCCATCTATTTTTAGGTTTAGTTCCTCATTTCTGAATTGCATTTCATTGGTTCTGCTGCTTCTGTTAGAGTCTGAAAGCATATACCATTTGAAACTAGCAAATTGAATAGCCACAGGAAGCTTTCTCTGGCTAGTAATAGCTCCTCATATAATGTTATAGTATCCCCATTGCTTTTATAAAAATAATCCAATATTGGTAGTTCTTGCTGCAGTCTATTCTGGAAAATTTATTTTAAGAAAAGGACCTCCTTCAGACTTATGGTTTTCTGGTCCTGTAGGTTCCTCTGAGCCTTTGAATAATAAATAGTAACCAGACCATAACTTAAAAAACAAAAGCAAAAACTGAAGAACAACAGATGTGAAACAAGGCTAACAGAAACCACTAGAGATTAATATCCCTTGTCCAATCTCAAAGCATGTGCAAAATAAGGAATGATAAATACTAATTAAATATGTAGTATAAAATGCTCCCTTGTTAAAATTATAATTACTTTTTTTACCTCTTATTCGAGGAAATGGCATTTTAGAGATTCTCATCTCACTGATTATTTCATGCCAGATGATTTATGTGTCAACATGTTTTCAAAAATAGTCTCATTTTTGGAAGGATTTTTTTTCTTTTTGACCCATCACATAAGAGCTTTCTTGAACTAATTCAGCATAAATTTAAAAGAGCTAAGTAAGTTAGATACCTTTGATTCAACTGTTAAACTTGTATTTTAGGTTTTCTTGTGATTATAGGCAAGTTGCTTAAATTGAAATGCAGTTTCCTCAAAATTAATAGGAATAATAAAACAGGATTAACATTATGAAACTCCCAAGATTTTTATATAGCCATTTTGAAATAATTTATGTATTCAAGTCCTTTGTGAAATCAGGAATATATTACAATTATTACTATTATTATTTTCCCTGTGCCTTTTTCTTGTTTGGAGCAAGTAGCACAATTATACAATTTATATCATTTTTATTTTATTTTCCAGCAAAATTAGAACTAAGGGGAAAGGAAACTTGGATAGCTCCAGTTCTGGCAGGGTGAAATTTTCAAGGGAATGTCAAATACATGGCCTCATAACCTCATTAATTTGTTCTTTTAATAGACCTAAATTTGAATTTAATTTAGGTTTAATAGAGTATCTATTGTTAGTAAAAATTAATCTGAAGAAAATCTAGCAATATAGGCCTATATCCCAAAGAGATCAAAGAAAGAAAGGGAGAAAGGACATACAAACATATTTATAGCAGTTCTTTCTGTGGTGGCAAAGGATTGGAAATGGAAAGGGCATCAATCAACTGGGGAATGGCTGAACAAGTTGTAGTATGTGAATGTAATGAAATACTATTGTGCCATAAGAAATGACTAACAGGACAATTTCAGAAAAAAGCCTGAAAATGCTTATATGAAGTGATGCAAAATGAAGTGAGCAGAACTAGGAGAACATTGTATATGGAACAGCAATAATGTATGATGATCAACTATGAATGATTTAACTGTTATCAGTGATGAAATGACCTGAGATGACTCTGCTATAGAAGGAACTGATGAAATCTGAATGCAGATTAAAGCATGCTATTTTCCATATTATTTCCTTCATGAGTTTTTTCTTTTATGTTTGGTGTCTTCTTTCACAACATAACAAATAGGGAAATCATATATTGCATCGTAGCAGATGTATAGCCTATATCAGATTACTTGCTGTTTCCAGGAGGGTAGAGAGGGAAGGAGAGAATTTCGATTACAAAATGTCAGAAAACAAATGTCAAAAATTGTTTCTATATGTTGAGAAAAACACAATAAAAGATTACTGAGAAAAATACTTAGCAATACATTATGAGTAACAATCCATTTAAGAATAATAATGCAAATATTTTAAAGTAGATCAGTATCCTTAATAAAATGTTATTATTGTATGCAAATTTATATTTGCTAAAAATAAAAGTGAAAGTAGGAAGATATCATTAGAAGGATTTATCCTAAAGTTACTTCTTCAGTTCTATTATGTGATTCTGTATTCTTCCTTTGTGCACATATATAATCATTTGTGGGTGTTTTATATCATTAAACACTATTAATCAAATATAATAAAACCAAAAAAAGTGCTGCTAGAATACACCTATTAAGACATAGACCCTGTTTTTGATTATTTGTTTTGGCCTATATCTATGATTTCATTGTAGAGATTATGTGAATGGAGATAAGAGATAAGTAAGCGATGTTGTAGACTGAAGATTTATGAACCTTTGGTGGTTAAGGAAATTAATGAATGAAGCATTTATCAAGTGCTTATTATGTGCAAAGTATTGGCCTAAGCACTGGGGATGATACAAATAGGGAAGGACAGTTTCTGTCACTGAGCTCATATTCTAATGGGAGAGAAGATATATATGCCTATAAGTCATATGGAAAAGCCCCATGGTCCTTAGGTTGCAGTAGCATAGAAAATGGCAATGCTATTCAGTTCATGCTATTTCCACTGATGAAATAATACTTTTGACAGGGCTAAGAACTCTGATGGCAAGAACTTTCTTTTCTGGATCTTCAGAAGATGCCACTGAAGCATCTGCAGGATAAGGATGCTATTAAGCCTTTATCTCAGGGTGGGGGGGGTTGGTGCTCCCCAGAATGATGGCTGTGGACATTGTTCATCTCAGGGCTCGAATTTGGAGTCTTGAGCTGTTTTGATCAGGTTTATGGGGAAATATTGGTCAAGGTCCTGGTGGTGGTCTGATTTGCCTGGACTATGTTATTTCTTCCTCACTTTCAGGATGCCTTGCTGCTTGAGCTAAGATATCTTGCTTCCTATGTGAGTGGGAGTTTGTTGGTATCTTGTAAGCAATACTAGTCACTTTTCCATAGGAGTTGCTTCCCCAGATAATGGCTGTGCAGTCTGGCTCAAACCAAAAGAGTGGTTTGGAAGGCGCTTCTGCTTCCAGGACTCCTGTGCCTTTCTGCCTCTTGAGGGTGGTTGGCCACTGATTGTTGTTGATGATTATGAGGAAGTTGGGCTCAATCTCTACCATGAATTCTCCCTTTAAATATATTTGTGGTCTGATAGTTTGGAAGGCACTGGTATCAGGATCCTTAGTTGTATCTATAAAGATCTGAGGGGAAATCAGGGCCAAGAGTGTGGTGAAGATTTTCTCCCCCTATGGAGATGTTAGGATCTAGAATGACTCTAGAGTTTCTGAACCTTTGTGACTGGTAAGACAGTGTTTCTATTAATAACAATAAGAAAGTTTGAGGGGAGAGAAGGGTTTTGCAGAAAATATTATGATGTCTGTTTTTCAGAGGATAGAGTAAAAGAAAAAGACAAAAATATGGACAGTGGAGGAGTATGGCAGAGATAGAAAGGGGTAAAATGGGAGAGGACTATTTACTTAGAAAGTTTTGTCTCAAGCATGGGGACAAGGAAAGCAGGTCTAAGTTTGATTTCCATATGACTGGAAAATGAGCAATTTGTTATGGTCTATATAGTCCAGTAATGATAGAGAATTAAGCCAATACAGGCCCTTAGGACCTTTGACTTACCAAAGTGCAGGATTTATTATAGTTCTTAGACCCCAGTGAATGAGAATGTTCATTCCTAATAGTTATACCAACTTATCCTCCCTAACTTCTCTAAAGCCTCATCCCAAGATGGCAGGGGTTTCTTGTGAAGCACAAATGAGGTACACTGAGGAGATGTCCTTTATGTGGAGTAAAGACACTGCTTCTAGACTCTGAATCCTCAGATACAAAGACTTCCTGAGGCTCCTGAATGGAGATAGTGTCCCCTAATAGACAGAATAGCCCATCTTCTTCTCCTGGTTCCTAAGAGTGAGGCCAGAGATGACTGATAGCCCAATTCAAAGCAGATCCTCTGGTTTCCCAAAAGCTGAAGCCAAAACAATATTTTTTAAGCCTCACTTGCTATTAATAAGTGGAGAAACTAGCAAACAGTCATTACTATTGTTTTATCTCATGAGAAATCATATATTTTTAATATATTCATGAGACATATTTTACTATGCTTTTACTATTCAGGGGACTATAAGGCAGTGTTCTGTTCTGCTGAATCAAGTGATTTTTATAGTCAATGAACACTGGATTTAGTGATATCTAATAGTTCCTTAGTGACTTTAGTGTGACTAAAGATGGGGTCTGCTAATATGTCCATAAATCCTTATCCTTTGCATTAGACATTGGCATGTAAGATCTAATTATCTTTGATTATCATTGTTTTTTAGCAAATGTTTATCATCTACCTTGTAAGACAAGATGATCAAGAATTCCACTAATGATGCTTCTGGTAGTTTGGGAGGCATAATATTAACAACTATGTCAATTCCTTTATTTATCCCTCTACAGAAAATCTGTTGGTTATCATCCCATTTAACTTCACCTTACTTTTGTCTTCTTGTTTTATTTGTAATGAAAATGTCAAGGTTGATATGACTCAGTTCCTCCAGTAGTATGTCATTAGATAAGGCATATTTAGAATGCCTGAAAATTTTGTGATTAGCACCATTGGCCCATTTTCTTGTCTCTCTAATAATACTGTCTTTGTAGGAATGGAAGGGAGCAGGGGAATCACTGAGGGATGAAATACATTTTGAATTTTCTTTTATTTCAAAGTTTTACTAATCCAGATAATTCAATATTCTCTAACTGTATGGTAGGAACTTGCTAAGTGCTATAGTGCTATGGTGTAGTACTTCATTGTTTCATGTCTAGACTATTGTAGTATTTGGATATTGGTCTCCCTTCCTTAAGTATTTCCACATTCTTGTCCATCTTTTGTGTATCTGTCAAAATGATATTTTGAGAAGGTCAAGATTAAATATAAAATCCTCTGTTTGGCTTTTAAAGACTTTATAATATTGTTCCTTCCTGTTTTCCAGTACTTTACTCCTCTCTGTGAACTCTGTTCCAGTAATACTGGCCTCCTTCATATGCCACTTCCTTACTTCAGGAATGTTCACTAGTTGTCTTTCATACCTATAAATTTCTTCCAACTCATCTTTATCTCCTGGATTCTTTAAAGGTCCAGGGAAATTCCATCCTTCTGAAATTATCTCCAATTTATCCTTTGTAAATCTTGTTTGTATACATTTGTTTTCGTGTTGTCTTTCACATTAAATTACGTGTTCCCTCCTAGTGCGAACATCAACAACATGGAAATAGGTTCTGGTCAAGAACACATGTAATACCCAGTGGAATTGCATGTGGGCTTCAGGAAGGGTGGGGCTAGGGGAAGGAGGATAGGATATGATTCTTATAACCAAGAAATAATGTTCTAAATTGACTAAATAAAATTTTTAAAAAATGTGTTACTTGAGAGCAAGGATTACCCTTTTCTTTCTTTTTTGCTTTTCTATGTATCTCAGACACTTAGCACAATGCCTAGCATACAGTAGATACTTAATAAATATTTGGCTTTAGGATATAAATGCAAGTAATCCAGATACTTTTTGCCCTTGAAAAATTTAAATTCTACTGAGGAAAGAAAATACACCTGTAAGGGTTAAATTAGGAATTTTGACAAAATAAGAGAGCAGTTTTTAATCATTTAAGTTTTAATAAGAATGTCATATAGTTGTAAATATTCTCACTTTAAGACTGAGAAAAGAAAACTTCTAGCAACTTTTAACAATTAACAATTTAGTTTTATTGAAATAGAGACAGTAAAAGAAAGAAGGGAAATATAGGAATCAGGTAGAGAAAGAAAATTTCCTAATTTCTATACCAGTTATCCTATAATTACTACCTAAAGCTGCCTATGAAGTGAGGTAAACAAAATCAAGCCAAGCAGCCTTAGGATGAATTGCTTACAAGCTATTAACCCTTTCAGAAAACACAGGAGGGAGAAAGAAGTACTTAAAATTGATTCAGATTGATACTCAGGGACTAAAATAGCAAAACAATAAATGCACATGACCTCAAAGAGTTGACAACTACTGTATGATAGAATTTAAAGGAGAGTATATTTTATTTATAAACATCAGAAGTTTTAAGGAGATGTTCAAAAGACTAAAAGTTGCCACCATGTCCTACCAAACAGCTTGCTTGATATAGAATCTTAATGCAAGCATTCCAGGTCCCAAATAATAAGATAAGTTAAGTTATATGTAATTGATGAGTTACCTCACATGATCTTTGGTAATATAACTTGAGAGACCCCCAGATGTTAGCTGATGTTTTGATTATTGACCAGTACAGTAGCCAAGGGACAGGCAGGATTTTGAAAATGTTATATGTGCTTGCTCATAATTTTATGACTGTGCTGTGAATTCATGCTAATATGACCTAAAATTTATAACTGATGAGCACTATGCTAAAGATACAGTGTTTCAATAATATAATACTTTATATAAGGATTCTTTAGAGTTTTTGATTAGCACTTGCAGGGATACCAAATGGAATGTTATTTTTATGATGGTAAAAGCAATTCAGAGAAGGTGCAGAGCTGTGTTGAATATGGAAGAAAGAGGGGTTTTGCTCTGGAGTACATAAAGTTTGAATATGTAGATTTGTAGAGAGAGGGACTAGGAAAGAGAGAGGGGAAGGTGAAAGCATGAAAGCAAACAGATGTTCTGATCTTATAATTGGATCCCTGACTTAGGGATAATTTCTAAAATTAATGTATGTAGTGTTGGTAAATCACAAATGATTCTGGAATTTCTCTGGAAAGTTACACTAGAGATTCCTCTAAGGCCTTGTCTTAGTCTGAAGGGATGGCCTAGGTCTAGGAGATGATCCAGCCCTGATTTATATTTACTATTTATATTTATTTATTTTGCTACTCAATTCAGCACTCCTGTTCCTTATTGCCAAAATATGTAAGGATAACTGAGTGATTAGCCTTTGTTTGAGGATATGGAAATTTCTTTCTGGTCTGATGATGAGCAGAATTTATCTGAGCTGTAATGGGTAAGATTTGTCCTTTAAGGAAAAAGAAGGCTTTGGGGATCTAAACAAGGTACACAAAGGACATAGAGCATCCTGGGATGGTTACAGAGGCAATTCAAGGCTCACTTTGTACTAGACCTGACACAACGTGCAATGAGCCAGTGACAGCTTTGGCCTGTACTTGAAGCCCCTCACTATGTGTCCCTTGGGACGTGAGGACATGTTTTCCATGTCTGCCTTCTGTTTAGTGACAAGTTCCCATCGTCAGCACATAATGCAAATTGTAGAAATAAAAGTTTCCATTTCCCCAAACTACCTTTTAGTTTAATAATTTAAAATTACCAAATTGTTAGGGAACACACTTTGAGAACTAGGTAGAGTTATTACTAAATGGCTTGTATGTGCAGCCTTGATTTACCATGATTAAAGTAGATTTTTGTCCTTGGAAAAGAAATAACCGAAAGCTTTCTGTATTTCCTTCCAGAACTAGGGTAAAGAAATACATCTTTGAGATCTTGTTACTCAGGTGGTTGTCGCTGCTATGTGAATGTGGGCTTTGCAAAGGAATAATCTTTAACAGAAACATCACACCTCAATTCTGCAAATGAAACTTAGGAATCAACTCCTGTCAGAGGATGATTTCTGGAGTTGAAGTCTGTTGGCTATGATACCCAAATGTTAATGTTTAATATCAATTTCTATTCTACTAATTCTCTCTGTCTATATCTGTTGCTCTAGTGTTGGCCAGATCCTGATTTCTATACGTCTGCTTTAGGGACTGACTCCCCCCCCTTGTAAGCTGTCTGCTGGTCAAGGGTACAAGTCAAAGGACACATCCTTCAGGTCTCCAAGCCTTCAGGACCTAAGCCCTCCCTGCAGACACATCCCTGAATACCCTTTGTCCCCTCCCCGCTACACTCCTTATCAGCTATGAAGAAGCTACAGAAGACTGGAAACATTACCCAGTTCCCTTAGATATTTGGAGGAGGGGGATGGCAGGGGACATTGTACCCCAGAGCATATTTTTTCAGGTGAACTATAGGTAGAAAAATTATTTTGCTCTCACTATGTACCCTTACCTGCCACTGAGTCAAAGTTTTGACTCCATTGCTAGTAGAGGGAAAATTGAGACTGGACAATGAAACCTCCTGGAATGGGTGGGAGGATCCTGCAGGCTCTTACAGGGGCTGGTTGGTGACATACATAGGGAACTGATATTGGCTAAAGATAATGTATATACTTTTCTATGGGCAGGGCCCACTTCCTGCTACATGCCTGGTAACTTCCACTGTACAGTGGAGGCAGGAGACCCCTGCCCCATGAAGCCAGACAAACTCTGAGGTGACGTTGCAGAGAAGGTGGGTTCCGGGGGTTTCCCTCATAGACTTCTCAGTGGCTCATGAGGTCCAGGGAATGATAGACGGGAAACCAGGGCACCCTGATAAAGCTTGTTTTACAGGAAAAAATGTTTGGACTCAAAGAGGGCTACATTGCCAGCACAGCTACAGCTCTGAGCTTCTCCCCCTTTCCCTGTGCTCACAATCTCCTGCAGATCTCCCAGAGGCCTGGTATTGGCCCCTGCTTCATAAATTGCCTTATGTCCTATGTCCATTGGCACCTAGAGGCAGTCAAACTTTTGGCATTGTGATCTCACTACCCTCCAATGCCCACTGAAGGTGAATCAAGGGTTTGACTCGCACACACAAAAGAAAAGGAAGGATTGAAGTCAGGTAAACTAAGTCATTGACCAGAAAAATCTGTTTTTCCCTAGGAAAGTAGAATTCAGAAATGAGCTTTCCTGTGAAGATCAGTCAGTTCAGAATAGTTAGAAGCCATGAGAAAATAACTCTTAGTGCCAGCAGCTAGGATAAGATACAAGGAATGCCCTGTACCCCACGCTACTGACCAATTTAGCTTCTAGACAATAAGGCTGCTTGCTCCAAGGTTATGTCTCATAATGAACACTGTTTGCTTTGTATCTTGCACCTTATAAAAACTGCATTATAACTTCAGTCCCTTGCAATTTTCACTAGGAAGGTTGCCCTGGACAGTTAGGTATGTATTATTAATAAATAATATTGGTTCCATTAATTGAACTTCTGGGTGTACGAACTCACTTTATGAAGTGCCCCACTTCACAACTGCCTATAACTACTGCTAATAACTGCTGTTGGAGAAATTCCAGCTGATCATCCTTCCGCTCAGCTCAGCAGGTAGAATACATATATATATATATATATCCCAATCACCACACTAATCCACAATCCACACCACCAGCAACCAACAACCAACTCACACCCAGTAGCCAACTTCCCCACAACTGCCAGCCCTGACTGTCAGCAACTGATCCCCCTAAGGGTCCACAACTGACAGACTGACCAACTGACTGACCCTGTCTCTCTTTTTTTACCTTCTCCTACCTCACTTCCTGTCTCTATGGTTTCTTCTTCCTATCACTGTGGGCTGGTTAATCCCTACACATCTCTATGGTAAGAGGACCTCCAGGTCCCCCATTAAATTAAAAAAGGGTATTAAGAATTCCTTTTTTACACACCATAGAAAGGATGGGGTATACATGTGGCAGCTTAGTTTTAAAAATTGTAGGAAATCATATGGTAGTCCAATTCCAGAAAAGATAAAGTGAAAGATCATCTATTACAGCCTTTGAATGAACTTTCATGTGAAATTTCTGAAAGCTAATTCTCAACGTGATGTGTTTGTTGATGAACTTAATAGTTTCTCCAAATCTTAGTTCTAATCCTCTTCACATTGCCTTAGTATGACTGCTACTTTGTATCACATCCTAAATTTCATTATGATTGTCCATAGTTCACCTACTGTTTTTATACTGATTTACTCAAGTTAGGATTGCTACAGGATTAAGAGATGTTAAAAGTAAAAGTGTTCTCGGTTTTGATTGTGGTTTTGTTTTTTGTTTGTTTGTTTGTTTGCTTGTTTAGTTATCTTTATATGTGTAGTACCTAGCACATTACCCAGCCCATAGAAAGTACTTAATAAGTGAGATTGAATCATTAAAGGAAATAAGATGGAAAGGAAGAAAAAATAGCTAAAACCATAGACTTCTGAGAAAAAGAGAGAAGAGAACATAATAAATGTAAATAATTGATAATTGTTGAATGGCTAAGTGGAAATAAGAAAGAAAAACTAAAAAAATAGCATGAGGGGAGATAATGGCAAGAAAACGAGGGCAACAGAGTAAAGTAAAAGCTCAAATCACCTCTAATTTTGCTCTAATAGTTGTTGACAAGAGTGACAAAATTTTTTGATCACAATTTAAAAAGTTTCTGCACAAACAAATCCAACATAGTAAAAATGAAAATGGCCTGCTTTAAATTTCTTGAGAGCTCTTATTTCCATTCTTATTTTGACATTCATTTCCAACTTTATTTACTGTGCTAAACTTACTTATTTTTTTTAACCATTCCAATTTTTTTTTTTACTATTAGTTCATTAATTTCTGGGGAATTTGAAGATTTTGTTTTACTTTCATTTTCAGTAGTTTTAAATATATATATGTATATATATATATATTCCTCATATATAATGCCAATTCTTTTTTTATGTTATGATCTTTCCTGATTCCCTGTTCATTGCTTTTCTTTTTTTCAAATCTCCCTGCTGACCTCTCTGTTTCCATGTTCAGCCTTCTGTAGAGCTTTCTTATTTGGTTTTCTTGCTCTCTTCCTTATCTTATCTTTTGACAAGGTAGCTTTTTAAGAGCAATGTCTTGGCTCCTCTCCCAAATACAGAGAAAGGCTGGCTTTCCCCAGCTTCTTTTTGTGGTATTCTTACTATCTGACCTTTGTCTTATTTGTCTTCTGAAGGGGTAGCCAAAAATCAGCATTTGCACTTTAATGTGCATTCCTAAGTGGCCATCGCAGCTAATCCTTGACCAATTATCAACCACTGCTAGGCATTAGTGTAACTAAAGAAGTGGGGGACTCTTAGGAAAGCATCTACAGACTATTTAAACTCTCACCTCCACCACCACTCCCTCAAATCCTTATGCTCATTGGTAGCACTTGGAATTCAAGATCCTTGAGGAAGGTAGTTCCTTCCAGATCACCAATCTTATTCCAAGACTAGACCCAGCAATCTTTGTTGAGGGAGGAAATTGATTTGATCTTCCTTTCTACTGCTAATACTAAAACTAATACCGACTAGCCATCATTGATACACAGATAAGCCCAGGATTACTGGGAAGGGAGATATTCCAAAGACCAATGCTCCTGCTTCTATTCTGTCACCTCATTGCCATCATCCTGGGAAGCGACCAACATGTGGATACAGCCTGGAAATGGCTTCTGTGTCACAGCCATTAAAAATCCAGAAATCCTTGTCACCAAAGTCTTAGGTTCTGTCCAATGGTTAGTGGAAATGTCATTAAGCATGATCCATTATGATCTGATTTGCTCTTGCACTGTATCTTAACACATACTTAAGTACATTCCAAAACTTAATACAAGGAAGCATGGAATTTACAAGATTGTGAAGCAAGAGAGAGATTCATAAAACAAAGAGCAGTGAAGTAGAATGTTGGAAACAAATCTACTCATCTCCAAATGAGTCTAGTCTGATAGTTTTTATCTAGATGTAGCAGAACCATGTACTAGGGGAGGTGGGGAGGAATATGAGCCTGGGTACTAGTTCTGATTTGCTGTTAAGGGAAGGAAAACTTTTGGGGAATTGGAGGCTAGTATTGATATCCAAATGACTTTGAGTGATTTAGCTTCCCAGGGCCTCTGTTTAGTGAATAGCAGAATCTTTTGTGTTTCTTAGACATATAAGTACCTCCAGGGGGCCTTTCCATTTTATATGAAACTTTGTCTTTCAATATTCTGGTCTCTATTCTCAATCCTGCTGGATTTCCTGCCATCATATAGTATTTTTTTATCTTGTGAAATTTAGATAAACTCCAAAAGAAGGCTGGACTGAGTGGGTGGTATCTGTTCTGAAGTCTGTATTGATATTTCAGATCAGAAAACTTTAAATTACTTTCTTGTGTGTCCCATCATATTTTATTCTTGCTTCAGTTTTTAATAATATCTCCTGAACATTTTATGATTATTTAAGTGATTGGTCCTGGGAATTATGCTGTGACTTGACTATTCTATCATCTTCTGTCATATGACTTTACAAATCTAAATTGTATGTTATTAATAGATATTTTCTAACAAATATACAGGTAGATATTTAATAAATGTTGGAAGGAAGGAAAGAAGAAAGGAGGGAATTTATTTACTCAGGCTTTGGACACTATCAAGTTGTTAATATATTTAGTTATGGTGACTCAGGGCAGAAATTTACTAAAGGCTTAATTTACTAACCCTAGCCCTAACCCTAAATTTCAGAAAAAAATGGGGGACATTTCTGAAACTGATACAGAGAGAAATGAGAAATAGGACAGTAATTTATATGATAACAATATAAAAGAGAAAAAAAACAACTTTCAAAGGCTTTATAATTGATAATCATACAGAAAAACAGGGATACAAGAGAATGAAGAAGAAACAATTAACTAACTTCCTGATAGGAATCAGCTAGGTAGTTTAATGGATAGACTGCTGGGCCAGGAGACAGGAAGATCTTAGTTTAAACATCTTGCCTGATATACTTACTAGCTGTGTGACTCTGGGCAAGTCACTTAACCTTTGTTGGATCATTGGAGAAGGAAATGACAAACTACTTTGCCAAGGAAATGCCATAGAAAGTTTTGTTCACAGGGTCATGAAGAATTGGACAAAACTGAATGACTGACAACAAGAAATTTCTTAGTGGAAGAGTGATATATTTGAAATACAGAAAAAATATTTCAAACATAGCTAATGGGGATCATTGTTTTGCTACAAAATGAATATATGTAGTAAGGAAATTTGAAAGATAGATTAGTTTAAAAAAACTTGTTATCTTAAAAATAATAAGATAATTTATAAAAATAAATGAAAAAATGGGTTACTTCTGAGAAAGATTTTTGTAGCCAGATAATCATATCCCAGCTAAATAGATTCTTTTTTAAATAAATATTTTTAAGTTTATTTATTTAAATAATTATTTTAGAATATTTTTCCATCATTACATGAATCATGTTCTTTCCCTCCTCTCCTCTGATCCCCCTTCTGTAGCCAATGTGCAATTCCACTGGGTTTTACATGTGTCATTGAACAAGACCTATTTCCATATTATTAATATTTGCACTAGGGTGATCATTTAGAGTCTACATCCCCATTCATATCCCCATTGAACCATGTGATCAAGCAATTGTTTTCCTTCTGTGTTTCTACTCCCACAGTTCTTTCTCTGGATATGGATAGTGTTCTTTCTCTTAAGTCCCTCAAATTTTCTTGGATTATTACATTGCTGAGAGTAGAGAAGTTTATTATATTATATTATGCCACAGTGTAATTCTTCAGCTAAATAGATTCTTACTGGTTTTAATTACAAAAGGTGATTCTTCCTAGTCTGGTGTCTAGATTTTCTGGTATATTTTGTGCTTCTAACTCTTTATCTAGTGAATACAATACCCATAGAACTGTACTTTTTTTAAGTAAGAAAATTTTATGTTCTGTGAGACCTGGGAAGTACATATTTAGAAAGATATAAAATTACTGTAGATAAAACTGAGATCAACATAAATTTCTAAAAATCTTATCTGAGAAACAAATTATTTTTCAAATATTTTATTCAGTTTCACTAAAGAACTAACTTCAAATATTCATTAGTATTTTCTATAATTATATGTGCTCTCAATAAAATTTTGTTTTGACTTGATATAATTATCATTTGCATTGCTAATTGAAATAAATTTGCTTATGCAAATATGAAACTTCTTAGCATGCAAACTACTTTGCTAGCCAAGGTACTTTGATAATTTGTGAAATCTGATTTCTTTGCAAATAAATTTGTTGTTTTTCATTTTCTTAATAAAATTTTCCTTTTAAGATTTTACTTCTTTCAAATAACTAAAATTCATTTATAATTAAATGATTTGGGGAAGTGTTTTCTTTATCTTATCAGAAGTATATCGTTTAGCCATAATAAATCATTTGAGAATGAAAATGGAAGAACAAGTCATTGAAAATGAAAATGATGTATAGGGATATTTACTTTTTTTCCACCAATGAGTTCAATAGTACCACTATATTTAGACTTTATTATGACAGTCTTGAATTTACTTTTTAAGAAAGTTGAAATATGTTAAATAAAATAAAGATGAGAAAACCAGTCAGACTAGATCAAATATATACAGAGGAGTTTTGTAATAGGATTGACACAATTTTAAGATTATTATGCTATCCTGAAAGACATGGAATGTAAGGGTTTAAAAAAAGGGTGATGGGACCAATGGGTACCTCAGTGGATTGAGAGCCAGGTCTAGAGATGGGAGGTCCTAAGTTCAAAGCTGGTCTCAGCCGATTCCTAACTGTGTGACGCTGGGCATGTCACTTAACCCCCATTGCCTAGCCCTTACCACTCTTCTGCCTTGGAACCAATACAAGGTATTTATTCCAAGATGGAAGGTAAGGGTTTAATTTAAAAAAAAAGGTAGGGGACAGTGGGGTAGCTCAGTGGACTGAGAGCCAGGCCTAGAGATGGGAGGTCCTAGGTTTGAATCTGGCCTCCAACACTTCCCAGCTGTGTGACCTTGGGCAAGTCACTTAATCCCCATTGCCTACCCCTTACCACTCTTCTGCGTTGGTATTGACTCCAAGACAGGAGGTAAGGGGTTTAAAAAAAATTCGGACCCTGGATCCCTGCTATGTCAACCAAGAGACTATAAGCAATTAGTGACAAAAAGGAATAAATTCCCATCTAATTTGCAGAGTATATTGAGGACTAGAAACCTCTGAGTATAAATCCTTCCTCAGATACTAGCCTGGTGAACCTGAGTAATTTAACATGTTTATCTTGCTTTCCTCATTTGTAAAATGAAGATAATAATAGCACTTACCTCTTTGTGTTGTGATGATAAAATGAGATAATATTGCAAACTTTAAAATACTATAAATCCTAGCTAATATTATTATTATATAGTTTTAAAATGAAAATCTATACACAAACTCTGGGAATCCTTGATGGGGGTATTAAAAGGGACATGGAAGGCTGTTTTAAATGATTTTATAAAGTTGATCTTATCTTTGTAGTCACAAAATTGATTGAAACAGTTTTAGAGGGAGATCCTCCTATCTGAAGGGATAGAAAAAGTTTGAATTGCATCTTTAAGGAAGAGAGAGATTGTGTTAGGTAGAAGTGAGAAGGGGGTACATTTTTTATTATTGAGGACAGCCAAGAAAGAGGCACTGAGATAGGAGTGTGAGGATGAGTTAAGTTTAGCCATACAACCTTCAGTATGGTAAGTGATACACAGTGAAGTTGGAAAGCTAGGTTTAGGTTTAGGGCTTAGAAGTTCAACTTGTTTATATCTGATTCTGGAGGCAATAGGAGCCCAGTGCAGTTTACTGAATAGAAGAACATGTTCTGATCTGAATTGAAGGAAAATCATGTTGGTTAGAGTCTGATGGATGGACTGATGTGAGGAGAGGCTGAAGGCAGAGAGAACAAGTAGGATGTTATTGCAGTAATGGGTGATAAGTATTTGAATCAAGGGAGTAGTTGTGAAAACAAAAAGAAGGGTCTAGAAAAGAGTGATTTGGGGTTTGTAGAAATGACAAGATTTGGCAACTGATAGCTTATGCAGAGTAGATAAAAGAGACTGAGAAGTCAAGGGTAACTTCAAAGTTGTAAACTTGGAAGACTGGAAGAATGGCATTTCCTTTAATAGAAACAGAAATTTAGAAGAAGGGTGAATTTTGAAGGGGAAAAATGATCACTTCTGTTTGCTCAAGCCAAATTTGAAATGTTTGCAGCATTTACAATTTAAAATGTCTAAGTGGCAATTTGTGAAGCTAGATTGAAATTCAGGGTAGAGACTTGGACTGAATAAATTTCTAGTAGTCTTGACCAGATGGTAATTTAACCCACAGAAACTGATAAGGTCAGGAGGAGAGAAAATGTAGAGAGAAAAAGGTAGAGGTTGGTGACGAAAGCCTTTGCAAAAACTCAAGATTTTTGCTGAAGTCCTTCTGGCTCTTCTAATTACTGCTTCCTTTAATATACAGATCACAAAAGAATTAAAGATTTGAATAAAAAAAATTAACTCCAACTCTATTTCAAATGAAAGTCATACTTTAACAGAATATTGGATGTGACTAAGGAAATGTTTGTTTTCCAAGTTACCAACTTGTGAAAAAAATAACATTTCTAATTTTCTCAATCTTGTAGAAGATCCAGTGATTGTTGTTATACTCAGTGGAGTGAGAACCAGGCCTCAAACTGGGGAGGTCTGACTTCAAATCTTGCCAAAGACATTTCCTAGCTGTGTGACTGAGCAAGCCACTTAATCCTTACTGTCCAGATCTTACCACTTTGTAACTAGTAAATAATATTGATTCTTAGATGGAAGCCTAAGAGTTTTAAAAAAATGAACACCAAAAATTGGTGCCAAATGTAATTAATAGTTTTGAACAAGCCACATGGCCAAAGTCATCATATGCTAAAATAATATATTTACAGATAAACATTAAGACATTTATTGAAAAAGAAGCCTACTAAAATAATTGTCCTTTTAATTGAAAAAGTGTTTGAAATATAGAAGAAAGAAATGGTCATCATAAATAATAAGGAATCCACATTGACAAAATTATACTAAATGGCTACAAAATTAGGTACTCTTAAAATGTGAATATAAATCCTCAAAGCCAAAAATGTGGGCCAAATCCTATTATACTGAATTAAAGCAAAATGACAACATTGTAGTGAAATTTTGTTATAAGAAACATTTAGTAAGACAGAAAATAGCCTCTTGACTAAGTCTCAGAAATCTGTGTATTTAGAGATGTTGATGTTAATGTAATTTGATATATACATGTGGAAGTTAAATCTATTCAAGAAATGACAGATTTTTATTTTTATTTATAAAGCTCTTTCCTACTTCCATCCGAGATCCTGAGGGGTTGTCAAATAGTACAGTTTGTAGCAACTGGATTTTTTTATGAACTTAATTTACTTCTTTCACAATGATGAGGAAATTATGTTTTGAATTCTTATAGATTTTGCCTTTTTAAAAATAAAGCAATAGTGGGTTAGGGTAATTATTCTAGGAGATGAAGGAGGATTATTAGCAGGAATCTGCCTTTTGTTATTTGCTTCTTGTTATTAATTACTGTCACTGTTCCAAAGCTGGTTTTATATATCAGTGGACATGATAGACCCTTCATTCTGAATAACATCGAACAAAAAGTCAGCATTTCAAATATTTATAGCAAGCACAAATAGTGAAAGCATAAAATTCTTAATTGTTATTTGATATATTTTTAAGAGTATTGAAATATACAATAAATTACCTAAATTTCTATTTGAGTATCAGTAGAAGTGATAATGGAGTTTTAGCACAAGCCTTCCAAACTCATTCAATCATGGCAGTCAATGCGTTCCCTTTTGAAGCTCCATCTTGGTGTACTTTTTCATTATTGTCTTTTTTGAGAGGCTTGTAATAACAGCTTTTTAAAATTTATTGTTTTATTTGTTCAATTTCAAGCATTATTCCTTAGTTACAAAATCGTATTCTGTTCCTCCCTCCCCTTTTTAGCCCTTCCCATAACTGATGCGCAATTCCACTGGGTATTGCATGTGTCCTTGATCTGAACCTATTTCCATGTTGTTGATGTTTATACTAGGATGTTCATTTAGAGTCTACATCCTCAACCATCCTCAAAACTTTGACCCATGTCATTAAGGATTTGTTTTTCTGTGGTTTTTCTACTCCCACAGTTTTTCCTCTGAATGTGGATAGAGTTCTTTCTCATACATCCCTCCGGTATGTTCAGGGTCATTGCATTGCCACTAATGGAGAAGTCCATTAAATTCGATTGTACATTGTTCTCCTGGTTCTTCTCTTTCACTCTGCATCACTTCCTGGAGGTTGTTCCAGTTTCCATGGAATCCCTCAACTTTATTATTCCTTTGACCACAATAGTATCCCATCAGCAACATATACCATAAATTGTTCAGCCATTCCCCAATTGAAGGGCATCCCCTCATTTTCCATTTTTTTTTGCCACCACAAAGAGCACAGCTATGATTATTCTTGTACTTGTATTTTTCCTTATTATCTCTTTGGATAAAAACCCAGCAGTGCTATGGCTGGATCAAAGGGCAGACAGTCTTTTATCGCCCTTTGGGCATAGTTCCAAATTGCCCTCCAGAATGGTTGGATCAATTCACAACTCCACCAGCAGTGCATCAATGTTTCGACTTTGCCACATCCCCTCCAGCATTCATTACTTTCCTTTGCTGTCATGTTAGCCAATCTGCTAGGTGTGAGGTGATTCCTCAGAGTTGTTTTGATTTGCATCTCTCTGATTATAAAAGATTTAGAACAATTTTCAAGTGCTTATTAATGGTCTTGATTTATTTGACTGAAATTGCCTATTCATGTCCCTTGCCCATTTATCAATTGTAGAATGGCTTGATTTTTTGTACAATTAGTTTAGCTCTTTGTAAATTTGAATAATTAGACAATTGTCAGAGTTTTTTGTTATGAAGATTGTTTCCCAATTTGTTACTTCCCTTCTAATTTGGTTACATTGGTTTTGTTTGTACAAAACCTTTTAAATTTGATATAATCAAAGTTATTTATTTTACATTTTGTGATTTTTTTTCTAAGTCTTGTTTGGTTTTAAAATCTCTCCTTTCCCAAAGACCTGATATGTATACTATTCTGTGTTCATCTAATTTACTTTTTCCTTCTTTATGTTCATCTAATTTACTATTTTAATTTACTTTTTCCTTCTTTATGTTCATCTAATTTACTATTTCCTTCTTTATGTTCAAATCATTCACCCATTCTGAGTTTATCTTGGTGTAGGGTGTGAGGTGTTGATCCAAACCTAATCTCTCCCACACTCTTCCAATTTTCCAAGCAGTTTTTATCTAATAGTGGATTTTAGTCCCAAAAGCTGGGGTATTTGGGCTTGTCATAGACTGTCTTACTGAGGTCACTTACCCCAAGTCTATTCCACTGATCCTCTTTTCTGTCTCTTAGCCAGCACCATATTGTTTTCATGACCTCTGCTTTATAGTGTAGTTTGAGATCTGGAACTGCAAGACCACCTTCCTTCGCTTTTTTTCCCCCCATGATTTCCTTGGGTATTCTTGATCTTTTGTTCTTCCAAATAAACTTTGTTATAGTTTTTTTTTCCTAATTCAGTAAAAAAAGGTTTTTTGGAAGTTCGATGGGTATGGCACTAAATAATTAAATTAATTTGAGTAGCATTGTCATTTTTCTTATGTTAGCTTGTCCTACCCTTGAGCAATCAATGTTTTTCTAATTGTTTAGATCTAGTTTTAATTGTGTAGAGAGTTTTGTAGTTGTGCTCATGACAGATAGATTCCCAAGTATTTTATATTGTCTAGGGTGATGTTAAATTGAATTTGTCTTTCTAATTCTTGCTGCTGAGATGTGTTGGAGATATATAGAAATGCTGATGACCAGTGTGGGTTTACTTTGTATCCTGCAACTTTGCTAAAGTTGTTGATTATTTCCACTAGCTTTTTAGTTGATTCTCTAGGATTCTTGAAGTAGAGCATCATATCATCCACAAAGAGTGATAGCTTGGTCTCCTCATTGCCAATTTTAATATCTTCAATTTATTTTTCTTCTCTAATTACCATTGCTAGTGCTTCTAATACAATGTTAAATAGTAGAGGTGATAATGGGCATCCTTGTTTCACTCCTGATCTTATTGGAAATGCATCTAGTTTGTCCCTATTGCAGATGATGTTGGCTGATGCTTTTAGATGAATACTGTTTATTATTTTTAGGAAAGACCCTTGTATTCTTATACTTTCTAGTGTTTTCAATAGGAATCAGTGTTGTATTTTGTCAAAGACTTTTTCTTCATCTATTGAGATAATCATGCGATTTTTGTTAGTTTGCATATTGATATGTTCAATTATGTAGATTGTTTTCCTAATATTGAACTATCCTTGCATCCCTGGTATCAGTCCCACCTGATCATAGTGAATAACCCTCATGATGAATTTTGCTGGAGTCTTTTTGCTAGTATCCTATTTAAGATTTTTGCATCTATGTTCATTAAGGAGATTTGTCTATAGTTTTCTTTCTCTGTTTTTGACCTTCCTGGCTTTGGAATTAGTACTATATTTGTGTCATAAAGGGAATTTGGTAGAATTCCCTCTTTGCTTATTATGTCAAATAGTGTGTATAGTATTGGGATTAGCTGTTATTTGAATGTTTGATAGAATCCACTTGTGAATACATCAGGCCCTGGGGATTTTTTCTTAGACACTTCTTTCACGGCCTGTTGGATATCTTTTTCCGATATAGGACTATTTAAGAATTCTATTTCTCCTTCTGTTAGTCTAGGCAATTTATATTTTTGTAAATATTCATACATATCACCTAGATTGGCATATTTATTGCCATATAATTGGGCAAAGTAGTTTTTAATTATTGCCTCAATTTCCTCTTCATTGGAGGTGAGGTCCCCCTTTTCATCTATGATACTGTTAATTTGGTTTTCTTCTTTCCGTTTTTTAATTACCATGACCAGTACTTTGTCTATTTTGTTTGTTTTTTCAAAGTATGAGCTTCTAGTCTTATTTATTAGTTCGATAGTTCTATCACTTTTGATTTTATTAATTTCTCCCTTAATTTTAAGGATCTCTAATTTGGTTTTCTTCTAGGTGTTTTTAATTTGTTTCCTTTCAAGTTTTTTTTTATTTGCATTGTCCAATTCATTGACCTCTGCCCTCCCTAATTTGTTAATATATGCACTCAAGGATATGAATTTTCCCCTGAGTACTGCTTTGGCTGCATCCCATAAGGTTTGAAAGGATGTCTCACTGTTGTCATTTTCTTCAATGAAATTATTAATTTTTTTCTATGATTTGTTCTCTAACCGATTTTGAAGTATCATATTATTTAATTTCCAATTCATTTTTGATTTGGCTTTCCATGTACCTTTACTGATCAATATTTTTCTTGCCTTATGATCTGAAAAGTTTGTATTTCTTATTTCTGCTTTTCTACATTTGTATGCCATGGTTCTATGACCTAGTGTCTGGTCAATCTTTGTGAATGTGCCATGTGCTGCTGCGAAGAAGGTGTATTCCTTTTTATCCCTATTTATTTTTCTCCATATATCTATTAACTCTAATTTTTCTAAGATTTCATTCATCTCTTTTACCTCTTTTTATTAATTTTTTAATTTTATTCATCTAAATTTGATAGTGCTTGGTTCAGGTCTCCCACTATTATAGTTTTATTTTCTATTTACTCCAATTCTCCTAGTTTCTCCATTAGCAATTTGGGTGCTATACCATTTGGTGCATACATGTTGATTAGTGATATTTCCTCATTGTCTATATTGTCTATACTCCCTTTTAACAGGATGTATTTACCTTCCATATCCCTTATAATCAGGTCTATTTTTGCTTTGGCTTTGTCAGACATCATGATTGCAAACCCTGCCTTCTTTCTATCATTTGAGGCCCAAAAGGTCTTGTTCCAACCTTTAATTCTTATCTTGTGGGTTTCTACCTGCCTCATGTATGTTTCTTGAAGACAACATATGGTAGGGTTTTGAATTCTAATCTACTTTGCTATTTGTCTATGTTTTATGTGTGAGTTCATCCCATTCACATTCTAAGTTATGATTGTTACTTGTGAATTCCCAGGCATTTTGATATCCTTCCCTAATTCTGACTTCTTCTTTTGCTATAACCTTTTAAACTAATTATTTACTTTAAATCAGTACCCCTAGTCCCCTCCATTGTTATGCTTCCCTTTCTAGCCCCTCCCTTTTTTCTCCCTTCTTGTTTGTTTGTTTGTTTTTAGGGTTTGTTAATTTCCCTCCCACCTCTCCCCTTCTTTCACCCCTGCCCCCCCTTAATTTTCCATTCTCCCTTACCCTGTTGGATATGACAGAATTCAAAATCCCATTGGATCTAGATGCTCTTCCCTCTCAGAATTGATTTCACTGAGAGTAAGGATTAAGTAATACCAATTAGCACTCTCTTCCTTTCCTTCTTATAGTGGAATTCTTCCCCTCCCCTTCCCATGTGGATCTTTGTGTAAGGAAGATTATTATATTTAATTTTTTTCTATTTCTTCAAGTATATCTTAGTGCCATCACTGATTCCTCACCTCCCTTTTTTTTTCTTCCCCCCCTTCATCATAACGTCTTACTACCCCAATATTTACCTATGAGTGAATCTTCTAATTAATATAATAATGCACATATTTTTTGAGTTACCCATTACATTTCCCCCACATATTAATATATATATATATATATAATTTGATATAAATGTAGTCCTTATAGAAGAGAGTTTGAATAAAAGATAAAGATAACATATTTCTCCTTTTCCCTTTCCTTCATATTTACTTTTTCATGTTTCTCTTGCTCTTTGTGTTTGGATATCAAACGTTCCACAGAGTTCTGGCCTTTTCTTTACAAATACTTGGAATTCTTCTATTTTGTTGAATGCCCATACTTTCTCCTGGAAGTATATAGTCAGTTTTGAGGGAGAGGTGATTCTTGGTTGAAGACCCAGTTCTCTAGCCTTTCTGAATATCATGTTTCAGGCCTTGTGGTCATTCAGTGTGGAAGTTGCAAGGTCTTGTGTGATCCTGATTGGCACTCCTTTGTATCTAAATCGTCTCTTTTTGGCTTCTTGTAGGATTTTTTCTTTTGCTTGAAAGCTTTGGAATTTTGCAGTTACATTTCTGGGAGTTCTCTTTGGGGGATTTAGTGTAGAGGGTGTTCTATGAACTATTTCAATGCCTATTTTGCCTCCTTGTTCTAGAACCTCAGGGCAGTTTTCTTGGATGATATCTTGTATTATGATATCAAGATTTCTCTTTATTTCTGGCTTTTCAGATAGACCAATGATTCTCAGATTGTCTCTCCTTTCCTTGTTTTCCAGGTCTCTCACCTTGTCAGTTGGATATTTCATGTGATCTAATTTCTTAATTTTTTGACTTTGCTTTATTGATTCTTGCTCTTTTGCAAGATCTTCCAGTTTCCTGATTCTGACCTTTAAAGACTGGTTTTCCTTTTCAGTTTGGTCTGTCTTCCTTTTTGAGGCTTCAAGCTGTTTCTCCAGTTGGGTGTTTTTGTCCCTCAGATTGTTGAATTCCCTTTGCATTATTTCCCATTTTTCCTGCCAGAAGGCTTCCATCTTTTTGATAATCTCCAATTTAAATTTTTCAAGAGCTTGTGTACAATTTCCATTTCTTTTGGAAGGTTTTGGAGCATTTGTTTGTGTTTCCTCTTCTGCTATTTCCTCTGTATTCTGTATTTTTCCTCTGTAAAAAGTATCCCAAATCAACCCCTTCTTCTTACTTTTCTTGGTGTTGGGATGTTGTTCCTGGGCACTTTTTGCCATCTCTATGGTTTTTTTCTCCCTTTTCCAGTCAGAAATCTGAGTGAGGAGGGATCCCCACTACCCCTGCTTAGTTTTCCCTTCTCACTTTCCCTGTAGGATAAGACAAACTTCAAGACCCCAATGGATATAGATGCTCTTCCCTCTCTGAATTGATTTCACAGAGAGTAAGGTTTAAGTATTACTTATTAGCTCTCTCTTCCTCTCCTTCTTATAAGAGTATTCTTGCCCTTCCACTTCCCAGGCATATCTTTGTGTGATAAAGATTATCTTATTTATTTTATTTCTTTAAGTATCTCTTGTTTCCATCTTTGATTCCCCCCTCTGTTTTTCTTTTTTTCATATCATCTTGTAGCATTTATTACCCCAATCTCTTGCTGTGAATGATTCTTCTAATTACTATAATAGTGAATATAATTTTTGAGAGTTACAAATAACATTTCCCCATATATTAAAATAAATAATTTGATCTTATTGTAGCCCTTAAAGAAGCAAATTTGAATAAAAAAACATTTTCCCCTTTTCCCTCTATTTCTCATTTACCTTTTCATGTTTCTCTTGATCTTTGTGTTTGGATATCAAACTTTCCACTTAGTTCTGGTCTTTCCTTTACAAATACTTGTAAATCTTCTATTTTGCTGAATTCCCATACTTTCCCTTAGAAGTATATAGTCAGTTTTTATGGATAGGTGATCCTTGGTTGAAGACTCAATTCTCTTGCGTTTCTGAATATCATATTTATCATATTCCATGCCTTGTGGTCCTTTAGTGTGGAATCAGCCAGACCTTGTGCGATCCTGATTGGTGCTCCTTGATATCTGAATTTTCTCTTTTTGGCTTCTTGTAAAATTTTCTCCTTAGCTTGGAAGCTCTTGAATTTAGCAATTACATTCCTGGGAGTTGTCTTTTGAGTATTTTGTGTAGAGGGTTTTCTATGAACTCTTTCAATGCCTATTTTGCCCCCTTGTTCAAGAACATCAGGCAGTTTTCTTGGATGATTTCTTGTAGGGTGATGTCATGATTTCTGTTTATTTCTGGCTTTTCAGATAGACCAATGATTCTCCCATTGTCTCTCCTTCCTTTGTTTTCCTGATCTGTCACCTTGTCAGTGAGATATTTTATGTTTTCTTCTATTTTGTCAGTCTTTTGACTTTGCTTTATTACTTCTTGCTGTTTTGCAATATCATTTTCTTTCATTTGCCTAATTCTGGTCTTTAAATACTGGTTTTCCTTTTCAGTTTGGTCCATCCTGCTTTTCATGGCTTCAACCTATTTCTCCAGTTGGGAGTTTTTGTCCTTTAAACTGTTATTTTCTCTTTAAACTATTTCCCACTTTTCTTGCCAGATGGCTTTTCTCTTTTTGATAAGCTCCAGTTTACATTCTTCAAGAGCTTGTGGACAATTTCCATTTTTGGGGAAGGTTTTGGTTCTTTTATTTGAATTTCCTCTTCTATTTCCTGTGTTGCCTGGGTTTTCCCTTCATAAACATTTTCCAGGGTTAATCCCTTCTTTTTTTTTTTTCTTAGTGGAGGGAGGTTGTTTTTTCTGGGCACAATTTGACATTACTGTGGATGTTTTTCCTTCTCTTTTTCATCAGAAATCTTAGTGAGATGGGCAGGCTCTCTGAATTAAGGAGCAAGGATTTTGCCTGAGGCAAGCTCTTGAATCTCCACAGCTTCTGCTGTTTGCTGCCCTTCTCTGTCCTATCTTCCTGCTAGCACCCATGATCTGAGCTCTTCAGCATGCTGGGGTTTCAGGTGTAGCTGCTCTCAGGGGTAGGTCTTTGTTGGTCTTAGTCAGCTGACAAGGACATAGATGTGCCCCTCACTCACTCTAGAGGTGACCCTCCCTCACTCACTGATTCTGGTGCATGCTGGCTCTGACTTTGGCTCCTTAGGTGGGGTATTGGGGGAGGGTAGATCAGATCATGTTTTGGTGGGAGCTTTTTCACCCCCTTATAGAGTGGCAATGCACAAATCCCACATACCTTCAATGCCGTGCCCTACTTTAGAGTCCCTTCATTCATATGAATTTGGGTTTTTTGGTCTTTTGAGGTAGTCTATATTGGTAGGTGCTGAGGAAAGGAAGAGTTCTGCTTCTAGACTGCTGTCATGTTTACTCATAAGTCTCCTAATTACAGCTTTACACAAAGGTATTGTTTATGATATTCACATATGTGTGTGTGATAGAAATGACACAAATGACCAATGTGACAATATAGGCTTTTTTTGTGATGCTGGCATTTCAGATTGAACTGGAACTACATATTCCCAATTTCTCCAGTTAGCTGGCTTTGATATTCACAAAGGCAATTGATTCTCACTTCTTTTTTTTTTAAATTAAATTCATTTATTTATTTAATTTAGAATATTTTTCCATGGTTAAAAGACTCATGTTCATTCCCTTCCCTACTCCAGCCCCCCTCCCATAGCCAATGCTCAATTCCACTGAGTTTTACACGTGTCATTGATCAAGACCTATTGTGGAAGAATCTATTAATCTTTTTGGGCCTGTTTATGTACAAAATTAGGTGGGGTATAGAATAGATGATGTCTAGAATTCCTTCTAGCTCTGAAGCTGTGATTCTATTGGAGTGCATAGGTGTCTCCTCATTGTATTTATGTATGGTGTGTACATATATTGAGCAGATCTGTGACTTGATCAGTGGAGAAAATTCTGGTGAAGAAACTACCTCTATAAATGCAGATGGGCAATGTGTGACTATCCTACAATCTAGACTCTGTGAGACTTTTTTTGGGTTACTGAGAGCTTTAAGTGAATTGTTGTCACATAGACAAAATTTGTCTTTAAGGAAATTATTGTTACATAGACAAAATTTATCAGAGGAAGAAACTGAATCAAAGTTTTCCTGACTCAGTGATCTACTTTGCACATTTATTAAGCTGTCATAAATAGATGTATATGAGTTTCCTCATATATTTATTTAAATAAAATTATTAATGATTTCCCAAGGTGTCAAATATATACACATACATATTATATATGTCTACATATAGAAGCATACAATACAACATGGTCATGTAGTACTTAATTGAGTGGGTTAATTTATACATCTATACACATGTTCATGTACATACAGATGCAGAAATATATAAATATATGTATTCATATATACACATGGAAAACACACCCCATATATGTATAATATATGCTATATGCACATGCACATATACATATACACAAACTCTTAAGTATTTGGTAAGGCCAACAGGAAGAGAAACTTTAGAAAATGAGTCAGTTGTTACTTAGAAACAGTGTGCTTCAGTGGTGACTGGAGATACCATATAAGAAATGAGAAAATAGACACAAAAGTCTCAATATATTCTGAATACCATTTTGAGGACAAGAGAAAAAGTAGAAAGCTATCAGAAAATACAATTCCATATGAATGTGATTGACTGTTTACTCCTTTTCATTTTGACTCCCTTATACAATGTCTCTGCCTGCACTACAAAGTAAAATTTTCAATGACTTGAAAGAAAGTTCATGAAGGTAACTAACCCAGCTGCATTAAAACTTTGCTTGCCAGGATTATTAGTTCTTTACTAATATATTTTTAGTCAATTCTATTTTTTATGTTCTTGCTTGACATTTTTGGCAGCCTTGTTAATTAAAGAAAAGTTATCTTCTGATAAATGTATCGTGAGATGCTCTTAGAGCAGCATAAATAATACAGTGATTAATTGCTATATCGAAACTGGTTGTGTCTTCCCATACTTCAAAGAAGAATCTTTCAGGTTGAAGCTGTAGTCCTCTTCTTCATTGTCATCTAGACTCTAGGGAAAAAATCATCATCTTTAGCCTTTTATCACTGAACATACTTATTTCTTTTGGTAAAGAAGACAATGCTTGGCATAATTATTATACAAGGCTAAAGGACTGTGCTGAATATAGGTAGTCTGAAATTTAAACAACTTTATACACCAAATGATGTATTAACAAATTAAAACTTACTGTTCCCATGTACTTTTAGATAGTTGCAAGGATTATGTTTAACTCCTGTGCATTTAAATCTCTCCTATTATGATAGATTTTTAATTATAGTTATTAAATTTGACTATGTCTGCCAACTAGTAATTTATGTCCTTGATCACTTATAAAAGGAGTAAAAGATTTCAAAAATTTTACAAGAAACTAGTACTTTAAGTGTTTTTGGAACCTAAGAGCAAGGTGCACTCTTAAAGTTATTTTTTCCCTCAATTCTTTGGTTTGTAAAAACAAATGTGATTTTTAAATTGACAGCACAATATATTAGAGAATTTTCTTTTCCTAATTCACTGTTACCTTATTTTTATTTATTTATTTTATGATATAATCTATATAATATACTATTATTATATTATTTTTATATTTATTTTATTTATGTAGAGTTCTTTTACTTAAAAATATATTTTTTTCTTCATAACTATTTTTATATGCAGCTTCTTTTAAAAATCTAATATATTTTCCCCAATTATATAAATTTAAAAAATTCATTAAATTTTTATTGAGTTTTAAATTCTTTCCCTCCCTCCTCTTTGAGAAGGCAAGCAATTTTACATATATTCATGCAAAACATTTTCATAGGAGTCATGTTGCAAAAGAAAATATGACCATCCACAACAACCCCCACGAAAAATAAAGAATGTAAAAAGAGAGTATGCATGGTTTTATAGCCCTATAGACAGAGATCTAAATTGAAAAAGCCATATATTTCATTATTCATGCTTTCTTTTCTGTATCATTGTCCATGAGGAAGATTCTAGCCTATAATGTTACTTATTAATAAAGTCTTATCTCAAATAAAAAAGGACTATTTTTTTAAATGGTGCTCTGAACATAAAAAATAAGAAAAAAGGTCATTTTTAGAGCCAGAATCAGTCTGTCATTGCTGCTGGAAAGGGTGTGTGAATATATTTTCCTATGACTTTATTCACTTGTGTAACTTTTCAAGCCTAAATATTTTGCCCCTGGTCACCACTTTGATACGTATATTGTATTTCATCAATTTCTATCCATTCCATCGAGTACTCTAATCTGGGATCAAGCAAAAGCAGTTTAATTCCTTTTTCCATCTTGTACTTTTAAGTACTTGAAGACACATATTATTTCCAACTTCTTTTTTCCAGATTTAATATCCCCAAGTCTTTCACTTTATCCTTATATGTAATCAATTTGAGACCCTTTATCATTCTCATTGCCATTTTCTGAACTTTCTCTAATTTGACAATATTATTTTTAAATTGTGACACCAAGACCTCAACACAACAATTCCAGAGGGAGGCTCAATGAGGTTAGAGTTCAGTAGTATTATAACTTCCTTATTTCTGGAAGCTATACCTTTCAATAAAGTCCAAGATAGAACTGGATTTTGGGGGACTGCCATATCCCACCATTGACTTATGACAATTTTGTAGGCCATTAAAACCTAAAAAAATTCACACAAACTTTTGATAGCCAGGGAAAGGAGTCAGTCTTTTTCACTCACCCATGTGGTAGTTCTAAGGGAAAATAGAAAGCAATCCTCAGCTGGAGCTCCTCCAGGGTCAAGTTGAAGGAGCAAGACTTCCTCACAGGACGTTCTTGCCACTTATAAAGATGATTCCTTTAGTCACTTTCTGTGCCTTCCTTCAATTTTATATGGACCAGTTACAGCTAAAACTTTGCTTAAGACTGCCCAGAGGGCAGTCAGCCAATGCTGATTCATCTCTTACTATAGCACATGTGGGTCACAGATTCTGCCCCCCCCCCATACTTATTAAGGAGAAGTGGGGTGTATACACTTCTGGTGATTTAATCTAAAAATGAGCAGGGAAGAGTTAATCCCATTTTCACAGGCCTCCCTCTAGTATAATCTTACTATCTATTTCCTCCTTAAGCTCCTTTAATTTCTCCTTTAGAAATCTAGATGCTATACCATTTGGTGCATAAATGATTAGTAATTATATTACTTCATTGTTTATAGTATCTTTTAGCAAAATATAATTTCTTTCCTTATCTCTTTTAATCTGATCAATTTCTACTTTAGTTTTGTCTGGTATCATGATTGATATTCCTGCTTTTTTTACTTTAAATGATGCATAATAAATTCTGCTCCACTTTTTCTTTTAAGATGCTATCTTTTTCAGTATTTTTGTGACTCTTTTAGCAAGTTAATTCACTTTTCATAATTTTTCTAGTAACAATCACATCTATTTTCCCAGTTTTCCTCTATCACTCTTATTCTATTTTTAAAACAAGTTTTAATTCTTTCTTTAGTTTTTTCTCAGACTTCTTTTGAGGCTTGTATTTTTCTTTGAAGATTTGCTTGTTTTTGTTTTCATGTGTTTTTTCCCCTGAGTTTTTGTCTTTATTTTCTCTGCCACTGTAGTAGCTTCAATTTATTATTTTTTAATTGTTTGATTACATATCCAAACTATTTTTGACTTTTAGTTTTTATGTTAAAGTTGGAATCTTTTAACATGAATAAGGAGGGCACTCTTAGAAACTTCAGATTTTTTCTCTGTTTTCACAGTCTGGGAGTTTGCTTGCTTCTGCTGTTTCTGTGATCCAGGAAGAGGTGTAGTCACTACTCTCCTAGTCTGTGCTCTATTTCTTACCCAGAGAAGATCCATGCTCCCTTCTGAACACAATATTATTCTCTGCCCTAGAACTGACTTGGTTCTGGATATGTGTAATAGAGTTGCCAAACAGTGACTGGTCCTATGTCCATTGCTAGTACACTGGTCCTCTGTGATTTATTTTTTGCTGTCTCTGAGATTGTATCTCCTGTTGCTTCCTCATGCACTCAGGGCCAGAACTCACCCTAGTGTCATAGATCTCTCCTTCTGATGTTCAAAGTTGTCTTAGGCAGGAAAAATATATCACACTCACCTTTGTTGACTATACTATTCCAGAAGCATTATTTTTAAATTGGAGCGATATGTTAGGATAACTCAGCTATCATACTTCCTCTACTCCATATTCTTGCCTCTGCCCCTAACTGGTGGTAATTTTAAAATCAGAGGCTGGTGCAGTTAAATTTAGAAGATGGGAATTAGGGAGAGATTTGGGGGCAGAAAATTTGTAGGGGAGTACAGAATCATTATCAAGAAAAGGGATGAGAATTTATCATTGAGGAATGAGTTTATGTAAATTATAATCTGATGGGATTTTACCTCAAGGTGGAGAATTCCCAAGGCATTATGTAGCAGAATGAATTTGGTAAACTGGAAAGGGAAGAGGTGAAATACCCATCTTGAAACAGGCCCAGGTGAAGTTACTAGTGGAGTTAAACTCTGTAGAAGGTCACACAGAGGGGTCAGGAAAGACCATAATAGAACAGTTGGCTCAGGAAATTTAACATGGTAGGAAGCTTCCCTGGCAGGTGCTTCTATAATCAACTAATAAGTTTAAGCAATTTCTTTCTTTCTTTTCCTATTTGCCACATTCTTTTCACTAATGACAAGGCCAGACAAAATAATTCTGTTCTTTATTCAATGGTTGGATTTTGGATGTCTGAATATTGACTAAAGAGCTAAATCATTGAAAGCTGTTGGACATCTCATGTAGTGTACTACACCTTTGAATGTTTAAAGATAGATGTTTAATTAGCATGAAGAATACAGTAATTTAGTGTCTAGTATTTTAAAATAAATGCTATCAGTAAAGTTTTGAAGGATAAGATTTTTTTTTACCAGATCTGAGATTTCATTGGTATAGGAATTTCCAATAAGGAAACTCTTCCATAGTAAGGCAGATATATACTCTGCAATAGATGATTTTCAAGAGATTTCTGTTGCCCCGAGAGACCAAGAATTATTACTGGTTAGTACAATCAGTATGTTTCAAAGGATGATTTTAAATCCAATACTTGCTGATTTCAAGTCAGCTTCTTTATTATACTATTGACTCTCATCACTTTTATAATTAAACCATTTCAGCTGTTAAATTGAATGTTAGAATAATCTTCTCTGTGTACAATATAGAGCAAGTCCTCATGTAGAGGCTCCCTTTGACTTTAAATCATATGGATGTATGCTCACATACTTTAGTAAAAAGGTAGGAGCTTGGGAGGAGAAAGATTAAATCAGGCACTGAACTCATTTAGGAAAGTGTCTTAAAGGTTGGTAAATAACAGCTACCAAAATCTTAATTGCGTGGTAAATGTGGATTGAATGAACCTCATAGGAGGACAGTTCTTCATATAGAAATTGCTCCTATAAACTTCCAAGTTGTCCTTAAACAAATGCATATCTATGGATCTAGGGGTATCTAAGATCTCTTTGGCGTTCTAAGTCTTTCATAACCAAATCCTCTACTCACCTTTCTGGTCTTCTGATACCTCATATTTCCCCCCATATAAAAGTGTTCTATAAAATATGGTGCCCAGAACAAAACACTGTACTACACATTTTGTGTGACCTGGGCATAAATCAGCAAAACTCTTACTATCATTTGAGGCACTTTGCAATTCTCTAAATGCAACATTAAAGTATATAATAAGTTTGGGCTATCCTGCCTCAATGTTGATATAATTGATCTTATAAAAACTTGTAGTGATTTTTTAATATACACTTTTGCCTACTATCATCTGCCTGACATTTTCTTGCAACCTACACTCCAAATGTAACAAAGTGGAGTTTTTCAAAGGAATATTTCCCATAATCACAATCTACAAAATTTATTTCCCACCACACACAGGAAATAAAATTCTCCTCACCTTTAAAACTTCAGTCTCTGGAATGGTAAAGGGGAATATGCTTAGAGATCAACTGTTCCTACTGAGCTCAATCCCAGTGCCAATAATTACCCTGAGTTTGAGTTCCAGGCACCTTGCCTGGCTTTGCAAACTTCCCATGCTGCCCTGGCTGCCTGTGCCATCTCACCTGCATCGTAGCTGTCAGATTTACATGTCTCAAGTTCCTGATCAACTGGGGTTCCCCTTGGGTACATCAACTGAGGACAAAAACGACAGAACAGAAATAATCATCTCCACACCCATTCATCAGGAGCAAAATAAAGATGTAAGCAAGAAAATGCAAATCTCCTTCCCCTCACTAGTTTAATTTATTGGATCTCTGCTGGGCACAAGAGATAGTGATCACTGGGAAATAGTACATCCGAATATATAGCAGAAAAAATGAGTGGATCACTGTCTCCATTTTTAAAGCCACAACCAGCCAATTAAAGGGAGCTACATCATCTACATAGTAGGTAGGGAATGTAACTGGCTCCATTTTATTCCAGCAGCATGCTCAAGTCCCTCCAAGTCAGATTAGGTAGTATAACATTAGTAAGCATCTTTTGAATGCATTGTTTTCATATCTCTGTCATTATCCTGATTATTATTATTATTAATTATCATTATTTCCCTCAAACAATTAATGCAAGCCCCCTGTGATGTCTCTTAGGGGGAAACATCCAATTAAAAGATTTTTTGGTTGTATTTTTTTTTTCTTAATGAATAGCTAAAGACAAAAAGTGGTTAAGTGAGCTTAAATTGTCTTAGAAGCTTTTTTCCCCCATGGTTGTTACATGAAGAGCTTGAACTCTTAGAAAAAGGCACTGAATTTGTAGCAAAAGGACAAGAGTTCGAATGCAAGCTATTCCATTTACTGTTGATTTGACCTTGGCCATATTTCCTCACCTTTCTAAGTCTCAGTCTCTTTCTTTGTAAAATGAAGGGATTTGATTAAATTCACTTTATGTGTTCTTCCAATACTAAAACTAGGTTTATGTAGTTAAATAGGGGTTGGGTTACTTACTTCAGCTGATGCCATGCTCTCAAATACTTACTCTTTTTACTTTATAGGTAACTTACATAGTTGAGACTTTGATTTACATTACATATTTTTGTTATACCCAAGTGAATTTTGAAACACTTTGGGGTAGTGCCAAGGTCCTGTCAGATTCTGGCATTCTCTCTAATTCATGCCAAGAAGCAAAACATTGTGAAAAAAGGTTATTTTTTTGGTGAATTTTTGTGTGTGTGAGATGACAAAACATCCTATGGCCATATCAATTTTCCTACCACCAGGCTTTGAAAATATTAATTAGTCATTTTGGGGTCCATTAGTCCTATATTTGAGGGCCTAACTTTACAGGTTGAAGAGGTAATCTGTCTCTTTGCTTAGTCTTCAACATCTATCAGCACAAGTGTATAGTGGTAGAGTAAACATTAGACACACCAGTAACAGGAGAAAACAACACCAAATCACAGTTCACATCTATTCCAATGACATTGAGTAATGTGGTACAGCCAACCCAATTTCAGGTGACAAGTGAGTTCAGGTACTGTAAAACCTGCCAAGGCCTTATTAGGTACTTCCCCAGGCCTGTAGTTTTTCAAGTTCTATTCTAGTTATTCACAAGGAAACTAAAGTATCAATATTGATGTGAAGACAACAAGGCAAATCTTCAGCAGATGTACAATTTGTGACTGAATTATTCCCAGCTATTGAGAAAATAAACTCCATATCTTGTGTCACTTATTAGCAAAACTTTACTTCAAAACTCGAATGTGAGGGCTTATGAGCACCAGTTCATTAAGGTACAATGTCTGAGTTTTATTGATAGCCCTTTTTGGATTCCCTATTGCTCTTTTGGAAAAGTGGCCTTGACAGATGAATATTTCCTCAGCAGCAAAAGGGAAAAAAAGAAAGGGAGGAAGGAAAAGAAAAAAAATAATTGACAATATTTGATACTTTCTTAGCCAAACAGACCCACTTATCTTTCCTTAGGTACTTTATTCCATTCTTTCAATATTTGTTTTGTTGGATTCTTTGCTACTTAAAAATTAAAGCTGAGACATGCTTTCCATAGGTCTTTTCTGATGCTTTTTTATTGTAGGTTCCTTTATCTATTCCAAATAATTATAAGTAGATAGATTTTTATATAGTCATGTAAGGTGTTACCCTTTTTGATTTGAGTAGTTTTTAATGGAAAAGGCAAAAAATAAGAACATTGTCAGAAACACAGAGAAGGCAGTTCAGAGAGAAAAAAAAATAACTCAGTAAAAATGACCAGAATGTCCTTTTTCCTGTTATTTAATTTGTAGGTGACTTATATGAGATTTAAAAATCAATAGCTGAGAAAATCTAATACGTAGAACTGTTTTGTGACTAACTGGCAAAACAACTAATTTCACTATAAAAAAATCTTCCCCAGAGTGATTCACATAAAAGGGAATACAAACTAGTCACACTGAGAAATCTACCAGATCACCAAACTTGATTGGACTAAACTGATTGGCCCCTAATATGATGGTTAAAAGCCCATAATCAACAAAACTTGAATTTGTGGCTGGTGAATGCCTTAAATAGAAGTTCTGAGCAGCATCAGATAGTGTTTATATGAAGTCTAGCACCAATATGATGATATCCTTTCCTATTGAGAGCTAAATAGGAAAAGCAGATCAAAGCTCCTGTGTTAATTGGTAGTGAAATTGGGGCTGTGAGAATGCATCTCCAGCCTGAGAGTCAAAGGAAGATCTAGTCACTCAAAAACAAGAACAAAAACTATACTGATTGACTTCCAGTATGGATCACCTGGATCTGACACTCCCATTTGTCAACATGGTAATTTAAAAAAAAATTTTTATTTAATTAGTTAATTTAGTATATTTTTCCATGGTTACAAGATTTATGTTCTTTCCCTCCCCGCTCTCCAAACCCCTCCCATAGCTGACATGCAATTCCATTGGGTTTTACATGTATCATTAATCAAGACCTATTTCCAGATTATTGATATTTGCACTAGGATGATGGCTTAGAGTCAACATCCCCATTCATATCCCAATCAAGCCATGTGATCAAATGGTTGTTTTTCTTCTGTGTTTTTACTCCCACAGTTTTTTCTCTGCATGTAGATGATGTTCTTTCTCATAAGTCCCTCAGAATTGTCATTGCATTGCTTCTAGTAGAGAAGTTCATTACATTCTATTGTGCTACGGGGTATCTATCAGTTTCGGTGTACAATGTCTCCTGGTGCTGTTCTTTTTACTTTGCATCAATTCCTGGAGGTTGTTCCAGTTCACATGGAATTCCTCCAGTTCATTATTCCTTTGAGCACAATAGAATTCCATCACCAATATATACCACAATTTGTTCAGCCATTCCCCAATCGAAGGGCATCCCCTCGTTTTCTAATTTTTTGCCACCACAAAGAGCGCAGCTATGAATATTCTTTTTTTCCACTTATTTATTTGTTTGTTTGTTTATTTCTTTATTTATTTGGTCAATTTTGAAAATTATTCCCTGGTTACAAAAATCATTTTTTATTCCTCCCTCCCTCCCCTCTCCCCCTCCCCTTCCATAGCCGATGCACAATTCCACTGTGTGGAATTCCACAATTCCACATGTGTCTTTGATCAGAATCTATTTTCATATTGTTGGTATTTGCACTAGGTTGTTCATTCAGAGTTTACATCCCCCAGTCGTATCCCCCTCGACCCATGCAATCAAGAAGTTGTTTTTCTTTGGTGTTTTTACTTCCACAGTTATTCCTCTGAATGTGGATAGTGTTCTTTCTCATACATCCCTTCAGGTTGTTAAGGATCACTGCATTGCCACTACTGGAGAAGTCCATTACATTTGATTGTACCACAGTGTATCAGTCTCTGTGTGTAATGTTCTCCTGGTTCTGCTGCTTTCGCTCTGCATCACTTACTGGAGGTTGTTCCAGTTCCAATGGAATTCCTCAACTTTATTATTCCTTTGAGCACAATAGTATTCCATCACCAACATATACCACATTTTGTTCAGGCATTTCCCAATTGAAGGGCATCCCCTCATTTTGCAATTTTTTGCCACCACAAAGAGCACAGCTTTGAATATTCTTGTACATGTATTTTTCCTTATTATCTCTTTGGGGTACACACACAGCAGTGCTATGGCTGGATCAAAGGGCAGACAGTCTTTTATTGCCCTTTGGGCATAGTTTCAAATTGCCCTCCAGAATGGTTGGATCAATTCACAACTCCACCAGCAGTGCATCAATGTTTCGACTTTGCCACATCCCCTCTAGCATTCATTATTTTTATGCTGCTGTCATGCTAGCCAATCTGCTAGGTGTGAGGTGATACCTCAGAGTTGTTTTGATTTGCATCTCTCTGATTATAAGAGATGTAGAACACTTTTTCATGTGCTTATTAATGGTTTTGATTTCTTTGATTGAAAATTACCTATTCCTGTCCCTTGCCCATTTATCAATTGGAGAATGGCTTGATTTTTTTGTACATTTGGTTTAGTTCTTTGTAAATTTGGGTAATTAGACCTTTGTCAGAGGTTTTTATTATGAAGATTGTTTCCCAATTTGTTATTTCCCTTCTGAATTTGCTTATATTGGCTTTGTTTGTACAAAAACTTTTTAATTTGATGTAGACAAAATTATTTATTTTACATTTCGTGACTCTTTCTAAGTCTTGCTTGGTTTAAAAATTTTTCCCTTCCCAAATATTTGACATGTATATTATTCTGTGTTCACATAATTTACTTAGTTTCCTTCTTTATGTTCAAGTCATTCACCCATTCTAAGTTTATCTTGGTGTAGGATCTGAGGTGTTGATCCAAGCCTCATCTCTCCCACACTGTCTTACAATTTTCCCATAAGTTTTTATCAAATAGTGGATTTTTGTCCCCAAAGCTGGGATCTTTGGGCTTCTCATACACTGTCTTGCTGAGGTCACTTACCCAAATCTATTCCATTGATCCTCCTTTCTGTCTCTTAGACAGTACCAAATTGTTTTGATGACCACTGCTTTATAGTGTAGTTTGGGATCTGGTACTGCAAGACCACCTTTGTATTTTTTTCCCATTATTTCTCTGGATATCCTTGATCTTTTGTTCTTCCAAATGAACTTTGTTATGTTTTTTTATAATTCAGTAAAAAAGTTTTTTTGGAAGTTTGATGGGTATGGCACTAAATAAATAGATAAGTTTGGGCAGGATGATCATTTTTATTTTGTTAGCTTGTCCTACCTATGAGTAGTTAATGTTTTTCTAATTGCTCAGATCTAGTTTTGGTTTTGTGGAAAGTGTTTTGTAGTTGTGTTCATATAGTTCCTGTGTTTGTGTTGGCAGATAGATTCCTAAGTATTTTATATTGTCTAGGGTGATTTTGAATGGAATTTCTCTTTCTAATACATGCTGCTGAGATCTGTTGGAGATAAATAGAAATGCTGATGACTTTTGCGGATTTATTTTTTATCCTGTAACTTTTCTAAAGTTGTTGATTATTTCCACTAGCTTTTTTGTTGATTCTCTAGGATTCTTATAGTAGAGCATCATATCATCCAAAAAGAGGTATAGCTTGGTCTCTTCATTGCCAATTTTAATACCTTCAATTTCTTTTTCTTCTCTAATTGCTACTGTTAGTGTTTCTACTACCATGTTAAATAATACAGGTGATAATGGGCATCCTTGTTTCACTCCTGATCTTGTTTGGGATGCATATAGTTTATCCACTTTGCAGATGATGTTGGCTGATGGTTATAGATAGATACTGTATTATTTTTAGAAATAACCCTTCTATTGTTATACTTTCTAGTGTTTTCAATAGGAATGAGTATTGTATTTTTTCAAAGGCTTTTTCTGCATCTATTGAGATAATCATGTGATTTTTGTTGATTTGCTTGTTGATATTATATGGATAATTTTTCTGATATTGAATCATCCTTGCATTCCTGGTATAAATCCCACCTGATCAAAGTGAATAACCATCCTGATCACTTGCTGGAGTCTTTTTGCGAGTATCCTATTTAAGATTTTTGCATCTATGTTCATTAAGGGGATTGGTCTTTAGTTTTATTTCTCTGTTTTTTGACCTGCCTGGCTTTGGAATCAGTACTATCCTTGTGTCATAAGAGGAATTTGGTAGAACTCCCTCTTTGCTTATTATGTCAAATAGTTTGTATAGTATTGGGATTAGTTTTTCTTTGAATGTTTGATAGAATTCACTTGTGAATCCTTCAGGCCCTGGGGATTTTTTCTTTGGGAGTTCTTTGATGGCTTGTTCAATTTCTTTTTATGATATGGGGTTATTTATGAATTCTATTTCTTCTACTATTAGTCTAGGCAATTTATATTTTTGTAAATATTCATCCATATCATCTAGATTGGCATTTTTATTGACATATAATTGAGCAAAATATTTTTTAATGATTGCCTTAATTTCCTCTTCATTAGGGGTGAATACTCCCTTTCCATCTATGATTTTGTTAATTTCTTTTTCTTCTTTCCTTTTTTTAATTAGACTGACCAGTAATTTTTCTATTTTGTTGGTTTCTTTCAAAATACCACCTTCTAGTCTTATTTATTAGTTCAATAATTCTATTACTTTCAATTTTATCAATTACACCCTTAATTTTTAGGATCTCTAATTTGGTTTTCTTCTCAGGGTTATTTCTTTGCTTTCAAGTTTTTTGATTTGCATGTCTAATTCATTGACCTCTATCCTCCCTAATTTGTTAATATAGGAATTCAAGGATATACATTTTCTCCTGAATACTGCTTTGGCTGCATCCCATAGATTTTTAAAGGATATCTCATCATTGTCATTTTCTTCAATTAAATTATTAATTGTTTCTATGATTTGTTCTCTAACTAACCGATTTTGGAGAATCATATTGTTTAATCCAATTAATATTTGATTTGGCTCTCCATGTAACCTTACTGATCATTATTTTTTATTGCCTTATGATCTGAAAAGGTTGCATTTGTTATTTCTGCTTTTCTGCAGTTGTATATCATGATTTTATGACCTAGTATATGGTCAATCTTTGTGAATGTACCATGTGCTACTGAGAAGAAAGTATATTCCTTTTTGTCCCTATTTATTTTTCTCTATATATCTATTATCTCTAATTTTTCTAAGAGTTTATTCACCTCTTTTACCTCTTTCTTATTAATTTTTTTATTTTATTCATCTAAATTTGATAGTGGTAGGTTCAGGTCTCTCACTAGTATAGTTTTACTATATATTTCCCCTTCAATTCTACTAGTTTTTCCATTTGATATTTGGGTGCTATACCATTTGGTGCATACATGTTGATTAGTGACATTTGCTCATTGTCTATACTTCCTTTTATCAGGATGTATTTATTTTCCCTATCCCTTTTAATCAGGCCTGTTTTTATTTTGGCTTTGTCAGATATCATGATTGGAACTCCTGCCTTCTTTCTATCAGTTGAGGCCCCATAGGTCTTGCTCCAACCTTTAATTCTGATCTTGTGAGTATCTACCCACCTCATGTGGGTTTCTTGAAGACAACATATGGTAGGGTTTTGGAATCTAATTCACTCTCCTATTTTTCTATGTTTTATGGGTGAGTTCATCACATTCACGTTCAAAGTTATGATGGTCACTTGTGAATTCCCTAGCATTTTGATATCCTCTCCTAGTTCGTTCCTTTCTTCTTTTGCTACATCCTTTTAAACCAATGGTTTACTTTTAATCAATCCCCCTAATCCCATCCCTTGATATGCTTCCCTTTCTGTTCCCTCCCTTTTGTTCCTTTCTTGTTTTTTTTTTTAGGGTCTGTATGTTTCCTGGCCTTTCCTTCACTCCCTTTCTGTACACTCTCTTCCCAACTCCCCTTAGTTTTACCTTCTCCCTTACCCTGTAGGATAAGATAGAATTCCAGATCCCAATGGATCTAAATGCTCTTTTTTCTCAGAGTTGATTTCACTGTAAGATTTAAGTATTATCTATTAGCACTCTCTTCCTCTCTTTCTTATAAGAGTATTCTTCTCTCCCCTTTCCATGTCTATGTTTGTGTGAAAAAGATTATTCTATTTATTTTATTTCTTCAAGTATCTCTTGGTACCCTCTTTGATTCCCCCCCACCCGTTTTCTTTTTTTGAGTATCATATTATAGCCCTTAATGCTCCAATCTTTTCCTATGAGTGATTCTTCTAATTACTATTATAATGAAGACAGTTTTTGAGAGTCACAAATAACATTTTCCCATATATATATATATATATATATACACATATATATATGTAATTTGATAAAATTGTTGCCCTTAAAGAAGAGAGTTTGAATTAAATTTTTTTCTCTTTTTCCCTCTTTTACTTATTTACCTTTTCATGTTTCTCTTGATCTTTGTGTTTGGATATCAAACTTTCCACTTAGTTCTGGTCTTTTCTTTACAAATACTTGGAAACCTTCTTTTTTGTTGAATGCCAATATTTTCCCCTGGCCCTATATAGTCAGTTTTGATGGATAGGTGATTCTTGGTTGAAGACCCAGTTCTCTTGCCTTTCTGAATATCATGTTCCAGGCCTTGTAGTCCTTTAGTGTGTAAGCTGCCCAGTCTTGTGTGATCCTGATTGGTGCTCCTAGGTATCTGAATTGTCTTTTTTTGGCTTCTTTTGGAATTTTTTCCTTAGCTTGAAAACTCTGGAATTTGGCAATTACATTCCTGGGAATTGTCTTTTGGGGATTTAGTATAGAGGATGTTCAATGAACTCTTTCAATGTCAATTTTTCTCCCTTGTTCAAGAACATCAGAGCAGTTTTCTTGGGATGATTTCTTGTAGTATGATGTCAAGATTTCTGTTTATTTCTGGATATTCAGGTAAACCAATGATTTTCACATTGTCTCTCCTTCTTTGGTTTTCCTGTTTTGTCACCTTGTCAGTGAAATATTTTATGTTTTCTTCTATTTTGTCAATCTTTTGATTTTATTTTATTAATTCTTGCTGTTTTGCAATATCATTGTCTTCCAGTTGCTCAATTATGAACCTTAAGACCTGGTTTTTTGCTTCATCCTTTTGATTTTCAGCTATAATTTTTTGGTTTTGTGCTATAATTTTTTGATTTTCTTTTTGAACCTTTTCCCATTTGTTGTGCTTGAAGGCTTCCATCTTTTTGATAAGTTCCAATTTAAATTTTTCCAGAGCTTGTGGATAATTTCCATTTTTTAGAAGGTTTTGTTTTTCTTTGAATTTCCTTCTATATATCTTCTGTAGCCTCAGTTTTTCCTCTGCAAACGTTTTCAAGGGTAATTGCCTTTTTTTTCTTCTTTTTTTGGAAGGCATTTGGGGCTCCTGCGTGCAATTAATCATCACTGTGGAAGGTTTACATTCCCTATTTAGTCAGAAATCTGAGTGAGCTGCACAGATTCTCTGTGTATGGAGTTAAGGAGCAAGGATTTTGCCTGAGGCAAGCTTTTGAATCTCCTTAGCTGGCTCTACCTTCCCATGCTCTGTGTTCTCCTGCCCGCCAGGGTTTCGGGTGTAACTGCTCTCAGGGATTGGTCCTTGGTGGTGTGAGTCAGCTCCTGAGACCTAGAGGTGCCCCCTTGCTCACTCCAGAGGTGCCCCTCACTTACTTGCTGATTCTGGCATGAGCTGGCTCTGAGTACCCAAGGTCTGTGCTCCCCTGCCTGCCGGGGTTTCAGGTGTAACTGCTCTCAGGGGTAGGTCCTTGGTGGTCTTAGTCAGCTCTGGAGACCTAGAGATTCTCCTTGTTTGCTCCAGAGATGCCCCTTGCTCACTCACTAATTCTGGAGCACTCTGGCTTTGACTCTGGCTCTGTAGGTGGGGTGTGGGAGGGTAGATCAGCTCATGTTTGGGTGGGAGCTTTTTCTTTTTGTGGAAATGCCCAAATTCTATGTACCTTCAATGCTGTGCCCTACTGTAGAGTCCCTTTGTTCTTATAAAAATGTTTTTTGGGTCTTTTGAGGTAGTCTATTTTGGTGGGTCTGAGGAGAGGAAGTGTCCCAAGTCTAGACTGCTACCATGTTTACCCAGAAGTAGCTATGAATATTCTTGAATGGGTCTTTTTCCTTATTATGTCTTTGGGGTACAAACCCAGCAATTTAGTAAGTTTTAAAATTCATAGTATAATAGCCAATTTATGGAGCACCAATCTGGAGCCCTTGACATTTCTTCTTTCATAATTAGCCAAAAGGAAAAGTAATATGGTGAAGGCTGTTATCTTCTTATGGAATATTGGCACCTGTTTTTTCTTTCCTCCCATATCTCTCAATTAATATTTTTTGCCAATATGAAGTAATAGTACTAACATATCTACTAGACAAATGTGGAAAGGATTTCAAGTCAACACAGAAATCAGTCAGTTGCTTTTTTAGTAATATTCACTATTGTTTTATCACAATGAATCAATTCCAAATCCTCTAGCTAGACATTTAAGACCTATAACCTGGTCAACCATTCATGCACTCATCTATTGTTGTTGTTGGTTGTTTCTCAAACCGAGGATGACGATTGTCTTTGTGCATTTTTGTGCACAAAGACACCTGTGCATGAAGATTTAAGTGGAAAAGTCGATGCACAGAGATAGTCCCACTCTCTTGGCGTTGGAAGCCTGGGTCCATTGGCACGAAAAGTCATTACACCTGGAGACTTCCTCAGCTGCATTGGATGGCCGTGTTGTCTTTTGTGCTCCATCACGCCCTAAGCACTCCACAGTGCCTTGCTGCATCACCATCTCAGCAGTTGAAACTTCTTGTTGGTTTCTTCCACCACTGTTCTGCCGAAGCAGTCTTCACATACTGGGTGAACAAAGCCCTAGTTCACCAGGGGTCGACGTCGACCCGATGGCTACCCTCACAAGGTTTAGCCTGCCTGGGGTGTGGCCACTGCCACATGCTAGCAGCTACTAGGAGCCACAAGTGAGAGCTGGGTGTCAGGTGAGGGTCAGTGGCTGGAGAGCTGCCCTAGGAGGGCACAACAAGCCCTCCATACCAGAGATATTACCCCTCCCTGAGCACCCCATACACCTCATCTATTAATAGTTCCCATTTCAACAATAATTCTGATTATTCAAAATTCCAAATTACTTCAGTTGAATGAACTTATTATAATAAACAGTTGAGAAGGTTGGAAAAACAATATTTGCTGTAATATAGTTAAAATTCCCCAAATCTTAATATGATTTTGTATGATATTAAAGTATTACAATTTCCAAACAGCAATTTCTAAAAAAGAATACACTTGATTCTTCTCTTTATTTTCTGATCATGGATTTGAAGATGAAGAGAAACTAATATAAATGTTATACTCTTACATTTTACCTTAAAAGGAATTTAGACAGATGGAGAGGAGAACTGAGAGATATAGGATGGTGATAGAGATCCTTAAAATGGTTTCCCTGAAGGGGAAATTTATAGATCTACGAGGCTCCTCCAGGAAGTTCTGTGGCTACAGTGAAATCTAAGGTAGAGTAACCCAAGAGTTTCTAGAAAAATGAGGAATTTCATAGAACAAGACTCTTAGAAGAGGAAGATGAATTTTTCAACTCCAGTATCCCTGGTTGTTCCCTTGTAGTATATCAAAACTCCCCTGCAGTTTCTTGGAATTTCTAGCAGCATGATAGGAATTTGAAAGTATTTACTTAACTTAATCAAGGGATCTTGGGAGATTTCTATCAGAGAGTGAGTTTTGGGGAAAGGAAAAGTCTTACCTTTGTTGGTCTTTTTTTTAGTGACTGGATATGGCTAATAAAAGAGGTGTGCTAACTCTAGACCTTGGTAATCTCTAAAAGGAGACATATTCCTTTGGAGGAGGAAGTCTTAGCTGCCAAAAATAGTCCCTGCTGACATTTTTATTGCACTATTATTTGTAAAGTAGAACCTACAGATATATCTCTTTCTCACACACATGAAATGTGTGTGTATATACATATATCAGGCTGATGTTCCTGTATGGTATCAGAAATAAATGAGTAGGGAGAAAGTCTATCTATTTTTCCTATAAGGCTTTGAAACTGAGGCAATGATTGAAAAACTCAATGGGTGGGAAATTTAAAAGATGGGGTCTGGGACACATGATTGAACAAGAGATGGTGAGAGCTCTAGTGAAAGAAAAGGGAAGACAAGACAGTCTTGCTCTCAAGTCAGATTTAAGATCATACACTCTCTTGGCATAATTTGGGCCAGGGAATGAGAGAGGACTACATTATTACAATCCCCCTCTCAGGAAATTACTAAGAACACAAAATATATGTTGCTCTCCTTCTTCTCCTCTTCTTTTTCCACATCCTTCTCATCTTCCTCCTTTCTGTGTCTCACCTTGTGTCCATAATTCCTATCATCCTATTTCCTTTGTCACTTCCCTTGAATACCTCCTTTAAGTAAATATACCCTTTTTCTTTTTCTGCCATTGACTCAGTTCTGAAGTCTTGCAGCAGACTTACTTTCTTTGTAGGCACATGTATTGCAATTATAATCAACCACATAGACTGGTTCAACTACATAGGATTTTTGCAGAGATACAAGGGCTAACAATTCTTTTTGGTGTTTTTAATTCAATTTTATTGATTGCTTTGTTTTGATAGTACAAACATTTATAGATTACTCTTACTTCCTGAGAAATGTCCTGATTAGATGAAATTAATTATATCCCAATGTCAACTTTAAGTTCATGAATCATTCCATAAAACTATAGCAACCACCCTCAACCCCAAATTAAAAAAAAAAAGATGAACAGAAATGTATCTACCTCCTCATTCCTACCCTCATTATCCACACAAATTGAAAAAAGAAAAAAAGAAATAAAGCAAATTATTGTAAAAAAAATGCCAAGAGGAGCAAAATATTCTCCCTGTAGTTACACACAAAAATTTGTGTCTCATTCCAAATCCTAAATCGATCATCTTTTTATAATAATAGCTTATTTCATACTTGTTTCTCTGGAAGGACTGATTATTGCTTATAGACTTGCAAAGATTTTTGTTTTTACAGTGGTGGTGTATAGTTTTCTCCTTGTTCCAACAATGTCTATTGATTTACAGAAGTCCTCAAAATTATTCATTATTTTAATGTTAATACTATAGTATTAATTGTTCTGTTTCTATTTACTCTACTTTGGATCAATTCATATGACTTTCTATGTCTTTTTGAAGTTATTAATTTCCTTTTTTTCTTATAACAAAATAATGTTTCTTTACATCCACAAATTACAAATTATTCAGGCATTCCTCAATTGTTATACATTCATTAACTTTCCAGTAAATATAGGATTTATTTTTTCTTTAGTCTTTTTGGGGTTTAGGCGTAACAGTGGTATACATAACTGAAAGGGAATGCACTGTTTAGTAACTTTTGATTTGTAATTTTAAGTTACATTCCAGAATGGTTGTGCATTTCCACAGTCCCACAAAGAGTGCATGGGTGGGCCCATTTTCTCATAACCTCACCAATATTTATAATTTCCCCTTTTTTTGTCATCTTTGCCACTTTCAAAGTTATGAAATAGAATCTCTGAATAGCATTAATTTTCATTTATCTAATTAGGAGTGGATTAAAGGTTGTTTTTTTTTTAAACATTGATATAAATAGCCTGAATTTCTTCAATTGAGAACTGTCCATTCATAGCCTTAGACCATTTGTCAATTGGCAAATGGCTTATTTTCTTATGAAATTGAATAAATTCCTTATGTATTCTCTGAAATGATATCAGAGAAATTGCCTGTAAAGGTATTTCCTAATTAATTTTTTCTTTTAAACTTAGCTTTATTAGATTGGTTTCTGCAGAAACTTAAAAGAGATTTCATATAATCAAAATTATCCCTTTTACCTTTCATGTTTATTTCATGTTTGCTCGTAAATGTATTTAAAGATCTGAAAGATAATTCTTTAGTCAATTATAATTTGTTTTATAATATAAGATTTTTATCTTACTCATTCCTTTTTGGATTTTATATAAAGTAAGTTGAAAGTTTAAATACATTGTTCTAAGCCTAACTTCTTCTATATTGCTATCCAATTTTCCTATATTTTTTGAGTCCTTATCCTGGTAGCTAGAATCCTTGTGTTTATTAAATACTAAAGTACTGTAAGGGTTAAAATAGGAGTTTTGACAAAATAAGAGAGTAGCTTTTAATAACTTAAGTTTTAATGAGAATATAGTAGAGTTGTAAATTACTATTATCTCTTTAAGCCAGAAAAAAGAAAGCTTCTAGCAGCTTTTAACAATGAACAATTTAGTTTAATTAAAATAGAGATAGTTAAAGAATATAGTATAATGAATATAGTAAAGGAGGAAAATACAGGAAAAGAGATAGAGAAAGACATTTCATTATGTTTATACTAGTTATCCTATAACTATCTATAACTGCCTATAATTACTATCTTAAACTGCCTATATTTACCTATAACTGCCATTAGAGAAAGTCCAGCTGATCACCTCAGCAAGAAGAATGAATATATATATATATATCTCCCAACCAACAACCAACCACAAACTAATCACAAACCCACACCATCAGGAACCAACTACCTCCCAACCCAAAAAAGATCAAAAAGCCCTGTCACTCCTCACTCTGACCTTTTATAACTCCTCCTTACTTTACTTCCTGTCTCTCTGGTTTCTACTTCCTTTCACTGTGGGCTGGTATATTTTTATACATCTCTATGGTAAAACGACCTCCAGGTCCCCAGTTAAATTAGATGAAAGTGATTAAGAATTATTTTTTATTTATATTAATTAATTAATTAATTTATTTATTTGTTTCTGGATGTTATATAGTTGGTCTATTTGATCAATCTCTTTTTCTTAGGAAACACCAAATAACTTTAATAATAACAGATTTGTAGTATCATTTGAAATATGGCACTGCATTCTTTAAAATATTTCTCATTATATTCTAGACATAATTTTTCCTCCATATGAATTTTGTTACTAATTTTTTCTAGTATTTTATTACTATTTCTTATAGAAATAAGGTGATCCTTTGATAGACTGGTATGCTACTGAATAAGTAAAGTAATTCAGGCACTATTATCATCTTACAATAGATTTCCCCAGTCTATTAAGTTCTCTCTTCATTTTGGTGAAGATTTACATGTAGTTTTACTTAAATATCTCTTGAGTTCATCTTAGAATATAGTCTTTGAAGTATTTTATACATGCTGCAGTAATTTTATTTATTTATTATTTTTATTTTAAAAAACACCTTCAGACTGTCTTAGAATCAATGTTAAGTATCAGTTCCAAGGCAGAAGAGTGGCAAAGGCTAGGTAATTTGAGTGAGTGGCTTGCCCAGGATCACATAGATAGGAAATGACTGAGGTAAAATCTGAACCCAGCTCTTCCTAACTCCAGGCCTAATTCTCTATCTACTGACTCAACTCCCTTCCCCCTGAAGTATTTTTAAATCAGATTTATCTTTCCATGGATTATTACTGTTATTTATTGGAATTATACAAAATGTTATTTATTTTTGAGAATTTGTTTTATCTTTTAAGTTTGGTGAAGTTATTAATGTTTCAATGAATACTTTAGTCGACTCTTCAAGTACACAATCATATAACCTTTAAAACATGCAATTTTATCTATCCTTTGCCTATGGTTATTCTTGATTTCTTTTATTCTTTCTTTGTTTAATGAATTTTTAGTACTATGTCAAAAAGAAATCATAATAGATAATAATAGCCATTGTTTTTGTTTCAACCAATAATTTACTGGAAGGAATTTTAGTATATGTATCATTGCATATAATAATAGCTTTTAAGATATATAATATAAATTGTTTTATGAAAAAAACGATAAATATATAAACCTTTGGATAATGTGATTTTTAAAAAGAAAGAACACAAATCATTAGCCTCAAAAATTAAGAGGATAACAAACTAAATATATAAAAGGGAGAAAGGTAGAGATTGATTGATTTCCCAGGAGAAACACTTTGACTAAATCCTCAACAAAATTTGGAATATTATCTAACTTGAATTTAAATGTGTAATTATCTATTATCATTGATTCAACAGTTCTTTATACTTACATTATTTACTCACCAGTTTATTTTTAATATTTTTTTTCATGGGCCATTTTATTTAGTATATTGTATTGCATTAGGATCATTAAAGGATTTGTACAATTTTTTTGTAGTTTTCTGCAATTTTTAGGTCCTAAGATATTCTGAACTTTTTGTAAAATCTCTGTGTAGGACTAATAAACATATATAGACTTTTCTATCTAAATCCAATAATTACCACAAGTCTATCATCTAATTTTTCTAAAATTCCATTTATGATATTAACTTCTTCCTGTTTTTTGTTTAGGTTTATCTAGGGTTGATGGTGTAAATTAAATCATCCCATTTTATAGTTTAATTGCCTATTTCTCCTTGTAATTAATTTTAGTTTTTCTTCACATATTTATAATTATGCCATTCAATGTGTAGATGTTAAAGATTGAAATAATGAAATAATGAAATAAGTTCATTATTAGTACTACCTTTCAGTATAATATGGTTTCCCTCTTTATTCTTTTAAGTTAAATTTATTTTTGCTTATGTCGTATCTGAATTCATAATTTCTTCCTTTCCTTTTTTGTGGTCATCTGTTCTAAAAAATATATTTATTTCCAATCTCTAATTTTAAATCTTCATGAGTCTTTATGTTTTATGTTTTTCTTATAAACAATGTATTGCTAAAATTTTATTTTGAATCCATTCTACTAGATTTGTCTATCTTATGGATAAGTCTCATTTTTCTCCATTTTTTATTGGCATTCTTTAATCTTTGTATTCTTCTCACTATTTATTCAAATTATTATTGCTATTTTTCAAATTTCAAATTATATAATTATATTATTCAGATTTTTTTTCTCTTTTTCATTTTATTCTTTCCTCTCCAAATTTAATGTTTGTTTTATGACTAATCCTTCTTTGCCATATGACTAGTCTTTTCTGCCCAACTTCCTCTGTATTTCCATTACCTTCTTCCACAATCTGTATCTTTGTTGAATTGAATATATTTTCCAATAAACCTTTTGCCTATGTGTGTATGTGTGATGCCTGTCTGACCAGATTACACGAAAATGACTATTAATTATCTCCTCTAGGTCTTTAATTTATATATTGACTTTTAAAAAAATGCTTATATAAATTCTATGAAATAATGACTAAATTTAACAAACTTCAATTAATCAAGCTTTTCTCCTACATTTGCTGTGTGCAAGCTCTGTGATAACACAGGCCAAAAAAACAAACAAACAAAAAAACAAAATGCAGAAAATAAAGGAAATTCTCCCCCCAACAATTTGACATTCTCCTTGGTAAATTGCAGAGAGAGGGAGGATGTACAGAGAAAAAAGTTTAATCCAAAGTAGTGAAAATGCCAAAGGAGAGATCAGAGAACTTGAAGGTTGGTTGTGTAGGAGAAAACACTACCAACTAGTTTCAGAGATTTTTAACTTGAGTTCCATAAATTGTTTACACTCAAATATACATGTAAATACATGCGTATGTACATACTAAATACACAAATATGGGTAGATTGATAAACTGATGGAGAACTATTTGGTCTTAGTGACACAAATAAGAATTTAAAATACATTTAGAAAGAAAGTCAGACCAAAGAAATTATTTGCATCTCACAACCCAAGCAGCAGAGATTCAGAAGTAATATACAGCAGGTAAAGTGTATAACTAAAACAGCTTGAAAACAGAGACTCCAGAAAGATTTTTTTTTTAAATATACATACAGCAGCAGAGATGAAGGCAGAAATTTGATAGAGGTAACAGTGGAGAGGCACAGAGTGGGTGTTATGGACAAAACAATGCAACACCCTGTCTACAGGTAAATAATTCCATCCTAGGACCATATAAGAACATGAGAAGATGTATAAAGTGTATATATGGTGGGTGAGTAGATGGAAAAAGAAGTGAGAGAAATTTTCACCAGTCAAGTCAAAAATCAATAATGAAAGGAAGTTGCCTTCTGTGATCTCATAAAAAGAACAAACTACAAAAGAGTGGGTAAGGAGGAGAGGGAAAAGATTGAGAAGGAAGAGGAAGGGAACAAAAACCTTACAACTAAATTCAGTAAAAAATCAGAAATATTAAATGAATCATTTTCAGATGATAATGCAATAAAAATGTAACTCAATGAAGGGACATAGAAATATAAACTTAAATTTTATTGGAAATTAAAAATCAATTCCTAAAGGATGAATGGGTCAAAGAATAAATTGTAGTCAATAATTTCATTAAAGAGAATGATAATACTGAGACAGCATACTAAAATTTATGGGATTCAGCATATAATTGGCAAAATAACTCCTAGAAATTGCATTAATTTCAAATTCAACATTTTCATTTTTGAGAATGGTTATTTGATTTTCTTCTTTATCTCCTTTATTGCTTCTTTTACAAAACCACTTCCTACTTTTATTTATTAATTCAGTGTTTTTCTTTCCATTTAAATAAACTTTCCTTTGATTTTTTAGGATTTCCAATTTACTTTTTCACTGTGGATTTTTAATTTGTTCTTTTTCTAGTCTTTTTATTTGCATTACCAAGTCATTAATATGTTTTTTCCCTTTTATTTATTTATTCTTTTAAATTTAAATTTATTTATTATTTATTGCTCTTCAGATAGCTATTTCTTCCTTTCCTATTGGTTATGGAATAGTCTTATGTTATGCTATTATGTTATGTTATTCTAATGTCCCCTGCTTTTTATTTGAAGGTGTTTCTCCATGTGGCTTACATGATTTGTTGGTTTTGAATTGAATTGTTAAATTTAACTACAGTGTGCTATGTGTCTTATAGTTTGCAACCTTTATATTTTTCTGCAAGCAATCTGTGGATTTTATTCCATTGGAATTTCTTTTTCTATGTTTAGAAATTCTGGGCAATTTTCTTCTGTGTGTTTTTTCTTCCCCTTCATTTTGGCGTTAAGGAAATTTTTATACCTTTTTAAATACCAAATTGGTAATCAAAAAAAGTAAAGATGAGATTAATAAAATTGAATGTAAGAAAACCATTGAATTAATAAACAAAATAGAATTTGATTTCATTAATAGGTAAAAAAATAGATAAAACATTTCTTAGTGTGATTTTTTTAAAGAGAGAAAACGGACTCATTAGCATCAAAAATACACCACTAAAAAAAAAAAATCAAAGCAATTATTAGGAGTTATTTTGCTCAGTTCTATTCCAAGAAGCTTAACAAATTAAGTTAAATAGAAGAATACTTACTGCTTAGACAAAGAGTAGGAAATAGAATATCTAAATAACATCATTTTAGAAAAATAATTTAATGATTTATAAATGAATTCTCAAAAAAAAATATAAAGACCAGAAGGATTTATCAGAAGGATTAAAGAGAATTCTACAAACATTTAAGGATCACCTAATTCTATCAACTTCTTTTATGAAACAAATATAGTTCTTATACCTAAATGAGGAAGATCAAAAATAGAGAAAGAAAATTATAAACCAATTTCATTAATGAATCTCAATGAAAACAATCTAAATATTGGCTAGCAGACTACAATGATACATTTCAAATATTACACATTGTGATGAATGGGATGTAAACAAGGCATGAAGGAATGGTTTATGCTAAAGAAAATTATTAATTAATAATATTAATAACAAAAGTAGAATCATGTGATTATCTCAATAGATACAAAGAAAAAGCCTTTGATAAAATGTCTCATTACTATTGAAAAACCTTTGAAAGCATAGGTATAAATGGATTTTCCCTTAACTTTATTTTTCATTGATTTCCTTTATATTCTTGACCATTTTTTTCTTCCAGATAAATTTTGTTAATTTTTTTTTCTTGCTCTATAAAATATTTTTGGTAATTTTATTGATATGGCACTGAAGTATATTAATCTATATAGAATTGTAATTTTTATTCTATATTTTTATTATATTGGTTCAACTTAAGCTAGAGAAATTGATATTTATCCAATGCTTTAGGTCTCACTTAGGTGTGAAAAGTGTTTTTTTTATTATGTACATATAATTTCTATGTTTGTCTTGGGAGGTAGTATTACTTAATATTTTATATTGTCTTTATATTGTCTTCAGCTATTTTAAAACGAATTTCTTTTTCTACCTCATCTTACTGTATTTTCTTGGTAATAAATATTTGGAAATGCTGATGATTTATGTGGGTTTATTTTATATCCTGTAACTTGCCTAAATTTCATAGTTATTTTAACTAGATTTTTAGTTGATATTGTAGGATTCTTTCTGTTTCCTCACTGTCTATTCTAATTCTTTAATTATTTTTATTGCTTTAGTTAAGATTTCTAGTATGATAATGAATACTATTGATGATAATGGACACCCTTGCTTCACCTCTGAACTTATAGAAAGGATGCTAGCTTATTCTCATTCTAGATAATGTTTGATGACTGTTTTAGTTAGATTCTACTTATCATTTCACTTATTATTTTAATTGAAATAAATTGCATTTTTTCAAAGCTTTTTCTGTATTTATTGAGGTAAGCAGATGATTTATTTTGCTACTTTTATTATTCACATAGTCAATTATGCTGATCATTTTCCTAATATTGAACCAGCCGTTTAGTCCTGGTATAAATCCCATTTGGTTATAGTTTATAAACTTTTTGACATTTTTTTATTTCCTTGATACTATTTTATTTAAAATTTTACATCAATGTTCATTATAGAAATCATACTTTTTAATTTTTCTATGTTTGTTCTTTCTGGGATAGTTATTAGCACCATATTTGTGTAGTAAAAGGAATGTAGTAGGAATCCTTCTTTGCTTATTTTCTCCAAATAGTTCATGAAGTATGTGATAAACTGATAAATCTTTAAATGTTTGGTAGAATTAACTTTTAAATCCATCTGATCATGTTAATTTTTTCTTAAGGAGCTTATTGATGGCTTATTCAATTTCTTTATCTAAGATAGGGTTTCTTAAATATTCAACTTCCTCTTCTGTTAATATGGATGATTCATGTGTTCCCATTGTGCTGCTGGGCAGAGGGTTGGGGAGGTGCATTGGAAAAGGGGAAGGGAGAAGCTTTGCCTGAGTCCTTCTGCCTTTCTAGTAATGGACTTGCAGGCAGTGGGGCAGCTGCATGCTCACAGAGAGCACCATCACTGCTCTATGTGCTCCATGGTACTCACTTTTGCACTCTTCCTGGCCACTGGGATAAATTGTTCTCATCTTGTCCTTTCACTAGGAGAAGAATCTTCACATGCCTGGGGTAGACACCTCACCGACTCACGATTGGGTTTGAGGTCTGGTGGTCACCCTAATTAACCCAGCCTTAACAGACAGTTTTACTGGGATATGGCTCCTTCATATTCTATGGCTTCTTGGAGCCACAGGTGAGAGCTGGGTGGCAGGTGGACACCAGAGAAGAAAAACAGTTCCCTCACCAGAGGTACTTATCATCGCTGAATAGTCTATCTTTACAAAAGAAAAAAGCAGATCAGAACAAAACAAGAATAATAAAGTAAAAAAAAAAGTGTGCTTCAGTCTGCATTTAGACTCCATCAGTTCTTTCTGTGGAGGTGTATAGTTTTTTACATAAGTCCTGGATTGGCTTGGATCATTGTATTGCTAAAAATACCCAAGTCATTCATTCACAGATGATCATCCTATCATATAGCTGTTACTGTGTAACTATTCTCCTGGTTGTACTCTTTTTACTTTGCATCATTTCATGTAAGTTTTCCTAGGTTTTTCTGAAAGCATTCTACTTGTCATTTCTTACCACACAATATTATACCACTAACAATCATATATATATATATATATATATATATATATATATATATATATATATATATATATATATATATATATATATATATATATATATATATAACTTTTTTCAGTCATTTCCCAGTTTATAGGTACCCCCTCAATTTCCAGTTCTCTGACACTACAAAAATAACTGATCTAAATTTTTTTTGTTAACATAGGTCCTTTTCCTTTTATCTCTTTGGGGTACAGGCCTAATTGTGATATTTCTGGGTTAAAGCATATACATGGTTTTAAAGACCTTTGGGCAATTTGTCCCAAATTGCTCTTCAGAATGCTTGGATCAGTTCTTATTTCTATCAACAGTGAATTACTACCTCATTTTTCTATATCTTCTCCAAAATCTATCATTTTACTTTTCTATCTTATTAGCCATTCCAATAGGTGTAAAGTGGTACATAATAAGTTTTCATTTCCAGTTCTCTAATCAATACTGTTTTAAAACATTTCCTTATGGATAGAGATAGCTTTGATTTCTCTCAAAATTGCTTTATATTCTTTGGCCATTTGTGCATTGAAAAATGACAAATTCTTATAAATTTGACTCACCTCTATTTGAGAAATGAAACTTTTATTAAAGAAACTTGTAAAAACATTTCCCTCAGTTTCCTGCTTTGCTTTTATTCTTGGTTACAGTTACTACCATTATTTGTCTAAATTTATCTCTTTATGTTTAGAATCTTTGGTACTTTCAATCCTTCCCATTTTCCTTATCACTCACTTCCTAACATACTCCCCTCTGATTATAGTTTTCTGGGGGATTGGATCTCAAAGTGACCTCAGCCTCCTCCCATAATGGGTAATTCATTTCTCACTAGTCTACATCTCTGAACTAAGTGACTTCTGGATAGTCAGAATTAGCTGCAGCTTGATGTTATGCCTTTTCTATTGGTGGAAAAGTTTTGATGGCATGCAGCATAGTACCTCACACATAAAATCCTGTTTTAATGACCTATCCTACTCTTTCTGTTCCTCAATACTCTGGCCCAGCACCAGAAGTTCAGAGTTTCTTTCCTTGGCACTAGTACTTCTGGCTTTCAGCCCCTGGCAGCCTTTTGATCCTGTAGGACTGTGGCCAAGCTGACTGTTAAGGCTGAAGCAAACTTCCACAAGCCTGCAGCTGGTGTCTTGATAGTACTGGAAAGAGAGAGGACATGGTGGGGCCTGGGGTTAAGTTTTGATGTAAACTTCAATTGTGTCCTTAGAGTTGCTATTATAGCCTCATTGCTAATAATGTGAGAGGTGGGGAGAGGGAAAGGAGCTCAGGATGGATGATTAGTTTGGGCTTGGGAAGATTATTTTTTTTATCTTCTTTTGAATATTAAATGTTTTTAGCCATGGGGACAGCTTCCATTTCTTTATCTTTGGCACATAATTTCTGTTTGAAAGAGGATTGATAGATCATTCGGACCAGCTAATGTAAACTAGTCTACCTTTTCATTGTAACCCAGAAACCCCTGAGAGTATAAAGTTAAAGGTGACCCTTTGGATTGTTTGGTTTTGAACCTGGGAGCATGATGGTGCTCTCAGTCTTAATGGGGAATTACAGAAAAGGTTGGGAGAGGAGTTAGGTGAAAGATAGTTTCTTTGTGACTGAGAATGCTGTATTTGGGAAACTCAAGTCGTTTAGTTTGGTTAGAATTTATGGTATATGAAAGTAAATGATGTTAAAAAAAGGGTAATAGAATGAGTTTGTATTGATTACCTTAAGAGACAGACTAAGAAGTGTTTGTTTTATCCTAAATACAACTGGAAACAATGAAAAAATTATTGAGAAAAAGAAGAACAGGAAAACTAGAAATCAGGAAAGTCTTGAGGGATACCTATGCTCAGATTTAAGTTGAAATGAATGATGATAATAAAAAGAGCATTGATATATAATATATATATAATAGTCATCATCCTATTAGAAGCATTAAGAGATGCCACATATGCAAAGGGAAGAGAACATACAAAATAGGATGACAGGGTCAAAAGTTCCTGAACTATGAAAAAGGTTATTGAAAGGACAATTTTAGTTACAATTAAGTGTCCCCTTTAGCTTTAAGAGAGTGATGTAAATAGAATAATGAGAGAAAAATTCAAATTATAAAGAGTAGAGAAATGAAAGGGAAGTGAGATGCATCTGTTTCTTAAAAGAAACAGCAAAAAAAGACAAGTATTGTCTGATTGCTTTGTAGATTCTTGGGATAGAGATCATTTTGTTTGTAGTTTTTTTTTTAATTGTTGTATACAATGTTTAGCACATGAGTAGACTCTTAAATGTTTACTAAATGAATGATTGAGGGAACAGCATGGTTAAGTGAAGTCTTTTTAAAAAGGAGGGAGTTTAGGGCTTGTTTTTAAGCAATATAGGAAGAAGTCTTTTGGAAAAAAAGATACTCAAGAAGAAGGAAAGAGAATAACATATATTATGTAACATGTAATATAATATATAATAAATTACATAATAATAATGATGAAGAAGGGAATAATAGGACAAGCACCAACACTAAATTCTGCAAGATGTCATTAAAATCTTAGAACCAAGAAGATGTTCCTTGTTTTATCCTATAAAGCCAAAAATTAAATAAATAAATAAAAAAGAGAGGCTAGCAGATGAACCAGACAGTTCTGTGTGAAGTAGGTGATCCCAGAAACTTTTCAATGGTTGTCCTTGATTTTAAAAGGAAAATTTTTTCAAGTAACAAATTGGGTTTTTTTCTTACATTCTCTACACCCCCATTGAAAAATAACAGAAAAGAAAACCCTTGTAATAAAGATGCACAATTGGGCAAAACAAATTCCCACATAGAATGGTTTTCTTTTCAGAAAAAAACTTAAGTGAACTTTTCTACTAAAAGAGAATTGAGATTGGTTTTGGTAACTTGAAGGAAGATGAAAATAATACTAACTGGTTTTTACATAATGCTTAATTTGAAATAATACTTTATATAATATCATCTCATTTGTATCCCATATTACCTCTCAAATAGGTGCCTCAGCAATACTTAAACTTATTTTTTAGGTGAAGAAATTTAAGTTCATAAAATTATATGACTTGCCTGTGGTAACAGAGTAACTTTAAGTGACAGGATTTGAATCAAGCCTCATAACTCTACAACTAGTGTTTTAATTAGTTAAGAATATTTTTCCATTATTACATGATTCACGATTTTCCCCATCCCTCTTCCCTTCCCCCTCCAGGAGCTGACAAGGAGCTCCACTGGGTTATACCTATTTCCATGTTATTCATATTTGCAAAAGAGTGTTCTTTTAACATCAAAATCCTTTGAACCACATGACTCATCATATATTTTTCTTCAACATTTCTACTTCCACAATTCTTCCTCTGGATGTGGATAGTGTTCTTTCTCATAAGTCCCTCAGAATTGTCCTGGATCATGGCATTACTGCTAGTAGAGAAGTCCATTATGCTTGATTGTGCCACAGTATATCAGTCTCCTGTTTCTGCTCCTTTCACTCTGCATCAATTCCTAGAGGTCTTTGTTGTGGACATTATCTACTGTGTGTTGATTACTTAACCCAATCCACTGAACCACAACTCTATTTATTAGTCAGTATTAGATTATTTTAATGATTACCACCTGAAAACATAGTAAGAAATCTAGTATGGCTAGATCTCTTTCCCTCATATTTTTTTAATTGATTCCCTTGATATCCTTGACCTCTTGTTTTTTTTTTTTAAGATGAATTTTATTTTTTTACTCTGAAATAATTTTTTGGTAATTTGATAGGTATGACACTGAATCGGTAAATTGATTTAGATAGGATTGTCATTTTTATTACATCCACGTGACCTAACCATGAGCAATTAATGTTTATCTTCTTAGGTCTAGTTTTATTTGGCGAAGAGTTTTATGATTGTCTTCATATAGTTACAGGATTCATTTTTTATCAGTGTATCCTAGGTATTTTATATTGCCTAGAGTTATTTTAGAAATGTACTTTGGTGGATATATATGTACGTATACATATATATATATATATTTTTTTGTCATTTTATTTTGTAACCTGTGACTTTGCTTAATTTGTTATTTATTTCTATAAGTTTTTGGTCGATTCTCTAGGATTCTCTGGTTATACCAACTGCAAAGACTTCCTCATTTCCTGTTTTATTTCCTTCAATTTCTTTTTTCTTCTCTTAATGCTATCCCTAGAATTTCTAGTATATTATAGGCATCCTTGATTCACTTATCTTATTAGGAAGGGTTTTAGTTTATCCTCATTAAAGATGATCCTTGCTAATAGTCTTGGATGCCATTTTCCATTCATTCCAATGTTTTAAAATGTTTTTATAAGGAATGAATATTGTATTTTGTCAGAAATTTTCTACATCTGTTGAAGTAATATGGTTGTTTTTGGTTTTGTTATCAACATGGTCATTTATACTTATGATTTTTCCAAAATTAAACTATTCCTGCATTTCTGGTATAAAGCATGCCTGATCATAGTGTATGACCCTTGGGATATTATGCTATAATCTCTTTGCTAATTTTTTACTTAAAATTCTTTGCATCAGTCTTCATTAGGAAGATTGGTCTATAGTTTTCTTTCTTATTTTTTCCCTTTCTGTTTTAAGTGTCAGTACGTTGTGTCATAAAAAAAAAAGGTTTAGAAGGCTTTCTTCTCCTATTTTAGTTTGTGTAGTATTAAAATTAGTTGTTCATAGAATATTTGGTAGAATTCATTTGTGAATCCATCTGTCCTTGGGGATTTTTTTCTTAAGGAGTTATTTGTTCATTTTTTTTTTCTATGACGAGATTGCTCAAGTATTGTATTTCCTTCTTTATTTTTCTCTGGAGTTTATATTTTTGTAAGTATTCGTCTCTTTCATTTTGATTTTCATTTTGATTGTCAGATTTATTGGCATACAGTTAAGTAAAATAACTCACAATTGCTTTAATTTCCTCATTGGTTTAGAATTTGCCTTTTTAATTTTTGATACTGGTAATTTGGATTTCATCTTTATTTTTTTAATCAATGGTATATCTGTTTTATTTCTTTTCTTTCCGTTTTTTATTTTAGCACAACTGTTTCCTTTTTATTGCTTCAAGTTTGGTAAGAGGGGATGTGGGACTCAGAGAGGGTGTAAGGAAGGAGAAATGAGAAAACAAAGTAGGCTGAACTGAGAGCTGCTGCAGCCACTTCTAGGCTCCTGACAGGCTGGGAGATGTTCAATCACCTCTGGGAAGGCCTCTCCTCTTTCCCATTGTACTCTTCAGGGGATTTGAGAAGCTGCAGGTCAAACTGAGCCCTGAGAGGTTGTGGTGAAAAAGGACAGATGACAGTGCAATCCCTGCCTGAAGAGAAACCTATTTTTTTTTCCCTCTAATAAAGCTCTCACCACACGTATATCCACATACATACCAGGGCATCAGAGATATCAGAGCCAGAGGGCCAATCAGTAAAGCAGCGTCTGGGGCAAAGAGACTTCCATTTCTTCTCTTGTCCCTTATCAGGGATCATTCTTGCTACCAGTTTGCTTTTTCTTGGCTCCCTTCTCCGGGGTCTTCAGTAGGGCCGGTTTCTTGGGCAAGCTTGTGCTGGCTTTCATCATAACCTCATGTTCAATCTTTTTTTTCGGATGTCAACGGAAGGCCCTTTTTTAGTTTCCGATGACCTGGACCTTTTTGGGGGCTAGGACTCACCTGCCTTTCTTGGGATCCTGGTAGGTCGAAGCAGTGGTTGTCATGGTGGTCTTCTTGGGGGGCTTCCGGGACTGCTGCTTTCCTTGGGCCATGTCTGCGCCCCCCACCCCCCACTGTAGAAAGGGAACCCGGAAAGGAGAGGAACTGGCAGGATATAAGGTACAGGGGTTTGGAATAATGTTTTATTTTCTTTTTGAATAAAGCCAGCTACTTATCTTATTTATGCATTCAATGGTTTTCTTATTTTCAGTTTAATTAATGGCTCCCTTGATTTTCAAGATTTCAAATTTGGTGCTTAACAAGGGATTTTAAATTTTTTTAATAGTTTTTAGTTGTATATCCAATTCATAAACATGTTCTTTCTCTACTTTATTGATGTAAGTATTTAGAAATATATTTTCTTCTAAAGAATAACTTTGGCTGCATATCATAAATTTTGGTATCTCCTCATCACTATTTTTAAAATGTTGATTGTTTCTATGATATGGTCTTTCACCCATTCATTCTTTAAGATAAGGTTATTTAGTTTCTAATTATTTTTTACTTTCAAAATATTTTTTAATTGTTTGCTCATGTTTTTCAACCCTTTTCTTGAATTTTAGCTTAAAAAAAAAACTTTTAAAGTTGAGTTTTCTTTCTGGGATGGAGGAGCCATTTTCCTAGGCTTTACATTCTTTGTTCAACTGCTTTCATCAGTAGCTCTGGGGATCTAAAACTTTTCAATTCTTCCAAGATGAATTAATTCTCTCCTGAACTGTGCTCTTATCTGTGGGGGAACACAAGGACTATTTTCTGTCCTTGTAGTGTAACCAGGGTTCATATCTCTTTTTCAGCCACAAGCACTGGTTTTCTAGTGTTCCTTCTCCTCCTCCTGAAATCACCATCCATCAATGCAATTTAATTTGCTTGTGGTCAATGCAACAAAGTTCCACACCCAAAGCCAGGAAAAGGACCTCTGTAATGTCCTTTTGACCAATTGTACAACCCTATTAAGATTTTTAGGTTGAGAGTTTGAGGAGTAATGTGTGCTGTCTCCAAGGCCTATGAAGGCTTGCTGAGGTGGGACCTACCTTGGGGCATAGGTCTATGATTCATTCCCATTTTGTTCTGATAGGCCTTTTGTGCCAACCTTTTAACAACCTTGGGTTGAAAATTTTTTTAGACTACCTTTTTTAGGGCTTCTGCCACTTCAGAATTCCTATTGGTTGTTGTATAAAAGTTGTTGAGAGGATAATTTGGGAGAGCTCAGGAGGGGCTCTGCCAAAATTTGGCTTTGCCTTGTATTCATTTTCTTCTAGAAGTACTTGAGAATTTACCTTGCAAGGCAGGTCTTCCTTTCTTTCTATTTATCCCTGCTATGATATATATTAGCCATGAACTAATAGGCAAGTCACTTAGTCTCTCTAAACTTCAGTTTCCTTCTCTGGAAAATAGTTGTAATAATACTTCTACTATGTACTTCATTGGATTATTATGAAGCTTAAGTGAAGAGCATATGTAAAGGGCTTTGCCAATTTTTAAGCCCTATGAAAATGGAAATTGTTAGGAACTACACAGTTCCTTGAATAAAGCAATGTAATAGAAACAGTAACCACCCCTCCATTCTACTTAAATGTAGTCATTTCAGTGCTTACTCCCCATGCCAGAGGAAAGGCACAATGATTCTCAATATTTTTCATCTGCTCCCTTTTCTTTCATAACTACACTGAGTTTTCCTAGTTGCCATGATAACAATTTCTCAGCTCTTTGATATTCAAAATGTTGTTTGTTTTAAAAAATCATCTGTAAACGTATATGCATGACTTTCTATAGTTTTCACTAAGGAAAAATTCAGCTCATATATAAATTATTCTCTTACAGACTTTATTACGAGGTATCGTGGTATGAAGTAAGACTTGTATTATTAATAATAATTAGTACTGTAATGTTTTTAAAAAGCACAATTTCCCCATAATTCAATAATCTTGCCCTTGCTGATAGCATGAAATTCTGTTCCTGAGTTCAGTTAAATTTTTTATAGCCTGGGGGCAGCTGGGTAGCTCAGTGGATTGAGACCCAGGCCTAGATATGGGAGGTCCTAGGTTCAAATCTGGCCTCAGATACTTTCCAGCTGTGTGACCCTGGGCAAGTCACTTAACCCCCATTGCCTAGCCCTTACTGTTCTTCTGCCTTGGAACCAATACACAGTATTGACTCCAAGACGGAAGGTAAGGGTTTAAAAAAAATTATAGCCTATAACTCTTGATTTTCCCCCTGTAGTCAAGTCAAGTCTAGTAACCTTTCCTGACTTCAGTACTTTAATGGGTTTGTCATTTTATTGAGATTTGTGCTCATTCTGTTATTAGAGATGAAAACATGTCCATATTCAATACCTTTTTCATTTCTTCCCATAAATTCCCACAAAGTGAATTTCAGCCCATTGGAAATTTTCCCCTAAATTCTTTTTATTATAACAATATTGTGCTACTATTGAAATGCTTAGATATATCTGTTGTCTTTCTTTCTAACTAGAGGTGCGGATAACTTTATTTTCAGATTATCTCTTTCCCAGATGAAGTGATACATTGAATTTATAGCCAGAATTCATTTCTCCACTTCCCTTGGGTTTCCCAAACCATAAGTTTTCTTTTTTGGAAATAGCTATCTGGCATGATTCAGTACCAGATAACAAAACTAACAGCAGTAGCAATATCAACAACAATTAGAATTTATGTTGTACCATGTTTTCCAAAGCATTCTAAATGATTTTATTTGATCCGTATAACAATATTATGAGGTTGGTGTTATCATTATTCTCATGAGTGTTTGAATGCTCCCTAGATTTCTGAGACAGGACCTAAACAAATCTCACTGACTCAGTTAAATAATATTTATTAAATCATAAATCCATTAAATCATATAGACATCTTGATATAGGATCTCTATAAGAATATGTGCTTTTAAAAGACTAGCTTTTTATTTAGGGGACATTTATCTAGGGATCATTGAACACTAAAATTTTTTCATGTCACTTAGTCCCATGTTTTCCTTCTCTTATGTCCCATTGATTTGCTTTGCTAGCTATCTAAGGTGCTGGGTGACTACTTCAAAGTACAGTTGCTTCTTCTATATCTTTGCCATATCCTCACATAATATGCCAGTAATTAATTTTATTCAGAACATAGAAATAATTGTCTTTTCTCTGATCAATAGAATTAATTCTCCATACAACCCTTTTAGCAATTAACGGAGCATTCTTGGTATTCCTATGGATAATTTTTATGTGTCACTCCCAGTTGCCCCTTTCCCCATGAACTGTCAGTGTTGTGAATTTCTTCTCTCTAATATTCCCACTGTTGCTTGTTCTATCACAGTGGCAGAAAGTCCAGAACTTGTTTTAGTTTCTTTTCCACAGAAGTGAGAAAAGGGTAGAGAGGGAGAGAGAGCTCTGACTTCCTCAGAGGCAAATAGAAATTCTAAGGCCCTAATCAGGGAAAAGGAGTCTCAAGATGATGGACCTTTCTTGGAGGTTTATACCTCCAGAAAGGCAGGGTCACTAAGTCAGCCTTTCACTCACCAACAGTAACCATCTAGAAGGAAAGCAGTCTGAGGTCTCCTGCATGAGCTCTTCCAGGGGTCAAATTCCATAGCCAAGTCCGAATGTCTGTCTTCCAGTCTCTTCTCCTAGTGACTGTTCTTCCCTCAATCACGAATCTTAAATGCTTGAATATCTCTGAATGAATCTTCTGGCCTCTGTGGTCCTCTTTTTAAAGATCTTTTTCTCTTGTGTCACCTCCCCTAAATTTCACATCTACCAGTCACAGCAGATGCTCCTCTCCAGGACTGCCCACTCTTTAGTTCAAACCTTCTTTGGTTAGATTATACCTTTTTGGTTAGTTTGTACCTTTAGAAATTTAAAATGGGTAGATCTACTTCAAATACTGAGTTAACAACTTTTGGGGATTAAAATCCAAAAATAGATTCTGGATTACAATTCAGTCTTCCCAATAAAGGAAGAGTTAAGTACCTTTATTGTTACAATCAGGAGATTACAGTTTAATCTTCACAATCAAGGAAGAGCTAAGTATCTTCACTGTTACAATCAGGAGATAGCTAAATCCAGTCTTCACAATAGCAAATGCCTATCTGCATCAGTTGACGTTCTTTTTGATTATTTCCCTAAAGAAATGAAAAAAAGTATCTTGTGAGCCTCTCCTTACTTCCACCAATTCCAGAAAAAAATTATAGAATTTATTATTTACCTAGGAAGTTATTTGCATTGATAGAGGATCTTTCTCTATCTGAGAATTCCCTATATGAGGTTTATGGTGTTCAGGGAGGACTAAGACCCCTGGTATCAAGGCTTGTCAAGCTCTTTTTAGAGCTGCTTATCTATCTTTGGTGATAACCTTTAATTCAAGCCCTACCTGTGGCTCCAAAAAGTGGTCACACTCCAGTAAAATCAACAATTAACTTGGCAGAATAGCTAACCAAGTTAAGGGTAACTGACAGGCTGCAAGTATGGTGGGTTAGAGGCATGTCTACCCCAAGAAAAGCTTCTGCTAGTGGAATGGGTAGATGAGAACCATTTTTTGCAATAGCCATGAAGCAGGCATTGTGGAGTACTTAGAACTTCTTCAGACATCAAAGTCGCCAGGGTCATCTACTGCATCATGGGCCATTGTCATTCATCCTTATTTTCACAGTCTTGCTACTAGATTTCAATGACTCTGGAAGAGAGATTGAGGTTGACAGCTTTATGCAACTTTGTCTCACTTAAATATAAGTCAAAATATCAATCAGCATGATGCCATTGAGCCTCTCTGAAAACAAAGGATGCATAACAACAGTTCCCTAAAAAAATTAAATCACAGATTTAATACCTCACCTTAATATTCTCTGGATCGATTTCTAAAATTTTATGGGAAGAAATTAGATTTTATAATTTTTATACATGATTTGATAAAAAGTATCAAGTGTGATTATCTACTTGAACCAGTAGACACTATTTCAATACTTGACTACATGACTTTGAGTAAGTCATCCTACTTTTTTTCTGATATTGTTTTCTCATCTACAAGCTGAGAGCTGGATTAGATGATACATCTTTTCATTTTCAACATTTTATTATTCTATAATTCAAATAGGTTTAATTAGGAAACATTTATTTATAAGATACACTCTTAGTTAATAGAAGTGTAAAGCACAGTTCTTATCCTCCAGGAAATTAAAAGTCTAATAGATGATATTGAACCAAGACTATAAGATGAGTGAAAAATAGAGACTCTCCCAAATAACTAAAAATATGAAGAGAATATATTTTCACCTTGAAAAATCAGAGAACAATGAATGGATGAAGTTATAGCTAAGTCAAGTATTGATTTAAGAGAACAATTTTAATATGGAATTCTGCTGTTATGACAGCATAGGAATAGTACAAATAGGAATAGTAAAATTATAAATATTATTGAGACCTGGACAAGATGAAAGGATAATGAAGAATTAAAATTGACTTGAATATGAGTATGTAAAAAGAAGAAATGGAAAATAATGGGGCAAAGGTAAGTTAGAGGGAAGTTGTTCAGGGCTTTTAAATGCCAAGAATGGGAGCTCATACGTTATTAGACATTAGAGAGGACCACTGAAAATTTTAATTGGGGGATTAGTAGCCTCTGTACAAGGAAGTAGTAAATAGGAAGATTGCTTATGCATGGGTATGAAAATATATAGGAAAGATGGGAAGCCAATGGCAAAATTCCTTCAGGCAAGATTTTGTTAGGCCTGAAGTCATTCAATGAAATAATGTGATGTATGGGCTACTTAAAGCATTCACCTTCTCAGGTAATATCTTTCTTTGGTAGAAGTGAACAAGCTTTCTAACTTCAGTGGTATAGAAGAGGAAAATTTTGATACCAAATAAATCCTCAACTGGTATATAAATTAAATTTTTTGAGAGTTGCCTAGGGAACTGAGATTTTCAGTAATTTTCACACGTTTTTCTCATAGTCATTATGTGTCAGAAGCAAGTGTTCCTGACTCTGAAGCTGTATATTCACTATACCACATTGTTTTAAGTACTATGAGGCCTTCAGTACTTTAATCCATGATTTTCTTGGTGTGAGTACTATCCTAAATAGTACCCACTATCTATACCATTTCCCTTTCAGTACCAAATCTATGATCCCATAGTAATTGAAATTTGCCATATTCAATCTAATGATGAGAACATAGGCCTTGATTCAATTAAAATAAGTTTTCCTAAAAGGCCCTAATAAATGACTCTGAAGTTTGAACCATTTGGTAGCCTCACTGGAATGAATAAAATTCATGGTCCTTTGGGCTTTGAGTGCCAAGCAAATTATTTCTATTCCATGGAACCTTGGTAAAAACAAACTAATATTAAGTGCTTCAAGGTTTATAGAGAATTTCATATATTTTAAAACAATTGAGCTTTGCATTAATGTTCTGAGATAGACATAATACTCAATTTTATAGATGAGGAAACTGAGTCTCAAGACTTTAATCTTTCATAACTCTAGGACACATTATATGTTATCTAATAAAATCACAAAAATTATCCTCTTGTTATGTTAACCTCTTTTTCTTTTTTAATCCTTTATTTCATATATTATCTATGAAACATATTTGAAACATTATTTTTTTTTAGTTTTTTATTTTTTTATTTTTTTATTTTTTTAATTTTTAAAATATATTTTATTTGATCATTTCCAAGCATTATTCCTTAAAGATCATTTTCTTTTCCTCCCCCCCACCCCCCATAGCCGACGCGTAAGTCCACTGGGCATTAGATGTTTTCTTGATTTGAACCCATTGCTTTGTTGATAGTATTTGCACTAGAGTGTTCATTTAGAGTCTGTCCTCTGTCATGTCCCCTCAACCTCTGTATTCAGGCAGTTGCTTTTTCTCGGTGTTTCCACTCCCATGGTTTATCCTTTGCTTATGAATGGTGTTTTTTTCTCCTGGATCCCTGCAAGTTGTTCAGGGACATTACACCGCCACTAATGGAGAAGTCCATTACGTTCGATTATACCACAGTGTATTAGTCTCTGTGTACAATGTTCTCCTGGTTCTGCTCCTCTCGCTCTGCATCACTTCCTGGAGGTTGTTCCAGTCTCCATGGAACTTCTCCACTTTATTATTCCTTTTAGCACAATAGTACTCCATCACCAACATATACCACAGTTTGTTCAGCCATTCCCCAATTGATGGGCATCCCCTCGTTTTCCAGTTTTGGGCCACCACAAAGAGCGCAGCTATGAATATTTTTGTACAAGTCTTTTTGTCCATTATCTCTTTGGGGTACAGACCCAGCAGTGCTATGGCTGGATCAAAGGGTAGATATTCTTTTGTCGCCCTTTGGGCATAGCTCCAAATTGCCCTCCAGAATGGTTGGATCAATTCACAACTCCACCAGCAATGAATCAATGTCCCTACTTTGCCACATCCCCTCCAGCATTCATTACTTTCCTTTGCTGTAATGTTAGCCAATCTGCTAGGTGTGAGGTGATACCTCAGAGTTGTTTTGATTTGCATCTCTCTGATTATAAGAGATGTAGAGCACTTCTTCATGTGCTTGTTAATAGTTTTGATTTCTTTATCTGAGAACTGCCTATCCATGTCCCTTGCTCATTTATCAATTGGAGAATGGCTTGATTTTTTGTACAATTGATTTAGCTCATTATAAATATGAGTAATTAAACCTTTGTCAGAGGTTTCTATGAAGATTTTTTCCCAATTTGTTGTTTCCCTTCTGATTTTAGTTATATTGGTTTTGTTTGTACAAAAGCTTTTTAGTTTGATGTAGTCAAAATTATTTGTTTTACATTTTGTGATTCTTTCTATATCTTGCTTGGTTTTAAAGCCTTTCCCCTCCCAAAGGTCTGACATGTATACTATTCTGTGTTTACCCAATTTACTTATGGTTTCCTTCTTTATGTTTAAGTCACTCACCCATTTTGAATTTATCTTGGTGTAGGGTGTGAGGTGTTGATCTATTCCTAGTCTCTCCCACACTGTCTTCCAATTTTCCCAGCAGTTTTTATCGAATAGTGGATTTTTGTCCCAAAAGCTGGGATCTTTGGGTTTATCGTATACTGTCTTGCTGAGGTCGCTTTCCCCCAGTCTATTCCACTGATCTTCCTTTCTGTTTCTTAGCCAGTACCAAATTGGTTTGATGACTGCTGCTTTGTAATATAGTTTTAGATCAGGGACTGCAAGGCCCCCATCATATGTGTTTTTTTTCATTATTTCCCTGGATATCCTTGATCTTTTGTTCTTCCAAATGAACTTTGTTATGGTTTTTTCTAAATCAGTGAAGAAGTATTTTGGTAGTTCAATGGATATGGCACTAAATAGATAAATAAGTTTGGGTAGGATGGTCATTTTTATTATATTGGCTCGTCCTATCCATGAGCAGTTAATGTTTTTCCATTTGTTCAGGTCTAGTTTTAGTTGTGTGGCGAGTGTTTTGTAGTTGTGTTCATATAGTTCCTGTGTTTGTCTTGGGAGATAGATTCCTAGGTATTTTATTTTGTCTAAGGTGATTTTGAATGGGATTTCTCTTTCTAGTTCTTGCTGCTGAGCTGTGTTGGAGATATATAGAAAAGATGATGATTTATGTGGGTTTATTTTGTATCCTGCAACTTTGCTAAAGTTGTTGATTATTTCAATTAGCTTTTTGGTTGAATCTCTAGGATTCTTTAAGTATACCATCATGTCATCCGCAAAGAGTGATAACTTGGTCTCCTCCTTGCCTATTTTGATGCCTTCAATTTCTTTATCTTCTCTAATTGCTACTGCTAGTGTTTCTAGTACAATGTCAAATAGTAGGGGTGATAATGGGCATCCTTGTTTCACTCCTGATCTTATTGGGAATGCATTTAGTTTATCCCCATTGCAGATGATATTAGCTGTTGGTTTTAGATATATACTGTTTATTATTTTTAGGAATGACCCTTCTATTCCTATGCTTTCTAGTGTTTTTAATAGGAATGGGTGTTGTATTTTATCAAAGGCTTTTTCTGCATCTATTGAGATAATCATGTGGTTCTTGCTAGTTTGCTTGTTGATGTGGTCAATTATGTGGATGGTTTTCCTAATGTTGAACCAGCCCTGCATCCCTGGTATGAATCCTACTTGATCATGGTGAATGATCCTTCTGATCACTTGCTGGAGTCTTTTTGCTAGTATCCTATTTAAGATTTTTGCATCTATATTCATTAGGGAGATTGGCCTATAGTTTTCTTTCTCTGTTTTTGACCTGCCTGGTTTTGGAATCAGTACCATGTTTGTGTCGTAAAAGGAGTTTGGTAGAACTCCCTCTTTGCTTATTATGTCAAATAGTTTGTATAGTATTGGGGTTAACTGTTCTCTGAATGTTTGATAGAATTCACAGGTGAATCCATCAGGCCCTGGGGATTTTTTCTTAGGAAGTTCTTTGATGGCTTGATGGATTTCAATTTCTGATATGGGATTATTTAAGAATTCTATTTCCTCTTCTGTTAGTTTAGGCAGTTTGTATTTTTGTATATATTTATCCATTTCTCCTAAATTGGTGTATTTGTTGCCATATAATTGGGCAAAGTAATTTCTAATGATTGCCTTAATTTCCTCCTCATTGGAGGTGCTGTCCCCCTTTTCATCTTTAATGCTGTGAATTTGCTTTTCTTCCTTCCTTTTTTTAATTAGATTGACCAGTACTTTGTCTATTTTGTTTGTTTTTTCAAAGTACCAGCTTTGTCTTGTCTTATTTATTAAATCAATAGTTCTATCACTTTCGATTTTATTAATTTCTCCCTTAATTTTTAGGATTTCTAATTTGGTTTTCTGCTGGGGGTTTTTAATTTGATCGCTTTCGAGTTTTTTCAATTGCATTTCCAATTGATTGATCTCTGCTCTCCCTTGTTTGTTAATATAAGCTTTCAGGGATATGAATTTGCCTCTGATTACCGCTTTGGCTGCATCCCAAAAGGTTTGAAAGGATGTTTCGCCATTGTCATTTTCCTCGATGAAATTATTAATTGTTTCTATGATTTCTTCTTTAACTAAACGGTTTTGGAGTATCATATTGTTTAATTTCCAATTGGTTTTAGATTTGGTTTTCCATGTACCATTACTAATCATTATTTTTATTGCCTTGTGATCTGAGAAGGCTGCATTCATTATTTCTGCTTTTTTGCATTTGTGTGCTATGTTTCTGTGACCTAATGTATGGTCAATTTTTGTGAATGTGCCATGTGGTGCTGAGAAGAAGGTGTATTCCTTTTTATCCCTATTTATTTTTCTCCATATGTCTATTAATTCTAATTTTTCTAAGATTTCATTCACTTCTTTTACCTCTTTCTTATTTATTTTTTGATTTGATTTATCTAAATTTGATAATGGTTGGTTTAAGTCTCCCACTAGTATGGTTTTATTGTCTATTTCTTCCTTCAATTCGCCTAGTTTCTCCATTAGAAATTTGGGTGCTATATTATTTGGTGCATACATGTTGATTAATGATATTTCCTCGTTGTCTAGAGTCCCTTTTAACAAAATATAATTACCTTCCCTATCCCTTTTGATCAGGTCTATTTTTGCATTGGCTTTATCAGATATCATGATTACCACTCCTGCCTTCTTTCTATCAGTTGAGGCCCAGAAGGTCTTACTCCATCCTTTAATTCTGACCTTGTGGGTGTCAACCCGCCTCATGTGTGTTTCTTGAAGACAACATATGGTAGGGTTTTGGATTCTAATCCATTCTGCTATTCGTCTACGTTTTATGGGTGAGTTCATCCCATTCACATTCAAAGTTATGATTGTCATTTGTGGACTCCCTGGCATTTTGATTGCCTTCCCTAATTCTAACCTTTTCTTCTTCGGCTCTACCTTTTAGTCCAGTGATTTACTTTGAATCAGTGCCCCTTGTCCCCTCCCTTGATGTTTCCCTTTTTAGTCCCTCCCTTTTTCTTCCCTCCCCCTCCCCCCTCTCTTTCCCTCCCTTTTTGTTCTCCCTCTCCCCCTCCCCCCCTTGGTTTTCCCTTCTCCTTACCCTTGTTGGGTAAGATAGAATTCAAGATCCCAATGGATCTGGATGTTTTTCCCTCTCAGAGTTGATTTCCCTGAGATTGAGGTTTAAGTAACCCCCCCCCCTCTCTTCCTCTCCTTCTTATAGGAGTTTTCTTCCCCTCCCCTTCCTATGTGAATCTTTGTGTGAGAACGATTATTCTATTTGGTCTTTCTTTACCCCCTATTTATACATTACATTTCCCCCACATATTAGCATACATAGATTGATATAAATGTGGTCCTTATAGAAGAGAGTTTGAGTAAAAGAAGAAGATAACATTTTCCCCTTTCCTTAATATTTACCTTTTCAGGTATTCCTTGCTCTTTGATTTTCGGTATCAAACTTTCCACAGAGCTCTGGTCTTTTCTTTGCAAAAAGTTGGAAGTCTTCTATTTTGTTGAATGCCCATACTTTCACTTGGAAGTATATAGTCAGTTTTGCTGGGTAGCTGATTCTTGGTTGGAGACCCAGCTCTCTTGCCTTTCTGAAGATCATGTTCCATGCCTTACGATCATTCAGAGTAGAACTTGCAAGGTCTTGTGTGACCCTGATTGGCATTCCTTTATATCTAAATTGTCTTTTTCTGGCTTCCTGTAGGATTTTTTCTTTTGTTTGATAGCTTTGGAATTTGGCAATTACATTCCTGGGAGTTGTCTTTTGGGGGTTTAGTGTAGAAGGTGTTCTGTGAGCTCTGTCAGTGGCTGTATTGCCCCCTTGTTCTAGAATCTCTGGGCAATTTTCTTTGATTATATCTTGTATCACCATGTCCAGTTTGGTGTTTATTTCTGGCTTTTCTGGGAGTCTAATTATTCTTAAATTTTCTCTTCTCCCTCTATTTTCCAGATCTATCACCTTGTCGGTGAGATATTTTATGTTCTCTTCTAATTTCTTGGTGTTTTAGCTTTGCTTTATTAGTTCTTGCTTTAAAGCCTGGTTTTCTTTTACAGTTTGGTCAAACTGGTTTTGTAGATGCATGAATTTCTTTTGCATTATTTCCCACTTTTCCTCCCAGAGGGCTTCCATCTTTTTGGTCATTTCTGATTCAAATTCTTCATGGGTTTGTGGAGAGTTTCTATTTCCTTTGGAAGATTTTGGAGAATTTTCTTGTATATCTTCTTCTATCTGCTCTGTATTTTGTATTTTGGCTCCATAGAATGTGTCCAAAGTCGCCCCTTTCTTCTTATTTTTCTTGGTATTTTGGGGCTTCTGTGCTTCTGTGGAGTTTGTCATCTCTGAATGTGGAGGATTAGCTTTTCTTATCTCTGTTGATCCGAGGCTTTAGTCCTGGGCAGATGTTGGTTCTAAGAGCTTTCCCTGGGTTAAACTGAATATGCCTCACTGGAGCTGGAATGGAAGGGTTGGACCACGAGGCCACACTCTCCCCCCAGCTCGCTTTCAGGAAGTTGCCTTCAGAATCGCTGGCCGTGAGGCTGTTTCGTCGGCCTGCGGGGGGGATGGGCTGCAGCTTCCCCAAGCTCCGAGGGCAGGGACTTTCACTGAGACTTGGATAGCAGGATCCAGCCCGTGAGGCTGTCTTGCCTGCCCTGAGGGTTGCTGTTGTTTCGACCAGCTCTCTGCAGCGGAAGCCCCAGGCAGTAACTTTCACTGGGACTTGGGTAGAAGGCCCTGAGGGTTCTGCTCTCTGAGCCCAGCCAGGCTGCGGCTTCCCAGAGCCTTGGACTCTGCGCTCCTACCCCTGAGGTCTGAGTGATCTCGGGTTCTGGCTTTTGAGGGGAGCCGTACCTTTTGAACCGGGTCCAGGTCCAGGAGGAGGGTTCCCAGGGTCTGTGCTGTTGATCGTTTTGAATTTCGGCGCCTTAGGAGCTTATATTTTGAGATCGGTCGGGAAGGGTTTTCCGGAGATCTGAGCTTTAGCTTTCTCTAAGCCGCCATCTTAACCGGAAGTCTGAAACATTATTATATGATCTTATTTTTTGAAGTCTTATGTCTCTTAATTTATTGTGAATATCTTCTTTTCTTTTATACTTCTTTTTACCTCTTTATTACTAAGGTTGGGAAACAGTAGAACATAATAGACAGAGGGCTGTCCTTGAAGTCCAGAAGACCTGGGTCCCCATGTCTATTGTGTACTAGTTTTGGGATAATGGGCAAGTCATTTAACCTCTCAGTGCCAAAGGCAACTTTCTGACTATAAATTATAGTAGAGTGGCTGATTTGCATTCGTAGAGGCAATATCAACATGGAAAATAGAATTAAAGAGATAGTGGTATACAGTCAAGAGAGTATTGGCTCTGAATTTAGTATGCCTTGGATGAAATCCTTCCTCTAATGTTAGTTACTAGCATGTCCTTAAGTCATCTAGTTCCTTGGGATTTGTTTTCTTCATCTGTAAAAGAAAGGACTCAAACTGGATCTTCATTGAGCCATCCTCTTGATTTAAATATATGGTTTTAGAGAAATTCCCCATGAAAATCAAAGTCCCTAATTGCTAAAGATATTGTTGAACATAGTAGACTCTAGTAGATACTTACTAATTGATGAGTTAGTTAAAAGTGACTTTTCTGTTTTTTTACACTTTTAAATTTATTCTGCATTAATTTTTCCTTCATCATTTAAAAAATGTAGACAATGAACAAAAAACAAATCAAACCTTGATTTGTGGCATTTGCCTATTTCAGAGGTGTGAATATTCACATTGAAATGCTAACAATTAGTTCTCCAAGCTTATTGAAGCTGGTTCTAAGGCTCCTGTAAGAAACAGTCCCACAAATTTTAACTTGTCCAAGGTCACATGGTGAATTACACATACATGGACAGCCGAGTTCCATAAAAAAAAAAATAGTGTTCAGGTTAATTGGGAGAATAATTATCAGTCAGATTCTATAGACATATACTCACATTGGGAGATTGACTAGTGATAACATCACCTGAATAGGAAAAGATAGCTAATAATGCATTTTCCTCATGGTATTAAAGATGTGATCATCTTACTTCCTTTAACATAGGGGGTTGGAGATAGCTCCTGTAACAGATTTTGTAGGATAATGTTAATGTAAATAAATTAATAAAATTGCCAGGATTCAATGGTTTGAAAGTAAATGAGCCATTTATTCCCAAGCTAAAGGACTGCTGACTCTATTCTTACTCTACTGATAAAGATCTTTTTTGAAATAAACTCCATATCATATTCCATAGGAAAAAGCAGATTGAGACAAATTTTTAAGAGTATGAAGGATAAATAGACATTGTATTTCGCTAGCAGTTATAACTGAATGATATTGCCCAGTTCTTTTAAGAACATATCAATAGAGAGATCAGAACATGAATGGGGAAAATGAGAGATTATAGATTTTTTTCTTAAGTTATCATGTCTTAACTTGATTGTTGAATTTGATTAAAATAATTGTAGGATTATTCCATTGAAGGATTGGTCCTGTGGTCAGTAGTTTTTTTTTTTTTTTAAGTAGTGTTCATTTTCTAATCTTAACAAAAGTTAATTACTTGAAGTTTTTCACTCTCCCTGATCAATAAAGAAATGCTCATCAGATATCATACATTTAGTAGAAAAACTGATTGCTTTGCACTTTTTTGACAATGGAAATTATTTGCTTACTTTAAATACCCTAAGACTGTTGGTGAAAAAAGAATTGTCAACCAATTTTTGATTTATATTGCTTTTCTTTTAAAGCTTCTAAAACATTTTATAGAGGTAAGTTAATTTTTTATTCTTTAAAAAATTCTACTCTCCTTTTCTTCCCTTTTGAAAGTCCATTTCACAATCTTTCACATTAGCCATTTCTAGAATTTAATCCAGAAATGAAAGTATAGTTAAAATTTCCTCCCCACATTGTATGCATGTATGTTTTAGTGAGACCAGTAAAATATTAATTTTAGCAAAATTTATAAGACTTTTTTACTAATGAATCAAGTAGAGAGATCAAATTTTCATACATTGATGATCATAGGTTCTGACAATAAACAAGAATAATGAATAACATATAGTAACAGTCACTTACAGTGCTTCACATTTTGAAAGCATTAAAAGATCTATTGTCTCACAACAACCCTGTGATGTACAATTTTATAGATAACATTTAAATATAAGTTACATAGCTAATTAGTAAAAAAAACAAGTCTATAACATGAGTGGCATTATTTGAAGTAACTAAATCCTAATGCCGTTCTCTTTCTAATATATTCTGAATCTATGATGTTAGAGAAGTTATTTAGTTTTGAATTTATTTTTTAGGTTTTTAAGATGCATCTAATGAAGTAATCTGTGATGATCATTAAAAATGGCCTTAAAGGTGAAAATTATGATATGTTTATAGAGGACAAATTTAATATATGTCTCCTTAAAATATTGATTTTGATTGGGACAGTGGGAGGGAAGTATTTCTGGACCACGGGGAACTCCCCAAGAGTGTAAGACTGGGTAGGATAGAAGAGTTAGCTTAGCCAAAAAAAAAAATATGAAAGTTCTGGATGTCCCCAGGGACCAGAATAAAAAGAAAGTGGATAAGAAGTTAAAAGTGGGAAAATATCAATGACAACCTTTGCTGAATCCTTTGTGTTTTTGCCTTGGGCTTTGTTGGCAGCTGGCATGCCATTGAACATTATCTCTCCTGTACTTTTTCATAAGTTGGCTCTGATGACCTACTTGGCTTTTTGCCCCTAAACATTTTCAGCTGGGTCTATTTAACCTAGAAAATTAGATACCTAGATAAAAGGATGAAGAAGCATTGAAGAAAATGATAAAAGTTGGAAAAAGAAATGAGTTTGGAGTCAGAGAACCTGGATTTGAATTCTGAATTGGTAGTAGTAGTTACAACCTATGTCTTTTTACTCGATTTATCTTTATGTTAGAGGCTTTAGTTTCTTCACCTATATTCAAAGGAGGAAATTACATGATTCACAAATTTAAGAATTCCCCAATCAACCTGATGAGATTGCACAGTTGGCTAATTATATGGGGTTTACAGAGAGTTAATAATGCATTATGGAAAGATCATGTCCCCTGGATATGATGATGAATTAGGTTTCAGGGACTGAATTTGCCTCCTGATTATTTTTTTAAGGGAGAATTGGCCATCCTTCCCTGTGGTCTATTGTTCCTCCCTCATTTTTTAAAAATTAATTTACTTTTTTTATTTGGTCAATTTCAAACATTATTCCTTGGTTACGAAAATCATACACTATTCCTCCCTCCCCTGCCCCCGCCCTTTCTGTAGTAACATGCAATTCCACTGGGTATTACATGTGTCCTTGATCAGAAGCTATTTCCATGATGTTGATGTTTGCACTAGGATGTACATTTAGGGTCTATACCCCCAATCATATCCGCAATCATATCCCCTCGACCCATGTATTCAAGCAGTTGTTTTTCTTCAATGTTTTTACTCCCACAGTTTTTCCTCTGAATGTGGATAGTGTTCTTTCTCATACATCCCTCCGGGTTATTCAGGATCACTGCATTGCCACTAATGGAGAAGTCCATTACATTCGATTGTTCCATAGTGTATCAGTCCCTGTGTACAATGTTCTCCTGGTTCTGCTCCTTTTGCTCTGCATCAATTCCTGGAGGTTGTTCCAGTTCCCATAGAATTCCTCCACTTTATTATTCCTTTGAGCACAATAGTATTCCATCAACAACATATACCACAATTTGTTCAGCCATTTCCTAATTGAAGGGCATCCCCTCATTTTCCAATTTTTTGTCACCACAAAGAGCGCAGCGATGAATATTCTTGTACATGTATTTTTCCATATCTCTTTAGGGTATAAAGCCATCAGTGCTATGGCTGGATCAAGGGGCAGATAGTCTTTTAGCGCCATTTGGGTATAGTTCCAAATTGCCCTCCAGAATGGTTGGATCAATTCACAACTCCACCAGCAATGCATTGATGCCCCAACTTTGCTACATCCCCTACAGCATTCATTACTTTCCTTTGCTGTCATGTTAGCCAATCTGCTATGTGTAAGGTGATACCTCAGAGTTGTTTTTGATTTGCATCTCTCTGATTATAAGAGATTTAGAACACTTTTTCATGTGCTTATTAGTAGTTTTGATTTCTGAAAATTGCCTATTCATGTCCCTTGCCCATTGTTATATTTAAAATGGTTGAAGACTTAAATTGTAATAATTAAAATGGTTTGAGGTTCATAAACTGTTGTGAGTAAAATAGTGGAAGATATAAATTGTAGTAGATATAAGAGTGGGTGAGTAAATTTGTGACTGCAGAAAATATGTTTCACTAAAGTGTCTTGGTTTTAAATCAAATATAAGGTGGTCGCCAGGTAAATATTCCCAATTATGAATATACCCAAGTCAACTGGGTTTTATAGAGAATTTAATTAATAATACAATGAGGAATTAAAGAAAAGAGAGAAAGAGAGAAAAAGGACATAAGTATGAAGGGCCTTAAGCCAACATGGCTGAGACCTGAGTCTTAAGAGAGAGAGATCAGTCAGTCAGCCTTTTATCACTCACCACAATGTCTGTTAAGCAAGGATTCTAGTGACAGAGGCTCCCCAGAGAGAGTTCCAGTCAGAGTCCTCCTCAAAGAGCCTTCCAGCCATAGACTGTTTCAAAGGGCCTCTCTCAAGAGCCTCCAGAGGGACAGAGTCCCCTCAGAGGAGCTCCAGCGAGACTTCCTTAGAGATTGTCCTTCAAGAGCTTCCCTTCTCCTGAGCCTCTCTCAAGAGATTCTCCAAAAGGATTTTCCTCAAGTGATTCTGCTTCTTCTTATATAGGGGGTTTTCTCCCATATGTCACCTCCCCTAAGTTCTTCCATCTACCAATCACAGTAGACGTTTTCCAAAGGACAACCCATTCTAAAAACACTGCTGGATCGACTAATCCCTTTAGTAAGTTTGTACCAGAAAAAAAACTTCTGGATAAGTTTTCACCTCTTTGCTCCTGGCAAGTTTACAAGTTGCCTGACCTTTAATAGGTACTTAGCACCCCTTTGTATTACTTCTAAAAATAGGCATGGCTTAAAGAATTTTTTGCCTCATTATAATTATGGGTTAAAGTACTTTCATTGTTTAGCAAGGAGTTCTCTCTCCCAAAGCAGTCCCAAGTAGGGTGGAGTAGAGGTCCTCCCATTTCTGATCCAAGTAGAGTTCTCACTATCAAAATGGGGAATGTCCCCAGTAGGGGATTGTTCCAATGGAGAATTCCCCAATGTGGAAATTTTTAACATTCACAAGTCTGATAAATTTCAAGATTCATACCATATAACAATTGGAGAATGGCTTGATTTTTTTTTGTACAATTGATTTATCTCTTTATAAATTTGAGTAATTAGACTTTTGTCAGAGGTTTTTGTTCTGAAGATTGTTTCTCAATTTGTTGCTTCCTTTCTAATTTTGGTTGCATTGGTTTTGTTTGTACAAATCTTTTTAATTTGATGTAGTCAAAATTATTGATTTTACATTTTGTGACTCTTTCTAAGTCTTGTTTGGTTTTAAAGTCTTTCCTTTCCCAAAGGTCTGACAGGTATAGTATTCTGTGTTCACCTAATTTACTTATAGTTTCCTTCGTTATATTCAAGTCATTCACCCATTCTGAATTTATCTTGGTGTAAGGTGTGAGGTGTTGATCCAAACCTAATCTCTCCCACACTGTCTTCCAATTTTCCCAGCAGTTTTTATCAAATAATGGATTTTGTTCCCAAAAGCTGGGGTCTTTGGGTTTGTCATAAACTGTCTTGCTGAGATCATTTACGCCAAGTCTATTCAACTGATCCTCCTTTCTGTCTCTTAGCCAGTACCAAATTGTTTTGCTAACCACTGCTTTATAGTATAGTTTGAGATCTGGGACTGCAAGTTCTCCTTCCTTTGCATTTTTTTTCATGATTTCCCTGGATATCCTTTATCTTTTGTTATGGTTTTTTCTAATTCAGTAAAGAAGTTTTTTGGTAGTTCAATGGGTATGGCACTAAATAAGTAAATTAATTTGGGTAGGATTGTAATGTTTATTATGTTAGCTCATCCCACCCATGAGCAATCAATGTTTTTCCAATTGTTTAGAACTAGTTTTAGCTGTGTGGAAAGTGTTTTGTAGTTGTGTTCATATAGTTCCTCCCTCATTTTTAAAGAGGACCAATGACATCAGATTGAGTGATATCTTAGCTTGCATGTGAGATGGATTTCAGTGAAGCCGAGTTGTGCAAAACCATCAGCCTCACTCTCTCTTGCATAGTCATAGAAGTTTGGGGGCAAGACATAAAGTCAGCATAATTGGTGAAGATACCTGGTATGCATAGGATGACCTTGGTGTCTTTGATGTCAGACCAAGTCCTAAGCACTCCACAAATTTTGCTTCAGTAATCTCTTTTGATGAATAAGATTTCTGCATACTAAATTGATGAAGAAATTGAAAAAAAATGTGTTTTCTTTAACTTACATTGAAGAGGTTATAGTGCATTAAATCACTATAACTAAATCCATAGCTTAAAAATAGTGCTCAAGCAGATTTAAGACTCTTGATCATCTTCATGACTGAATCATGAAAAGTAATAAAATAGGATGATATATTTGGTATTGATAGAGGGAGATGAAGATCAAGCATTTATTAAGTGTGTAATATAACCTATACACTGTGCTAAGAATCACACTTGATAATATGAGATGAGAGATATAGTAATTTTAAGACCTCCTCTTCTCAGCTTCTCTTCTATTACAAATGAATTCTTTCTATAGTGGGAGGACTTTTCAATTTACTTTTTTAATGAATATAATTTACTTAGTCCAATTTGAAGCATGATTTAAATTTACAAGGTGGAATAGACTAAGCTATAGTTCTTTCTGTCAGTGAGTGAAATGTAATCCTCCTTAATCCTATCTTTGGTCAAGTGTGAATACTACATATATTATAGGAATTTCATTGAGTGTTATAAGGAAATAAAAAGTTGAATGTCATTATTATAATGTCACATAATTCTTATAAACCTAACCCCAACAAAATCACCTCTGTGAACTATCACAGGATAAAACTAAAGATGCTCTGATTGATTAATAATACATAACTAAAATTGAAAACTGTAATATTTGCATGTCATAGTTATTAGCTAATTGTAGTATCAAAATCACAAACATGTAATTTATGTATTTTTCTCTATTTGCATCTATAATGCAACTTTGCTTCTTTTTGAGACACTTAACTTGCTTTTGTGGTTGAAATAATGAGCATTTTGATGAAAAGAAAGACATTGGCTGTGTAAGTATGATATGAAATTTGTTTTCTAAATGTAATTTTAAAATACTTAAGAACTAGTCTATGTGGTTTACCTTTAGAATCTCTGACATCCACATGAAAGTAACTGCAAAATAATCTTATTCAAGAGAATTATGTAATTTTCCTGTGAATAGAGATTACTGTCTTTTATTCACTGTCATGAAGCTATACTGTAGAAAAATGTGACTTAATATAATTTCCAACTTGCTATAATTTCCAACTTGCTAAGTAATCATTAAAAAACTTCTAGACACATGCAGATGCCAGGGGGGGAAGGAAGTTTTTTCCCTCTTCATATGTCTTATTCCATAATCCTTAGAGTACCTAGAGTAGTATTATCCATATGGTGGATACTCAATAAATAAAATATTTGTATAATGAATGGTTGGATTCCAAGGATGACCACTGGGCATGGTAGGGGTCATTAAATTAGTTCTTGTGACCCCTTCAGGACTTCCAGAAGACTTTCCCTGGAGCCGAATAAGGAAGAGAAAAAATGATGTGGCTCCAGGGATAGCCAAATCCAACTTGTTGAATAGTGAAAATCAATGAGGGCAAAATGGTCTATTTTCATCCTATCTGTTTTTTGAGGACACAATTGTTTTGTTTCACTGATTTTTCATGCCTATAAAAATTTGTTTTCTGACCAATAGAAGTTGGTTTATTTTCTTTATGTTCCTCTTTCCAGCTTCACTTTGTACTAAAATTATTCTGAAGTGTTATTTGTTCTGAAGTTATTCTGAGATAGCCTTGGATAGTAGGTTTGAAAGGAAGCAACAAAAATAGTGCATATAACTCAATGAGACATGGCTTTCTGGACTTCAATGGATCTATTTAGTCTAGATTTATTCTTTTTTTGGGGGGAAGAGGATTTAATATACGGATATGATATTGAGCAGAGCTGAGACTCTTCCCACCCACTCTCTCACTGATTTCAATCTCTAGAGGGCAACTGACTATTTCTTTCCTAAAGATTATTAGGACAAACCTTGAGAATTCTTATATAGTGCTCAGAAGCAATGATATATATTCCCCATAACATTTAGTTAATTAAAATGAAATAGCTTTTGTATAAGGATATTGACTGAGAAAGTATAGTGACAATTGAAGTACAACATCCCTTTAATTCCTGGACTCAATCTTTCCTGTACAGGCTCTCTTAAAACTGAGCTCTCCCCTTTTTATGTCATGTTAGGCAACTTAAATAATTTAAATAACATTGACTAAAGAGGAGAATTTTAAATTTCTTTGATAAAAATGATGTATGTTCCTAAATTGTTACTATCACAAAGTGATTTAATTCTCTTTCATTTATACTTGATTGTTGGGTTAGGGTATTTTATTATTTCATTTTATAAGAATATATATATTTATTACAAGATATAGAAATACAAGAATATAAGACATACAAAGGATACAAGATATAAGAATCTATGAGAGGAGTCACTGAAGACAACCCTAACATTCTGCATCTATCTTAGTAACTTAAACTGAGCTTGTAAAAATTATATTAATAATTAAGGTAATAAATATCAGTGAATATTATTTGCTTCTAGCAGAAATATTATACCTGTAACATTTAGTGTGGAACTAGATACAGAATTCTGTATTCTAGAATTTTATTCTTCTGCTGAATCTAGAAAGCATAGTTATGGACTAGTACTTTCAATAACTTAGAGAGCTCTCTGTGAAAAAACCTTATTTCCCATAAATATCAACAATAGTTTCACAACTTAGAGCCTTACAGAGTTTTCAGGAATACTTGAGGGATTGAGTGAATTGCTTACAATCACACAACTAATATGTGTCAAAAATAGAATGTGCAACCATATATGTCCAGTATGCTAGACTATCTCTAGATTAAATAATTAAGGTAAATAAATCATAGTTTCTTCTGTTTCTTATTGTATTCCTCTCTGGGTGATTATAAATAGGGATGAAAAGAATACCAAACATTCAACTCAGTAAGAAATTCAATTCAATTAAAATTTTTATTAAAAGTATACTATGAGCCAGGCATGCTGCTACCCACTTAGGACTCAAATGAGAAAAAAGGGAGGGCAATTCCTGTCTTCAAGGAGCTCACAGTCATAGGTGGGAAGACAGTACATGAAAGGAGATGAAAGACAAGGGCAATGGGAAGGAGAGCCCTAAGAGTTATGCAGTGTAAGGGAATGATATTTTGTAGGGGAGGAAGCACTTCTGAAAAATGTAGTTATCTGAAAAGTCCTGACCCCCTCTATAAAGGAAAACTTTGTTCATCAAGTCCTTTAATCATAGGGAAAAACTAGGAGTCAGTTGAAAATGTTTTGAGTTAATCTGCATGGTAAAAAGAAGAAAAAAATTTTAAAAAGATGTATGTTGGTTTTTAATTTTAATGAGACTTTGCTGTCATAATTGTCATAGATTCATGGATGGAATTGTACTCTGAGGTATTTTACTCAAACTCCTCATTTCATAGATGAGAATACAGAGAGACTAATTAAGTGATAGACTGAAAAGATGGAGGAGGAGAAAATAAAGGAGTAGAAGGAAGAGGAGGAAGAAAAAGAGAGGAGGAGGAATACAGGTCTTTTTTCTTCAAATCCAGCATTCTCTCTACTACCTCCTAAAACATAGAGGCCTTACATGTATGCTGTCCACATAATATAATAATAAATGATAGACTCTCTAAGTGAATGATAAAATGTTTGTTTATATGACATATATATGACATACTCTGTAAGGTGGTGGTAATGATGATAATTAATAATGATGATGATAATAGCCATCTCTGTTTTATAGAAGTAGAGTCAAGCCACTCTTTCAGTAGATTGCTGGGTTTTAGACATGTCCCTTTATTTAATATGACATAATCTCCATGTCCATTTTCTGGAACCCAATACATTTAGGATCTTCTTAGAACAAGCATCCAGATTTCTAGAAACCAATTAGATGGATCCAAGTGTGACCTCAACCTTCTGCTTAAAATAGGTATCTCTCTTCCAAATCAAAGAATGGACCAATATGTGGGACAAACAAATTGAAAGCTTGAGGAGGGAAAAAGAAAGGCTAGCATAATCTGGATTCTGGGTCCAGAGAGATCATTTCAAATAATCATTAAGTCTCTTCCTTCCTTCTGCTACTGTCTTAGACTCTCCCATTGTCTCCATTGTAGATAAAACCCTGAACTTCTCGTGTTTCATAGACAAATATTTTTTTTTCTGATCTGTTACTACAACTTCCTTTTGTTCCCTTTATCCATTACCTCTTAAGTGCCTTTCTCTGTGAATTGTAAAATGCATCATTTATCACCATCTGTATCTTTTATTGAAATCTATACATTCCCTAAAAAGCAAAAACAATGGACTGAGACATTCAATAAGAATCATAAACATAACTTCAATACTTGAAGTAATCTTCTTCATGTCCTTCCCTCACATTAAATTATTAAGTAAGTTAATGGATCTAAAGGACATAAATAAGAAAATAACTCAAAATCCAGTTGTTTCACAAAAGGGTTAGTAAATAGGTTCTGCCAGCTTTAGTTCAATTTTTTACTATCATTGCAAAGTCTGCACTTTCCCCCCACATTTTAAAATTGTTTTTATACCAAAAAGTTATTTTATACCATAATTTTTACCATAAAATAATTTTATATTTGTAAAATATAATTTAATGGCATTTTACTAAAACTGAGACCCTGAAATTCCACTTAATGAAAGTATAGCTAACTGTTAAAAACCATATGATTGAGCAAGAGCTATTTTCTGAGAGCTGTACAAGTTATAATTTTGAGTATACTGACATGGACAAGAAGAGTATTGGCTGAGATGTGGAGAGAAATTTCTCTAGTAATATTTATGATTATTTAATGTTCATGGTAAGTTGTAAATACAATGTAATTATTGTCTCACATATGGAAGTGAACAACATTTTTTTCTTTCATGTTTGGGGTTCCATGTCACTAGACTGACTGAAAACATTGCTATTACATTTATACTTGAACAAAATATGAAAGAACAATTTTAATTATAGGATAGGACCCTTGCAGTTAAATATTGTGTAAAGCTTTTAAAAAAATTATATAGAAATTAGATTTAAGAAGATAAGCTATTCAACTTAATCAGTATAGCACCAATCAAATTTCTTATAAAGTCCTACAGCCATGCTTAAAAATTCTTATGGATTAATTCTGTTTTTCAAAAGATTTATAATTTCTGTCTTATGTATTCTACTTACACTCATATCCCTTTATACTTTAGTCTTCATAAATTGCTTTTCTCAAATGTAGCTTCATCATCATCATCACCTGAATTTGTAAGCTTTTAAAAATTTTTAGTTTTGGGTTCTAATATCTACCTATTCATTCAATCTGTTAAAAATAATTTTTAGTTTCTTGTCTAATTTAAATTAAATTAAATTTAAGGCTACATTTTTAAACAAACCTTACTTTTTTAGCTTGTTCCTTTCTTCTATTTTTCTATATTTTTACATCATTTTTGTCTTCCCAGGTTTCCCTTTCCTTTTCCTCTTAATTTTTTTCTGGAACCTAAGATAAATATTCTCTCCTTTTTTGTTGTCACATTTTCAAATGAATCTTGTTATTATTTTATCTAGTTCTATTAAATTTTCCCTTGGTAGATTCACATAGCACTAATTCTCTAAGGTATTTTAGAAGCTATTTTCAATATTATAAGCATGTCTAGCCTGTGAAAACTGAATTTCCCTCCAGTTGTTTGTCATCTTTATTTAAGAAACATTTTGTAATAGTATCTTTAAATGTTTCTGCTTTTTTAGATTGACTTTCTTATATATTGTATATTTTATCATTTTCAATGAGGCTTCTCTTTCTATTCCCTTTTATTTGTTATTGTTACATAGAAATGTTAGTGATTTTTTACATTTATATTATATCCACATTTTTATTAATGTTATGCATTCTCAATTAATTCCTTTGCTGATTCTCCAGGATTTTATAAATAAGCCATCATGTTATCAACAAATAGGTACTTTTGACTCCCTTTATTGGTCATAATTTTTATCATTTAATTTCTCTTTTTTATTGCTATTACTAGCAAAAAATAACAATAAAGAATGGAGCATTCTTGATTTATTTTTGTAATTATTGTGAAAATTGATCATATTTCTTTATTGCATATAATTCTAGCTTTTAGTTTTAGAGACATATTTTATCATATTTTAAAAGTTCCTACGTCTGTATAGTTTTTAGCATAAATGAGCATTGTACTCTTCCAAGGTTTTTTCTACATCTTTTGATATGTTAGAAGTTTGGATTATTTTTATTTTTCAAATGATTCTTATTTTTCTGATTAAAGTTGAACTATCCACATATGATTAGTTTTTAAAGATATAAATTGCTGTAGTCCTTTTTAAAATTAATTTTTCCACCTTTTTTCAAAATTGGTAGAATTTTCAAGAATCATTTTTTCTTTTCTCCTACCCTTTTCCTAAAACAAATAGATTATTTTATTATCGAATACATATTTCCATGTTTATTATGTTGTGAATGAAAACACATATTGCTTATACAAGAAAAAATTCAAGGAGGAAATAAAGTGAAAAATGGTATGCTTCAATCTGTATCTAGACTTTGTCAATTCTTTCTACAGCAGTGAATAGCTGTTTTCTTCATAAGTCCCTTGATGTTGTCTTGGATTCTTGCATTGCTAATAAGAGTAAAGCCATTCACAATTGCTCATTGTACTTTATTGCTGTTACTGTGTACATCATTCTGGTTCTGTTCACTTCCTTTTACATTACTTCATATGTCTGCCCCATATTTTTTGTCATTATCTTTCTTTTTCATTTCTAATGGTATTTCTTATTTTTACTTCTTATTCTTTTTTGTATTTAGAGGTATTTTGTTGCAAAATTCTTAGGACCAAAAATGCATTTTTACAACATTTACCCATGTTCATCATCATTAAATATCTTAAAATATATTTGAAAAAATCAGAGTGAATTTCATGAAATAAACCTTATTATGGAAGGGAGAGAAGATTTGTGAGGATAAAACTGAAATGAGAAAGCACACAAGTCTCAATCTGAGTATGAGTGAGTGTTTTTCCAAATAGAGCTTTATGACTCATAGATTACTTATCAATATATTTTGCTTTCATTAAATAAATTGATGTTTTTTAAAATTCTTTACTTTCTTGAACTATAAATATCTCATCAATTCATGTATTTAAAAATCCCATGGATTAAGCTGATTTTTCTTAAGTCTTCTTTTATTGAACAGTTATATTAAAAAGGTTTAATAATATTTGTCGCAATAATTTTGTAAACACTAAAATATTTTTTCCTATAAAATGAAGAGGTATTTAGCAACAATCCTTATTCTTGAAAGTCAGTGTGATATTGCCTTTTTGACTCTTTACATATAGTTAGCTTAAAATCTAAGGATTGCTGTTATTTTCCATGTACAATGACTTTCTAAAAATATATTTTAAAATTACACTGATTTTGTTTTGATTGTTCTTTCTTTCTTCATGGCCACAAGGTTAACATTTAGTGCATTTCTGCTGGTTCATTGTATCAGAATAAATTTTTTTTAAAAGAAAAGATACAGCTAATATACAAAGACCATGAGTAGAAGTGACATCATATGCCCATTACAGTTATATATCACAACTTTAATCATTCCCCAATTGATGGAAATCCCTTAAGTTTCTAATTGTTTGTTACCAGAAAAAGAGTTACTATAAATATTTTGGACAAATAGGTTCTTTTCCTATCTTTGATCTTTTTGGGATACAGACATAGGTCAAAGGATATGCCGTTTGATGGTCCTCTGGACATGGATCCAAATTGCTATCTACAATGGTGGTATCATTTCACAGCTCCACCATCAATGTATAAGTGTCCCAAATTTTCCATATGCCTGTTCATATCCTTTGACCTCTTGTCAAATGGGGAATGGTTTTTATTCTTATAAATTTGACTCAGTTCTATACATATTTGAGAAATGAGGACTTTGTCAGGGATATACTATACATATCTTCCCTACTTTGTTGTTTCCCTTTGTATCTTGTTGCATTCATTTTGTTTGTGTAAAAACTTTTAAATTAATGTTGTCAATTCACATATTATAATGTTCATTATGGCTTCTTTGGACAGAAATCATTCACTTATCCAAAGATCTGACAGGTAAACTATACTCTTCTGCTCTAATTTGTTTATGGCTTTACTCTTTATATCTAAAATATCTGAATTCATTTTGACTTTACCTTGGTAGATTGTATGAGGTGCTGGTCTCTGCCTAGTTTCTACCATAATATTTTCCAGTTTTCCCAGCAGTTTTTATTGAATAGTGAGCTCTTTAAACAAAAGCTTGTACCTTTGGATTTGATGAACATTGCTCTAGTCTTCTTGCCAAAAATAATTTAATCAATATTAACTAATGAATACATATGCTAAAACCTTGCAAAATGTAGACCTAGGGAACCTTTAAGAGTAGAATAAAAAAAATGTTCAAACATTAGTCACATAGTTCTCTGTCTTTATTTTCCCTGGACCAGATCCTATAATTATATTATACAAAATAAGTTTGATATACAGGTTTCTTTCTCAAAAATTATGATTTTTGAGATTTTCTGATTTCATATAGGTCAGGTCCTCAGATCATACTAAACTCAGCATTGTCCCTGCTGAATTTTGCCCTTTACTGGGAGAGCCAGGAAGAACCCCTGTTCAAGTGTATTCAGTGAGGAAGTAATAGTAATAGAGTCAGGCTCATGAATATCTTTCTTTCAATATATAATTGTGTTCACTGTATTAATCTTAGCATTATTCCATCTTTTTAAATATGGTTTCATAAATCACCAAATAATACATAAGGGATCAATTTATCTTGCATTATATATTTTTCTCTATTTATCTAGCTTGTTTCTTATGTAAAAGAAACAATCTGTTTCTTGAAATATTTTAAAAGTCATTTCTAATTGGTGGAACCTCCCTCAATTTATTCTTCCTTCAGTAGGCTTAGTAAACCTTGAGGGGACCACCTCAGGTTGAAGTATCAGAACAAAAGTTGATTCACCTTCTCTTATAGTGACAAATAAATAAACTTTGATTTGTTTTGGAAATTCTGAAGGAAATTTAGAAACCAATAATATAATATTGCTAATAAAAATCCTTGCAATTCAGTTGAAAATTCTATTAATGAAATTATCCATCAGTGAATAAATTATTTTTATTCCCCTTAGCAAATAGTCTATTAATGTTTTGCAACATTTTTCAGACAGTTAAATAATGAACAATTCTTTTCATCCTGATAGCAAACACTAAGGACTTATATGGGAACCCATTAAAAACAAAATCACTCTTATCCTTTGGGGTCTTCTCTTGTCCATTAACCTATGTAGTCCACCTGGCTCCTGGTACTAATGAAGGAATAGTATGAATTTTTCCTTCTCTAAGCTGTTGTTGTTCTCTTCTGGTACTGCATGGATAGAAAAAATTCTAAAGAGAAATTCCAAGTCTTCTCAATTATGTCACAACAATTTAAACATATATTTACCCAAATTATATGATTTAGATTTTCTACATTTCTCCATTTCTTCCCCACTTCCTAAGATACTAAGCCCAAGGGTCCCCTGTAATCTTTTTTCTTACTAGTTGTTTGATTCCCCTTGCCATCTTTGCTTTGAGAGCTCCAAGGCTGCTCTTGCTTGCTACTATTGCATCCTTGTGGTCTCTGGACAAGCTTTTACCCTCTTGTTACATATTTTACCTTCTGACCTCCTAGATTGTCTTGGGTTGGAAAAATGTCAATTTTGATATAAAATTGACTCTGCTGCTCCAGAATCTGATTTGAGGTCTTATATTAAATAGTTTGGAGGGGAATGTTGGATTTTATTGCCGTTGGATCTTATCTGCCATTATTCCTCTAATCTTCCATATTCCTATCCCACAAATTCCTAAACATTATACATGATGAGCGATTTTACAGTCTCTTAACATTGACCTCTATCATTAAATGTATTTTATTTAAGAACTTGTCACAATATATTGTAGATACAATTGAGACTTATTTTTTCTACCTTACATTTATATTATGATCATAGAGTACCATGATTGCCTACAAAAATGCTTCAGGAGCTTTTCAGATAAAGTGATATATTTAATCTCTTTCTTGGCAACACTTCAATAAAAGATCAAATCCTTCTAGCATTTTTACAAAAAAAGTAGGAAATCACAAATACTTCAAAGATTCATTTTCTCATCTTAGTGAATGATTCTCTTCAGTAATGCTGACCACAAACTGTTTATACCTTACTCTGGCTTAGTCAGTTGCAGTGATGAAAATAAATCATCAGTAGATGGTTAAATCTCCTTAATAAGCTTCTTCAAAATCAGATAGATTGTCCTTCAGAAAGCAAATGCAGGCCAGTAATGGTTTTGCTTTGAAGTCTTTTTCTTTTATCTTTGGTAAGACATTCTAGAGATTGTAATCACTGACATAGCCTTTGAGAATGCAAGATTTGACATAGTCTATAAAATATATAGTGGTAGATGTAGGGGTAGATTTCACTGATGGAAAGTTAAATCAAGTCCACAAGCATTTATTAGGTGTATATTTTGTGATAAGTGGCAAAGAAAGGGCAGATAAATCCCTTTATCTTAAGGAGCTCAGAACTTAATGGGGGAGACAATATGCAAACAGCTACATAAAATGTGATACAGAGAGGATTTTTGGCAAGTCATTCACATTAAGATGCATAGAGAAGGGATTTTGCAGAAGATGAGATTTTAGCAATCTATAGAAGTTAGTAATAGGTAACAAATGGGAGTGCTTTCTTTTGAATTAGAAGAAAAAAGATAAGAAAATTATAATGTTCTAGAAAAGCTTATATCTAATTCTTCAAGAGATTTTTTCTGTATTATTACTTAGATTTTAGTAGACTGCCTGGGTATTTTTCCTTGGAAACCAGCATGAAAAGCACACTAAATTTGAATTCCTAGAACCAGAATTTAAATCTCAGGCATGTCATTTATTTAATAGCTCTGTGATCTTGCACATGCCATTGAATCAGTCTGGATTTCATTTTTATCATATGTAAATGAGGATTTTGGATTAGATAAACTGTTAAGTTCTTTCTAGCTCTAAATATAAGTAAAATATATTTTGTTTAATTTTAATGGGAGAAGCCACAGATGACATACCTATGAAATTTCCAGATTAGATAAAACTAGGAATAAAATAAAAGACTGGAAAAGAAAAGCCATCATCCAAAATTCCTAGATAGCCTAGAGTGTTGGGCTGAATCTCATTATAGTTACTGCAATGAGGATATGTGGAAAGTTACAAATTTCTTTTTTTTTTTAATCAACTACCCAAATACAGGTAAAAATATTTCGGATGAAGTGGAGATGGACCTGTTTGTGCAAAAATATTTATAGCTGATCTTTTTGTAGTGGCAAAAAGTTGGAAACTGAGAGGATGTCCCTCGATTGGGAAATGGCTTAACAAATTGTGGTGTATGATAGTGATGGAATACTATTGTGCTATAAGGAATGATGAAGCAGTTGATTTCTTTAAGAATTGGAAAGAACTACATAAACTAATGCAGAATTAAATGAACAGAACCAGGAGAACTCAGTTACTCAGTAACTGAAACATTGTGGGACGATCAAATATAATAGACTGCAACTAACAGCAATACAATGATCCAGGACAATTCTGAGGGACTTATTAATGGGTGTGCTATCTACATATAGAGAAAGAACTGTTAGAGTAGAAATACAAAAGAAAACATGATTTATCACTTGTTTATTTGGCTATATGATTTGGAGTTTTAGTCTTATAAGATTATTCCCTTATAAAATGATTAATATCGAAATAGGTTTTGAGGGATGAAACAGAATTGCTTTTTCACTCAGGTAAGGGAGAGTGAAGAGAGGAGTGAGACAACATGAAACATGTCTTGGATACACATGTAAATTTGTCACTGTAATAAAATTAAGGAAAAAAATAATTTTTTAAAAATCTGGGATTTTTAGAATTATAAGCATAATATTTTTAAAATGCTGCAGCTCAAAAGCTCATGCGATCTTATTTAGTAGTGCTTTCATTTAAGTCAGCATAGTTTAAGAATTAAAGAAGTACTCTGCTTAATAATGCTTAGGCTTCAGTTCTGAGTGCCACCTCTTTGGAAGGACATAGTGAAACTAGAGCACATGCAAAAAGGAGACAGCATAATTCTAAGAGAATTGTATTCTTTTCAATATTAGGATCTATTGAACTAGCTACAGATGTTTAATTGGAAGCAAAAAAGCCCAGAGTTAAGTAGAGGACTGATAGCTCTCAAAAGTATTTTAAGAACTAAGTCTTAGGCTTTATTTGTCATCAACTGCTCACTTGATTTCTCCATGAACATCATGTTTTCCCCCAAAATAAACTTATCTAAAATCTCATTATTTTAGAGATTGATTTATTTTTTATAGTAAACATTTCTTCAGAACCCTTAATAGCCTTTCCTCTCTGAATGGAAGGCTATAGGGCAGAGTAGTGAATTCCTTCTTAAATGTCTCCTTACAAAGGGATCAGACTTTTCCAGCTAACTTCATTTACCATCAACTTTTTCCCCCCCATTCCATCATAAACATTGTCCTCCAGGAAAGACAGTCTTTTTTTATCTATTGAGATAATAATAATTTTGTTGGTTTTGTTGATGTGGTCAATTATGTTTAAAATTTTTATTTTATTGAGCCAGCTCTGCATTCCAGGTACAAATCCCCTCTTTGTAGTATATGATCTTTGTGATATATTATATAATCTCCTTGGTATTATTTTATTTGAAATTTTTGCTTCTATATTCATTAGAGAAATTGGTTTATAGATTTTTCCCCTGTGTCTTTGCTTTTCATGATTTAGGTATCAATTCAATCAATATTTGTGTCACAAAAGTAATTTGGTAGTCCTCATTTTTGCTTATTTTTCTAAAGTTTATATAATTTTGCAATTCATTATTCTTTAAATGTTTGATAAAATTCACCTGTGAAACCATCTGGTCCTAGTCAATTTTTTCTTAGGGAGCTCATTTATGATTTGTTCAATTTCTTTGTCTAAAATAGAGTTATTTAAGTGCTCAATTTCTTCTACTAATATGGGCAATTTATATTTTTCTAAACATTCATTTCACTTGGATGGTCAAATTTATTGTCATATATTCAGCAAACTAGCTCCTAATAAATGCTTTAATTTCAACTACCTTAGTGGTGAATTCACCCTTTTCATTTTTTACATTAATAATTTGGTTTTCTTTCATTCTTCCTATCAAATTAAAAATTGGTTTATTTTTTTTAAACCAGTACCTCATTTTTTGTTGTTCATTTATTCAGGCATGTCTGACTCTTTATGACCCCATGGACCATAGCTATTCATGGGGTTTTCTTGGCAACAATACTGAAATGGATTGTCATTTCTTTCTTCAGCGAATCCAGTGGCATTATCAGTTCAATGATTTTCTTGCTTTCAATTTGATTCAACTTTTCTTTGATTTTCAGGATTTCTAATTTTGTGTTTTATTGGGGATTTTACATTTGTTCTTTTTCTATTTTTTTGTTTGTATGCCCAATTCATTGATCTACACTCTCTACTTTATTGATGAAACCATGTAGAGATATAAATTTCCCCCATTACTGATTTGGCTATGTCCCACAATTTTTGGCATGCTGCCTCACTGTTGTTATTCTCTTAAGTGAAATTATTTGTTTCTCTGATTTGTTCTTTGATTCATTCATTCCTTAGGGTTAGATTATTTAGTTTCCAATTAATTTTAATGTATGTTTCCATAGCCCTTTATTGAATGTAATTTTTATTGCATCATGATCTGAAAAGGATGAATTTAACATTTCTGCCACTTGGTTGTAAGGTTTTATGTCCTAATACAGTCATTTTTTGGGGTAGGTGACACATACTGCTGGGAAAAAGATATATTCCTTCATATATTTTCCTTTTGTTTTCTCCAGAGGACTACTACATATATAACTCTTATAAAATTTGATTAATTTGTCTAACCTCTTTCTTTTTTTGTTATTCATTTAATTGTAAGAAGGAGAAATTGAGGTCTCTCATGAGGATAGTTTTCTTTTCTATGTTCTCCTGTAAGTAATTTAGCTTTTCCCTAAAGAATTTGGATACTATATTTTTTGTGCATATATATTTAGTATTGATATCGCTTCTTTGTCTGATACCTTTTAGCAAGATATAGTTTCCTTGCTCATCTCTTTTAGTAAGATAAATTTTCCTCTTGCTTTGTCTGAGATCATTTATTACCTTTACTTTTTTTTTAAAAACTCTGGTTAAAGCATACTAGATTCTACTCCAGTCCCTTACTTTTATGTACATCTTTCTAATTCAAGTGTTTTTCTTGTAAACAACATATTTTAGGACTATGATTTTTAATCTATTCTGCTATTTACGTCCATTTATAAGTGAGTTAATTCTATTCACATTAACAATTGTGATTAGAGTGCTTCCCTCAGTCTAATTTTTTTCTCTACTGAATCCTTTACTTTTTCTCCTTTTACCATGTCCCTCCTCAAATGTGTTTTATTTCTGACCACCACCTCTCACAATCTTCCTTCTCTTTATCAGCTCTCACTCTATTTCTCTGTAGGGTAAGAAAGATTTCTATATGCAATTGAGTCTGTGTATGTTATTTCCTCTGAGCCAATTTTAATGAAAATAAGTCTTCAGCATTGCCTTCCACATGCCTCCATCTTCCATATAAGAACTTTTTCATCTATTTTATGTGAGATAACTTATGTTATTCAACCTCTCCCTTCACTTTTCCCCCAGTGTCTTTCTCACTCCTCAATTTTATTTATTTTATGCCATCCCATCATAGTCAACTCATATCCATGCCCTTTGCCAATTTATATTTCTTCAAAATGCCCTTTTAATGATGAAGTTTTATTCTTATAGGAATATAAACAATTTTCCTCATTGAATCCTTTATAATTTATCTTTTCTTTTTACCTTATTATGCTTCTTATCAATCTTGTATTTTAAGGTTAAATTTTCTAGTCACCTCTGCTCTTTTCATCTAGAATTCTTGAAAGTTCTCAATTTCATTAAATATAAATTTTTCCCCTGTAAAAATTCAACTTTGCTAGATATGATATACTTATATTCCTTGCTCCTTTACCCTCCAGAATATCATATTCAAACCAATATTAAAGATTTAAAATCTTTAATATTGAAGCTGCTATATCATGCTATATCTTTTTTTGATAACCTTTACTTTTTTTCTTAAAGAATCATTACTGGGTATTGGTTCCAAGGCAGAAGAATGGTAAAGTTTTGGCAATGTGGGGTAAGTGACTTGCCATCTTTGAACCAAGAACCTCCTATCTCTAGGCCTGGCTCTAAATCCATTGAGCCTCTCAACTGCACTCCATTTATGCTATCTCGACTGTGGTCCCACAGTATTTGAATATGTTCTTTTTGGCTGTTTGCAATATTTTCTCATTGAGGGGGAGCTCTGAAATTTGGCTGTAATATTCCTAGTAGTTTTCATTTGGAGATTTCTTCCAGCAGGTGATTGATGACTTCTTTTCATTTCTACTTTACCCTTTGGTTCTAGGATAAAAGAATATTTACTTCAGTGAGCTTTTGCACCTACTTTTCTATTTGACTAGGTCTGCGTTTTTAAGAAGTTTTTTCCTTCAGTCCTTTTTAGTACTGCTTTTTATTTTTGGCCAATTCTGCTTTTTCTGGAGTTCTTCTCTTCAGTTGTGTGTGTGTGTGTGTGTGTGTGTGTGTGTGTGTGTGTGTGTGTGTGTGTGTGTGCGTGCGCGCGGGTGCTTTTTCATCATTTATTCTTAATTTATGGTATTTTATTTATTATTTTTTCTTCTTTCTTTGACAAGTGTTAACTCATTTTTTATGATTTTCTTTATTGCTCTCATTTCCTTCAAATTTTTATTTAATCTCTCTTATTTCATTTTAAAAGTACTTTTGAGCTCTTTCATGAATTCTTTTTTTGGACTTGATATGAATTCATATTTTTTGAGATCTTGCATTTAGCAATTTTGACATTTTGGTATTCCTGAATTTATGTTTTGATCTTTCCTGTCACTATAATAACTTTTTATGATCAGGTTCTTTTTTATTTTTGTTGTTGTTTATCCATTTTCCAAACTATTTCTTTACTTTAACCTTATGTTAAAGTTGGATTCTGCTGTCTGGTTGGAGAGGGCACTGTCCCAAGCTTCAGCTTTTTTTCCTACTGCTATTTTTAGAACTAGCCCTTGATCGCTGTAAATTTATACTTCTTCCAAGGTGTATGAACTAAAACAAGGTGTGACCTTTGCTTTAGCACTTATTTTTTGCCCCAGAACTTTGATCACAGTCCCAGGTTCTGCTAGTTCTCTTTAAATTTGACTGCAACCTGGAATTGAGTATGGATAATGCAAGTGTCTTCCTCCCTGTGCCACCATAGGGTGCACTATCATCTCCTACTGACTACTTGTCCAATAGCCTTCCCATCTGTAGACTGAGAACTCTGGAAGTCGCTGCCAAAGCCTTTTATTGGTTTATCTTGGAATGGCTGGAATTGATGCAGCTGACACTAGATTAGACTCCATTCTCATTCAAAATGACCTTTATTATTGACTTTTTAGGTTGTCTTTGGTTGGAAATGTTTTTACCTGGTCTTTTTTTTTTTGTGCCAACCCACAGTTCCTTTAGAGATGCTATTTTAAAGTTGTTTGTGGGAAAATTTGGGAGTTTTCAAGTGAGTTGCCTTTACTCAACTACCAGTCAATTTTAGTATTTATTTTCATATATAAGGTTGTTTGGTATAGCTTTTAATAAAAGGGACATGAATATGGAAAGATACATTAGAAAAAGCTCTATAAATTAGTTGAATTTTATTTGAGCTTTTAGAAATGTGTAAGATTTAGATTACAGAAGATATAGATAGTAGTACTCAAAGAAATTTTTAGAAACTGAAGTTCTGTCTTCAAAATTTCATTTGTGAAGTGTCCAAATCAGTTAACTGTAGCAGTTGGGGCTAAAAGTTAGTCTTCATGCTTTGACATTTTGCTGCCTTATATATTTTGGTCATATAGTGCAAAATAGTTTGTGACATGTTCATGCTATATTTGCAAATAATTTAACATCTATAGAAAAATCATTGTTTTTCTGTATTTTGTGGCTGGGATACAAAGAAAGTTATGTCATTCATAGACAATGCAAGTCAAATAGTCTAAAGGATCTTACTTTCAATAAGATTGCTCTACTGGAATCATGTTAAAAGAAATCCCTTTGCCAAGAAATAGGTTTTTGTTTTAGTTTTATTGAACAAGTGAAGCATACTCTTTCATTTTCATTGAAAAACAAAGATTTAGGGAAACAATTTTTAAAATGTTATATTATTATATTCTTATTGTAATAACAAAAGTCCTGCACTGAGGATCAGCATGAGGTAATGCTCCCCCCATGGTTCCAAAATATGTATTGGGATATGTGGGCAAGAATGGACTCAAAGTCCAAGTGGGTTGGTGTTACTGAACTCCTGTAAATGTTCCATAGTGAAAGGTACTATTCAAAAGGAATATAAAAGTTTCATTTAGTGAATTATGATGCAATCCAATTAAGTAAAAATTTGTACTTTATTTTTCCTAGTCTAGGATTTATATCTTTTCATATTTCCTATGCAGATGGAAATTCCCATTTTTAACAAAAGAAAAATATTTATAATTGCTGTGAACTCACTCAAGCAATAATAAACATTTGCCTAAAAAGCGTTACTCTAATTTATAGGCCCACTTCTTTTGAGGCTTCTGCTCAGGGCTTTTAAAACTCAAAACAAACAGATTTTTGAGTTCCCTCTGGAAAGGTCAATAAATAGCAATATACAATTATAACTGACAATACTCACACTGCTAAAAAAGAAGTATGCTTGTAGCTAATGTCAAATAAAGCAATTGGCCATCTGTCACAATCTGGCATGAGAGCAAGTTTAACCTTTAATAAATGACAGGCCCATTCATGATTGCTTGACCATTCTGTTCTTTGAAATGAATTCAACTTGTTGATCCATAGTTGCTGCTCTTTTAGATAATGAAAATTAAGACTGTTTATATTAACTTATTTTCAAAAAACAAAACTACAGTTTTCTTTTTTCAATATTTTTTCTTTTTTTTAGTTACATATGGAAAAAAGTTTTGACAATTATTTCCTGACAATTTAGAATTCTGATTTTCTCCTTTCATATCCTTCCCCATGAAGCTGTACTTTCATGTAATATATATTTTTATATTGCTGATATCATGATAGAGGACACAGATCACACATGAAATAGACACTTCATGGAAGAATATAGCAGAAGATGGCATGATTTTATCTGCCCTCAGATACCAACAGTTCCTTCTTTGGTTGTAGATAGCATTTTCTTCTTCCTTGGAGAGTTGCTTTTTTAATAATGGTTTAGTCTTTTACAGTTGATGACCAATAATAATTCCATTACTGTAGTCATTATTCCCCTGGTTTTGCTCACTTCACTTTGCATCAGTTCATGTAAATCTTTCATCAAAGCCACATTTTTCTTTGGTTTGTTGGTAACAATTGCAATATTCAATTTATATCCATAGTCTTGAATATATTTAAAGCTTTATTTGAATATGAAAAGGAGCATAATTGGTTAATAGAATGGAAAAGTTTAGACTAGTGTGTAGGGTGGAGTAGGTGGTCACATATCACATAATTAGAGAGTATCAATTTATCTTTTTTGCTTGATTACCTGCCCTCGTCATCTACTCTATTCCACATAACCCTTACCATTGGCATCACTGCTTTAAAATAAAGTATTATGTTTTCAAATGTACCTTGTGAAAATGCAAATATGTTATCTGGAAGGATAATATATTTACAACTAGGACCTGTTAACACAGTGCAAATGTATTTGAAACATCAATAAATGACTAAATTAATAGACAGAATAGTTAAGTTTTTTAAAAAATAAAACCATTACCTTCCATCTAAGAATCAATACCTTTTATTGGTGGTAGAAGAGCGCAATGGTGGCTAAGTGACTTACCTAGGAGGTCATATTTGAACCCAGGACCTCCTGTCAATAGACCAGAATAATTAAATTGTAAGGAATGTGGTATCTGGGAAAGGTAGTTGTAAATATTGGATCATAGTTATATATTTTGGGATGGCTTAGAAAAATAATATTTAGCTAGTAGGGTAGGAGTGGGATTTTTTCTATTTTTAAATGCCTTTTTCTTTTTAAAACAAATTCATTTTTGTAAATATGGCAACTTCAACATATTCCCCTTTTGATCTTCCCTTGTAACAAAGGAAAATGTTGAAGCAAAAAATGTAGATGTAAATGCATCTCACACCCCTCTTGATATAATGTAAAAATAATATAAAATATTTTATTATATAAAATGTTAATATAATAAAGATAATACAACAATATTAATATAATATAAAGGGAACACAGAACATAGATAATATATTATTTATACATTCAACTTCATTGTGTGTGACTATGTTGTTAGGTGGTTGATAGAAAAATCTATAAAAACCAATTCATGCCTTGTGATAACATTATGGTCTATTGGATATGTTGGACTTGACTTTATGTCTTTGGTTTCTTTGAGAAATATGTTTAGTGATAAAAGTTCTGGATCAAAAGGTATAAATAATTGGGTGACTTTCCTCAAATAATTCCAATTATAGTATAATTGGGTCAATTCATAGTTCTATTGACATCAACAACAGTTAGCAATTTGCAATATGGTCAACATCAATTGTGAGTAATTTTTTTCTTTCTAGGAAGAAAAGAAAAAAGAAAAGCACTGACTACCTAATATAGCCAGAGGCAGTTTTAAACACTTAATAAGCATTATGTTACTTGGTCTTCAAAACAACTCTGGAAGGTAATTATTAGTTCCAATCTATAGATGAGGAAGTCAAGGTTAAATGATTTGTCCAAGGATCACACAGCTACTAAATGCCTAAAAACAGATTTGAATTCAGATATTTCTGACTCCAGGCATAGCAATTTATGCACACAAAGTAACTGCTTCTAGTTAGTTAGAGGAGAGTTCACAGGAAATGTTTCTTGAGTTAATTACTTTCTTAACTAAATACCTTAATAAGGAATTTAATATTATTAATTTTTAAAGACATTGTCAAAAATCATCACGTATTTTATATTCATATTAGAATAGAACAATTCAGATCCATTGTGAACATTTTCCAGTCTATAGACATATTAGATTTCCCCCCACTAGCCATTTTACTGAGAAGGTCAAGTCAGTAAATTTGGAGACAGAAGACTTGGATTTGAATGACTATTGTGTATAAAATCAATTTTATCATTTGCAAACCAAGGATTTTGCTATGTCTATGACACACCATAAAATAATAGATGTACAGTGTTACATTGTCAGGTTTAAGGCATCCTGCTAAGTTAACCAAAGCTATCAGCATTTTCTGTCTTGGTCCACCAGATGGTATAGTTCATAGCATGCTAGGGCTGAAGTAAAAAGGATCTGAGTTCATATTTACTCCCAGGTACTTGCTAATTGTATAAACCTGAGTCAGTCACTTAAACTCTGTTTGCTTCAAATGTAAAATGTTAAAAATAAATGGAGATGGAGGAGAACCTCAGAAGATAGATTACTAGGTCTGGAACCAGAATATCTGAGTTTAAAACTGGCCTCAGACACTTACTAGATATGAAATCCTGGGCCAATCACCTTAACCTCTGTTTGCTTTAATCCACTTGAGAAGGAAATTTCATACCAATTTTCATACCCAGCATCTTTGTAAAGAAAACCCCATGGACAATATTGGTATGCTATGGTCCATGAAAAGTCAGACACAACTGAACAACATGCCATTTGTAGGAGCTACACATTTTTGTCACTTATATATGATATCTTTATCTCAATTATCATATTAGGCTTGTCTGATAGATGCTTACAAAGAATAAATGTTTAGAAACAGATGATTAATAATAAATGCAGTATTTAAAGTTCTCTGACAGAAAAACAGCTTGAATTAGAGAGGTGAATCAGAACAGACGGATCTTATAATAGTACAGTGATTCAATTTACAGAGCCAAATCACATTGCTGAAATGTAATTTCTTAATATAAAATCCTGATATAATACTAAGTCAGCTTGTATACCAAGTGTTAATCCTGACACTAATTACCTGTATTAGAAAGGGATTTTACTGAACAAAAGTTTCCAAAAGAGTTTTAAAACACTAAATTAGGGCCTGGTGGATTTAGTTAATTAATTCTAGCTATCCACAAAGAGAACTTATATAATTTGGAATATAAATAGTTGGTCAATAACAAAGTTCAGGCCACATATTAATATGGTTCATCCTTAACTCATTTAGGAAAATGCAAATAGTAATTAAGATCATAAATATATAATAATATTAAACAATTAGCTATTAGTTAAAAGTCAGAACACAAACATCATCTATCTTGTTATATGCAATATGTTATATGCAGATATATATCTGCATACATGTACACATTTTCTCTCCTAGGAAGGCAATAAGAATTAATTTTTGTTTTTCTTCCAAATCTAAGAAGTAACACTAACAGAGTAGCCTTTTCTAAACACACATTTAAGGATATATCTGTACCAATAATGGATAATGCTATTTCAATAAACCTATAAACATGGATGACATTTTTCCCTGCTTTAGTTTTCTTTATGAGCAGACATGTCTAAGATAAATATTTCCTAGTCCCAGATATTCTAGCAGAAAAAAATTCCAAAGTTAACTAGGCTGGTTTTTAGAAAACACACATACACACACTCTCACACACACCTACACACACACACACCTACACACACACACACACACACACACACTCTGAGAAAACACATTCAGTACACAATTTAATAACTGGCTTCTCTTTTGTTGAACGATTCCCAGTATTGTCTATCAAGGCCATTAAAAAGTGTAGAGAACTGTCCATCAGAACTGTGTTCCCTACTGTAATATTTATAGGGAAAATGAGGGTGTGATATGAAGAATAGGGGATACTGAAAGTTTTATAACAGGGAATGGAGTTGAAGAGAGAGGGAATATGGCTGCCAGTGAGATAAAAGGAGAGAGATGCCCCCCTCCGAGAGGCTATTTTTCAACAATGGGGTTCCTGAGAAATGGATCACTAATGATAGTCTGAGGGGAAATCTTCTCTATGGATTGATGCTGAAGATGCCCTAGAGCAGGTAAGCACAGACCCTCCTGAGGGAAAAGCCTCCCCCCAGACCAAGGTCACTCAGCAGGGGTCCAATAAGGACCATTTCTAGTTGAATGGTTGTCTTGAGTTTCAGCTCCCTTTGTGTTCCCTGAAATGTTAGTCCTCATATCTGACTGTGATATTCAAATAAAGATAAATTTTAATAACAAGTTTGGATTGGGAAGGTATCAGGGAAGAGGGAATAGGGATGTCCCTAGATGAGGTTTGAGTCTCTCTCAGCATTGGAGCTGATGCCAGGCCTCACAGGCTGGTGGAAGGTTTCTTTTATTTCTGCCTATGTTATATCTGTGCTAGCTTTCTTAATTTAAAAAGTCTTAGCAGTAGACAGTGAGAGGAAGAAATTTATGACCTTCAGAGCTGTTGGGCCTGTCTCTTTGGCTGATGCCACTAAAGACTGGCTTTACAATTCAAACTGCTTCCCTTAAGTCCTTTTTTTTATGAAACAATTATCGGTCACAGGAATCCAGGGAAAGCACACAGCTGGGAAAATCAGGAAAATAGTGACACTTCTATCCAGAGACAGGGAGAGAGGCCTCCTTATGGTTCCAGGGCCAGGAAGGAAGTGCTAGTCACAAGACCAACTGCCATGCCCAGTTGTCCTTTCCCCTACCAATTGTCATTCTTGTCAATATCTTGTCTCTCTAATATCTCCACTGTTGTTCGTTCCAACTCACTGGAAGAAATGACAGAACTTGTTTTAGTTTTCCTATCCACACTACTGAGGCAATAAGTAGATAATTTAAAAAAAATAGAAAAAATTTATTAACCAACACCACCCCAGAATAAGCAGAGAAGAAATATTGACAATTAGAAAGGAAAAACTGAAAACAAATAAATATAACACCTAAACAAAATGGGTGACTTTAAAAAGACTAAAAAAAATGATAATGAACTCAATTAAAAAAGGATACATTACAAAAATAAAAATAAATATGAATTTATAAAGAATGAAGTAAAAATAATTATCACAAATACCATTCCAAGAGAATTGAGATGAAAATAACTTAGATATTATGTACAAAATATTATATTAACAAATTACCAAAACAATATTATATATATATACATATATATATATATATATATATATATGTATAATCCTAAACATCCTAATCTCAGAAAAGAAAGTCAAGTATGCTATAAATTAACTACTAAGGAAAATCAGCATGGATAATAATAGATCTATACTTTAGTGACATTTGAACTCTTCTTCTAAACCAGTTTACATTCAACTAATTGCATGTTTAAAAAAGAAACTTTCACTAATTAAATGTTTGCAAGTAGTTTAGGAAGCATTGTAACACTGTTTAACATCTCTCTGCTTCATCATGTAATGAAATTAGATGCCAATAAACTAAATAATTGATAATATGAAGTTTAGTTCAATTTCCTACTAATTTCTACTAATTTAAAGATCATTAACACATTTGCACAAATCCTGAATTTAAACTATTCTGAAGTTAAATTGAAAGTTTTTTTTTTAACATTTTATTTGGTCATTTTCAAACATTATTCCTTGTAAACAAAGATCATTTTCTTTTCCTCCCCCCTCCTCCCACCGCCCCTCCCATAGCCAATGTGCGATTCCACTGGATATCACATGTGTCCTTGATTCAAACCTATTTCCATGTTGTTGGTATTTGCATTAGGGTCTTTATTTAGAGTCTCTCCTCAGCAATATCCCCTCAACCCCTGTAGTCAAGCATTTGCTTTTCCTTGGTGTTTTTAATCCCCCAATTTGTCCAATGCTTGTGGATAGTGTTTTTTCTCCTAGATCCCTGCAGAATGTTCAGGGATGTTGTATTGACACTAATGGAGAACTCCATTACATTCGATTGTACCACAGTGTGTCAGTCTCTGTGTACAATGTTTTCCTGGTTCTGTTCCTTTTGCTCTGCATCACTTCCTGGAGGTTGTTCCAGTCTCCATGGAATTCCTCCACTTTATTATTCCTTTTAGCACAATAGTATTCCATCACCAACATATACCACAATTTGTTCAGCCATTCCCCAATTGAAGGGCATCCCCTTATTTTCCAATTTTTGGCCACCAAAAAGAGTGCCGCTATGAATATTCTTGTACAAGTCTTTTTCTTTATCTCTTTGTGCAGTGCTATAGCTGGATCAAAGGGCAGACAGTCTTTTATTGACCTTTGGACATAGTTCCAAATTGCCCTCCAGAATAGCTGGATCAACTCACAACTCCACCAGCAATGCATTAATGTCCCTACTTTGCCACTCCCCTCCAGCATTCATTACTTCCATTTGCTGTCATGTTAGCCAATCTTCTAGGTGTGAGGTGAAACCTCAGGGTTGTTTTGATTCACATCTCTCTGATTATAAGAGATTTAGAACATGTTTTCATGTGTGTATTAATAGTTTTGATTTCTTTGGCTGAAAACTGCCGGTTCATGTCCCTTGCCCATTTATCAATTGGAGAATGGCTTGATTTTTTGTACAATTGATTTAGCTCTTTGTAAATTTGAGTAATCAGACATTTGGTAGAGGTTTTTGTTATGAAGATTGTTTCCCAATTTGTTGCTTCCCTTCTCATTTTGTTTACATTGCTTTGGTTTGTACAAAACCTTTTTAATTTGATGTAATCAAAATTGTTTATTTTACATTTTGTGACTCTTTCTATGTCTTGCTTGGTTTTAAAGTCTTTCCCTTCCCAAAGATCTAACATGTATACTAATTCTGTGTTCACCTAATTTACTTAGTTTCCTTCTTTACCTTCAATCTTTCACCCATTCTGAGTTTACCTTGGTGTAGGGTGTTGATCCAAACCTAATCTCTCCAACACTGTCTTCCAGTTTTTCCAGCAGTTTTTGTAAAATAGTGAGATTTTGTCCCAGAAACTGGGGTCTTTGGGTTTGTCATATACTGTCTTGCTGAGGTCACTTACCCCAAGTCTATTCCACTGAACCTCCTTTCTATATCTTCGCCAGTACCAAATTGTTTTGATGACCACTGCTTTATAAGAGAGTTTGAGATCTGGGATTGCAAGGCCAACTTCCTTTGTATTTTTTTCATTATTTCCCTGGATATCTCTCTATCCTTTGTTCTTCCAAATGAAATTTGTTGTTTTTTTTTTCCTAAATCAGTAAAAAATTATTGGGGAAGTTCAATGGGTATAGCACTAAATAGATAAATATAAGTTTGGGTAGGATGGTCATTTTTTATTATATTGGCTCGTCCTATCAATGAGCAATTAATGTTTTTCCAGTTGTTCAGATCTTCTTTTAGTTGTGCGGAGAGTGTTTTGTAGTTGTGTTCATATAGTTCCTATGTTTGTCTCTGGATATAGATTCTTAAGTATTTTATTTTGTCTAAGGTGATTTTGAATGGGATTTCTCTTTCTAATTCTTGCTGCTGAGCTGTGTTGGAAATATATAGAAATGCTGATGATGTATGAGGGTTTATTTTGTATCTTGCAACTTTGCTAAAGTTGTTGATTATTTCAAATAGCTTTTTTGTTGATTCTCTAGGATTCTTTACGTAGACCATGTAAACCTCAAATTTCCTTAGACTTATAATTGTTGAAAATTTCACCATTGGGATATTTCATACTTGGAAAATTTCTTACTGATAGTCTATTGGAATGGGAACTCCATTGGCATGGGAGGTTCCTTCTCTTCCCTTCTTAAGATTACTTTAGGACAGAAACCCTTTGCTGAACAATGGAAAGGACTTTGACCTATGCTTAAGCATAGAACAGGAATTTCTTTGAGTCTTGATTGATTTAGAATTGATACAATGGAGATACTTGGAATCAATCTCCACCCTATTCAGTCCTAATAGGATTGAGTAAGGGCTGCAGCCTAGATCAAAATTTAATTATTCCAATCTCTACCATACTCAAGTTAACAGGATTTAGAAAGGGCTGTAGCAAAGGAGTATAGATTTAATCATTTGAAAAATATGACCTTCAAAAGACATGTGCAAAAGCCAGAAACCTCTGGGCGGTCCTGGGTTAAGCGAGAGCCTCCATTGACAGGGAAATTGATGAAGAGTGATTGGTAGATGTGAGGAATGAGGGGAGGCAACTTGGATGGGGTCCTTAAAGATAGGAGGGTCTGGAGACTGGAGAGGGGGTGGATTTTTTGGGTCGGTGTTGTTGCTGGGCTCTGAGGAAGCTTGCTCTGAAGGAAGCTGAAGGTGGGGGCCTCTGAGACTGTTTCTCCATTTTGGACACGTGAGTAATAGGGACTGATCTCTTTTCTTTGCCCCAGCTATCTAAGGGCTTGGGCCTTTTGGCCCAGCCTAAACAGAAGGGGTATTTAAGCCCTATTCCCTTCTCTCCCCTTTCTCTCTCTCTATATATATCTCTAATTCCTTTCTTGCTCCTATTGTAATTAAACTCCAAAAAAGGCTGACGGCTGACTTGAGTTTTTCATTTAGGAATTACATAGCTGATTCCTTGGCGACCTTAAATTAATATATATCAGTCTTTTAAAGTGATTCCCTTGTAACAACCATCATATCATCTGCAAAGAGTGATAACTTGGTCTCCTCCTTGCCTATTTTAATGCCTTCAATTTCTTTTTCTTCTCTAATTGCTACTGCTAGTGTTTATAGTACAATGTTAAATAGTAGAGGTGATAATGGGCATCCTTGTTTCACTCCTGATCTTATTGAGAATGCATCTGGTTTATCCACATTGCAGATGATGTTAGCTGATGGTTTAAAATACATATTGTTTATTATTTTTAGGAACAACCCTTCTATTCCTATGCTTTCTAGTGTTATTAATAGGAATGAGTATTGTACTTTATCAAAGGCTTTTTATACATCTATTGAGATAATCATGTAATGTTTTTGGTTTGCTTGTTGATATCATCAATTATGTGGATGGTTTTCCTAATATTGAACCAGCCCTGCATTACTGGTATAAATCCTACTTTTTCATAGTGAATGACCCTCCTAATCACTTGCTGAAGTCTTTTTGCTAGTATCCTAATTAAGATTTTTGCATCTATATTCATTATGGATATTGGTCTATAGTTTTCTTTCTCCGTTTTGACCTGCCTGGCTTTGGAATCAGTATCATGTTTGTGTCATAAAAAGAATTTGGTAGAACTCCCTCTTTGCTTATTTGTCAAATAGTTTGTATAGTATTGGCATTAGCTGTTCTTTGATTGTTTGATCGAATTCACTTGTGAATCCATCAGGTCCTGGGGATTTTTTCTTAGGGAGTTCTTTCATGGCTTCTTGGATTTCTTTTTTTTGATATGGGATTATTTAAGAAACTTAAGAATTCTATTTCTTCTTCTGTTAATCTAGGTAATTTATATTTTTGTAAATATTCATCCACATTACCTAGATTGGTATATTTTTGGCATATAATTGGGCAAAGTAGTTTTTAACGATTGCCTTAATTTCCTCTTCATTGGAGGGGAGGTCCCTGTTTTCATCTTTGACACTTTTAATTTGCTTTTCTTCTTTCCTTTTTTAAATTAGATTGACAAGTACATTGTCTATTTTGTTTGTTTTTTCAAAGTACCAGCTTCTAGTCTTATTTATTAGTTCAATAGTTCTATTACTTTCTATTTTATTAATTTCTCCCTTAGTTTTTAGGATCTCTAGTTTGATTTTCTTCTGGGGGTTTTTAATTTGTTCACTTTCAAGTTTTTTTATTTGCATGTCCAATTCATTGACCTCTGCCCTCCCTAACTTGTTAGTATATACACTTAGGGATATGAATTTTCCTCTGAGTACTGCGCTGGCTGCATCCCATAAGGTTTGAAAGGATGTTTCATCATTGTCATTTTCCTCAATGAAATTATTAATTGTTTCTATGATTTGTTCTCTAACTAACTGATTTTATCATATTATTTAATTTCCAATTATTTTTTGATTTGACTCTCCATGTACCCGTACTGATCATTATTTTTATTGCCTTATGATCTGAAAAGGTTGCATTTATTATTCCTGCTTTTCTGCATTTGTATGCCATGGTTCTATGACCTATTGTATGGTCAATCTTTGTGAATGTGCCATGTGCTGCTGAGAAGGTGTATTCCTTTTTATCCCTATTTATTTTTCTCCATATATCTATTAACTCTAATTTTTCTAAGATTTCATTCACTTCTTTTACCTCTTTCTTATTTATTTTTTGATTTGATTTATCTAAATTTTATAGTGTTTGGTTCAGATCTCCCACTAATATGGTTTTACTGTCTATTTCCTCCTTCAATTCTCCTAGTTTCTCCATTAGAAATGTGGGTGCTATACTATTTGGTGCATACATGTTGATTAGTGACATTTTCTCATTGTCTATACTCCCTTTTAACAGAATATATTTACCTTCCCTATCCCTTTTAATCAGGTCTATTTTTGCTTTGGCTTTGTCAGATATCATGACTGGAACTCCTGCCTTCTTTCTATCATTTGAGGCCCCAAAAGTCTTACTCCAACCTTTAATTCTGACCTTGTGGTTTTCTACCTGTCTCATGTATGTTTCTTGAAGACAACATATGGTAGGGTTTTGGATTCTAATCTACTTTGTTATTTGTCTATGTTTTATGAGTGAGTTCATCCCATTCACATTCAAAGTTATGATTGTCACTTGTGGATTCCCTGGCATTTTGATATCCTTCCCTAATTCTGACATTTCTTCTTTAGCTATAACCTTTTGAAGCAGTGATTTACTTTACATCAGTCCCCCTAGTCCCCTCCCTTGATATGTTTTCCTTTCTAGCCCCTCCATTTTTGTTCCCTTCCCTCACCCCTCTCCTTCCCTCCCTTTTTGTGTTCCCCCTACCCTCTTGGTTTTCCCTTCTCCCTTACCCTGTTGGATAAGATAGAATTCAAGATCCCAATGGATCTAGATGCTCTTCCCTCAGAGTTTATTTCACTGAGAGTAAGGTTTATGTAGAAACTCTCCTCCTCTCCTTCTTATAGGATAGTTCTTCCCCTCCCCTTCCCATGTTTATCTTTGTGTGAGAAAGATTATTCTATTTAGTTTTTTTCTATTTCTTGACATATATCTTAGTACCATCAATGATTCCCCCCTTCCCTTTTTCTTTCTTCCCTCCCCCTTTCTCCATATCATCTTGATGTCCCAAACTTTCCCTATGTGTGATTATTCTAACTACTCTAATTATGCATACAATTTTTCAGTTTCACATTACACATTTCACATTCACATTCACATTTCCCCCACATATTAACATATATATATATATATATATATATATATATAATTTGATATAAATGTAGTCCTTATAGAAGAGAGTTTGAATAAAACAATAAGATAACATTTTTCTCCTTTTCCCTTTCCTTCATATTTATCTTTTCATGTTTCTCTTGCTCTTTGTGTTTGGATGTCAAACTTTCCACAGAGCACTGGTCTTTTCTTTACAAATACTTGGAAACCTTCTTTTTTGTTGAATGTCCATACTTTCTCCTGGAAGTATATAGTCAGTTTTGATGGATAGCTGATTCTTGGTTGAAGACCCAGATCTCTTGCCTTTCTGAATATCATGTTCCTGGCCTTATGGTCGTTCAGTGTGGAAATTGCTAGGTCCTGTGTGATCCTGATTGGCATTCCTTTATATATAAATTGTTTTTTTCCGGCTTCTTTTAAGATTTTTTCTTTTGCTTGGAAGCTTTGGAATTTGGAAGCTTTGGAATTTGGCAATTACATTCCTGGGAGTTATCTTTTGGGGATTTAGTGTAGAGGGTGTTCTGTGAACTCTTTCAATTCCTATTTTGTGCCCTTGTTCTATAATTTCTGGGCAGTTTTCTTGGATGATATCTTGTATTATAATGTCAAGGTTACTGTTCATTTCTGGCTTTTCTGGTAGACCAATGATTCTCAGATTGTCTCTCCTTCCTCTGTTTTCCAGGTCTGTCACCTTGTCAGTGAGATATTTTATGTTATCTTCTAATTTCTTAGTCTTTTGACTTTGCTTTGTTAATTCTTGCTCTTTTGTAAGATCATTGTCTTCCAGTTCCCTGATTCTGACCTTTAAAGACTGGTTTTTCTTTTTCAGTTTGTTCTGTCCTGCTTTTTGATGCTTCAAGCTGTTTCTGCAATTGCCTATTTTGGTCCGGTTACTGAGTTCCTTTTGCATTATTTCCCATTTTTCCTGCCAGAAGGCTTCCATCTTTTTGATAACCCTCAATTTAAAATTTTCAAGAACTTGAGGACAATTTCCATTTTTTTGGAAGGTTTTGGAGCATTTGTTTGTGTTTCCTCTTCTATTTCCTCTGTATTCTGTATTTTCCCTCCATAAAATGTGTCCAAAGTCACCACCTTCTTTTTGCTTTTTTTTATTTTGGGAGGCTGTTGTTCCTGAGCATTTTTTGGTATCTCTATGTTTTTTTCCCCTCCCCTTTCCAGTCAGAAATCTGAGTGAGGAGGGCTTGCTCTCAGTGTAAGGGTTTAATGATCCAGGCTTTAGCCTTGGGCAAATTGTCAGTTCTCCCCAGCTGTGCAGTCTTCCCAAGGGAAGCCCAGGGTTTTTTCCTCCACTGCCTGCTGATGTTTTGGGTGTTACTGCTCTCAGGTGTAGGTCTTTGGTGGTCTTAGTTAACTCCCAAGACCTGTGGTTGCCCCTTGGTCAATTCAGGGGATCCCTTTGTTCACTCATTGATTATAGCATGCTAGTTCTGGGCACCCGAGATCTGAGTTTCCCTTGCCCACCTGCTGGGGTTTCGGGTGTTACTACTCACAGGAGTAAGTCCTTGGTGGTCTTATTCAGGTCCCGAGACCTGGGACTGCTCGTTGTTCAGTCCTGGGGTGCCTCTCCCTCACTTGTTGATTCTGGCCTGTGTAGACTTAAACTCTGGCTCCTGTCGGTGTGGTGGGTGGGGGATGGTGGGTTAGCTTTTTGTTCCCTTATATTGTGGAAATGCCAGAGTCCCAACTACCTTCAGTACTGCACCTTAGTGTGGGGTCTCTCCATTCTTATGAGGATGGTTGTTTGTTTTTTTTTTTGGGGGGGGTCTTGTGAGGTTGTCTGTGTTGTTGGGTCTGAGGAGAGGAAGCAAGCCATGTTTACTCTGCAGCCATGCTTACCCAGGAGTTGCAAAATTGAAAGTTTTATTCCTTGACTGAGCATTCAAAAAATCCTTAGTGAAGAATTATTGCATGGAAAGAGTTTGGGTCCTTTGCTATCCTTTGTGTCATTTTTCTTTTTCATATTTAGTCAATTTGGTTTATACTTCTTCAGTAAGATGATTGACTATAAAGTTGTTTGTAAAGTTGACTTTTCTTCATCGTCCAACAATAGTAAGGAAACAACAAAATCAAAACAAAACAAAACAAAAAACTTCCCAAAACAAAAGGGAGTCAGAAATAGCTAATCAGAAGAAACTATTGAAAAGCTATCAGAGGTTGTAAATAAGTGTGTAAATAACCAAAATGATACTCTAACACAATGTTTAAAACTATATAGTAAAAGATAATTATCTGAAAACCTCAGATGAAAGGGAAAATCATGCAACTATAATGATATCCCTTAGTGATAACTGAATGACTGCAAGCATATGCAGAATGATTCAGAAATTAAAAAAATGCATTAAAACAGGAAACAAGAATGTGATTGACATAAAAACCTTTGACTTGCATTATCTCAAATATGAGAACCTTTTAAGAACAGTATACATATTTGAAACTGCAACTTTCAATCAACAAATATATTTTGATAATTATTGGATTAAACAATTAAATAAACTATTCTTAAACATTCATTTTCATTCTAAGGTATTTGATAATGTGCTAAATTTATTACTTTAGGCTAGAGGCTACTTCTCTGTCTCAGAGCTAACACTTCAGCACTGTGAAAAATAAAACACAGTCAATTTTAGCAAGATTTCTGCTTTCTTCATGTCACATCTTCTTAGTATATGCAAAAAATATTCCAGGCTCCAGTTTTTAAATTAGTATCACTTAAAAGGTATTGCTAATTTTAGTCTTAGAGCAGGTAATCTACTATAGAGAAATTGGGCAAATATAACTTCACATTTGAAAGGCCCAGTTTCCAGTAACCTAGTTTTGTTTTGTTTTGATTTATCACTGTCATGATTTATAATTTTTCCAAATAGTGTGTCAGTGCTGATTGATTCAGAGATGATATGTTTAATTTTGTGAATTCACATTTTTTTCTTAATTTGTGACATTGCACCTTATATATTTTTTCTGCTTTTGTGGAGAAAATCATAATACATGAGCTTATTAATATTAAAAGGAAATTCTAAATATATAGATACCCACATATTTCAATAAAATGACTTAAAATTGTGCCATAGATAATACTGAGGGGGTATATTTGATGGGTAAATGATAACTAATAAATCAGGTAGTTATCTTCTTTTGCCTACCCTCCTCCCTCTATTCCTCCTTTCCTCCCTCTTCCAGCCTCCCTTCTTCCCCTCTGCTTCCCTTCAGCTTCCCCTTCCCCTGTTCTTCTTCTGGTTTCTAAAGCAGTCAGGGGTGAGTGAATGATGTTTCAGAGGAATTACTCTTTATCTTCTTTCATCTCAAATAAGGGTTTATTTGGGGGGTCGGAAACAGGAAAGATGGAGGATGGAGGTAATTGGGTTGGGATTTCCCTATTATCTACAGTGAGCCTTAGGTTGGAGGATATTGCGAGAAATGGCAATTCAGTCACTACAAGTCAGAGAGAGATATATGGACTATTGTCCTTCTTCTGCCTTCAAATCAGTCAGGCCACCTCCAGCTTGATTACTCCAAGCCCCAGAGATAAACCCAGCTTCTTCTTTCAAAGTCACCACCATCAGCCAAGAAGCTCAGAAATCAGTCTGCAGTTGCTTCTTGCCTTCAACTGTTTCCCAGTAACATTCCAAATGGAATCTTCCTTTGATCAACCTCCAGCTTCTGTCCTTTTGTATGCCTTATAATTTCTCTCTTCCACAATTGTAATATATTTTGAATTTGATATCCCATTTTATATCAAGGAAAGTTTCAACTCTAAATTTAAAATGAAATGTTTACATTAATTTTTAGAACATATGTATATTGGCATATATAGATATACATATATATGTAATATTATAAAGTTTCTTACAAACAATTCCCCATTGGTTTGAAGGTATATTCTCTTAGTCCTTGCCTAAATGATATATATATATATTTGTAAAGCTTTTGCCTAAGTGATATTTTAACACACTGCACAGCCCTATATCTCTCAACTTTGTTCAAGCTTGCAGAAATCTTTGTAATATTAAACCTTGTCCCCTATTTTCCCCATTCCTTATGTCGCTAATGTATTTAGATTTCAAATTGTTATCTAATTACATTTTAAGAAAGATCATCACCATGCTGTTAATTTAGTTATATGACCACTAGGTTTCACTATTTCCATAATTTGTGAGAATTTCCAAGAATGAAAGAATAAAATCATTAGAATTTGTCAATTTCTATATTAAAATAATAAGTAGAATTTGTAAAAGTGCTTTAAGATTTACGAATCTCTTTAAAAAAACTTATATTGCCTTATCCTTATTTTTAAACATACTCTTGTGTAAAATTATAATATTTTCACTATAACTAAATTTGAAGTGGGAATTAAATTGGGGAATCCTTACAAATTGATTTTCACAAATCACTTAAATTTATTATTAATTTTAGTGGTTACTAGAAACATAAACCAAGTTTATATTTTCATGAAATGTTTGACATATTATTAGTGGTTTCCACCTCATTTTAATTGAACTTTGCTTAATGGGCACTATGATTTTCAAAATATAAAAATTATTTTGTTATGAATGTGTATGATATACTGCAAAAGATGTTTTCATTCTATTTTTCACTTTTCATTTTTTCAATGTTTGGTTTCATTTTTACAGTCTCTATTAGTCTTTGTTTGTGTTTGAGTGTGTCAAAGAAAGGGCTTAGTTCTTTCCTGTTGAATTTTGAGTATTGGAATGTTATTTGACAAAAACAGATTAAAGCCTTTTAAAAATATTTTAATAAATCATTCTTTCTTGTTAGAAATGATGTGCCAAGTATTGTGCTAGTTGATAAGTTACAAAACAAAAATGAAGTGATACATGGCATTAAAGAAGTTTGTCTACTTCAGAAACAACATATACAGATAATAAACATACAAACTACATACAAAATAATTACAGGGAGAAGGTACTAGCAAATTGAGGGATTAATAGAATCATTAACTTGGAAATGAGATTTGAATTGAATTTTGAAGAACTAAAATTCAGAGATATTGAGGGAAGAAAGTATATTCCAGACCTGAGGGACAGCTCATTCAATGTTGTGTGAGAGGAATTTGAGAAGGATAATTTGGCTCAAGCACACAATATATGAAGGAATATAACATGTATTAATTGTGAAAAGTTTTCTTAGATTAAGGTTTTAAATGCCAAAGAGAAATTTATTTTTGATCATAGAGGAAACAGGGAACCATTGATGTTTATTGAGTTGGGCAGTGACTAGATCAGATCAATATTTTTGGAATATCACTTTCAGTGATCTTTTTTTTCATAAAGTACTTTATTGTAAATGAGGCATACAACAAAAAGAATCTTAAAATTAGTATACCAGTGTCATTGTTTTCTTTTTATTGTTCCCACATTAGTCATGTGAAAGAAAAAAATCAACAAAAGCATGAAGAAAAACAAAGTAAGGAAAAGTAAGCTCTGATCTGTATTGAGACTCCCTTAATTCTTTTTCTGGAGGTTTTAAGCACCTTTCATCATAGTCTTACAGAATTGTCTAGTATTCATATTATTGCTGAGAATACCTAAGTCATTCAGTTAATTATCATAGAATATTGCTGTTACTGTGTGCAGTGTTCTAGTTCTGCTCATTTCACTTTGCATCAGTTCATGTAAGTCTTTCTAGGCTTTTCTGAGAGGATCTTGCTCACCATTTTTATAGCACATTAGAATTCCATAACAATTATATACCGCACCACATGTTGCTTAGCTAATTCCCCAAGTGATGGGTATCACCTTACTTTCCAATTGTTTGCCACCATGGAAAGAGCTACTATAAACATTTCTGAATATAGGTGATTTCTCCTTTATAAAAAAATCTCTTTGGGATATACTATACATACATACATACATACATACATACATACATGCATGCATATATACATACATACATACATATATATTCCACTATATATATATATTCCACAACTATTGCTGGGTTGAAGAACATGTAGATCCTTTGGATGTAGATCCAAATTGCTCTCGAAAATGGCAAAATCAGTTTACAATTCTACAGTTCATGTCTCAATTTTCCCACAAGTCCTCCTATATTTGCATTTTCATTTTCTGACATTAGTCAACTACAAAGGTGTAAAGTGGAACCTTTGAATTGTTTTAATTTGCATTTCTCCAATCTATAGCAATTTAGAGCAATTTTTCATGTGTATATGTATAGTTTTGATTATTTTGTCTGCCAACTGCCTATTCATATCCTTTGACTATCAGTTGGGGAATGACATATTCTTATAAATTTGACTCAATTCTTTATACATTTGAGAAATAAGTCCTTAATCAGATTTTGTTTCCTTATTTCTTTTCTTTTCTTACACCCTTACCTTTTATCTTAGAATCAGTACTGTGTATGATTTTAAGGCAGAAGAGTGGTATGGGCTGGGCAATGCGGGTTAAGTGACTTGCCCAGAGTTACACAGCTAGGTAGTGTCTGAGGCCCGATTTTAACCCAAGACCACGTGTCTCTAGGCCTGGCTTTCAATCCACTGCCCCCATTTCCGTATTTCTTGATGTCTCATAGAATCATTAGCTTTCACTTGCCAAATTCTATTTTTTAAGAAACTATTTTCTTCAAATGAACTTTCCTACCTTTTTCCCCCTCACTTAGACAACTCTGCTTTTTAAGAAGTTCTACTTGTCAATGGATTTTTGTAAATCCTTTTCCATTTGGCTAATTTTTTTATAGAGTTCTCTTCCATGGATTTGTCTTTTTTATATACTTGCTCTATTCTGTTTTTAATATGTTATTTTCTTCATTGTGTTTCTTGTGTCTCCCTTTTCAAGCAGTTAACTTTTTTCATGATTTTCACTCACCACTCTCATTTCTTTTCCCAATGTATCCTCCTTTTCTTATTTCTTAAAAGCCTTTTTGAGTTCTTTCAGCAATTTTTCTGTGCCTGAGATCAATTCACATTTTTCTTTGAGGCTGTAGCTATGAAAATTCTTCTGGCTAGGGCACTGGTCCATGAACTACTGTATGCATTGTTTTATATCCTGGAACTGTGAGAAGGGTCCCTTCTCCCACCTGACCACAAGCTCTTGTGTGCTAATGTTCCTCTTTATCCTACCTCTGTAACTAAGGAGTGCCTCCCTATGTGTGCATAATGTAACAGAGTCCTATACTCATCAATAGAAAAGGGATCTTTGTATTCTTGTTATGATCAGTTGTCTGAACCCCTTATCTTCTGCCAGCTGAGAGCTCCAGAGGCTGCTACTATTGATTCAGTTGTCCCAAAGCTTCCTGAGGACCTACTAAGGCACAGCCCACTTTGGTCTTGTGGGGTGTTGCCTATGTTGAATGCTGCTCCATTCTGACTCTAGTGCAATAGACTTTTCTGGTTGAATATCCAGGTTGTCTTGGGCTAGAAAATTGTTTCATTCCATCTTTTTTTCCCCTCTTTTAAAAATTTAGAATATTTTTCTCTGGTTATGTGATTCATGATTCCCCTGCACCTCACACACACACACACACACACACACACACACACACACACACACTCTTTCCTCCCCCATCCTGAAGCTGGCAAACAGTTCCACTAGATTATATATGTATCATTGTTCAAATGATTTTTTTTTCATTTTATTCATTTTAAAATTTTTTTTCATTCTTTTTTTTCATTCATATTTGCAGTAGGGTGATCTTTTCCTGCTATGTTCCCTTTCACTCTGCATTTTGTATTTCACCAGTATTTTGCTTTGTGTCACCACCCACCAATTTCCCCTCCCTTTAATTATACCCCCTTCCCTTCTTGTCTTGTTCCCCTTCTTCATCTCTTTGGGGTAAGATAGAATTCTACTCCCCGCTGAATATACTTATGTTTCCTTCTCTGAGACAGGAACAATAAGAGTAAAGTTTAAGCATTGCCCATCACCACCCTGATCTTCCCCTCTCTGTATTCATTTTTCTCACCTCTTTATGTTATATAATTTACTCCATTCTATCTCTCCCTTTCCTTTTCTCTCAATGCAACCCTCTCTTTCAGAACTTGATTGATTTTCTTATGTCATTCATATGCAGATATATCATTCCATATCATCACATTTACATATACATTTTATCATCATATATCATCATATACATCATATTATCATAATCAGTTTAGTTTACCACCCTCCTTCTAAGTAAATTGCTTCTATCTTTACCACTGAGAGTAATTTTTTAGAATTATAAAAATCCTCTTTCTACGTAGACATATAAATGTTTTTACCTTAATGAGTTCCTTAAATATTCTCTTTCTTCTTTACCTTTTTGGGCTTTTCTTGTGTCTTGTATTTGGCCTTCAAAATTTTTATTTAGGTCTGGCTTATTCCTTAGGGATTCTTAGAAATCTTCAATCTTATTGAATGACCATTTTTTCCCTGAAAGAGTATACTCAGTTTTGCTGGATAGGTGACTCTGGGTTGTAAACTCAAATCTTTTGACTTTCTTATATTCCATGCCTTATGATCCCTTAATATAGAATCTGCTAGGTCCTGAGTGATCCTGACTGTAGCTCCATGGTTTTTGAATGCTTTCTTTTTGGTTGCTTGAAGTGTTTTTTCCTTGGCTCAGTGGATCTTGAATTTAGCTATTATATTCCTGGAAGTTGTCAGCTGATGATTTCTTTCTGGAGGCAATATGTGAATTCTTTCATTTACAATTTTATTTTATTGTTCAAGGATCTCTGGCAGTTCTGATTGATACTTTCTTGTAATACGATATCCAAGGTTTTTTTCTTCATCATGGCTTTCAGGCAATTCAATAATTCTCAGATTGTCTCTCCTAAATCTATTTTCTAGGTCAATAAATATCTCAATAAGATATTTCATGGTTTCCACTGTTTTTTTTCTTTCATTCTTTTGATTCTGCTTCATTGTTTCTTGATTTCTGGTGAAATCATTAGTTTCTAGATGGTCACTTCTGACTTTTAAGGCCTGGTTTTCCTGTCCATTTTTGGTTCTTCTTTTTCAATTGGCCCATTTCTTCCATCACTTTCATTTCTTCTTGCATCACTTTCCTTTCTTCTTGTATCACTTTTATTTCTCTTCCCCACTTTTCCTCTACCTCTAATAATTGTTTTTTGAAGTCTTTTTTTAAACTCTTCCAGACTGTATTGATTTATAATCTTGAACTATGTTCAATCCATATTTTTCTTTTGGACTTTGGGTGTATTTCCTTTGATTTAGCTGTACCTTTCTGTGTCTCTACCTTGTTCTTTGTTTCCATAAAAATTCTTTAGATTTAGGTGCTTTCCCCCCTTGTTTGCTGGTTTTTCCTATGTAATTATAGTTAGAATCTGTTTCTGGGAAGTTAGGGCACCTTCTTAAATTTCAGTCCTTCCTTGATGGTATTTTCAGTTTATTTTCTGGGTTGTTACTAGTTTACCAGATGGTCTAAGGGCTGCAAGCTCTGAGATTCCCCAACCCCTGTTGATTCAATTGACCCTTGAGATCCTGAGAGCTTAAAGACATTCCTCAGGCTTGGGTGTAAGCTTTTGATCTCAGTCTGAACTTGATTAGGTAAGGTGCAGATGAAATTGTAGCCCCAGGCTTAGGATCAGGTTTTTGGTCTCACTGTGTTCTTGATTCAATGAGGCACACCATTGGCTTTCCTGTCCTGGAGCTCCACCCTTAGTTTTGGGCAAATAGATCTGGGGGGGGGGGACTCTCCCAGAGAATTGTGTCCTCATCCTATGCAAAGACTAGGATTCCTGGCTTTGCCCTTGGCTCAAGGGGATCAGCCCCCTTCAGCTGAGATTGCCCTGTACTGCAACTTCAGACTTCTTCACAGGTTTGCTATTCAAGGAGTGTTAGTTGGCTTGGCCCACTATTTGACCCAATAGCATCTCAGGGTCTGCCTTAGCTTTAACTTAAGTTCAGAACCTGTGAGAACAGATGTGTGGGGCAGTGGGGCCTGTGGTTTGCTCTTGGTTTTCTCTTCTCTCACAGCTATGCCTACTGTTACTTATGATCCCCTCTCACTTTAGTTCCCCAGATGATCATATTCTTAAGGTTCTTGGTCTTCCTCAGTTTCTGAGTCAAATATCATTGTATATAGTGGTTCTGTGTGATTTGTGTCTTGTACTGATTCTTGCTCGAGGATTTCTATATTCCCCAAGTCTTTTGGAAGCTCTTGCCTAGAAGTATGCTGTAACTCTGTGTTATGTGTTGATAAATTTTGTTCTTGTGTGTTTGTTCCTTCCTGTGGATCTGCTATCATATCCCAGTTTTGTTCTTCAGCTACAGACTTTTCTTGTTGCTTTGAACATTCATTTTGCAATCCATCATCAATTTGCATTATCATTCTCTTCCCTTTTCTTTTTTATTTTTTTAAAACGAGACTTAAGGATGATGTAATAATGTTTGTGTTTGCTTTTTCTTGTGCAGTTACTATTGGTTGGAATTCTTTGGCATAAGTATTTAAGTATGACTTTTTTATTATGTCATTGGTATGTTCTTTTGTAATCTCATCCATCATGTCAGTGTCATTGTCTCCAGGAAGTCTGCTAATTTGAATGTTGTCTGTTATTGCATTTTCCTCCTCATTGAACCATTCTGTTGTTTGCTCATGTGCTTCAATTAATTCATTTGCAGTTTGCTTAAAATATTTAGAACCCTCTATTATTTGTGTCTCATATGGTTCTGTTTTTGGTTTTGCTATTTGTTCTATACTTTCTGTTTCTAAAGTATATTCTTTCCTTTCTGCTAAGTTACTTTTATCTTGTGCTGAGATATGTTCCAACTCACTATTGCTTGGATCTAATCTTTCATGTTCTTTGCTTTTAAAGTTATAATGTCCTAATAGGTTTAAGGTCTGTGTATTACAGACTGTTGCCAGTTCTGTTCCTTCCTCTTTTTTTGTTCCACTGTTCCAAAAATTTTCACTTTAATATCTGCTACATCATTATCTAATTGGATTTCATCTTCTATCTGTTCTTTAGTTTAATTTTCTGATTTTGGACCCCCAAGTTCTACTTGCATGCGGTCTCCTTCCTTTTCATTTTCCCCATTTCCTTTCCCGTCTTTCCTTTTTTATGTTACCTCATGCACCTGTCTTCATAACTGACTTTGGCAGCATCTGAGACTACTTGAGAATAATGTGGTTTCGCTCTTTGTTGGATGTATCTCTCCATGGTTTCTAAATGTGGTGCTTGCAATGAATTCTTACAATTACAATGACAACATTTTGTATTTCTTCGTGTTTTATTGCTGCTATACTTTATGTTGCTTTTCTAGGACCTCTGTTATTAGTTTGGGAGTTTGGTATTATCGGATTAAGAAGAGTATTACTTCAGCATATGTGGGAATGAATGAAATAAAATGATTTACACCTAAATTCAGCCATTACAAACTTTTATAGATCTTAAGCAGAAAATAAATATAATCTAGTATCTTGACAAAAAATAAGTTGTAAAACATATAAAAGAAATGTCCAATCCAGCCTAGATAACCCATGACAAGCAATAGTTTCTTTGCTGTCTTGTATCTTGAAAAGCCTTTTGCAACAGAAAAAATGTTTCAAATCACTTACCCCAATTCTATTCCACTGATCTTCCTTTCTGTCTCTTAGCTAGTACCATATTGTTTTGATGATCGCTGCTTTATAGTATAGTTTGAGGTCTGGTACTGCTAGACCACCTTCCTTCACATTTTTTTTCATTATTTCCCTGTATATCCTTGATCTTTTGTTTTTTCCAAATGAACTTTGTTATGGTTTTTTCTAATTCAGTAAAAAAAAAAAAGGGTTGGTTTTTTTGGTAGTTTGATGGGTATGGCACTAAATAAGTAAATTTATATGGGTAGTGTTATCATTTTTATTATGTTAGTTCATCCTTCCCATGAGCAATTAATGCCTTTTTCAATTATTTAGATCTAGTTTTAATTCTGTGGAGAGTGTTTTGTAGTTGTGTTCACATAGTTCCTGTATTTGTCTCAGCAGATAGATTCCTAAGTATTTTTTATTGTCTAGGGTGATTTTAAATGGATTTTCTCTTTCTAATTCTTGCTGCTGAGTTGTGTTGGAGACATATAGAAATGCTGATGACTTATGTGGGTTTATTTTTTATTCTGCAACTTTGCTAAAGTTGTTGATTATTTCGATTAGCTTTTTGGTTGAATCTCTAGGATTCTTTAAGTAGACCATCATATCATCTGCAAAGAATGATAGTTTAGTTTCCTTATTGCCTACTTTAATACCTTCAATTTCCTTTTCTTCTCTATTTGCTACTGCTAGTGTTTCTAGTACAATGTGAAATAATAGAGGTGATAATGGGCATCCTTGTTTCACTCCTGATCTTATTGGGAAGGCTTCTATTTTATCCCCATTGCAGATGATGTCGGCTGATGGTTTTATATATATCTTGTTTATTATTCATAGGAAAGGGTCTTTTATTCCTATACTTTCTAGTGTTTTCAATAGGAATGAGTGTTGTATTTTGTCAAAGACTTTTTCTGCATCTATTGAGATAATCATGATTTTTGTTAGTTTGCTTGTTGATATGGTCAATTATGTGTATGGTTTTCTTAATATTGAACCATCCTTGTATTCCTGGTATAAATCCCACCTGATTATAATGAATATCCCTTCTGATCACTTGCTGGAGTCTTTTTGCTAGTATTCTATTTAAGATTTTTGCATCTATGTTCATTAAGCAGGTTGGCCCATAGTTTTCTTTCTCTGTTTTTGATATGCCTGGCTTTGGAATTAGTACCATATTTGTGTCATAAAAGGTAGTTTCTCATTTAGAAATCTGAATACTGTATCATTTGGCACATATATGTTGAGTATTGCTATTTCTTCATTTTTTATACTCTTTGATTAAAATGTAATTACCTTCTTTATGTTTTTATTGAGATCTATTTTTGCTTTAGCTTTGTCTGAGATCATGATTGCTAGCTACTCTTGCGTTTGTCTTAGTTTCTGGCCAGTAAATTCTGCTCTATTCCTTTACCTTTACCCTGTATATGTCTACCTACCTCAAGTGTGTTTCTTCTAGATAACATATGGTATGATTCTGGTTTTAAAATATATTTTGCTATCCACTTCCTTTTTATTGCTGAGTTCATTCCATTCACACTAACAGTTTTGATTATGACAGTGTACTCCCCTCCATTTTAACTTCCTCCTTTAATTGTTTTATCTCTCTTGCCCTTCATCCAACTTTTCACTTTTACTCAGTCTCCCCTTTTCCTCCTCCCCAATATTACTCTCCTTCCCAGTCACTCCCCTCTTATATATTCCCTTCTTATTATAGTACCTTTTGAATGACTCCCCAACCTCTCTCTCACTTGTATTGCCCTCCTCCCTACCAGCTTGCTAAATGCTCTTCTACTTCTCTGTAGTGCACGATATAATTCTCTTCCCCAATGGATCTGATTGTTCTTACCTCTCTGAGTCAATTTCAATACATATAAGATTTAATTATTACCTGTCTCTAACTTCTTTCACCTGTCCATTGTATTGTTCTTCTCCCCTCCCCCCATTTCTTTATGAAATATAAATTTGCCCCATTTTATTCCTTTTCCCATTTCTCTTAGTATTAACCTTTTTTAAACATATTTTTGACATATCACCACATGCAGTTTGTTACTGTATCCTATAACTATATTTCTTCTAGCTAACCTGATGATAACAAATTTTAAGAGTTACTGATATCATCTTTTCTTATAGGAATATAAATCATGTGAACTTGTTGGGTCCCTTAAAAAGTCCCCCCCCCCTCATTCTTAATTACTTTTTGGTGATTCTCTTGAGTTCTGTGTTTAGGCATCAAATTTTCTGTTCAAGTCCAGTCTTTTCTTTTTGAATGCTTGGAAGTCTTCTATTTTATTAAATGACCATACTTTTCCCTGCAACAATATAGTCAATTTTGCTGGGTAGTTGATCCCTGGTTGTAAACCCAGTTCCTTTGTATTCTGGAATATCAAATTCCATGCATTCTGGTCCTTCAGTGTGGATGTGCCCTGAGGCCAAAACCTCCAGAGGCAGAGGCCAAAGATGGAGAGTGGTGGCTGAAGACTGTGACCAGGCTGCCTGCCTCTCTGTCCCTCTCCACCAGCTTTCTCCCTGCCAGCTTTGGTCAGAGCCCTGAGCCTTGAGTAGCTATGGTAACAAGGTACTCCCTCTGGGCTGGAGCCCTCACTCTGAGATCCCAGCATCAGCCCAAGTTTCAGCATGGTAGGTGGGAGAAGGATCTTGAGACCTGCCTTCTTTCTTTAGCTTAAACCTGAGAATTCAACCTTTCTGCATACCTTTTAAGTTGAATTGAGCAAAATGGTCCCCCAATTCTGTTCTGTTGTTGTATTTATTTTTCCTTGTTTTTTGATTGGTATGGAAGAGTTTTCACAGAAAACTCGACTTTTGCTGCTTCTAAGCAGCCATCTTGACTCTGCATCCATCAGCCTCGTCCTTCAAGATTAAATTGATGAGATCAAATTCATGGAAAAGTTTTATCTGTAGTCTTTTACATATTGAAGATTTATGATGTGGGTTGGTTAAGTTGGCAAAGTTGTCAGAATTAATTAGGAATGCATACATTGATATAGATTTGGGAGAGCAAATTCTTCCCTAGTGGTTTGGGGGAATGATTTGTTATTTCTTTGTTTATAAGTTCCATTTATTTTATGAATTATTATCATTTTTTCTGATCATTTAAACTGAATTTATTATAAGGCTTTATTTTTCTGGACAGCATCTTGAAACTAGTAGCTCACAAATAATCTGCAGGATGTTTTTATGTCATATTAGTTTATTCCTTTCATACTGTAATAATTAAAATAGTTGGTTGTTATAAACTGTAGTGATTAAAATAGTGGAAGACTTAAATTGTTGTAGATAAAAGAGTGGATGAGTAAATTGTGACCGCAGAAAATATGTTTCACTACAGTGTCTTGTTTTTAAATCAATATATAAGATGGTCGCCAGGGAAAAATTCCCAATCATGAAATATACCTAAGTCAACTGGGTTTTGAGATTTTAATTCATACAAATGTGGAATTAAAGAAAATGAGGGAGAATAAGAAAGGAATAAATATGAAGGGCCTTAGCCAAAAGGTCTAGACCTGAGTCTTAAGAGAGAGATCAGTCAGTCTTTAATCACTCACCACAAGATCTGTCCAAGCAAGAATATAGACACTAGTTAAGCCAGCCATCCTTCTCCAGAGAGAAATTCTTCTGACTGTCCTCAAGAGACTGTCTCAAGAGACTGTTCTAAGAGACTGTTTTTTGTTCTCAGTTTCTCTCCTCCTTTTAAAGGGAATTTTCTCCTATGTCTCCTCCCCTAAGTTCTCACATCCACCAATCACAGTAGATGTTTTTCAAAGGACAGACCATTCTTCGTTCACACCTGAATAGACTAATCTTTTGAGTAATTCACACCTGAGTAGACTAGAATCTCTGAGTAAGTTCTCACCTCTTTGCTCCTTGTAAGTTCACAATTTTCCTGACCTTTATAGGTACTTAGCACCCTTTTGTATTAGTCCTAAAAATAGGCACAGCTTAAGAACTTTTTGTCTTGCTATAAGTATGGTTTTAAGTACTTTTCATTGTTCAGCAAAGAGTTTACAACTTTATCTTCCCCTAAGGCATGCTTAAGTATGGTGAAGTAGAGTTCTCACATTCCTGATCAGGTACCTTCACTGCCCAAATGGGGAATGGTCCCAATGGGGAATGGTCTTAACCCAACCTTATGAAGTAGGGTCTGGGAATTTTTTTAGGGTTTACAACCCTAACCTTATGAAGTAGGGTCTGAGAATTTTTTAAGGTTCACAATACCCAATAAAAGTTAACCATAATTTAAACAAAAACTTCCATTTAGTTATCAAAGAATGGTAAAGGACAATTTCTGTAGCAGTTCATTATTGTGGAAGTATCTAAAGTGTTGAGCCCAAATTGAAACCAATTTTTGGGTTGCATCTCAACGTGGTATTGATGAGAGATGAAACAACATATAGGTATCCAAATCATCCTAAAAATTTTGTTTTTGCTTTTTTTGTTCCACTTGAATACTTGTCACATTATCCATATTAATCTTACATAACAATCTAGAAAACAAGATAGTATCAGAGAATAAATATTTAACCTTTCTGTTCACTTTCTGGGGGTAACATTTACAGATTTTTCTTCCAAAATTAATTTTGTGACTATGTATAATGTTTTCCTGTTTCTACTCTTGTCACTGTTTATTATCTTGTGTAGATCTTTCCAAGTTTTTAAAAATATTAGTCTGTTCATTGTTTTTTATAGTGCGACACCCTCACAACCATATACCATAATTTTGCTTAGTCATTCCCTAGTTTGTGGGAATCAACTCAGTTTCCAATTATTTGCCACCTCAAAGAGAGCTGTTTTAAATATTTTGGGCCATATGGGTTCTTTTCCTCTCCCTGGTCTCCTTGGGAAACAGATCTAGCAAGAGTGCTGGGTCTAAGGTTATACACAGTTTTATAACTCTGTGGGTGTAATTCCAAATTATTCTCCAAAATAGTTGGATCAGTTCACAGCTCCACCAACAGTGAATTAGTGACCCCATTTTCCCACATCCCCTTCAACATTTGTCACTTTGCCCTTTTGTCATTTTAGTCAGTCTAATGGGTAAGAGATGATATCTGAATTGTTTTGAATTGCATTTCTCTAATCACTATGATTTAGTGCATTTATTCATATATCTGTATATAGCTTTAATTTCTTTATCTGAAAAATTGTCTGTTCATATCTTTTGCCCATTTATCAATTGAGGATGGTTATTATTCTTATAGATTTGGCTGTTTATCCCCCCCCCCCCCCATTTCTACTTTCCTTATTATCTTGGTAGCACTTATTTTAAATGTTCAAAAACTTTTCATTTTAATGTATTTGAAATTATCTATTTTACATTTCACAATGTTGTCCATCTGTTGTTGCAGCATAAATTCATCTTCTAGCCATAAATATGATAGGAAGTATATTCCCTCTTTTAATTTAGTTATGGTTATCTCCTTTTATGTCTGGATCATATATCCATCTTATTTTAGTGAGTGGTGTAAGATATTAGTCTATACCTACTGTCTGAATAACTAGTTTCCAATTATCCCAGCAATTTTTACCAAACAATGATTTCTTATCTCAAAAATCTGGACTTATTATTTTGATAAATTCAAGATCATTATAATATATTGCTGCTGTTGGTTGTATCTTTCTTCTGTTCTGATCTACCTTTCTATTTCTTAGTACCAGATAGTTTTGATTATTAATAATTTTTATAAATACCATTTAAAACCTGGTATTGCTAGGACTCTTTCATTTACATTTTTTCCATTAGTTCCTTTCATTGTTTTGATCCTTAGATGAGCTAATATCATGAAAACTATTAACCTTTTCTTAGATTATTTATTTTTTTCTAAATTTATGATTGAAGAAAATATTAAATTTCTGATAGAAAATAATGAAGAAAAAACATATTGTTTCCCCCATGTAAGTTTATATACCACTTGAAATATATATATATGTATATATATATATATATATATATATACACAAAACCTCTGTAAGAACATTTATATTTTTTAATTGTTGTGAGTAATTTTGGTTATAATTCCCCTTCTAATTCTCCTATGTCTGTCAATAGTAATCCTATCACTCAGATATGCAATAAAGGAGTTATCTTCAATACTTCATTCTTACTCAGCCTCCATATTTAATTAGTTGTTAAGTGTTGATTCTACCTCAATATCTCTGACTTATCTTCTCTTTATTCACATAACTACCACTATAGTTTAGGTCTTCATTTATCTTTAATGTGGGTTATTGAAATAGCTCCCTATTTATTTTCCCTGCCTACTCTTATCTCCAAACCTAACTATACAAACATGATGAATTTACATAGGTCTATGTCACTACCCTAACCAAGACATCTCAATGACTCTTTGACATCTCTGGTTTAATAAAAAAATCCTCATATTTAGCTTTTAAATTCCTAAGCCTTTTAGTTCCAGTTTACCTTTTCAGGGTGATAATTGATTGCATTCCCTTAAACAATCTATGCTTTAGACAAGCTAGCCTATTTACTCTACTCTTCCATGCCTAGGCTACTCTTCTTAATTCCACTCTTTGACATCTCTAGCTTCTTTAAATGCTTAGCTAAAATGCATATTCCTTCAAGAAAGCTTTTCTGATTCTTTTGTTAGTGACCTTGAAATAATGCAATCTTTATTGTACATATGGACAAATCAGTAAAATATATTTTGTTTTTTTTTGAGGACAAGGCCTGTTTACACACACACACACACCCAGGCACACATTTCATGTATTTTACTTGCATGCCTTTTTTACTTCATTCTTTTTTGTAGCTTAGTACTCATTTTGGTATTTACTCTAACTAGATGATTAATTTCTGTATTATTTCACTATGCCCTATCACAAAATCACAACAATATAAATTGCAAATTAACAGAACAAAAATATCAATTCTGACAAGAAACAGAGGAAATAGAATATGTAATTACTTCTATCTTAGAAAAATATATTGAAGAAGATATCAATGTTCTCCCAAAGGGGAAAAAAAAATCACTGGGGCCAAAAATATTCACAAATGGATTCTATCAAACATTTAAAGAAGAATTAATTCCAATACTATGTAAACTATTTGGAAAAATAGGCAAACGAATCCTAAAAATTTCCCTGTATGTCATATATGGTTTTGACATCTAAGCCAGGTGGAAAAAAATTAGGGGAAAGGTAGACCAATTTCCCAGATGAATTTTAATGCAAAAAATTTAATAAAATTTTAAATGACATACTAACAAGAAGATGACAGAACTATATCACAGAATGTGATTGACTATATGTGGAAAAGAATTCAAGACTGTTTCAATATTAGGAAAACTATGAGAAAAATTGATCATATCAACAAAACCCAACAAACATCATATGATTATTTTAATAAATCTTTTTGACCAAAAAAGCTTTTAACAAAATACAATATTCATTTTTATTAAAAATACTGCAAAACATAGGAATAAATGGAGCTTTTCTTAAAATAAGTAGTTTCTATTTCAAACTACCTAAAAGCATCTGTAATGGAGATAAACTAGAAGTCTTTTCAATAATATCTGAGGTGAAGCAAGGATGCCCATTGTCACAACTGTTATTCAGTAATTGTACTAGAAATAGTATCTATAACAGTAAGACAAGGAAAAATAAATTAAAGAATTTTAAATAGCTACTCAAACGAAAGAAACGAAATCATTACTCCTTGGAGGATATGATAGTACACCTGGAGACTTCTAGAAAATCAACAAAAATTATTTGTAAAAATGAACAATCTTATCAGTTATAAGATATAAAATAAATCCATATAAACCACCAAATTTTCTATTTATTACAGATAAAGTGAAGCATGAAAAGATAGAAAGTGAAATGACATTTAAAATAACTTCAGACAGTATAAAAGATTTTGGAATATACCTGCCAAGACATACCCAGGAACTAGATGAAAACAATAAAAACAATTTCCCCACATATGATATGATATGATATATGATATGATCATCTAGGGAAATATTAATTGATATTGGGCAGGGTGAGTCACTATAATAATATAAGAATTATTCCATAAATTTACTTATTCAGTATCATAAATAAAACTACCAAAATTACTTAATAGAGCTAGAACAATAATTAAAACTCATTTGGAAAAACAAAAGATCAAAATTGCCAAGAGAATAAATGAAAAGATGTGAAGGAATATAGCTTAATAATGCCAGATTTCATACTATATTATGTAGTGGTAATCATGAAAACATTCTGCTACTGGCTAAGAAATAGAGTACCAGATCATTGGAATAGACTGAGTATACAATATGCAGTAATAAATGACCATCCTAATTTAGTGTTTGGATGCTCAAATATCCATTTTTTTGGACAAAAACTCATCAGTTGAATAAAATTGCAGTGAAAACTAGAAATCAATTTCACAGAAACTCTGTATAGCCAACATCTTACACCACATACCAGGATAAGGTCAAAATGGATAGATAATTTAGAAATGAAGGGTAATATTAAAGAAACAGGGGAGTATGAAAAATTTTACCTATTGAATCTATGAATAAAGGAAAACTTGACTGAAGAAAAGATAGAGAGTAGTATAGGAAGTAAAAAGAAAAAAATATTACATTAAAAAGTTTTACACAAACAAAATCAATAAAACCAAAATTAGAAGGAAAACAGAAAATGAGGAAAATATTTACATCAAGTTTTTTTTATAAATGCCTCTATTCTATAATAAATATTCAAACCAAATTTGTAAGATAAAAGCTAGTCACCAATTGTTAAATAGTCATAGGATATGAATGGGCAGTTGTCAGAAGAAGAAATCAAATTCATATGAAGAATTGTTCTAAATCATTAATGATTAGAAATGCAAATTATAACAATTCTGAGATGTCACTGCCTATTTATTAGATTAATGTGACAGAAAAGGAAATGCATTGTCGATGTGGTCCAATCATTCTGGAAAATAATTTGTAAATATACCTGAAGGGATATAAAATTGTGTATACCCTTTGAGCAAGCAGTACTATTATTAGATCAGGTACAGATGTGCAAAAATATTTATAGAAATATATACAATATTTCCAGCTCATTTCACAGTGGCCCATAATTGGAAATCAAGGCTAAGGTCATCAGTTGGTGAATGACTGAATATAGAGTGGTAAATAATTGTGATGGAATACCATTGTGCTTTGGAAAAATTACAAAGAGGTGCAGAAAAATCTGGCAAAGACATATAAATTGATGTAATATTAAATGAAGAACTATCTGGCAAAGACATATAAATTGATGTAATATTAAATGAACACAATGAGGAAGACATTGTACAAAATTTATAGCCATATTTTAAGGATTATCAACTGTAAAAGACTTGGCTACTATGATCAATACAACAATACAAGGAAGTTCCAAAACAAAAAATTCAAATGATGAAAAATTCCATCTACCTTCATATAGCAAATTGATTAAGTTTGAATGCAGATTCAAGCATAATTTCATTTTATTTTGCTTATTTTCTTTGCAACATGGCTAGTATAAAATATATTTTGTATTTTATCACATTTCTTGTCTTCTCAGTGAATAGAAGAATGATGCTTTTTTATAACTATTAAGTGTTCAAAACTTCTTCAATGAATTTTTGTTTCATTACATTATTCATTACATCAAAATACCTTTAATTCAATCTATACATCAAATATTTATTAAGCATACAATAATTGTTTTCAATAAGTTCCTATTCTAATGAGGTAAATAACAAATACATTTAAAATTATAACTACATAAATATAAAGTTAATGTTAAGTAATTAGTTCTGCATTTCACAGTAATATAGTTCGGACTGAATCCTGAGGGCAGGGAGGGAAAAAATTTGGAACTCAAAATTGTAAAAGTTGTTAAATTAAGAAGTTGATGAAAGAAAACAAATGGAATCGTATAATGAGGATGCTGAGAACATATGCAAGTACTGCAATCAGTACGTGTTAGAAGATTCAAGATACTATAGATTCTTATATTTATTCAAAAGATACAATGATTCTAGGTTTGTATATGCCATCTGCAGTGATCAAACATATTTATATGCCTATTGAACATGTTAAAATACAATAAAAAACTTTAAAATAAAATAAAATTTAAAAACAACTTTAAAATAAAAAAACACTTTTGACTTATTTTTTTCTTTGTATCAGTCTTCCTGCTTTTCCTAAACCGAATTTCCTTTCTTCTCATTTCCTAAGCCAATGAGGCTAAAAAGGAATCCTAAATTTACCAATCAAAATAGACTTAAGGTTGGGAACTCTAATCTGTAGTTAAAGTAAGTAGAATTATAGTTCAACTCTCTTCAGTTATAGTCAGAGACAACTTCATAATGAAAGCAATTTTACACTTTTTAAACTTGTGATAAAGATACACAAGTTTAAAGGAAAAAGGAATCAGTCTAACCTCACTCACCTAGCACTCTCATACCAAGCTGCCAAGCCGCCAAGACCCAAGATGCCAAATGCTGCCCAGCACTCCCCACGTTGTTGACAAAGACCAATGTCTCCATGAGTGAGAGATAGAGCAAGAGCCACGTCTCCATGAGAGAGCCAGAGCCACGTCCTGTGAAAGAGCCAGAGCCATGTCTCCTTGAAAGAGGGCCCCGCAAGAGGAAGTGACACAAATATATAGATTCTGCATCTCACATGTACCAATGGTAGCTTAAGCTTGATTTAGGGCAGCCCAGGGGGTCTGTCAGTTGTTTCTTATTTGTCACTTGCAAGCACCTGTCAGTCATAGGCCATCCTCCTAAACACTTAATCCTTAAGTAGGGGTATAGACATTCCTGTTTGTTAGGATTTTAAAAACTAATCAGAAAATCTAAAATTCACACAATCAAATATTTATTAAGCACACAATTCTTACTCAAGAATTCTATATTGGAGTTATAATGAAGACACAACAAATACATGAAAAAAATTTAACTCTGGTTATAAAGTTTACAAATAATAAAGAAAAAGCAATCAAATACAGTGTCATTTGGGTAGAAAGGAGTCAAATACATAGAATTTATAGTTAAATTTTGTCCATTTCGCTAGGTTGTACAGTAGATAACAGCATCAGGCCTGTAGTCAGAAGGACTCATTTTTCTGAGTCCAAATTTGTCCTCAGACATTTACTAGCTATGTGAACTTGGGCAAATCACTTAACTCTGTTTGTTTCAGTTCCTCATTTGTAAAATAGCTGGAGAAGGAAATGGCAGCCAATATCTTTGCCAAGAAAATCCCAATTGGGGTCATGGACAGATAGACAAGTCTGGGAAAACAACTGAACATCAAGAACGTCTTTTCAAACCCTCAGATTCAAAATCTTTATGTCATTCTAAACATTATTTCATCATACCACACACACATTTAATAACTTGTCAAATCTTGATTACCTCCATAACTTTTCTTGCAACTGCCTCAATTCTCTTCACTCATATAAACATAACCACATTTCAGGCTCTCACCACCTAGAACCAAGTTGGCAAGCCTATGGCACACATGCCATAGAGGGATGCTCCCTTACCCCTCTCCATGCATGCCTGAAGACAGTTCTCACTTCATCCACTCCTCTGCCCAGCAGCCCAATGGGACTATATTCTCCCTTCCCTGTCTGGGGGCGTGAGGCTCACATGTGATATGAGTGTTGCCGTTTGGGTACGTGGTCTCTAAAAGGTTCACCATCAGTGACCTAGACTATTGTGATTTTCCTGATGCAACTTTTTTCTTCCCAACTATAGCAAGGAGAGGCTTTACCAAAGAACAAAAGGTAAGGCTGTCAGGATTTGATTTGCCTCAGCTTTCCTGATGCAAGGTCTTCCTACCTTCATTTCCATACTCTCTCTTCTCTCCCCACTATGGAGTAGGTCAAGGACAAAACTGCCTCTAGTAGCTGATTTTCTAGCTTTACTGGCATAGCTTTCTGACTAAACACATAAAAGTCCTTGCTATGTGGAATCTGATACTCCTACACTCAGTAAGTATGTAAGACTGTACGAATCATTGTAACTTCATCACCTAATGAGTAGGCATAATGGTTCTTGATGGAGAGAGGGGATGGACACATCTAGAGTACCATTGTGTTCTTGTTATATATCCTTCCTATGTTAGAATGGAGTAAGTTTCTATTTGTAAAAATTCAATGAGGGTCTCATTTAGTTTCAAAATTGACCCTCAATCACATCTGTGATTTCAGCTGAGCCTCCAACAAGTCTCTTAATTGACCTTCCCACAAGTCTTTCTTCTATACAGCTGCCAAAGTAATTTTGCTGAAACACAGTTCTGGCCTTTATTTTTCTACTTGGCAAATTCCAGTTGGTCCTTATTTCTTCTAGGGTCTAATATGTATTATTGAAATCTCTCAAGAATACAGTCCTGACCTGGAGGAATTCCATGTGAACTAGAACCACCTTCAGGAATTAATACAGAGTGAAAGGAACAGAACTAGGAGAATGTTGTACTTATAGACGGATACACTGTGGTACAATGGAATGTAATGGACTTCTCTACTAGCAGCAATGCAATAATTCAGCACAATTCTGAGGGACTTATGAGAAAGAACACCATCCACATCCAGAGAAAGAATTGTGGGGGTACAAACAGAGAAGAAAAACATTTGATTGATCACATGGTTCAGTGGAGATATGACTGGGGATATAGACTCTATATGATCACACTGTTGCAAATATTAATAATATGGAAATAGACTTTGGGCAACGATATATGTAAAACCCAGTGGAATTGCTTGTTGGCTGTGGGAGGGGGGAGGGAAAGAACATGAATCATGTAACCATGGGAAACTATTCCAAATTAATTAAGTTAATTAAAAAATCTTTGAACATGAAAAAAAGAATAGAGTCTTAAGACCAAAAACAGGGAAGGAAAACTATAGACCAATACCCATAATAAACAAAGATGCAAAAATATTAAATAAAATACTAGCTAAAAGATTACAGTAAGTTTTCACAAGGATTATTCCTATGACTAGGTGGGATTTGTACCAGGAATGTAAGGATGATTTAATATTAGGAAAACCACACACATAATTGACCATATCAACAACCAAACTAATAGAAATCATATGATTATCTCAATTGAAGCAGAAAAAGTCTTTGTCAAAATATACCATGCATTCCTATAGAAAACAGTATAAAATAAAGGAATAAAAGGCCTTTCCTCAAAATGATAAACAACACTTATTTAAAACTGTCAGCAAGTATCATCTGCAATGGGGATAAGTTAGATTCCTCCCCAGTAAAATCAGGAGTAAAGCAGGGATACCCATTATGATAACTACTATTTTAATATTGTACTAGAAATGCTAATAGTAGCAATAGAAAAGAAAAAGAACTTGAAGGGGCCAAAGTAGGCAATGAAGACTCTAAACTATCAGTATACTTAGAGAATCTAAGAAAATCAACTAAAAGCTAGTAGAAATAATCAATATAAAGTTATATTATAATAGCAAAGTTTCAGGGTCAAAATTAAACCCATGCAAATCATCAACATTCCTATATATTTCTAACAAAACCCAGCAGCAAGAGTTAGAAGAGAAACTCCATTTAAAATAACTCTAGACAATACAAAATACCTTGGAATGTATTTGTCAAGACAAATTCAGGAATTACATGAACATAACTGCAAAACACTCTTCACACAAATAAAACTAGATCTAAAAAATTGGAAAAATATCAATTGCTCATGGGTAGGATGAGCTAATATAATAAAAATGACAATCCTCCCTGAATTAATTTACTTATTCATTGCTATAGCTATGAAACTACCAAAACACTTTTTATATAATTTGAAAACATTATTAAAAAGTTCATCTGGAAGAACAAAAAATCAAGAATATCAAGGGAAATAATGAAAAAAAATGTGAATGAGGGAGGTTTAGCTTTACCAGGTCTCAAACTATACTATAAAGCAGTGATCATTGAAACTACATGGTACTGGCTAAGAGATAGAAGGGTGGATCAGTGGAATAGACTTGGGGTAAATGACAATATAGCAAGTAGTGTTTAATAACCCGAAATGATCCCAGATTTGGGGATAAGAAACCACTATTTGACAAAAACTGATGGGAGAACTGGAAAACAGTATTGATGAAATTAGATTTAGATCAGCATCTTACATCCTATACCAAGATTAATTCAGAGTGGGTAAATGAGTTAAATATGAAGAGGGAAATCATAAACAAATTAGGTCAACATAGAATAATTTACTTGTCAGATCTATGGGAAAGGAAGGAATTTAAGACCGAGCAGGAAATAGAGAACACTAAAAAATGTTAAATGAATAATTTTGATTATATTAAATTAAGAAGTTTCTGTACAAGTAAAACCAATGCAATCAAAATCAGAAAGGAAGCAACAAATTGGGAAAAATTATACTAAAATGTCTGACAAAGGTCTAATTTCTCAAATTTATGAGGAGCTAAGTAAACTGTACAAAAAAATCAAGCCATTCCCCAACTGACAAATGGTCAAGGGACTTGAATAGGCAATTTTCATATAAAGAAATCAAAACTATCCATAAGTACAAGAAAAAGTGTTCTAAGTCTCTCATAATTAGAGAAATGCAAATCAAAACAATACTGAGGTACCATCTCACCCCTAGCAGATTGGCCAATATCACAGTAAAGGAAAATAATGAATATTGGAGGGATTGTGGCAAAATCGGGACACTAATGCATTGCTGGTGGAGTTGTAATTTAATTCAGCCATTCTGGCAGGGAACATGGAATTACGCCCAAAGGATTGACTGCCCTTTGATCTAATCATACCACTGCTGGGTTTGTACCCCAAAGAGATCATAAGGAAAAAGACTTGATTAAAAATATTTATAGCTGTGTTCTTTGTGGTGGCAAAAAAAAAAAAAATTGGAGGTGATTCCCTTTGATTGGGGAATGTCCAAACAAATTGTGGTATCTCTTGGTAATGGAATACTATTGTGCTCAAAGGAATAATGAACTGGAGGAATTCCATGTGAACTGGAACGCCCTCCAGGAACTGATGCAGAGTGAGAGGAGAAACAGGAGAACATTGTACATGAAGACTTATACATTGTGATGGACTTTTCTACTATCAGCAGTGCAATGACTGAGGACAATTCTGAGGGACTTATGAGAAAGAATGCTATCCACATCCAGAGAAAGAACTGTCGGAGTAGAAACATAGAAGAAAGACATTTCCTTGATCACATAATTTGGCGGGGATATGATTGGGATTGTAGAGTCTAAATGATCACTCTATTGTAAATATTAATATTGTGAAGGGTTAAATTTTGGGATAGGAGTTTGAACAAAAGTTAGGGGAGCATTTTGGTAAAACAGAAAATACTTTGTTTATTTTGAGGACAATTCGGGTAGGAAATAGAAAGGAGGTAAGATACCTAAAATCAAAATCCTATCTAAGATTTTCTTAAAAATGGATTCTGCTCTTCATACTGCCATTACCTTGGCTGGGCTGGGCTGTGTTCTGTTGGTTCATTGCCCCAGACTGTGTGGAAGTGTGTCAGAACCATACTATGCTCAACAACTTTGTAGCCCTGGGCTGCATGACTTGCACTGGGCTGGTCCTACAGATGACACACTCTCCCTTCTCATCCTAATGACATGTCCCTCCCTCATGTTTTCCTTGTGTTTGAGGCAAATTATTTTCTTGTGTGTGTTTGTAAATACAGAGTTTGGGTGAGCAGAGCATCCCTATTCTGCCATCTTAGCTCCCAGCATTAAACATGGGTCCTTAATCAAATTTACTACTCTATACTCTCTATACTCTATACTCTATACTTCTCTATACTCTATACTTCTCTATATACTCTATATACTCTATACTATACCAGCATTAAACATGGGTCCTTATTCAAATTTACTTCTCTATACTCTATACAAATATACTTCTATATACATTCTATAGTATAGTAAAATTGAATTTTCTTTTCCTAAAGCAAGAATGTCTTGTCCCATGTTTAAGAATTTTCCATGCCTTTACTCTCTTCCTAGGATATGCTTTCTCATCATCTTTGCCTCTTAAAATTACTAGTTTCCTTCAAGAAAAAGTTATAGGACTTTTCTAATTATCTTAGCTCATTATGTCTTTTCCCTACCCTAAAGTTATCTAACAATGTTAAACAAATTAGTGATGATTAACAAATTGCTGATTAACATATGTTATTTGATGTCCAGGAATTTTATTTCTATTTTCCTCTTCATTAATTCCATCTTTTATTCTCATCATCTAAATAACATTTAATTTAAAAATCAAGACACAATATCACAATACATAACTTTGCTCCTGCACTTTTTATGAGTCTTATTTTTAGGAACAAAACATCATGGATCCTTTCTGCTGTTGCTCATTGTGATATATATTGCACTTTCTTTAATCACATTTTAATTTCCCTTTCAGTTATTTCTGGAATTACTCACAGAGAGATGAAACATGCTTTTGCTTTCTCTAGTATTTTAAATATTAAAGAAAAAATAAGTTTAAAAATATATCTCAGTTTCTCATCTTTCAACTAAGGAGTGTTGTAGGACATGGCCTCTTGTTTTCCTTCCAACCCTAGCTCTATGATCCTGTGGATAATAATTTTCCTATAATGAAAATATGATCAATAAAGATAAAGAGAGAACCCAGTCTAAATGTTGTATTTCACACTATGACTACCATAGTGATCAGTATATGCTGAAAAATGCATTTTTTATCTAACTGATGCTTTTTGGAATGTGATTAATTGAATGATACAATAATCAAAAGGTCAAAAGGGTATATTCAATGTGACACAAAGTTACATAAAAATGACTTTTCTTCACATAAACAAATAACTGCAAATTATAATTTAAAAAAATTCAGTGATTTGAATTCAAGGAAAATGCATACCCAAAAAGAACCTGAATGTCATACAATTGTTCCTGCCTGCATTTTGAGGAACTGAAGTTTATTGTTTTTTTGTTTGTTTGTTTTTTATCTGCACATGTTATGGGGAGAAGACTCCTTTTACTTGGCTAACAAAATATTCTGAAATGTACTAGATTTTAGATAAGTTTCCCTTCTATCACAAAGTAATATTTTGGAAGTCCCACCCAAACCTTTAAAATTCTAAGGACCCTAGTTTCCCCTTTTTCTATTTAAGAACATCAATAACATCAAGAAAGGTTTTATTTTTTTTTCATTGCTTGTTTGGCTTCCTATTCTTTTTTCTGTAACATGACAGATAAATCTAAACCACCAAGGAAGAGATGAAATTGAATTAAACTCAAATTTTTGGCTTCAAAGTTATCTGATCTGGGAAGACTGATTATAAAAGAAATAAATGGAAAAGGCTTTGATTATCAATAAAAATAGACAAATATTTCCTGTATTTTTCAGCAGTAGATAACAGGGCAAATTCTACCCCAAGTTTCACTAATTTATTCTCTTCATTTGTACCCTTACCTCTTTTACTTCTCTTTATATATACTCTTGTTGTTATTCTGCTATCCTCTCTCACACCTCCATGAAACTTTGCTCCTAAGAAAGGATCAGTTATTATGTTTAGATGCAAATAATTTATATCTTAATATATTACTTCTCTCAAGAATCTTCACATTTTAAAGTGGAACTTTCTTAGCACTGAGCTAGAAAATGAAGGTCTGATTATGGAATATCAAACATCATGGAGTCACATTTGGGAGGTGGGTTTTGAGGAGGGGGGATTCCCATAGTTCTTCAAATTATACCAAATTGGTAATTGCCAACTAAGTCTACTTATAATCTAGCCCTATACATTATTGTTGCATAGAAAAGAACCAGATATACTTGTTGTTTTCATAAGAAATAGCATAAGTGATTTTGAACTTAATATTTTGATAATAACTTTGATAATTGGATTTTCTCATTTACTTCACAATTTAACAATCATATTTAGTAAATAATTATCTACTATATGTGCCTGTCTAAGCACCAAGGATACAAATACAAAAAATTGTTCCCTAAAAAATCTTCCTTCTACTGCACTGTTACATTATAAAATAACTTTTTATTGCAAAGGGAAAATGCTAATAATGAGGGCATCAGCAAAGACCCATTTTAGGATGTGATAATTGCACTAAACATGAAAATAATGAAATATAATAAGAGGCAATGGTGAAAAAGGTGAACATTCTAGGAATAAGAAACAACTTATGATTCAGACAGGAGATAGAAGAGGAACAGCAAGTAGGATAGTTTCATTGACACTTTAGTTGAAGTGTATGAGGAGTAATGTGAAATGTCTAAGAAGATATTTTAGAGACTTCCGGTTAAGATGGCGGCTTAGAGAAAGCTGAAGTTCAGATCTCCGGAAAACCCTTCCCGACCGATCTCAAACTAGAAGCTCCTAAGGCGCCGAAATTCAAAACGATCAACAGCACAGACCCTGGGAACCCTCCTCCTGGACCTGGACCCGGTTCAAAAGGTACGGCTCCCCTTAAAAGCCAGAACCCGAGATCCCTCGGACCTCAGGGGTAGGAGCGCAGAGTCCAAGGCTCCCGGAAGCGGCAGCCGCGCCGGGCTCAGAGAGCAGGGTCTGAGGAACAACAACCCTCAGGGTCTTCTACCCAAGTCCCAGTCCGGGTGAAAGTTACTGCCTGGGGCCTCCGCTGCAGAGAGCTGGTCAAAACAACAGCAACCCTCAGGGCGGGCAAGACAGCCTCACGGGCTGGATCCTGCTATCCAAGTCTCAGTGAAAGTCTGTGCTCTCGGAGCTTGGGGAAGCGGCAGCCCATCCCCCCGCAGGCCGACGAAACAGCCTCACGGCCAGCGATTCTGAAGGCAACTTCCGGAAATCGAGCCAGGGGGAGAGTGTGGCCTCGTGGTCCGACCCTTCCATTCCAGTTCCAGTGAGGCATATTCAGTTTAACCCAGGGAACGCTCATAGAACCAACATCTGCCCAGGACTAAAGCCTCTGATCACCAGACAAAGACAAGAAAAGCCAATCCTCCACGTTCAGAGATGACAAACTCCACAGAAGCACAGAAGCCCCAAAATACCAAGAAAAATAAGAAGAAAGGGGCGACTCTGGACACATTCTATGGAGCCAAAATACAAAATACAGAGCAGATAGAAGAAGATATACAAGAAAATTCTCCAAAATCTTCCAAAGGAAATAGAAACTCTCCACAAACACATGAAGAATTTGAATCAGAAAGGACCAAAAAGATGGAAGCCCTCTGGGAGGAAAAGTGGGAAATGATGCAAAAGAAATTCACGCATCTACAAAACCAGTTTGACCAAACTGTAAAAGAAAACCAGGCTTTAAAGCAAGAACTAATAAAGCAAAGCCAAAACACCAAGAAATTAGAAGAGAACATAAAATATCTCACCGACAAGGTGATAGATCTGGAAAACAGGGGGAGAAGAGAAAATTTAAGAATAATTGGACTCCCAGAAAAGCCAGAAATAAACACCAAACTGGACATGGTGATACAAGATATAATCAAAGAAAATTGCCCAGAGATTCTAGAACAAGGGGGCAATACATCCACTGACAGAGCTCACAGAACACCTTCTACACTAAACCCCCAAAAGACAACTCCCAGGAATGTAATTGCCAAATTCCAAAGCTATCAAACAAAAGAAAAAATCCTACAGGAAGCCAGAAAAAGACAATTTAGATATAAAGGAATGCCAATCAGGGTCACACAAGACCTTGCAAGTTCTACGCTGAATGATCGTAAGGCATGGAACATGATCTTCAGAAAGGCAAGAGAGCTGGGTCTCCAACCAAGAATCAGCTACCCAGCAAAACTGACTATATACTTCCAAGGGAAAGTATGGGCATTCAACAAAATAGAAGACTTCCAACTTTTTGCAAAGAAAAGACCAGAGCTCTGTGGAAAGTTTGATACCGAAAATCAAAGAGCAAGGAATACCTGAAAAGGTAGATATTAAGGAAAGGGGAAAAATGTTATCTTCTTTTACTCAAACTCTCTTCTATAAGGACTACATTTATATCAACCTATGTATACTAATATGTGGGGAAAATGTAATGTATAAATAGGGGGTAAAGAAAGACCAAATAGAATAATGGTTCTCACACAAAGATTCACAGGGGAAGGGGAGGGGAAGAAAACTCCTATAAGAAGGAGAGGAAGAGAGGGGGGGGGGTTTACTTAAACCTCAATCTCAGGGAAATCAACTCTGAGAGGGAAAAACATCCAGATCCATTGGGATCTTGAATTCTATCTTACCCAACAAGGGTAAGGAGAAGGGAAAACCAAGGGGGGGAGGGGGAGAGGGAGAACAAAAAGGGAGGGAAAGAGAGGGGGGAGGGGGAGGGAACAAAAAGGGAGGGACTAAAAAGGGAAACATCAAGGGAGGGGACAAGGGGGACTGATTCAAAGTAAATCACTGGACTAAAAGGTAGAGCCGAAGAAGAAAAGGTTAGAATTAGGGAAGGCAATCAAAATGCCAGGGAGTCCACAAATGACAATCATAACTTTGAACGTGAATGGGATGAACTCACCCATAAAACGTAGACGAATAGCTGAATGGATTAGAATCCAAAACCCTACCATATGTTGTCTTCAAGAAACACACATGAGGTGGGTTGACACCCACAAGGTCAGAATTAAAGGATGGAGTAAGACCTTCTGGGCCTCAACTGATAGAAAGAAGGCAGGAGTGGTAATCATGATATCTGATAAAGCCAATGCAAAAATAGACCTGATCAAAAGGGATAGGGAAGGTAATTATATTTTGTTAAAAGGGACTCTAGACAATGAGGAAATATCATTAATCAACATGTATGCACCAAATAATATAGCACCCAAATTTCTAATGGAGAAACTAGGAGAATTGAAGGAAGAAATAGACAATAAAACCATACTAGTGGGAGACTTAAACCAACCATTATCAAATTTAGATAAATCAAATCAAAAAATAAATAAGAAAGAGGTAAAAGAAGTGAATGAAATCTTAGAAAAATTAGAATTAATAGACATATGGAGAAAAATAAATAGGGATAAAAAGGAATACACCTTCTTCTCAGCACCACATGGCACATTCACAAAAATTGACCATACATTAGGTCACAGAAACATAGCACAAAAATGCAAAAAGCAGAAATAATGAATGCAGCCTTCTCAGATCACAAGGCAATAAAAATAATGATTAGTAATGGTACATGGAAAACCAAATCTAAAACCAATTGGAAATTAAACAATATGATACTCCAAAACCGTTTAGCTAATGAAGAAATCATAGAAACAATTAATAATTTCATCAAGGAAAATGACAATGGCGAAACATCCTTTCAAACCTTTTGGGATGCAGCCAAAGCGGTAATCAGAGGCAAATTCATATCCCTGAAAGCTCATATTAACAAACAAGGGAGAGCAGAGATCAATCAATTGGAAATGCAATTGAAAAAACTCGAAAGCGATCAAATTAAAAACCCCCAGCAGAAAACCAAATTAGAAATCCTAAAAATTAAGGGAGAAATTAATAAAATCGAAAGTGATAGAACTATTGATTTAATAAATAAGACAAGAAGCTGGTACTTTGAAAAAACAAACAAAATAGACAAAGTACTGGTCAATCTAATTAAAAAAAGGAAGGAAGAAAAGCAAATTCACAGCATTAAAGATGAAAAGGGGGACAGCACCTCCAATGAGGAGGAAATTAAGGCAATCATTAGAAATTACTTTGCCCAATTATATGGCAATAAATACACCAATTTAGGAGAAATGGATGAATATATACAAAAATACAAACTGCCTAGACTAACAGAAGAGGAAATAGAATTCTTAAATAATCCCATATCAGAAATTGAAATCCATCAAGCCATCAAAGAACTTCCTAAGAAAAAATCCCCAGGGCCTGATGGATTCACCTGTGAATTCTATCAAACATTCAGAGAACAGTTAACCCCAATACTATACAAACTATTTGACATAATAAGCAAAGAGGGAGTTCTACCAAACTCCTTTTACGACACAAACATGGTACTGATTCCAAAACCAGGCAGGTCAAAAACAGAGAAAGAAAACTATAGACCAATCTCCCTAATGAATATAGATGCAAAAATTTTAAATAGGATACTAGCAAAAAGACTCCAGCAAGTGATCAGAAGGATCATTCACCATGATCAAGTAGGATTCATACCAGGGATGCAGGGCTGGTTCAACATTAGGAAAACCATCCACATAATTGACCACATCAACAAGCAAACTAGCAAGAACCACATGATTATTTCAATAGATGCAGAAAAAGCCTTTGATAAGATACAACACCCATTCCTATTAAAAACACTAGAAAGCATAGGAATAGAAGGGTCATTCCTAAAAATAATAAACAGTATATATCTAAAACCAACAGCTAATATCATCTGCAATGGGGATAAACTAGATGCATTCCCAATAAGATCAGGAGTGAAACAAGGATGCCCATTATCACCTCTACTATTTGACATTGTACTAGAAACACTAGCAGTAGCAATTAGAGAAGATAAAGAAATTGAAGGCATCAGAATAGGCAAGGAGGAGACCAAGTTATCACTCTTTGCGGATGACATGATGGTCTACTTAAAGAATCCTAGAGATTCAACCAAAAAGCTAATTGAAATAATCAACAACTTTAGCAAAGTTGCAGGATACAAAATAAACCCACATAAATCATCAGCTTTTCTATATATCTCCAACACAGCTCAGCAGCAAGAACTAGAAAGAGAAATCCCATTCAAAATCACCTTAGACAAAATAAAATACCTAGGAATCTATCTCCCAAGACAAACACAGGAACTATATGAACACAACTACAAAACACTCGCCACACAACTAAAACTAGACTTGAACAATTGGAAAAACATTAACTGCTCATGGATAGGACGAGCCAATATAATAAAAATGACCATCCTACCCAAACTTCTTTATCTATTTAGTGCCATACCCATTGAACTACCAAAATACTTCTTCACTGATTTAGAAAAAACCATAACAAAGTTCATTTGGAAGAACAAAAGATCAAGGATATCCAGGGAAATAATGAAAAAAAACACATATGATGGGGGCCTTGCAGTCCCAGACCTCAAACTATATTACAAAGCAGCAGTCATCAAAACAATTTGGTACTGGCTAAGAAACAGAAAGGAAGATCAGTGGAATAGACTGGGGGAAAGCGACCTCAGCAAGACAGTATACGATAAACCCAAAGATCCCAGCTTTTGGGACAAAAATCCACTATTCGATAAAAACTGCTGGGAAAATTGGAAGACAGTGTGGGAGAGACTAGGAATAGATCAACACCTCACACCCTACACCAAGATAAATTCAAAATGGGTGAGTGACTTAAACATAAAGAAGGAAACCATAAGTAAATTGGGTAAACACAGAATAGTATACATGTCAGACCTTTGGGAGGGGAAAGGCTTTAAAACCAAGCAAGATATAGAAAGAATCACAAAATGTAAAATAAATAATTTTGACTACATCAAACTAAAAAGCTTTTGTACAAACAAAACCAATATAACTAAAATCAGAAGGGAAACAACAAATTGGGAAAAAATCTTCATAGAAACCTCTGACAAAGGTTTAATTACTCATATTTATAATGAGCTAAATCAATTGTACAAAAAATCAAGCCATTCTCCAATTGATAAATGGGCAAGGGAAATGGATAGGCAGTTCTCAGATAAAGAAATCAAAACTATTAACAAGCACATGAAGAAGTGTTCTACATCTCTTATAATCAGAGAGATGCAAATCAAAACAACTCTGAGGTATCACCTCACACCTAGCAGATTGGCTAACATAACAGCAAAGGAAAGTAATGAATGCTGGAGGGGATGTGGCAAAGTAGGGACATTAATTCATTGCTGGTGGAGTTGTGAACTGATCCAACCATTCTGGAGGGCAATTTGGAACTATGCCCAAAGGGCGACAAAAGAATATCTACCCTTTGACCCAGCCATAGCACTGCTGGGTCTGTACCCCAAAGAGATAATGGACACAAAGACTTGTACAAAAATATTCATAGCTGCGCTCTTTGTGGTGGCCCAAAACTGGAAAACGAGGGGATGCCCATCAATTGGGGAATGGCTGAACAAACTGTGGTATATGTTGGTGATGGAATACTATTGTGCTCAAAGGAATAATAAAGTGGAGAAGTTCCATGGAGACTGGAACAACCTCCAGGAAGTGATGCAGAGCGAGAGGAGCAGAACCAGGAGAACATTGTACACAGAGATTAATACACTGTGGTATAATCGAACGTAATGGACTTCTACATTAGGGGCGGTGTAATGTCCCTGAACAACTTTCAGGGATCCAGGAGAAAAAAAACACCATTCATAAGCAAAGGATAAACTATGGGAGTGGAAACACCGAGAAAAAGCAACTGCCTGAATACAGAGGTTGAGGGGACATGACAGAGGATAGACTTTAAATGAACACTCTAATGCAAATACTATCAACAAAGCAATGGGTTCAAATCAAGAAAACATTTAATGCCCAGTGGACTTACGCGTCGGCTATGGGGGGTGGGGGGAGGAAAAGAAAATGATCTTTAACGAATAATGCTTGGAAATGATCAAATAAAATATATTAAAAAAAAAAAGAAGATATTTTAGATATAGATTGTGATTGACTATAAATACAGGAGGAAGTCCTGTCATTGGAGTTTAATGAAAGTACATTGTTTGGATTTGTGCTTTTTTGATAGATATATGGAGAATAGATGGGAACGGGGATAGAATGGAAATAAAGCATCTACTTAGGAAGCTTTTGTGCTATAATAAAGTAATGAGAGCCTGAACATAATTAGTGATTATGTAGACAGATGTATAAGTGATGAAGGACACATGTGAAAGATATTGCAAAGATATGGAAATCAGGGAGGGGGAAGCACTAAATATAACTCTGGACTTGAAAATATGCTACTTTTACCAGAAATAAAGAAGCTAATAAGAAGGTAGTTAAGGTAGAAAGATGAGTGACATCTTAAACACATTGAGTTTGACAAAGAGATATCTCCAGGAATGTTCATTAAGCAAGAGTGAAAAGAGATAAAGACTGGAATGTAATTCATCTATATACAATAAGTGTAAACATGGGAATTAATGAGATAACTGAAAAAAGAACATATGAAGAGAAGATAAGAGGGCCCAGGACAGAAATCTAACACAAACCATATGCAGGTAGCCAGTCATGAAAAATGATCCAAAACTACTTAAATAGAATTTGTCAAAAAGGTGATTGATGAATCAGGAAGGGGTAGGGACAAAAGATTGAAGGAGTATTCAGAAAGAGGCTGTGGTCAACAATGTCAAGTACTGCAGGGCTCAAGAAGGATACAGAATGAGAAATTTTTAGTGGTTTTAACCATTAATAGATCTTTTAGTACTTTGGAGAAAATGTCTTTACTTGAAGTGGCAAGGGGTGAGAAGATCCATTATACAAAAGATTGAGAAATTAATGGGAAATGAGGCATTGTAAGAGAAGAGAATAAACAACTTTTTTGGGAATTTGATTATTCATTCTAATTACTATGATTTTATAATTTTATTTTACTTCATAATATGAATTAGCTGTACTCAATTAACTAATTATAGCCTTTCTCTTCATTTTGTTCATTTATCAATAATCTAGGGTTAATTTTATGCCTATAACTATTTTTCCATGAACAAATATTTATATTTTATTTTTAATTACATTTTAAAATATTTTAAATTCATTTTTTTATAATTTTGGGTTCCAAATTCTCACTCTTCCTTCTCTCCCCTAACTTCTCTTTAAAAAAGCAAGTGATTTAATAAAAATGTGCAGTAATGCAAAACATTTCCACATAAGCTCTGTTGTGAAAGAAAAAAAAGAAATTCAAAAAATGAAGAAAAAGGAAAAAAGGAGGAAAACATGCTTTGGATTCAATCAGTTCTTTCTCTGAAAGTGAATAACATTTTTTCATAAGTCCTTCAGAATATTCTTGGATCATTATCATTGAGAATAGCTAAATCATTCACGGCTGATCATCCTTCAGTATTACCGTTACTGGGTACAGCTGGTTCTACTCACTTCACTTTGCATCTGTTTATATAAGTCTCCCCAGGTTTTGATGGGAACATCTTGCTTGTCAAGAATGTTTCATTACAATCATATATCAGAACTTCCTCAGTTATTTCCCAATTGATGAGCCTCCATCTGCAATTTCCAATTCTTTGCCACCACAAAAAGAGCTATTACAAATATTATTTTTTTAGGTAGGTGGTACATTGCGTAGACCCTGAGATCACTTTTTGCATCAATTCTTTATCTGTAAAATGAGCTGGGGAAGGGAATGGCTAAGCACTCCAGTAGCTTGGCCAAGAAAACCTACAAATGAGCCACAAAGAGTTGGACATGAATGACAATAGGAATAAAATAAGTATGGTGTATGTAGAGGTCCTTTTCATTTTCCTTTGATCTCTTTGGGATACAGACCTAGTAGTGATATTGTTGGCTCAAAGCATACACAGAGTTTTATAGCCCTTTGGGCATAGTTCCAAATTGCTCTCCAGATTGTTTGGACCAATTTACAATCCTACCACAGTTAGTGTTCCAATTTTCCCATATCTCCTGCAGCATTTGTCATTTTCTTTTCTGTCCTATTGGTGAGAAATGGTACCTCAGACTTGTTTTAATGTGCTTTCAATAGTGATTTAAAATAATTTTATATGACCATCAATAACTTTCATTTCTTAATCTGAAAAGTATATGCCTATAATCTTAAGAAAAATAATAGTAGTTGGGCATGCAATTTCATGCCTGTAAGTCATGTTTGCTGTATGTAGGCTTGTTGCTGAAGCTTCAGGATAGAGAGTTCTGAATTACAGTGAATTGAGCCAATTAGATGTCTGAACTTTATGGCAACACTATGGTGAACTTCCAGGAGAGCCCAGTTAAGCTGGCTCAAGAACACAAAGAAAATAGAGCAGGTCAAAGCTTCTGTGCTGAATTTTAGAGGGGCTAGGCCAACTAGGGCTGTTGCATTGCCAGCCTGTGTTCTCTAGGGAGATTTAGTCACAGTTAAAAAAAAGAAACAAAAAATAAATAATGAAGCAATTATAAAAGGGTGATATTACATTTGTTGTTTTGGTCAGCTGTGTAACTCTAAAATTGCCCATTTAGATGTTATCCTTTTTTTAGTCCTTGAATAAATATTTTTATGTCTTCCTTAAAATCATACTAAGTCAAAGTTTAGAAAAGATAGTAGACCATAAAAAGCTTTCTAATGATATAATGACCTACATGGTATTGCTATACGTCAGAAGTGTTCATAGGGAATTTCCAAGGTTATTTCAAGACTTGACCTAAAAAGAGCTAAAAGAATGAAGTACAGACTAAATAATGCATTTTTTTTGGTCTGCCAAAACACATTTAACAGGTGGTAACTAATTTTCATTTTAATGAAGTTAATCTTTTCAAAAAAGATGCCATAAGGTTTTACCATCTGCTTAAACCTTTTTAGTTTATCCAGGTTAGATAATTCTAAATGAAGTTCTATGAAACAAAATGCAAAATTCTCATCCTATCACTTAGAAATGTGAAGAAATTATTATTTTCAAGACAAAATTGTAATTTGGAATGCATGAATAGCATATTCTAACTTCATATCCTAACTATGTCACACTATTTTTAAAGTGCATAATTTAGAGTACACTTTCACATTAATATTAAAAGAATGTTGTTTTTAGGATTTGGGGTGTTCAAGAAAAGGTGTTTTAGCTTTTGAAAAAATGACTTGCTTCAGTCTCAATCATGAAATTGTTTTGAATCTACTGATCTTTACAATCTAGGTCAGAATTTCTTGAAAGAAAAAAAAAATCTGAACAATAGTTATGGAAAGGAGAGTGTAAAGATCTAAACAATTTCTTGTCTCTCTTCCAGTTACTGACTTGAGACTTTGTAATCTCTTCTCTTTTTAAACTCTGGGTATTCTTTTCATCTCCTTGTAGTTTTTCTTAGGAGAAACAAAGTGCAAGTTTTACGTCTTCAATTAAATGAAAATGGATCCAGAGTTTTTTAATGAGAAACAACATGGAGGATGACACAGTTTTTTCATTTCTGAGGATTGTGTTATGAAATTACCACCTAACACATTATTTTTCCTTAATTAAGAAGGTTAAAAATATATACATTTACATACATACTCAAAACCTAAAGGGTGTTAGAATAAATCCAATTAGAATCATTAAATCCAAAAAACTGAGTTGACTTTGGCTCTCCATTCTATATTTTTCTAATATTCTTTTTCTTCCAGAAGAGAGGAAAAGAAAGAATATCTCGGGCAGTTGTAAATATAAAACATTTCTTGATATGAAGAGTCTAATTTCATATAAATGTTCAAAAGGTCATTTAAGATGGGTAGACTTAGTTAAAAGGAGAAGGCTTCTATTATTAAATTTATTATAATTAAATATTACAACAATGGAATTGAGAAGGAACCAATGACATCTGGAAAGTATTTGAAAAGCAATAATAATGTACCATAGGTGTGTTAGGGGGGTCTTAATATTTATCTGAAGTAACCATCCCAGAAAGAGACTTCCAACATATTAGATATAATCTGGAGAATTTATGGAAGAATATGGCTAAGTATCTCCTAAGAAAAGAAAGTATGTATTGATTTTGAGTTACATTAGAAGACAGTGCCCAAATAGATAAGAACCAAGGATAAATTAAATATATATACATATATATGAATATTTTATTCCTTCTACTATGATATTTTAGTGACAAAATTTATTTTTACACAATAAATTTTAGAATTTTCTCATCAAAAACAGGAAAACTAACAAAATTAAATATAGACATAAAATAAGAGTTATGGTATGATGTGGATGATAACATTAATAATAATTATAATTCAGCTTTTAGAAATACATTTGAAGTTTTGCATAGTTCTTTTAAAATTTTTAATCTTTAGCAACCTTCTAAAATAGATGCTATTATTATAATCTCTGTTTTATAAAAGATGAAACTTAAACTGATGAAATGTAAATGAATTACATAGATTTATGCACCCAAAAATGTTTGAGTCAGGATTTAAAATCTCATATCTTTGATTCCATTACAAAACTTTATCAACTATACAACCTACCTTCCTGTTTTTTTCTATTATGACTAACTTTTTGTTTTTCAGTGATTAAAAAAAAGTATTTATTATAGTTCAAGACCTCCCAAGACTGTTGGTATAGGTGGACCATATAAAATTATGAGGGTTTACCTCAGGAGCATCCCTTTCTATCCATCCACAAGGAGTTATCCCAAGGAAATCTTAAAATATTGCTTATATTTGGCTTATATCTTTGGATTTCCCAAAATGAGAATACCAAGGCTCCTTTTTATCTTCTCAAAGTTAGAATAACATTTATTTGGTCCCAAAGATAATCAAAGGATGAAAAGGGTTCATAGGATCCTATTACTATAGCTATAACTATAACTATAACTATATATATATATATATATATATATATATATATGGCAGCAGATACTTAACATCCATTACACACACACACACACACACACACACACACACACACACATACACACACACACACAAACCCTTATCTTCTGTCTTAAAATAAACACTAAGTATTATTTTCAAGGCAGAAGAGTAGTAAGGGCTAAGCAATTGCGGTTAAATGACTTGCCAAAGGTCACACAGGTAGTAAGGGTGTGAGGCCATTTCTGAAACCCAGAACCTCCCATCTCCAGCTCTGGCTTTCTATCCACTGAACCACCTAGCTGCTCCACTTAGCATTTAAGAATGCCACCAAAAGTGGTTAGCATCTATCTAATGTAATTCATTTCTTCATGATTTGCACATTAGTCATACATACACATATACATACATATGCAGTTGTTCATAGAAATTTATCTTCCAAAAAGGAAAGAAGAAGGTATAGAGATATGAGAAAGTGAGGCATGATAAGAGAGAGGGCAGATTAGAAAAAAAGGCAATGATCAGAAGCAAAGCAGACTTGGAGGTTGGACAGAATACAAAGAAGGCAAAAAGAATGAACATATTACATGTCAATATATTTTAAAATTATTTTTCTGATAGTTTGTAATTCACTTTCCCTCTCTCACTCTTGCCCCTTTCTCCATTTGTGGTGGATATCCTTTGTCAAGAGTTGCTTGGAATTTTGCTGGATCCTTGTCCATTTTAAAACCAATTTAGATATGAATGAGGTTCAAGAATTGCCTGATCCTTCTATTCTCCTCTCCAATACAAAAGCTCTATGTCATGTTCCTCTTTTATGTGAATTAATTTTTCCCATTCTCTCTTCCCCCTTCTCCAAGGACTTTTCTTATTTCCCCTTTACTTTCAGTTTTAACATTATCCCAATTCAATTGATTCACTCCTACAATTTCTTTTTACAATTATTACTGCCCTAATAATTATAAAAATTTTAGAAGATATAAGCATCATCTTCCTATACAGAAAGATATACAGATTAATCTATTGAGTCCCTTATGACTTTTCTTTCATATTTATCTTCTTTATCCTTCTCTTAATTCTTGAATTTGAAAGCAAAATTTTTATTCAACCTAAGTATTTTATTGGTAATTCTTAAAAGTCTTCTATTTCATTAAGTACCTATTTTTTTTACTTAAATATTTTTTTTTATTTTTTGCTGGGTAGATATTCTTTGTTGTAATCCCAGATCTTATGCTTTATGGAATATCATGTTCCAAGCTTCCTGATTCTTTAATATGGTAGCTGCTATTTTTTAAAAATTATATTTAATTGATTAGAGTATTTTTCCAGGATTACAAAAATCATGTTCTTTCTCCCCTTCTCCAACTCCCTCCAATAGCCAATGTACAATTCCACTGGGTTCCACATGTATTATTAATCAAGACCTATTTCCATATTATTGATATTTGTATTAGATTGATCTTTTAGTCTGTATCCCCAATCATATCCCCATCAACCCATGTAATCAGGCAGTTGTTTTTCTCCTGTGTTTCTACTCCCACAGTTCTTCCTCTGAATGTGGATATTGCTCGTTCTCATGAGTCCCACAGAATTGTCCTGGATCATTGCATTGCTACTCGTAGAGAAGTCCTTTATGTTCTATTATACCACAGTGTATCATCAGTCTCTGTGTACAATGTTCGCCTAGTTCTGCTCCTTTCACTCTGCATCAATTCCTGGAGGTCATTCCAATTCACATGGAATTCCTCCAGTTCATTATTTCCTTTAGCACAATAGTATGCCATCACCAACATATACCACAATGTGTTCAGCCATTCCCCAATTGAAGGGCATCCCTTCATTTTCCAATTTTTTTGCCACCACAGAGTCCAGTTATGAATATTCTTGTATAAGTCTTTTTCCTTATTATCTCGTTGGGGTACAAACCCAGCTGGGCTGGGTCAAAGGGCAGGCAGTCTTTTAGCACCCTTTGGACATAGCTCTAAATTGTCTTCCAGACTTTTTTTCTCAGTTTGTTCTATCCTGCTTTTCATGGCTTCCAGCTATTTAATTTTGGTCTCTAATTTATTTATCATTTCATTTGATTTGTGGGCTTTTTCTCCAATTGGGAGTTCCTGCCTTTTAAACTGTTATTTCCTTTTTGAACTATTTTCCACTTTTCTTGCCAATATTCTTCTATCTTTTTCATAAGCTCTGAATTAAATTCTTCAAGAGCTTGTGGTCAATTTCCATTTTTTAAAATTTGTTTTTCCTCTTCTGCTATTTCCTCTGTAGTCTGGATTTTCCCCCCATAAGATGCATCCAGGGTCAAAGCCTTCTTCTTGTTTTTCTTGTTGTGGGGCAGTTGTTTTTCCTGGACATTTTTTGCCATCACTATGCTAGTTTTTCCTTCCCTTTCCAGGCAGAAGTCTGAGTGAGGAGGGAAGGCTCTCTGTGTATGGAGCTAAGGAGCAAGGATTTTGCCCGAGGCCACCTCTCAAGTCTCTGGAACTTCTACTGTTAGCAGCCCTTCTCTGGGCTATCACCTTGCCCAAGGTCTCTGCTCTTCTACCTGTTGGGGTATCAAATCTAGCTGCTTGCAGGGGTAGGTCTTTGGTGGTCTTAATCAACTGCTGAGAGCCCCTCACTCATTCTCTCATTTTAGCACATGCTGGCTCTGAGTCTAGCACACTGGCTTCTTGGGTAGGGTGGGGGAGGATATATCAGCTACTGTTTTGATGGAAGCTATTTCACCTCCTTATAGTGTGGAAATGTCCAAATCCCATGTACTTTCAATGTTGTGCCCTACTCTGGAGCCCCTTCATTCATTATGAATTTGGTTTTTTAGCCCTTTGAGGTAGTCTATATTGGTAGGCTCTGAGGAGAGGTAGATTCCTGCATCTAAACTACAGCCATGTTTACCTGAAAGTTTTTGGTACCTGTGACCCTACTGTATTTAAAGAGTTTCTTTCCTCCTCCTTTCAGTATTTTCTCTTTGACCTCGAAGGTCTAGAATTTACTATATTCCTGTGGTTTTTCATTTTGATGTCCTTTTCACATGTAGATCAATGAATTCTTTAAATTATTTTTCCCCTTGGGATTTAGGAATTAAGGGTAGTTTTCCTTGACAACTTCTTGAGATACTGTCATTGCTCTTTCTTTGAAAATGACTTCCAGGTATTCCAACAATTCTTAAATGATCTCTTCTCAATCTGTTTTCCAGTCAGTTATTTTTCCAATGAGAGATTTCATATTCCCTTTTATTTCTTCATTCTTTTGACTTTTTGTTTGTTTCTTGATGTGTCATGTAGTCATTTGTTGATATTTATATAATTCCAAGTTTAATCTAAGTTTGTTTTCTTTATTGAGTTTGTGCATCTCTTTGGCCAATTCTGTTTTAAGGTATTATTTTATTTAGCAGTTTTTGGTGTCCTTTTACCATGTTACTGTCTTTTCAAATTTCTTCTTTTGCTTTCATTTTTTAACCTAATTTTCCTCTACAACTCTTGTTTCATTAAAACAAAATTTTTAGCTCTTAAAGTAATTTTTCTTGGTCTTCTGTACAATTCATAGCTTTTCTTTGAGTCTTTGCTTGAAAATGTTTTGAGTGTATTTTTCTGGATTTCTGTCTTAATCTGCTCTGTCACCATAGTAGTTTTTCTGGTCTGTTGTTGTTGTTTTTGCCGTTTGCTTTTTTTTACCCCATCTCTTGACTTTGTACTTCAGATTAAAGTTGGATTTTGTTCTCTCACTCTCTCTCTCTCTCCCTCCCTCCTTCTCCCTCCCCACCCCCATGTATGTTTGTCTGTGTGTGCTATGGTGAGAGGCTACTTCAGGGATTTGGGAAGCTTTAGATGCTTCCAAGATTGTGTGATCTAGAGAGAGATGTAATCACTATTTTCTTTCTATACTCTGGTTCTTACCTAACAAAGATTGCTAATCTGTTAGGATTACAACCCTCCCTTTAACCTGAAATAATGTTCCTCAGAGTCACTTCTCCCTTTTGATAAGAACAGTTACTGTCTCTGAGGGCCTGTACTTCCTCTTTTTATTATTATTATAATACACTTTTATTTTTCCAGATTACACATCAATATAATTTTAAGATATTTTTAATGTTTTCTCTCACCCTCTCCCTCTTACTCCTTTCCCCTCCCAAGAAGGCAGGTAATGTGATCTAGGTTATATGTACATATAAAATCATATCTACACTACAGAAACATTCAGGGAGGGAAAAAAAAGCAAAGAATGTTATATTTCAATTTGCATTTGGACTCTATTCCTTGTATAGTGTTAGAAATCTTTTTTTTTTTTAATAAGGTCTCTTGGAATTGTCCTGGATCTTTGCCTTGTTGATAATAGTTAAATAATAGTTGTCATTCACAATTGACCAGAATACATTATTGTTGATATTGTGTCCAACATTCTCCTGGTTCTACTCATTTCACTTTCTATTACTTCATTTAAGTCTTTCCAGAATTTTTTCTTTTGTTGGTGATTATTTCTTTGTGTCATTTCTTGTGGCACAATTGTATTCCATTATAAGTATACCTTTTTCAGCCATTCCCCAATTGATGGACATCCCTTCAGTTTCCAGTTCTTTGCCACCAAAAAAAGAATTGTTATAAATATCTTTGTATCAGTAATTTCTTTCCTGTTCTCTTTAAGCTCTTTGGGATACAGACTTAGTAGTGCTATTGATCAATTAAAGGGTATGCACGGCTTGATGGCCCTTTAATTATGGCTCCAGATTGCTCTTCAGAATTAGTTCATAGCTCCACCAACAGTGTATTAATTTGTCAGTTTTCCTGTATCCACATCAAATTTTATTATTGTTTTTGTTATGTTAGTACCTTGGAGTTATTTTGATTCACATTTTTATAATCAATTGATTTGGTGCATTTTTATATGGCTATAAAGAGTTTTAATTTCTTCATCTGAAATTGCCTGTTTACATCTTTTGACCATTTATCAATTGGGAAATGCTTTGTATTCTTATAAATTTTATTCACTTCTCTATATAGTTGAGAAATGTATCCTTTGTCAGAGACTTGTTTAAAGACTTTCCCTAATTTGTTGTTTGCCTTCTAGTCTTGGTTGCATTGGCTTTGTGCAAAAAATTTTTAATTTAATGTAGGCAACATCAACTTTATACTTCAGAATATTCTCTATGTCTTGTTGTGACATGTTCTTCCCTCTGTGCTCTCTTGACTGAAAGTGTTTTTCTCTGCTCTTAAACTATGACCCAGAAGTGAATTGGATGCCAAACAAGTTCTAGTTTTGAACCATGAACTAGCACACAAGTGCAGTATGATCTCTTTTTGACTAGTTCCCAAGTCATTTAGTATCTCTGGTTTGAAAACTCTCAAAGCTTCTACTGCTTCTATCATTCAGACCCACCATTGGTACACTCATATGTGTTCTAGCTCATTCCACTCTTCCACATTACATATCTTTCTTTTTAAACTTCTTTGTCATTTTAGAATAGAAGAATGTCTCATTCTTACTTTTTGTTGGGTCTGCCATTCCAGAATTTGATTTGAGGCATTATTTTAAAGTTGTTTATGGAGGAATATCAGGAGAACTCTGTTGAATCCTTTTTTACTTTTCCAGGTTGGCTTTTCCCCCAGAAAGAATGTTGTTTAGAGAGAAATGTAGGCAGAAATTGTCAAAATTGCCCACTTTGATCTGCCAACTTGGTTCCTTTTCCTCCCTTTGTCCTTCCCCTAACCCCTGCTTCCTCTCTGTCTTTGCTTTGTTTCTCTGATACTTTGCCACTTGTTATTCTTTGTTTCTCTAAGTGAATTATTAAATTTAAATGCAATGTATCTTATAGTATGCAAACTTTTTTCTGAAGGTCATCCATCACTTATTTTGATCCATTTTCTTTGTTTAGAAATTATGGGCAGTTCTTGTTTATTATTTCCTTTGTTATGGTTAGTGTTTTTTGTCCTGTCATGTTCTCCTGGAATATGTATGATCCATTGTTTATCTCCGCATATTGTATATTTGAGTTTAATATATTTTTCTTTCAAAGTAAGGATATTTTCTTTGTATGTTTTGTTTTTTTTTTGCTTCTTTTCTGCTTGTTTGTCCTTCACTTCTGTGTATTTACATTTCTGATCTATTGTTCCCTCTCATTATTTATGTTTTCTGTAGCAGATTTTAAGTCTTTTTCTTTTCTTATTCTTTTCACTTCACGGAACATAAAGTATTCACTCAGAGTGTTTATTTTTCTTTGAAACTACTAAGGAATTTAATTTGTGTTGTGGTTCCATGTTCTCCTCAAATTCTACAGTGTTCTGTTTCATCAAATGTTGAATTTTTATCACTATTTATTCATAGATACTTGAACTTATTTAAAAGTTATGGAGACCACATATCCTTCTATTGTTACTGCTTTTCTTGTTGGTATCTGTTTATGCTCAAAGTCTTTGAATTTTTTTCTTCCTGAGTTCTTCTATGCTTTTAGTCTTTTTGTGCTCTTTATTTGCCTCATTACTCACTTCTAGATTCCTGATTATGTTTTCCCCAGGAGGTAGATCTCAAAGTGCCTCCGTTTTTTCTCTAACTGGGAGATTCATGGTTTACAACTGTAGATCTCTGCCCCAAGCCCTAGAACTTGTTTGACATCACATACCCAAATTGCAACTTCAAGCTGCTTGTGAGCTTCCCTCAATACCCCAGACAGCAGAGGGAGGAAGTGCTCGCCTTTGGCCTCTGGTCAGGGTGGTGGGTCTTTTGAAAAATGTCCTCAGTGCCATGGAGAGGGGGAATGGAGCAGCCCCCTCCATGCCACCAGGACCTGTGTGTCATGCCTTTACAACACAGTTTTAGGGTGTTTGGGCTGGTCTAAACTATCCCCAAATGGATTTTCCTTCAGGGTCTGTGGATTGCTGCATAACTTCTCACAGGCACAGTGTTTTGTCCTGGTAATCTTTCTCACTCTGTTCCTCTCAGAAGTTCTGGGTCACATTTTCCTGACACTGAAAGATCTTGCTTTCTATGGTACTGATGCTTACTGGTTACAGGTTCTGGCAAGCTTTTACTCTTGAAGGACTATGATTAAACTGACAGTTGAGACCCTAACAAATATCTTTATCCTGAAGCGAAATAACCAATAGAGAAGGCATTAGCATGATGGAGATATGGGAAAGGCTTCTTATTGAAGGTGGGATTTTAGGTGGGAATGAAAGAGATGGGGAAGATAAAGGAGAAAATTCAAGGCATAAGATATTTGGTGAAAGTGGAAGTATAAGTTGTATTGTCTTGTGTGAGTGACAGCAATGACACAGTGACAGCCAGCATCACTCAATAGCTATTTGAATATTTTTTAATGATGAAATTGAACTCAAGTATTCTTACTTGAGATGCAATATTTTTATAATAATTTTTCACATTACATGTCAATATAATTTTAATATTCATTTTTTGACATTTTGTAGTCCATGTTCTCTCTCTTTCCCACCTCTCCTCCTCCCCCAGAAGGCAGGTAATATGATATAGGTTTTCCATATAATACCACATAATTCATATTCATCATCTTGTGAAAGAAGACATATTGCTTAAATTAGGGAAAATTCATAGAGAAAATAAAGAATTGTGTATATATAATCTACACATCGTGCATTTGGACTCCATCTGTTTCTTCTATGGCAGTGTATATTCCTTTTTTGTCACAAGTCCTTTGGAGTTGTCCTGAATCCTTGCTTTGTTGACAATAGTTAAGGAATTCATAGTTGATTCAACATCATATATTATTGTTTTTACTGTGTACAACATTCTCCTTGTTCTGGAGATCCAGCAATTTTTTTTTCACAAAATAAATTACATTAGAACTTGCATGAGCAATTGAGCAAATGTAGTCAAGAATTCCAGAGGAGAGGGTGGTCACTTTACGCAAATATGTATGAGGTGAATCATAAAGGATGGGTAGTATATACAATTCAATATTCAATTACATAGACATTTTAATTTTATTCTGGATATAACAAATATTAGCTTTTCCATAAACAGAATAGAAGAATATTATTCAAAAAACCATAAAATCTTATATATGTGATAATTCCAAATTTTAAGTTTCTTGTGACTTCTTTTTGTTCTTTTCTGTGTATTTAAACAAAATGCTTGCCTTCAGTGATCTTATTTTATTTTTTCTGGTAACCCTGTCTTGGACCCATTTCTCACTTCAAACTACTCCTTCAACTTCAAAAAAGGAAAAGAAAACATCTTTAACAAATGAAATGGTTGCTAGCTGGTACAGTGGATAGAATACCAGGACTAAAATCAAGAAGACGTATCTTCCTAAGTTCAAATCTGGTCTTAAACAATTACCAACTTTATGATGATAGACAAATCATTTTTCCGATTTTACCTCAGTTTTTGATCTACAAAATGAGCTGGAGAAGAAAATAGAGAACCACTTCAGTGATTTTTGCCAAGAAAACTCAAAATGGGGTTTCAAAGAGTCACATACCACTCAAAAAAGACCCAACAACAATAACAGTTTTAACAAATATGCAGAAAAGCAAAAAATGAAATATTGACCATGTTTAAAAAAATAGTCCTCATTTTGAACTTTGAATTAATTTCTGTTCTGTCAAGAGCTGGGCAGCAGCCTTAATCATTGATCCTAAGAGATTGTAGTTGGGAGTTCAAAATAGTGCAAAATTGTTCAAAATAGTGCAGAGTTCCAAAATCCTTTCCAGAATGGCTAGACCAATTCCTATCTCTTTCAATAGAGCATTAGTATTTTCTCACATTCTGTCCAGTATTTGTCATTTTTTCTTTTATCATTTTTACAATCTGTTGTATATAAAATAGAACAAAAATAATTTGCATTTCTCCATTAGTTATTTGCATATTTTTTTCATATTTTATCAATAATCTGAATTTTTTCACTTATACACTTGCAGTTCAGATGCTTCAACATTGGGAAATATTACTTATTTTATAAATTAGAATGAATTTTGTATATATCTTGGATATAAGACTGTTATCAGTGATACTTCAAATATTTCCAACATTTTTTTGGCTGTCTCTCTTCCAATTTTAACTACATTAAAATAATTTTTTTACAAAATATTAAATTTTATATAATCAGACTTTTGATTTTGCCTGCCATGATCCTGTCTATTGTTGGTTTAGCAATGATTTTTTTTTTCTCTCCAAAGATCAGATAGGTAATTTCCTACTTGCTCCTCTAATTTCCTTTTGCTTCTGTTATTTATGTCTATGCATATATCATTTAAATCATATCCTTTGGGAGTTTTTTTTGGTATATATTGTGAGACACTAATCCATAGCTAGTTTCTGACAAATTACTACAAAGTTTCCCCAGAAATTTTTGTCAAACATTGAATCTCTGATCAAGTACCAGGTGTCTTTGGAAGTACTGAGCATATACTACTATCTTTGATTGCTTCTGTATATGAACAAAACTATTATGAACAAAACTACCATACTATTGGACATCTCTATTTTTAACTAGTACAAAATCATTTTAATAATTACTGATTCATGAATTTGAATATTTATGTTTTTTCTTACATTGAATCAAACCTGTATTCCTCATATAAATTCAATTGTATGACGGTAGAAGCAATTTCCTAACTCTTTCTGCCATGAAGATTAGGCTATTTTTTTCTTTAAAGGTGTTGAAATATTATTTGACATTTAGTTGGCACATGAAACTAAGGACTTAAATTAACACTTCCTCATTGCCAAAGTATAAGGTAATCTTAAGGAATTAGAAGGACCTGCAGATATTTGGACAATGGACACTTTTTGGGATCATTGTTTGCTTGAATCAATTCAAGGGATTCTCAGTACCTGTTTGCACTGAATAGTCTGACTTCTGCTATGACTAAACTTGGATTAATTTATTCGTTTTTAAAAATGTTTTCCCATTTTTGACATCCTTATTTCTTAATGGCATGAAACAGCTATTTATTTACTCTCATTCTAACTCTGTGGGCCTGAGAGTTCTGACCTGTTCTGCATTTTTTTTCAATCTGAACCAATTCCCCCTTCCTTGGGCAGCCTTGAATTCTTTCTCTCACAAGGGTTCATGATATTTGTTCTGCATTTAGTGCAGCACAGAATTCCTAGCCTCAAATATCCACCAGCCTCATCCTCTCTCTATAGCAAAGATTATGGGAATGCACTACTACCACATTGCTCTTCATGGCTTCTTCTGAAGCATTAATTCTTCTCCCATTATAGTCTCCCTAATAGTGTTTCCCAATTCCCAACATATATTAATCAATAGTACTGAAAAAATTTCTAAGAATTCATGATAACTCCCCAAGTTGTGTTATTCTGTATTTTTCATATTTTATTTATATATTTAAATAATGAGTTATACCAATAATAAATAATGTGTACTTTTACTGTGAGAGTTATATTAAAATTTTCAGAGGTTTTCTTTACCAAAAAGATAAGGGGAGTGTGAGATAATTAAAAAAAAATCAACAACAACCTTACCTGCCATTTAAGAATCAATAATTATTTATTACGAGAAGAATGGTAAGAAATAGGCACTTGGGGTTAAATGAATTGCACAGGATCTCATAGGTAGGAAGAGTCTGAGGTTAGATTTGAACCCAGAATCTCTCATTTCTGGACCTGACTTTCTACTCAATGAGCCACTTAAGTTGACCCTTAGGGGTGAAACTAGTTTTGACGTTTTTATCTTATAGTTTTAGCCATGTTGTAATTCAGTTATCTTCCTTGATTTTAATTTTTTTAATTATTTTATTAGAATCATAGGATACACATTTATTTTTATAGTAACCTTGTATTTATATTTTAAATTTAAATTAATTTATTTAGTCAATTTAGAACATTATTCCTTGGTTACAAGAATTATATTATTTCCCTCCCTCCCCTCCCCCCACCTTTCCCATAGCCGATGTGCATTTCATTGAGTATTACGTGTCCTTATCAAAACCTATCTCCATGTTGTTGGTGTTTGCATTAGGATGTTCATTTAGTGTCTATATTCCCAATCATATCCCCTTCAACCCACACAATCAAGAAGTTGTTTTTCTTCTGTGTTTCTACTCCTACAGATTTTCCTATGAATGTGGATAGTGTTCTTTCTCATAGATCCTTCCATGTTGTTCTGGATCACTGCATTGCCACTAATGGAGAAGTCCATTATATTCAATTGTACCACAGTGTATCAGTCTCTGTGTACAATGTTCTCCTTTCACTCTGCATCAGTTCCTGGAGGTCATTCCAATTCCCATGAAAGTCTTCCATTTTATTATTCCTTTGAGTGCAATAGTATTCTATCACCAACATATGCCACATTTTGTTCAGCCATTCTCCAATTGAAGGGCATCCTTTCATTTTCCAATTTTTTTCCACTAGAAAGAGCGCAGCTATGAATATTCTTGTACAAGTCTTTTTCCTTATTATCTCTTTGGGGTACAAACCCAACAGTGCTATGGCTGGATTAAAGGGCAGTCAGTCTTTTATCACCCTTTGGACATAGTTCCAAATTGCCCTCCAGCATGATTGGATTAATTCACAACTCCACCAGCAATGAATTAATGTCCTGACTTTGCCACATCCCCTCCAGCATTCATTACTTCCTTTGCTGTCATGTTAGCCAATCTGCTAGTGTCAGGTGATACCTCAGAGTTGTTTTGATTTGCATCTCTCTGATTATAAGAGATGTAGAACACTTTTTCATGTGCTTATTAATAGTTTTGATTTCTTTAACTGATCATTGTCTATTCATGTCCTTTGCCCATTTATCAATTGGAGAATTACAGCAGCTGGCCAGCAACCACTGCATAACAGGGAAATCTAATAGGAATATTATTTTGAGGAGAAGAACAGAAGCCGGAGAGAGGGTAGGTAAACTGAGGCACACACAGATCAGATTTGGGGGAGGAAGGACGCTTCTTCCTGTTATCTTTCTTTGTAGGGCATACAGTGAAGAAAGATAAAAATAATCAAGAATGCATGGAAAGTAGATTTCTTTGATAGGATAAGGAATCAGGTGTGAGGTGAGAAGGGAAGAAAAGAATAAAGAAAGAAGACTTTAGAGACACAATGGAGCTCAATTGCAGGAGCAATTCATGTGGCCAGCAGGCAGGTTAGAGAGAGAAAGAGAGAGAGAGAGAGAGAGAGAGAGAGAGAGAGAGAGAGAGAGAGAGAGAGAGAGAGAGAGAGAGAGAGAGAGAGAGAAGAAAGGAAGAAGAGAAAGAATCACACCCTTCCTGACTTTTTATTAAGGTAATGAGGTAAGAGGTACATAATGCATATGCAATAGCAAATAGTGGATTTACATTGGATTGACATATCAATGACATACAAGATAGGGGCGTGGGTAAAAGCCCACTCTTTTCAAACTCCCAGAACAAAGACCGCATGGCCTGCTCATAAATCATGCATTGGAATGCTTTCTGACCAGACCAGAGTTGAGCCTTGTGTGGGTCAGGCCCAGAGATTCCTCTGGCCTCTGAGCTGCCTCATTAACTGCTCTGACCAAGTATAATATCATATCAATACATCAACCACATTTTCCAGATGTATATGCCTGGAATCCTAGAAGAATGGCTTGACTTTTTGTACAATTTGTTTAGCTCTTTATAAATGTGAGTAGTTAGACCTTTGTCAGAGGTTTTTGCAATGAAGATTGTTTTCCAATTCATTACTTCCCTTCTAATTTTGGTTGCATTGGTTTTGTTTGTACAATACCTTTTTAATTTGATGTAATCAAAACTATTGATTTTACATTTTGTGATTTTTTTTCCTAGCTCTTGCTTGGTTTTAAAGTCTTTTCTTTCCCAAAGATCTGACATGTATACTATTCTGGGTTCACGTAATTTGCTTATAGTTTCCTTCTTTATGTTCAAGTCATTCACCCATTCTGAGTTTATCTTGGTGTAGGGTGTGAGTTGTTGATCCAAACCTAATCTCTCCCATACTGTCTTCCAATTTTCCAATTTATCAAATAGTGGATTTTTGTCCCAAAATCTGGGATCATTGGGCTTATCATAGACTGTCTTGCTGAGGTCACTTACTCTAACTCTATTCTACTGGTCCTCCTCTCTGTCTCTTAGCCAGTACCAAATTGTTTTGATGACCACTGCTTTAGAGTATAGTTTGAGATCTGGGACTGCAAGTCTTCCTTCCTTCACATTTTTTTTTCATAATTTCCCTGGGTTTCCTTGGTCTTTTGTTCTTCCAAATAAACTTTGTTATTTTTTTTTCTAATTCAGTAAAAAAAGCTTTTTGGATGTTCAATGGGTATGTCACTGAGTAAGTAAATTAATTTGGGTAGGATTGTCATTTTTATTATGTTAGCTCGATCTACCAATGAGCAATCAATGTTTTTCCAATTGTTTAGATCTAGCTTTAATTGTGTGGAGAGTGGTTTGTAGTTGTGTTCATATAGTTCCTGTGTCTGTCCTAGCATAGATTCCTAAGTATTTTATATTGTGTAGGGTGATTTTAAATGGAATTTCTATTTCTATTTCTTGCTGCTGAGATGTGTTGGAGATATATAGAAATGCTAATGCCTTATGTGGGTTTATTTTGTATCCTGCAACTTTGCTAAAGTTGTTGATTATTTCAACTAGCTTTTTGATTGATTCTCTAGGACTCCTTAAGTGGAACATCATATCATCTACAAAGAGTGATAGCTTGGTCTCCTCATTGTCTAGTTCAATATCTTCAATTTCTTTTTCTTCTCTAATTGCTACTGCTAGTATTTCTAGTACAATGTTAAATAATAGAGGTGTCCTTGATTTTTAGTTTCTTTTATCTGGAAATATAATAGATGTAATATAAATTTTGATATTTGGAGAAATACATATATATATTTCTGTATGGTAGATCAGAGAAATGCAATAAGCCATATAAACAGGCAGCATAGATATTTATTCAATTATACTGGATTTTGTATAAGGATTTATTGGTACAGAACTATTTTATGATATACCATATAAAGAGAAGGGCATGGCAAAGCTGCAAACTTTCTTGAAGTTGAAAGAACAAGGTAAATTTTCTGATAAGGAAGAGTTGAAATACATATACTTGGAGTATAATCAAAAGATTTATCAGATTCTTCTGACCATTAATGCAGAGCATGTATAGACAAGTGTTATAAGATTTGAGGTCAGGAAGAGCTGAGTTCATATCCTGCCTTTACTGAGCCTTTAGAAATTTGGTAGGATTTCTCTTAATTGAGAGGTAGTGAAGTCCACAAGTAGCAAGGCCTATCCCTTAGAAAGGCATAATAAACATGTTCAGTTTTTTTTCCCTTTCTATTCTATTCTCCAAGAGAATAGAGTGAAAATGCCTATTGTTTTTATGTAGTGAAGTAAGTTGGAGAGAAGGGAAGCAAAATCATTCTTATTTAGAATTTTTTTTAGAATTTTCTTTCTGGGAAGACTAGTAAGATTGATGAAACATGGCTCAAACTCAAAAGTACTAATTGCTTAATTAAGTTGATGAACAGGAAAGGGAGGAAAAAATACCCAGATATTAAGAATATAGTAAAGCTAATTTTGAAGACTAGATCCTTTTAAGAGGTGTGAATGTAAGTAGCTTTTTGAATAGTCTCATAAAACATGGTATCATGACCATTCCATTCAGGACATTAGAATTTTTCTCACAGTATACAGGTGATTAAGGATACTTTGGAGCAATTAAGTAATTTAATCCCAAATGACTCAATCAATTCCTGGACCTTGAAGAGAAAGCTATATATGTTACAAATAAAGTAGTGCTATATATAGTAGTACGATATGCTCTTTATATATATATATATATGTGTGTGTGTGTGTGTGTGTGTGTGTGTGTATACAGAGAACAGTATCTGAAAGGAATAGGAAAATATATAATCAATGTTTAAAGCGCTTATTAAATGCTTTCTATATGTAAACACTCATATGCTGAGGATCCACAAAGAAAAGGAAGTCCTTGCTTTCAAGGAGCTCATATTCTAATAGGGGAGACAAAAATTATGGAAGGTTTAAATTGCAAATCAGATTCAAAACTCCTGTGGTCCTTGGTGTGCAGCATCAAATGAGATAGTACTTCTATTTTAATGTAATTGCTTCTAATAAGATCATATCAATGTCTGGTATCAATTAGTTCAATACTGGGCTACAAACATTGATCTTACAAAGGTACCTTGGTTCAAGGTACTAGCTTATTTCTATATTGGTATGAGGGAAGATGATTGTCAAGTGGCAGTGGTTTTATCTGACTGGTTGGCCACGCCTACTATTACTCCAATCCCCAACGGGGTCCTGTTGATTCATCTAGTCTGGATCATATGAGCTGTGAGTAGTCATTGGTTTGACTATTGGCTGGGAATTTATCCACTGGAGGTCCCTCCCCAGATGATAGTTATGAGGGCTTTGGTAGAAGCTGGACCAGTGGTATGGGAGTTGATACAATTCCCAGGGTTCTTGTGCTTCTCTGTGTATTGGTGGCCCTTGGTTAGCAGTTTTTAACACTGATAATAAGGAAGATGGATCTTTTTTTTTTCCCATGATGATGGAGTCACTTTTGAAGACAGATGGAAAAATTTGGAAAAGCTACTCTGGCAGGTAGCTTAATAAATCAACTGAGAATTTCTTTGATTTACTTACCATAGTGAGAGTTCTGTTGATAATTATGTAATAAATAATGTTATGTACCAATTTAGCCCTTTTTCATCATTTTTTCTAGCTTTGTTCAGCAGCAAGTAATTAAGAGAGAAAGTGGCAGATGGTGGGGGAAATCCAACACTGAGCTTTGTCAAGAAAGGATTGGTAGTAGGATAAGGAGAAAGGGACTTAAGGGAAGAGGACAAAGGTTTAAGCTTATTCACCAAAGGATCAAAATGGGAATGTAAGAATGAAGCCACTGTTGGACTGTGAAAGAAGTGAGGGGTAGAGAGTTTGGAGTGGGCAATGAAGATAAGGAATAGGTTTTGGCATTGTTGCATGGTTGGAGAATTAGAGTGACAACAGGTTGTAATCAGAAGAAGGAATTTCAGAATTTATAAACAGGGAAGTGTCACATTCATTAATGACAACAAAAGCAAAGATATGACTATCTAAATATCCATGTGTAGATGACTGAGGTGTGGTGAAAGAATAGATCATGATGACTTCTGGGGTGGAGCCAAGATGGTAGAGTAATCCAGAACAGCTCTGTGCCACCATGAGAATCCTCTCTGACCAAGGTTAAAATATCTCCACAAAATGAATACAGGAGTGAAAGAACCAATAAGGAGACAGAGTAAAACAAAGCTCAATAAAAGAAAAACCCAAAAGGTAGCCAAAGAACATCTAGGGCACTGAGGTGAGAGGAGAGTCAATCCAGGAGAAGCTGTAGCAAGGAGTGAAGACCAAGCCAAGAACAAGCCACATTGCTCCACCCCATATCTGTTGTCTGAGGTTCAAGAATCTATGCCCAAGTCAGCAGCCAGATCCTGAGATACTGCCTGGGCAAAACATAGTACAAGCCATACCCCTTGAAATTTGAAACCTGTGGAGAAGTACAACTCCCCAGTCCAGGGAATTCTAGTCTGGTTTTGGATAAGGCCATAGTTCACAATTTTGGGGAGACTGATAGTATTGAGTACTAAGTACTAATGTTTTTACTGAAGCTCATGGCTGAGCTCCAAGACAGAACAATAAAGGGTGTGCCTGATTGGCTCAAGTACACAGTGAGACCAAAAGCTTGAACCTAAGCCTGGGGTTAGAATTTGATCAACTCCTGACCTGATCAAGATCAGAGTGAGATCAAAAGGTTATACCTAAGCCTGAGGCAAGTCTTTAAGCTATCAGTATCTCAAAGGTAAATTGAATTAGCAGGGCCAGGGGGCTCTCAGCCCTCAGACCATCACATCATCCCCCCAAAGCCTAAATATAATTAGATAGGAAAAATGAGCAAACATCCAAAAAAGCACCTAACTTTAAAGAATTTTTTATGGAGACAAAGAGCAAGGTACAGACACAAAAAAAGGACAGTGAAAGAAAGGAAACACATGCAAAGTCCAAAAGAAAAATATGGTTTGGTCACAGGATCAGGAAGAAATAAAAAATTACTTAAAAACTCAATTAACAGAGGCAGAGGAAAAGTGAGACAGAATAATGATAGTGATGCAAGGAGAATTGAAAGTGATGCAAGAAGAAACAGACCAATTGAAAAAGGAGAACCAAAAACTGACAGAGGAAAATCAGTCCTTAAAAATCAGAAGTGATCATCTTGAAACTAATGATTTCATTAGAAATCAAGAATCAATAAAACACAATCACAGGAATGAAAAAAAGAGGAAAACATGAAATATCTTATTAAAAATAGATAATCTGGAAAATAGATCTAGGAGAGTCAATTTGAGAATTATTGGAATACCTAAATGCCATAATGAAGAAAAAACCTTGGATATCACACTACAAGAAATTATCATAGAAAAATGTACAGATCCTTGAATAAGAAAATAAAATTGAAATTGCAAGAATTCACAGATTCCCTTCAGATAGAAATTGTCAAATGAAAACTTGCAGGAATATAATAGCTATATTCAAAAACCACCAAGCTAAGGAGAAAATTCTTCAAATACCCAGAAAGAAACCATTCAGATATCATAGAGCTACAATGAGAATCACTCAGGACCTAGTGGCTTCTAAATTAAAGGACTGAAAGACATCGAATATGATATTCAGGAAGGGAAAAAATTTGGGTTAACAACCCAGAGTCACCTATCCAGCAAAACTGAGTATGTTCTTTAAGGGGGAAAATGGACATTCAATAAGATAAAAGATTTCCAAGCCTGCCTAAGTAATAAGCCAGATCTAAACAAAACATTTGAATGCCAAACATGAGACACAAGAGAATCTCCAAAAGGTAAATAAGAAAGAGAAAATTTAAGGGACTCATCAAGGTCAAAATGTTTATATGTCTACATGGAAATAGGATACCTATAATTCTCAAAAATTACTCTTAGTAGTAGAGAACATAGAAGTAATTTACCCAGAAAGTGGGTGGGGGAGAAAGGTGATTATGATGATATGATGTATATGATGATATAAGACGATATGATCTGTATGTAAATGTGATTATATGAAAAGGTATGCATGTATAATATGTATGCATATGAATTCTATGTAAAATAATCAAGCAGTGAAAGAGAGGATTTCACCGAGAGAAAAGGGAAAGGAGATATAGATTCGGATAAATTATATAGCATGAAGAGGCATCAAAAATCATTACAGAGATGGGAGGTGATGGACAATGCTTAAACTTTATTCTCATCATAACTGGCTCAGAGAGGGAAAAATAAGTCTGCCCAGTGGGGTAGAAGGGGAATAAGACAAGGTAGGGGATGATAATTGAAAGGAGGGAGACTTGGGGTAGTGACAAAAAGCAAAATACTGGTGAAGTGGCATAGAGTGAAAGGGAATAGAGCAGGATCTAAAGGGGATAATATGATGTAGAGCAATACACAGTTAGTACTCATAATGCCAAGTGTGAATGGGATGAACTTATCCATAAAATGGAAGTGGATAGCAGAGTGGACTAAAAACCAGAATCCTACTACATGTTAATTACAGGAAACACATTTGAGGCAGGCTGACACACACAAATTCAAGGTAAAAGACTGGAGCAGAATTTATTATGCATAATCTAAAGTTTAAAAAGCAGAAATAGAAATAATGATGCTAAATAAAGATAAAGTAGAAATTGATCTGATTAAAAGAGATAAGGAAGGAAATTGCATTTTGCTAAAGGGTAGTATAAAGAATGGAGTAATATCAGTACTAAACACTTATGTAGCAAATGGTATAGTTTATAGATTTCTAAAGGAAAATTAAAGGAGCTCAAGGAGGAAATAGATAATAAGACCATACTAGTAGGGGAATCTCAACCTTCACCTTTCAGAACTAGATAAATCAAATAAAAAATTAAATAAGAAAGAAGTAAGGGAAGTAAGTGAAATGCTATAAAAATTAGAGTTAATAGATATCTGGAGAAAACTGAACAGGGATAAAAGTAATATAAAAGTATTATATATTAAATATAAAAATAATAAAAAAGTAATATACCTTTTTATCAGCAGTACATGGTACATATACAAAGATCAACCATGTACTAGGGCATAGAAATATTGCAAAGAAATGCAGAAAAGCAGAAATAATAAATGCCACTTTTCCAGATCATAATGTGGTAAAAATTATAATTAACAAGGGTCCATGGAAAGACAAATTAAAAATTGATTGGAAACTAAATAATCTCATTCTTCAAAACTGGTGTGTCAAAGAAGAAATCATAGAAACAATTTCAGACTACATTAAAGAAAATGACAATGAGGAGACACCATATCAAAACCTATGTGATACAACCAAAGCAGTACTCAGGGGCAAATTTATATCACTGAGTGCCTATACCAGCAAAACAGAGAGGGAGGCTATGAATGAATTGGGCTTGCAACTTAATGAAACTAGAAAAAAAAAGAACAAATTACAATTTCCCAGATAAAAACTAAAGTGGAAATCCTAAAAAAAAGGAGAAATTAATAGAATTGAAATTAAAAGAACTATTGAACTAATAAATTAAGATTGGGAGCTTTGAAAAAATAAAAAAAATGGATAATATACTGCTTAATCTAATTAAAAAAAAGAAGAGAATCAAATTAACAGTATCAAAGGTGAAAAGGGTTATCTCACCTCTAATGAAGAGAAATTCAGGTAATTATTAAGAAAAATTTTGCCTAATTATATGGCAAGAAATATGGCAATCTAGGTGAAATGGGTTAATATTTACAAAAATATAAATTTCCTAGATTAACAAAGAGGAAATAGAATATTTAAATAATCCCATCTCAGAAAAAGAAATTGAACAAGCTGTCGAGGAACTTTCTTAGAAAAAAACCACAAGGGTCAGATGGATTCACAAGTGAATTCTATCAAATATTTAAAGAACAAATAATCTTAATACTATTCAAATTATTTGATAAAATAAGCAAAGAAGGAGTCTTAACAAAATTTTTCATGATACAAATATGGTATTGATTTCTAAACCAGGAAGACCAAAAACAGAGAAAGAAAACTACAGACTAATCCCCTTGATGAACAGAGATGCAAAAATCTTAAATAAAATACTAGCCAAAAGACTACAGCAAGTTATCACAAGGATTACTTACTATGACCAGGTGGGATTTATACCAGGAGTGCAAGCATGTTTTTAGTATTAGAAAAAACATTCATATAATTAACCATATGAATAATCAAATGAACACAAATCACATAATTGTCTCAAAAGATGCAGAAAAAGCCTTTCACAAAAAACAACTCTTTCTGAAGAAAGTATAGGAATAGAAGGGCCACACCTCAAAATTATAAATAGTATATATTTGAAACCATCAGCAAATATCATCTGCTGATTTAGAAGCCTTTCCAATAAGATCAGGAGTGAAGCAAGGATACCCATTATCACATATATTATTTAATATTTTACTAGGAACACTAGCCATAACAATTAGAGAAGAAAAAGAAATTGAAGGGATTAAAGTAGACAATGAGGAGACTAAACTATCTGCTCTTTGCAGATGACATGATGGTATACTTAAAGAATCCTAGAAAACCAACTAAAAGGCTAGTGGAAATAATTATCAACTTTAACAGAGTTTCAGGATACAAAATAAAACCACATAAATCATCAATATTTCTATGTATTTCCAACAAAACTCAGTAGCAGGAGTTAGAAAGAGAAACTCCATTTAAGATCACTCTAGACAATAGAAAGTATTTAGGAATCTATCTGCCATGACAAACACAAGAATTATATGAACACAACTACAAAACACTTTTCACGTCATTAAAGCTGGATCTAAATAATTGGAAAAACATGCTCCTGGATGGGTTGAATCAATATAATAAAAATGATAATCCTACCCAAATTAATTTACTTATTCAGTGCTATACCTATCAAACTATAAAAATTTTTTATAGAATTAAAAAAAGTATAACAAGTTCATCTGAAAGAACAAAAGTTCAAGAATATCAAGGTAAATGATGAAAAAAAGTATATGAAGAATGGGGGCCTAACAGTAACAGATCTTAAACTGTACCATAAAGCAGTGGTCATCAAAATAATATGAAACTGACTAAGAGACAGAAGGGTGGATCAGTGGAATAGATTAGGGGTAAATGACCTTAGTAAGTTAATGTTTGATAAATTAGAAGTTCTCAGCTTTGGGGACTAGATCTTACTATTTGATAAAAATGCTTTAAAAATCAAAAAACATAATGGGAAAATGAGTTTTAGATCAACATCTTACACCCTATACCAAGATAAATTCAAAACAGGTAAATGACTTTAATATGAAGATTGAAATCATATTTAATTTGGTGAACATAGAATAGTATACCTGGCAGATCTGTGGGAAAGGAAGGAATTTAAGACCAAGCAAGAGATTGAAAAAATTACAAAATATAAAATGAATGACTAATTATATCTAATGAAAATATTTTTGTATAAACAAATCCAATGAAAACAAAATTAAGAAGGAAAGCTTAAAAATGTAACAACACTCTCTGACAAAGGTTTAATTTCCCAAATATATAAGGAACTATGTCAAGTTTACCAAAAAAAAAAAAAATCAAGGCATTCCCCAATTGACAAATGATCAAGGTAGTTTTCACATGAATAAATTAAAACTATCAAAAAGCACATGAAAAATCCCTCCTGATTATAGAAATGGAAATTAAAACAACTCTGACCTAACACCTAGCAGATTGGCCTATAGAGTAGCAAAGAAACTGACGTATGTTCTAGGGGATGTGGCAAAATAGGGACACTAATACAGTGCTGGTAGTGTTGTGACTTGGTACAACCATTCTGGAGGGCAGTTTGGAATTATGCACCTTTTGATCCAACCATAACACTTCTAAGTTTGTACCCCAAAGATATAATAAGGAAAACATACTTGTACAAAAATATTTATAGCTGTTCTCTTTGTAGTGGCAAAAATAAGGAAAATGAGGGGTATCCATTGATTGGAGAATGGCTGAATGAATTATGATATCTGATGGTGCTGGAATTCTATTGTGCTGAAAGGAATGATAAACTGGAGGATTTGTATGTGAACTGGAAAGATCTCCAGCAATTGATGCAGAATGAAATGAGCAGAAACAGAAGAATATTGGATAAAGAAAGACCCCAGGAGAAAGACTTGGCCAGACCTCCCTCCTAGGCTTCTCAAGGCTGAGAGAGATATAACTGAATCTCCCAGTCAGAATCTTCTGACTTCTCAACATTCCAGACCTCCTGTGGCCCCTCCCCATCGAGGTGAGCAGATCCATCAACACTTCAACCTGTCACTCTTCTTTGAGTGCAAACAACTCTGTCACAATCCTCCGTTTTCCTGTGAGCATGTTGCCACCATGAGTCCACGCAACTTACTTACCTTTTCTATGTCTATTCTAATCTATCTATGTATGCTACTTATTGTTCCCACCTATTCTATTCTATATCTATTCTATCTATTTGCTAACCTAAGGTCCTATCTTATGCTAAAGGAGGGTTAGGATCATGTGTCAACAAAGTTTTTACAACATAACAATTTCTGAATACAAATGTAGTTCCTATTGCAATCAATATAAAATTTAGCTCTTAAGTAAAATTGAACCATACTATGGCTTATATGCACTATTTCCAATGTAATGATCCATAACTTTTGTATGTATTATATATATATATATATATATATGTATATGTACACACACATATACTAACTTGTATCTATTGAAATCTGATTTATTCTGTCCCTATGTTACCTCTCTAGTTAAAACATTCCCTTTTCCACCCTAAATTAATCTGCCCTGTCTGTTAATGGTTAGTCTGTTAATTCTTTCCTTTTTATCTATATTAGTTGATTATATAGTTAGTATATTACACATGTCCATGCATCCTCTGGTTTGAAATCATCCAAACAGGAAAGTCATTTCCTTCACATCTGTATGAGTCCTACTAGAGATCTATTATACAATTTCTTGGACTGTCCTTATTTATGGCACAGCCCCTAATGTCAGTGTGAATTTTGATTTGTGTTTTAAAATATGTAGTGATGCATACTCATACTCACAAAAATCTTCCAGACCTGCTCTTCCTCATATTTATCTGATGCTCAATCATTTTCTGCATTCTGTTATCTGGTTTTGTGTGCATGTGGATACAATTCCCTAAATATGATGTTAATGTGATCGGCAACTAATCTTAAGTGACCTGTTTTCCTGAAGTTTGTTCTCCATGATGTCTTTGATACAAAGTTCTTTCCAGTTGTTAGCATGTCCTCCATCCTTTGGAGTTGCTTGAAGTTGTCACAGGTCCAGATATCTTTACCTTTACTGGATACATATTTGACTGTTGTCTCACCTTGAAGGATGTCTCAGGTATCCGGAACTATAGGAACATGTGTGAGTAAGATTAACGTGTGCCTGCATGTAAGAGTGAATTTTCATTGGGTGTGTGCAAGTGAGATTTTTGTAATGAATGTAGGTGTCTTTCTTAATGTGTGATTGTAAGGCAATTATTTTCCTACATAGTTAATTGTAGAGGTTTATGATATTTTATTCTATTGAGATGGAGAGTTGTATATATGTTTACTATCTATGTTGTGCATTATTCTGTTTCATTTTCACTGTCATTCAGGCTGTAACTGTTCAGTATTTCTATTTCTTCCTGTGCATTTGGGTGAGATTCATGGGCTGTCTGTTTGTTTATCAAGTGCTGTTCTTCAAGCATCTATGTCTGCATGGATTCTAGGACTTCAATTAAGTTTTCTTCTGGCTTGTAATAATGAGGATAGTGATATTTAATGTGGGTTGCATGGAAGCAAGAGTCTTTTTTATTACTTTGATAGATGTAGGAGTAGTGAGAGCTACATCATACGGACCTATCTATCTGGGCTCTGTAGGTTTGTCTTTGGTAAAATTTTTCACATATACTTTGTCACCTGGCCTGATGTTGTGTAATGAGAAATCTAGTGGGACCTTTTGCACTCGTAGTCCTAGTTGTCTCAGTTCTTATAGTCTATCCTGTATCTGTATCAGATAGGTGTAAAACTGACATCCTCCCAGCATGGAAACATAAAAGTATTTCATATGGGGAAATATGTAAGTCTCCTCTGGGTTTTGTCCTCAGATAGAACAGTGCAAGTGGAAGAACCTCTGTCCATTTAAAATGAGTTTGGGCACAGAGTTTAGCTATCATTGTTTTTAACTCCTTATTCATTCTTTCCACCTGTCCTGAACTTTCTGGTCTGTATGTATTATGGAAATTACCTTTTATTCCCAGAGATTTATGGATTTGTTGTAAAATGCTAGATGTAAAGTGACTTCCCCTGTCTGAGTCTATGGTGTCTGGAATGCCATCTCTAAGAACTATTTCTTTAAGCAATGTTCTCACTACCATACCATGTCACAGACTTATGTGAACTAATGCAGAATGAAATGAGCAGAACCAGGAGGACACTATACATACTAACTGAAATATTGTGGGATGATCAAATATGATAGACTTTGTTACTAACAGCAATACAATGATCCAGGACAATATTGAAGGACTTATGAAAAAGAATGCTATCTACCTCTAGATAAAGAACTGTTGAAAAAGAAATAAAATGAAAACATATGATTTATCAGTGTTTTTATTTGGATATGATTTGTTGTTTTGTTTTTATAAGATTACTTTCTTAAAAATGAATATTATGGAATATGTTTTGAGTGATAATGCATGTATGACCCAGTGGAATTGCTTGTCAATTCTGAGGAGGAAGGGAAGGCGGGGAGAATCATATAACTGGAAATCATATAACTGGAAAAATGTGTAAATTTGTTATTGGAATGAAATAAAGGTACAATTAAAAATAAAACAAAGAATAGATCACATGTTAAGTGAGCAAGTTGAGGAACTTGAAGATTTGGTGCTTTGAGATAAATCAGCATAGATGTTGAAGTCTTATGGTCTGAGGGCAGGTGTTGGAGAGGAGAAAAATACTGTGAATGAGGCACTGAACTTATTGAGGAGAGAGGTAGTCTTGGGAGAAGGCAGACAAAACCCACCAGAATCTTGACAGAGTTGTAAATATAAAAAAAAATTATTACCCAATAAATTTATGTATCTTGACTAAAGTTTTGCAGCTATTTAAAGGTAACACCAAGTACTTTAGTAAGAGGGCCAATGTTGGTGTTCTGCACAAAGTACTTTTATCACTGCAGGCAATGCATATTATAAATAATCTAGAAGCTTTTATTTTGTACTATATTTATTTGTATTCTTTAGAATATTAGTATTCTAGTCAATCATCTGATGCTAAAATAATGAATATAAAGAGAATGCTAAGAAGTATAGCAGGAATATGACCATTATGCAGTGTTTAGTTATATGTCTACTGCTACAATACCTGCCCATCTAAATATACTTATTTATTTAATCAGGGAAAATAAATGACACAGAAAGTATAAAATATAATACCTCATTATTCTCCATGAGCAACACTTCTAAGTTAAAAAAATACTCTCAGATATACCCTCAATTATAATGCAGTTATACACAAATGTTTGATTCTGAAACATCTTTAAGATGATGGATGCATACACTTAGATGTGCATATAAATATTTTATTGAGACAGTATACAATAAATAAATTTGAAGATAAGCTTTTCAATTTAGAATGATTAATAGCAAAGGTAAATAAGGGGGGGAGTGTAGTAGAAAGAAAGATTTCAATGACTTACAAAAAAGCTTACACAGAGTAATGAAATCACAGGAGAGACACTTTAACATCACTACCAAAAAACAAGTATCAGGAGAAGCCTGATGATTTTGCTTTGTATGTGGATTGATTTAGGAAATGAGAAAGATTAGCTTGAATCCATGCACAGTGCTAAAATCAAAGAGATGTGTTGATTTGTATCTTAGAATAATTAGAGAAATTCAATGTAGTATTGACTACAGCTCTGAAAGTATGCATGGGAACGGGATTGAGAGAATAAAGAAATACTGATACCATATACACATAACATAGGAAATCTATTTTACATAGTGAGCTAGAGGACAGAAGAAATCAGTACATATCCAAAGTATTCTGAGAGACTATTTTAGGAGAATGAAGAACATATTAAAATGAAATGTCTAGACAGTAAAACAAATAGCATTGTTGAACAAAGACTATATAATTTCTTAGTTCACTAATACCAATTAAAATGATCACATATGCTAAGAAGTTCCAGGTGAGTGTTTAATGAAAGAGATGAAAGATGACCTAAATTTACTTACATTTAAAAATTGTTTTAAACAGAACCTGTGATTTTCATCGACAGCATTTACATGTTGTCTCACAAAGTTTGCATCATGAAGTTATGTGCATATGATTGTTTTAATTATAAAAAAGTATTTATAAGAGGATTTGAATATATAAGAGGTAAAAGGGAGATTAAAATGCTCTGAATTAATATAAAATCTAAGAATGAAGTGAAAGGTTAGATTTTTATCAATTTTTGTTTAATATGTATTTTTTGTTTAATATGTATTTTTAGAGATACTAACATTCACAAAATCTCTCTCTTTTCCTTCACCCTTCTTAATCTTCCCCTTTGTGTATGAAGTGAAGTGGTACAGTGGATAAAGAGCTAGACTGAAGTCAGGAAGTTTTTAGTTCAAATCTAGCCTCAAACACTTATTAGTTATGTGATCCTGGGTAATTTACCTAATTTCTATGTGCCTATATTCCCTCATCTATAAAAAAAAGATAATAGTGAGCAGAATTGTTATGAGGATCAAATGACATAATTGTGAAGCACTAGTGTGGTGCCCAGCACATAGTAAGCATTCTATAAATGTTACCCATTGTTATTATTTTATTTATTCTGCTGATTTATCTCTTTATATATACACATTTATTTTTCATATTTACTTTACAAACATTAATTATTTTACCACTGCTTCCTATTGAATAATAAAAAGAAAAATGAAATTTACAATAAATATTCACAGCACATCAAAATGAATTTCTAGATTGGCCACATCCAAAAATGTATTTCTTGTTCTGCACTTTGTAGGTTATCCTTGCTACCTTTTTTTACAGTCCTTTCTCTAGATAGTCAGATATCATTGGTTTGTAGACTCACAAGGGACATCATAAAGATCATAGTCTCACCTCTCTCACCTTACAGGAAGGGGAATTCAGAAACCGGGAATGAAATATCACACCAAAATGATATATCCATTTGGGGAAGAAAGTGAGATTGTCCTTCTGTCCACTTTTCTTATGTTATCCTTTCCTATGTTACTCTGGTTCCATGAAACACTATATATATATATATATATATATATATATATATATATATATATATATGTCTTTTTTTGGTCCCAAATTTTTTCTCACTAAGTCTATGTAGATGTCTCCTTTGGCCCCAGCATTTTTTATCCTTTATTTAGCACATTTTTTGAGGGGAGGTGGTCAGGATCAGTTCTTACCTTTGCCTAAGAACTATAGGGAAGTCCTTAGTACTGATTACTATGGCTGCCTGGCAAAAAACAGATATAGCATGATGCACTAATACCTACTAAGGAAATGCTCTCTTAAAGGTGGCAAGTGATAGTATAGGTTGCTATAGTACAATGACTCATTCAGGGGATTCTAATCAGGCAGTTTTAATTGATTTTTTTCAATGCTTCAATTTAGTTAATAATTTTGCATTTAAAACCTATTTATTTCCTTTACAAATTTTCTTTAAATTCCTAGCTCATCTGTCAAAACAGGTTATTTTGAGCTGCCTAGAGGGAAATTGTTTCAATCTCAAGATCAAAATAATCTCTAATACCAATATTTTGGTTATAAACATCTTTTGGATATATGTATGTATATATTATTCTCAGATTCTTGAATTTATTCTATGGATTCCTCAGAGTAACAAATTGAATGGGGATAAAATTCTGGCTTTGTCAAGAAGAATAAAGAAATAGTAAATATTAAGCTTGTAGTTCCACTTTGTATCCATGTGAAAACAATATAAGTAGACCATTAGTTATACCCTCAGACAAGGAAAAAAAGTGAAAATGCATGTATGCATACAAGTATACATATGTGTACATATATATTTGAATATGTTTGAACATATGTTTATATTTAAATTCATATATGGAACAGGTCTATAGTTTCTCCAATACATAGATTCATATTTTGTCAATGTATATTGACCAATGCCCAGCAATATAGAGTCTTATATTAGAGAATAGACAGCTAACTTGGGAATCTATATAATTTGCATAAGGTTACACAGCCAATATATGTCATAATCTGGAGTTGAACTCAAGTCCTTCTGACCCCAAGGTCAGTTCCTTATTCTATATGCCTTGTTGTGGGTATGTTTCTGTCATTGTGAATCATTAATAGTTTTGTCTAATCCACAGCAGAATTCTTTTTCTATTTTGCCTATTGCCTGTTCATCATTTTTTAGCATCTATAACATTTCCATTCAGTATTATAAAATTTAATCATTGTGAAATTGGGACATTGGGAAATGAATCACAAAAAAGGGAAGTGAATATTTTTGTTTTGCTTCTTGGTAATCATGGTGATAACGACCATAGGAAAATTTATGACATAATATAGGGCTATCATCAAAACTTAAGTAATAAATCATTCTTCTGCCAAGGTAATTATGGTAATATAAAGGCCTTTGTGATCCTAAAGAAGAGATTAAATAGAAACTCAAAGCTCAATGAATAAGATGACACTTTGAAGTTGCATATTACATTTTCTGCCAAAAGGATCACTAAATTAGAAACTTAAGAATTGTAACAAAAGACGAGTAAATGTGATTAATGGACAAGTCAGAACAGTGTGATGTGGTAAAATTCCTAGCTTTCCCTTTGCCATTATTACAAATATGTAAAACCAATATGCCGCTAAGGAAACCTTAGCTAATATTAAACAATACTCCCATGAATCATGAACTGAATGATGGAAACTATCTAAAAGCCTATGTGAAAAGGTTGTTGAAACTTTACCATTATACCATGAATGCATTCACACTATATGAAGATATTAAAATGTATGTGACTTATTTGTGCATATTTGACTTCATGTTGACTCCCCCATTAGATTATAAGCCCTTCTCACCTCACTCTTGGGCTACCATAGTCACAAAAACCTGTTGATTGTTCTGCTTACAATAAATTTCTCCCTACTCCAGTCCATTCTTCTCATCACTGTCAAAGTGATCTTCATATTGCTTAGGTCTGATCATATCATCTCCCAACACAGTAAATTCTTGTAGCTTCCAATCACCTACAGAATCAAACATAAAACCCTTTTATTAATGTTCAAAAACCATTATAATCTGCTGCTCCCTACACTCTAAAGATTCTTACATCCTTTAGTTTTCTGCCTTATGCCCCTATCACATATATATTAATACCCAGTGGCACCATCCTCCTTGTTGATGCTCAATTACAATATCCCATTTTCTGATTTGGGGAATTTTCTCTGACTGTCCTCCATATCTGGAATAGTCTTCCTTCTCATGTTTCCCTACTGGCTTACCTGGTTTCTTTGAGGTCTCAGCTTAAATCCCCTTTGTTCAGTCTTTTTGATTGCCCTTAATTCTAATTTCTTCCTTATATTATTTCAAATTCATCATGAATATAGCTTATTTTGACACAGTCACTTCTATGTCACCTCCTGTATTAAACTATAATAGAGAATTGGAACTGACATTATTTTTGTAGCCCCAGGACTTATCATAGTGTCTAACACATAAAAGACACTTATGAAATGATTTTTAACTTGATGTATAAATGTGTGTGATGTGTATGTATGTTACATACATGTGTGTGTGTAATTTGGGAGGTAAAAAGTAATGTTTGATAGGTGAGATCAAGGAAGACTTTCAATAAAGTATATTTAATAAAGATTTACCAAGAAAATATCATCAAGATGCCCTAACCTGATAGTAATACATTATTACCAAAATGTCTCAATCAATCACAAACTGGATTTAGATAATAGCAGTTATCTACACAATCCCCAAACTCACATGTGCACACCCACAAGTGTTATTTTTTTCCTCAGGAAATTCCCAGGAAAGCTCAAGCCCAGGATGCCATATAGTGACATCCAGATAATGGTTGTCTGGCCCTGAGCTCATCATTGTAGCCATAGTTCCTATTATCATTTCCTTTTTACACAGAATTCTTTTCCAGTTAATAGCATAGTCACCAAATGAACAGGTGTTTAATGAAAGTTTGGTGAATGATGCTGAGTGAACCCATCTCTTTACTCAAGCAGCTGCTTTGGTACCATATAAGGATCCCCAGAGGTTTGGAGAATGCAAATAATAATTTGCTTCTTACTTGTTTGTTTTTCAAAGAGCTGCAGTCAATTCCCAATCTGTTCATCTCTGGCAAGTAGAAATGCCCCCCCCCCCAATTATTAAAGACTTCCTGCTAAACTCCCAAATTATGACATTAACATAAACATTACAAATATCATACAGCATGTGATCCAATAACAAAATTAGCAATAACATTTGCTTGTCTTCTGTTAGTCTCTAATTAAACAAAACATAAAAATCATGCTGCAATACATATTAAGTCCCTCAGGACTTTTCACCCCATTTCATTTTTTGTTCACTTAAATATCTTAGTTAAGCATGTTTCTATAAAAACAAGATTTTTTCAGTTTTTATTTTGAAATAAGATTTTATTTTCCCCAATTACATATATAAACAATTACAACCTTTAAAAAAACATGTTCCAAATTCTCTTTCTCTTCCCACACCTCTCGACAAGACAGTAAATAATCTGCTATAGATTTTCCATGTGCAACTATGTAAAACATTTCCCCACATTAGTCCTTTTGTGGAAGAAAATTCAAGACAAAAACTGGAAAAAAGTGATATATAGTATGCTTCGATATGAATTAATTCTGGACTAATCTCCATTAATTCTTTCTTTGGAGACATAAGACATTTTTCTTCATGAGTCATTTGAGATTGCTTTGGATCATTGTATTGCTGGGAATAGCAAAGTCCTTTATAATTATTCATTTTACATTAATTCTGTTACTGGCCATAATATTCCTGGGATCTTTTATTTTGGGATTTTTTTCAAGACATGATTGATAGATTCTTTCTGTTTCTAGTTTACTCTCTGATTCTAGAATATCAGAGTTATTTTCCTTGATGATACCTTAAAATATGATATTGAGATTCTTTTTTAAAAATCATGGCTTTTGCATAGTTCAAAATTCTTAAATAATTCTCCCCTGTATGCTAAAGTTATAATAATAGTATTTGTTTAGTGTTTTAAGTTTTTTGCAAAGCACTTTTCAAATATCATCTAATGGTATCCTCACAATATCCCTGAGAGGTAGTTACAATAATTATTCCCACTTTCAAGATAAGAAAATTGAGGCAGAAAGAATTTAAGTAGAGAAGGAGGCAATCAATGAATTGGACTTTCAACTTAGACAATTAGAAAAAAAAATGAATAAAAAATCCTGAGATAAAAACAACATAGGAAATCATAAAAATTAAAGGAGATTGAAAGTAAAAAAAAAACTATTGAACTAATAAATAAGACTAGGAGATGATACTTTGAAAAAACAAATAAAATAGATGAAGTACTGTTTAATAAAAATAGAAAGAAGAGAATCAAATTAACAGTATCGAATATGAAAAGGGGGATCTCACCACTAATGAAGGGGAAATTAAGGTAATTATTAAGAGCTACTTAGCCCAATTATGTGGCAATATATATATATGATAATCTAGGTGAAATGGGTGAATAGTTACAAAAATAAAAATTGCCTAGATTAAAAAAGAGGAAATAGAATACTTAAATAATTCCATCTCAGAAAAATAAATTAAACAAACCAGCAAGGAACTCTGTAAGAAAAAATTCCCTGCATCAGATGGATTTACAAGGGAATTCTATCTAACATTTAAAGAACAACTAATCCCAATATTATACAAATTATTTGACAAAATGATCAAGGAAGGAGTCTTACCAAAAAAAAAAATTATGACACCAATATGGTACTGATTCCTAAGCCAAGAAGACCAAAAACAGAGAAAGAAAATTATAGACCAATCTCCTTAATAAACATAAATGAAAAAATACTAACAAAAAGACTACAGCAAGTTATCACAAGGATTACATACAAGAGGGATTTATGACAGGAATGCAAGGATGGTTTAATATTAGGAAAACCATCCACATAATTGACCATGTCAATAATCAGACCAATAGAAATCACATGAATATTTCAATAGATTCAGAAAAAGTCTTTCACAAAACACAACACACATTCCTATTGAAAACACTAGAAAGTACAGGAATTGAAGGGACCTTCCTCAAAATAATAAACTATATATATATATATATATATATATATATATATATATATATATAAAATCATCAGCAAGTATCATCTGCAATGAGGACAAGTTAGAAATCTTCCCAATAAGTTCAGAAGTGAAGCAAGGATGCCTATCATTACCTCTTATTATTTAATATCATACTAGAAATGCTAGCTGTAGTAATTAGAGAAGAAAAATAAATCTAAGGGATTAAAGTAGGAATGAAGAAATTAAAGTATTACTCTTTGCACATGATATGATGGTATACTTTAAGAGTTGTAGAAAATCAATTAAAAGGCTGGTGTAAATAATTAACAACTTTTGCAAAGTTTCAGGGTACAAAATAAACTCACACAAATCATCAGCATTTCTGTGTATTTCCAAAAAAAAAATCAGCAGTAGGAATTAGAAAGAGAAACTCCATTTAAAATCACTCTAGACAATATAAAATATTTAGGAATCTATCTGCCAAGACAAACACAGGAATTATATGAACACAACTACAAAAAACTTTTCACAACATTAAAGCTGGATCTAAATAATTGGAAAAATATTATTTGCTCATGGGTAGAAGGAGGTAATATAATGAAAATGACAATCCTACCCAAATTAATCTGACACCATACCTATTAAACTACCAAATTTTTTTTTTTATAGAATTAGAAAACAAAAAACTTATAACAAAGTTCATCTAGAAGAACAAAAGATCAAGAATATCAAGGGAAATAATGAAAAAAAGTGAAGAATGGGGGCCTAGAAGTACCAGAACTTAAACTGTACTATAAAGGAGTGGTCATCAAAACAATATGGTACTGGCTAAGAGACAGAAGGGTGGATCAATGGAATAGTCTAGGGGCAAATGAACTCAGAAGTTACTGTTTGATAAACCCAAAGATGCCAGTTTTGGGGACAAGAATTCACTATTTGACAAAAACCATTGGGAAATTTGGAAAACAGTATGGGAAAAATCAAGTTTAGATAAATATCTTGCACCATATACCAAAACAAATTCAAAATGGGTAAATAACTTAAATATAAAGCATGAAATCAAGTAAATTGGGTGAACATAGAATAGTATATCTGTCAGATCTGTGAGAAAGGAAGGAATTTAAGACCTAGCAAGTGACAGGGAACATTACAAAATGTAAAATGAATGATTTTGATTACATCAAATTAAAAAGGTTTTCTATAAACAAAACCAATGTAACCAAAATTAGAAGGAAGGCAACAAATTGGGAAAAAATTTTATAACAAAGCTTTCTGAAAAAGGTTCAATTTCTTAAAGGAAACAAATCAAATTTTAAAAAATCAAGCCATTACCCAATCAATAACTGGTCAAGGAATATGAATAGGCAGTTTTCAGATTAAAGAAATCAAAATTATCAATAAGTACATGAAAAAGTGTTCTAAATCCCTACTGATTAAAGAAATGCAAATTAAAACAATGTTGAGGTACCACTTTACACCTAGCAGATTAGCTAATAGGGCAGCAAAGGAAAGTGATAAATGTTGGAGGGAATGTGGCAAAATTAGGACACTAATATACTGCTGCTGGAGTTGCCAATTGGTCCAACCATTCTTGAGGGCAGTTTGGAATTATGCCCAAAGCACTTTAAAAGATTGCATGCCCTTTGACATAGCCTAACCACTGCTGGGTTTGTACCCCAAAGAAATAATAAGGAAAAATACTTGCACAAAAACATTTATAGCTGAGCTCTTTGTGGTGGCAAAAATTGGAAAATAAGGGGCTGTCCATTGATTGGGGAATGGCTGAACAAATTGTGGTATCTGATGGTGATGGAATACTATTTACTGAAAGGAATGATGAACTGGAGGATTTCTATGTGAACTGCAAAGACCTCCTGGAATTGATTTAGAGCAATTGGAACAGAATCAGGAGAACATTGTACACAGAAACTGATCCATTGTGCGCAATCAAACATAATAAACTTTTGAACTAGCAGAAATACAATGATCCTGGATAATCCAGAGGATCTTATAAGAAAGAATGCTATCGACATCCAGAGAAAAAACTGTGCAACTAGAAATGCAGAAGAAAAACATGATTGATCACCTGGTTCAGTTTTAATATGATTGGGGTTTTGGTCACTTTATTGCTAATAGAATAATATGTAAATGGGTTTTGAACAATGATGCATTTATAACCCAGTGAAATTGCTTGTCAACTCTGGGGCAGGGAAGGAAGAGGGGAGGGGAAAAAAACATGAATCATGTAACCATGGAAAATATTCTAAATAAATAAAAGCTACAAAAAGGCCTCAACCACGAATTTAAGTTCTATTTCTGGAACACAAAACAAAATTTTTTTTCGAAGTTATAGAATGTTTGAAATAATGAAATGAAAGTGCTAAGGAGATAAAAAAAAGAAAGATTTTAGTGATTTACTCAGTGTCACATATCTAATACTTTTCTGAGGCTAGATTTGACATTGTGGTATGTCAATGTTATTGAACATCATTGTGCTGAAAAAATTATGAATGTAACTAGTCATTGAAAAATCTCTGTTTTGGAAATGACCAAATAAAATAATGTTTAAAGTGAAAAAAAAAAGAAAAATGTCTGTGAACTGATGCAGTCAAATTAGCAAAGCCATTAAAACAATGTACAAAATGCCTTCATCAGTGTTAAATGGACAAGAACAGCCCCACAAATCAAAAGTAAATACTCCAAAATTATGAACAAGCATGGCTTAATGGATATGAGAAGATATTTTCTCTCTAACCAGATCAAATCTTTCCCCATTTTGGGGGGGATGTATTGATTTGTTTTGCTGATTTAAAAACATTTAAATATTAATTGTAGTATTGGGTGATTCTCTAAGAGGGGAGAAGAAATGGGAATCAGAATCACAGAAATGTACTATTTTATTAAATTCATGAACCACAATTTGTTTACTCATCCACCAATTGATACGTTTCTCCCTTGTTTTTAATTCCTTGCCTTTATTCTCTTTTTTGTCATCATTGCCAACTAGTGTGTGTGTGTGTGTGTGTGTGTGTGTGTGTGTGTGTGTGTGTGTGTGTGAGAAACATCAGAATTGGTTAGATGTATATTCCTTTCATTTGCACCACTTACATGTCTTTCTTATTTTTTGTAGAAATCATGTTATCCATAACCTTTGCAACTTTATTTTTTAAATAAGTTAAATCTAATAGTGAAAACTCAACCCCCCACTGGATATTAAATTATATGGGAGTCATTATTTTCTAGTGTACTTACCCAACCTATCTAAGGCATATACATACTTCTCCTCAGCTTTGGATATCAATGCAACTGCTACTTGCAAAGCTTGGCACTGTATGGAACTCCATCTGAGATTCACTCTGATCAACATTCTTTATCTTAGTTGCCTCATGCTTTGCAGCTGCCCGCTGAGTTGTTTAATCTGTCACTTCCCTCTTCATGTGGTCCACAGAGGCTATATTTTCTGAGGCAATGTTTAAGGATATATTTAAAGTATTTCATCTGTTCACCTTATTTGCAATTTTTCTATTTTAGCACACCACACACCACACACCATGGTCTAATCTTCATCTCTCATAGGATCAGAAAGAAAATTCAATAAGGGATTTTAAAGAACATCTAGTCAAGTTTCTTTATTTTATATGATGAAACCAAGGTGTGAAGAGGCTCATAGCTAGTAAATGTGTTAGGTGGAATTTAAATTCAGTTCTTGCTGATTTCAAGCCACTCAACTATGCGACTTCTCCACTGATATCTGAGATATGGAAAAATAAGTGCCTGCCTTCAACAATTTTCATCCTTTTTGCTCACTGATTGTATTGTTGCAGTAGGTAATATTTCATTATTGACAAATTTCCTGTATTACAGGACTTTGTTAGTATTATTGCTTACCATTACTGTTAAATGGCAAGCTTGAGTCACAAGGGATGCTAAAGAAACTGTTCAAAATATTTGTTTGGCTTTGGAATCAGGCTAATCATAGTCATGTAGAAGATTAACCCAATTTTCAGGTCTCTTATAAAAAATTCCATCACATCAAATTTCATTTCAGAGAGAAGCCATTAATGTAACAAGTATATAATAATGTATTTATATAATAATGTAATAAAGTATATTTTACATTTGATAATAAATCCCAGAATAATTGAATTAATAATGTTTAACTTCCTTTTGGGGAATTAGAGAAACAGGACTTGGGGTCCTCAGCCATAGGAATAAATCCACTATATTTTATCAAGGTCTTTTGGACTCACATCGCATTATTTTATAGCCTCCCAGGGCTCTTTGTCCTCCACAAAATGTGCAGTTTCAGAGATATTTTCTCTATCTTCTCTACACACAATGAGATGGGATGAATACATAAAGCATGGAAATACATCTTACAGCTATACTTACAGGAATTGAGTCTATTTTTCCAAATGTCAACTTTAAAAAGATCTTTTTCATTTTAAGAATCAAAGAATGAGAGAAAAAAGAGAGGAAGAGGGAGATAAAGACTGCAATTGCTTTTTTTCAGATATTTTTATTAGCTACTTATTATCTAAGCTGTAATAGTTTACTTACAAATCTATAATTATTAAAAAAATTAAAAATGAGTTAAAAGGGTTATTTGTTTAAAGCATACATTCATAACCATCATCAAGTCATGGATGTCCTGACAGTCTATTGAAACCTATAGGGATCTACTGAGAATAACATTTTTAAATGCATAAAATAAAAAAAAAAATTAGGATTACCAAGAAAATCAACTCTATTGAAATGTGGTTATTTTTTATTTTTTTTCCTTTTTTTTTTTGCTAAATTCTTAGATCCCAGGTTAAGAAAGTCTGATCACATGTGTGACATCTTATTATTTAATGGTGAAATATTTAAGTGCATACTATGTACCAGATACTGTCCTCTGTAAACACACACAAAGACATAAAAGCAATGTGTGTTATATTTTATTTTAATTTTAAACATAAAATTTCATATATGTAGTTGTTTCTTGTCAGATATAGGTTCAGTCTTCTTTTTCTGAACCCTCTCTATGCTAGATAATCTATTATAATAAGAGGAAGTAAACATCTCCTATAACTGTATCATTTTACATGTGAGAAAACTGAGACCTAGGGAGAACAGAACACAAACTAGAGATGAGATTTTTAAAAAAATGTCCTGTGATCTCAAAATCAAGATCTTTTTCACTTTACTAACTAAAGCTTAGACTTGTGAAAATTCCTAAAATCTCTATGATCTTTATTACTCATTAGTAAAAAAAAGGATTCAAAGCAGGCTATATAGCTAAGTTGTCTTCCAAGAATAATCACCTCCAATCAAAAAATACTTCCTGTTGTGATGCTTATATATACTTATAAATTAAGGAAAAGAGAACTAATCTGGTTATTTTTGTTTGAACTATTCATTCCACTGGTTCACCCAATCTCAAGGTCCATGCCTAGAAAAAATACACTTATCTTCCCAAATCACTTATCCAAAGAACACAGAACACTTTTAAGAGCTCAAAGAAATAGAAAGGGAAATATTGTCTTGTATATTATACAGGACAGTGCTGGAGATACTAGTTTCATATCTGGATTCTCCTGGTTGTCTATGTGACCTTGCATTAATTGTTATACATTCTCTAAGTTCAATTTCATTCTCTGTAAAGCTTTCAGATGCTGTAGATACATGAATTATCATTACAATCTCTTTTTCTCATGGAAACTCTTGAAAAAATAATATCTAAGGGAACCACTGATTTTAATTATTACATAGTCAACTCCTAAATTTAAAAGTAATGCTTAAAATCTAGTTCTCAACTTTGATCTACTTCAATTTTTGCTTGAATATTAAAAATTATTCACAATTCAGTTATTTGTCAATCACAGTAAAATTTCCCCAAAGATTAGTTGTTAGCTCAGGTCACATAAAAACTATCAAAGGTATTTGAAGACATTTGTAAAATTGTTTCCACAGTAGTGGAATCAGATACTCATCTCCAAATTGTGGCAATTCCCTAGTTCTAAAGCATTATTATTTGCCACCACATCTTATGCCAGACTTAGGAGGTAGAGATTGATGCAAAGGAGGCCACCAACCTAGTTGATATTTGTCTTAAATATCTATTAGACTTTGACTACTTTTCTTTCCTTATATATACCTCAGAGTGACTAATTTCCTTTTCTTTATATCAATACTACCTTTTTCATCAAATTAGGTTTTTTACCCTTCCTTAACTCATGAGAATAAAATACATAGAACCAAACAGCTCTTTTGAGATTTTCAATGAATTTTTATTGTTAGTAAAAAAGAAGAGAAATCTTTGAAATGTAACTTGTAAATATCATTTCCAAATCCTCCTCTCCAAAAGAATAATTTGAAAAAAATTAAAAATTAAAAAGGAGGGGTGGCAAAACAACCCCTTAATCTGTACTCACATAATAATAATTACACATTTACATTTGACTTTAAAAATGACAAAATTATCCCATTTCAGCAGTGTTGTGAGGAAAACAATTTGAATTCTACCATGCCTACTTTACAGATGAAGAAAGTAAATCTTAACATTGTTATATAGAGATGTAAATTTCAAAATCATGATTTAAGATGGGATTTATTGACAATTCTATTGTTTCTTCACTTAGCCAGATTTTTCTTTACTATATTCCTCTTTATCTTGTAAATACAATCAAACAACAATTTATAATATCTCTTCCTGATTTTAACATAAGATATTTACATAAAATTCAACCATATTGTATAGAAAAAAAATTTGGAGCCATTCTTTTTTTTTTCCCTGAGGTAAGAGAATCCAGGACAGTTGTGTGGAGTAAGTATGGGAAATGTAGTAAAAAATAAAGTTTGAAGCCTAGGACATGGGTAGCAAGTAGAAAACTCTGTTTGAAAATGTAGCTTATAAGACCACCTTAGGGTGAGAGACATAATGACTATCACTTATGAGATGAAGATGAAGATGTAGGACAATGGAATACAAATTTGCTTTGGAGTTAGGCATCTTGAATTAAAATTTTGCCTTTATCATTTACTACTTGGGTGGGGGGTTTGGACAAGGTACTCTCTAGACCTCATTTTCCTCATCTGTAAAATGAGGGAATTCTACTAGATTAAATTTTGTTCTTTTCTCTGTCTCTGTCTCTGTCTCTGTTTCTCTCTCTCTCTCTCTCTCTCTCTCTCTCTCTCTCTCTCTCTCTCTCTCTGTTTCTCTCTCTCTCTCTCTCTCTCTCTCTCTCTCTCTCTCTCTCTCTCTCTCTCTCTCTCATATCTTCTAATACCAGGCTTTTTTCCTTGTTGTTATTGTCATCATAACATTTAATTTTAATTTTTTAATTTTATCCCAATTACATATAAACAAACATTTCTTACATTTATTTTTTTTAAAATTCTGAGTTCCAAATTGATTCCCTTTCTTCCTCCCTTCAACCCTCCCTGAGAAGGCAAGCAATTAGATATAGATTATACATGTTGTTATTTAGTCATTTATGTTGTGTCTGACTTGGTGACTTTATTGGCAAAGGCACTGGAATGGTTTGCCATTTCCTTTCCTAGTTAATTTTACAGATAGGAAAACTGAGGCAAACAAGGTTAAGCAACTTTCCCAGTGTCACATAATTTTTTAATCGTTTAAGGACAGATATGCACTCACAAAGATGAGTCACTTCAGTTCCAGCTCTGTCTTCACTGCACTGAGTGCAAAATATTTCCACATTGTCCATGTTGCAAAAGAAAATAAACACTCCCCCAAAATAAATAAATAAAACTCCACCAAAACCAAGAATATTAAAGAAAAGACTTTTAGCAAGTATATTTCAATTTGCATTTAGACCCCATCAGTTCTTTATCTGAAGTGGATAGATAATATTTCCCTGCCTAAGTCGTACAAAACTATCTGGAATCATTGTATTAGTGAGAATTTAGTTGTTCATCATACAGTTTTGCTCATCATGTGTATAATAATCACCCAGTCCTGCCCATTTCCTTTTGTAATAGTTCATGTAACACTTCTCAGGTTTTTTAAAAAAAAAACATTTTGCTTGTCATTTCTTATACCACCATAGTATTCCATCACAATTATATACTAAAACTTGTTCAGAAATTCCCCAAATGTTGGGCACCTTCTCAATTTCTAATTTTTTGCCACAACAAAAGAGCTGCTATTAATATATATCTATGTATATATTGATAGCTATGTCCTTTTCCTTTTTTTAGTTTTGGTATTACAGTTAAACCATACAAAGTTTGATAGCCATTATTCATAACTCCAAATCTTCAGAACAGCTGGATCAATTCACAATTCCTTCCACCAATACTACATTAATGTCTCATTTTTTCCACATCTCTAACACTTGACATATAAATGTTTATGTGTTATTAATCAATCTGCTAGTTATAAGGTGGTACCTAAATGTTGTTTTTATGACATTTATATAATCAATACTGATTTGGAACATTTTTTTCATATGACTATTTCATCAAATGAAAATTGTCTATTCATATGCTTTGACTATCAGTTGGGGAATGGCTTATATTTTGTTTGAATTGATTATATATATGAGAAATGAAGCTTTTGTCAGAAACATTTATTGTAAATTTTTTTCTCAGTTTCCTAGTTTCCTTCTAATTGGTTTCATTGGTTATGTTGTTCAAAAACCTTTTTTAATATTGTCTTCATCTTAACCCTGCAAGACAGACAAATACCATTCTTATCCCACTTTTAGAGCTTAGGAAACTGATAATCAGTTTGCGACTTGCTAGTCAAATTTCACAAACTACAGGACCTGGAGTCAAGACTTGAGTTCAAAACTGGTGTCAGAAATTTATTAACTATGATATGTAGCAGTAAACTTAATATTTCTCAACTTCAATTTCCTTATTAGTAAAAGGAAATAACACTTCTTACCTCACAGTGTTATTGAATCAAATGATAACATATGGAAAATAATTTGTAAACCTTAACAGCACTATATAAATGCTAGCTGTAGCTTTTATTGGAAAAAATAACACAGAACGTGGCAGATTAAGATTGTTAACCCATTTCCTTAGTGTTAGGATTAGAGAAAAGTTGTTTCTATTTTCAAAAAAATCCATATAGGATGGAGTCTACAAATAAGTTTTTATTCATAGCAAAATTGTAAAATGTATTAAAAAAGACGTATCTCCTGAACATCTTGAAAAGTTACCAATGACCACAGAAATAATATTTCATGAAGTAATAAGTGAATAAATATAATTATTAATATGATTTCCTAACAGAAAATTATTGAATTATATGAAACAATTTAAAAGAAATGTTAGCCCAAAGGGGCTGAAAGACTGTCTGTCCTTTGATCCAGCCATAGCACAACTGGATTTGTACCCCAAAGAGATAAGGAAAAAGACTTATACAAGAATAGTTATAGCCACACTCTGTGGTGGCCAAATATTGGAAAATGAGGGGATGCCTTCTGATTGGGTACAAATTGTGAACAAATTGTGGTGTCTGTTGTTGATAGAATATTATTGTGCTCAAAGGAATAATAAAGTGGAGGAATTCTATGGGAACTGGAATGACCTCCAGGAACTGATGCAGAGTGAATGGAGCAGAACCAGGAGAACATTGTACACAGAGACTGATACACTGTGGTACAATCGAATGTAAAGGACTTCTCTAGTAGTAGCAATGCAATGATCCAGAACAATTTGGAGGGACTTATGAGAAAGAACACTATCCACATTCAGAGAAAGAATTGCGGAATAGAAACAGAGAAGAAAAACAACTGCTTGATCACATGGGTCAATGTATGATTGGGGATGTAGACCCTAAATGATCACCTTAGTGCAAATAATAATATGGAAATAGGCCTTGATCAACAACACATGTCAAACCCAGTGGAATTGCGCCAGCTATGGGAGGGGGTTTGGGGGGAGAGGAGGGAAAGAACATGAATCTTGAAACCATGGGAAAAATATTATAAAATCAAATAATTAAATAAAATTTAAAAAAACCTTTGAAATTCAAAGGAAAATCCGTATAAGCCTCTGTTTTGCATGTAGTAAACAAAGTAATAAACAATGTAATAAAAAAGAGAAGTACATATGCTCCTAATCACAAATACAATAAAATTTAAAGATAATACGAATTTGTGGTTTTACCTGATACCCAGAAAATGAGCAAAAGTGATTTTAAAAAGCATAGTCAATATTAGAGAGGTTGTGTGAAATTGACAAACTAATATCAAGTGTTCTAGAAGTTACTTTATAGTTACAAAAGAAACTGTTTATATAAATATCCTTACTAGTGACCTTATACCCTGAGTAGGTCAAAAACAAAGTTCTGACAATATTTATATTTATTTCAAAATATTTATAGTAGATCTTTCCATTAATAAAAGAATCAGGAACATAGTGAACATATTGAGTAGTACAATAACTAAAATAGAGAAAACAAAAGAAAAAAATTGTATGTGAATATTATAGAATATTAAGATTCAACAAGAAATAAAAACTATGAGGACTTCAGAGGAATGTAGAAAGATATGTACAAACTTCTAAAGAAACAGCAAATGCATTGTGTACAATTGGGGAAAAAAACAATGTAACTGAAATATTGCTAAAAGGACATTGAACTTTGAGTAATTGAAAAACGAATAATAGTATCAGAGAACAGATAATGAAACACATTTCCCTTTTCTTAGCAGAAAAGCAAGCAACCACTAGGGTTGTTTTTTATTGTATTTTTTATTGTATACATTTCTAGTTTTGGTCATTTGTTTTTATTTAATTGTTTTTCTTTTGTACAAGAGAATATTCAGCAGGGGAGGCAATATTTCCAGAAATTACTGCCAAAGAATAATATAAATGCTAATTTTGTAATAATGACAATAATAAAAGGATAGATTATCAAGTCTTGCCCCTTTTCTCTTTTTTGAGTAGAATTATTAGAGTGACAGATGAAGGTAATGGTATAGCTATAGTTTACTTAGATTTTAACAATATATTTAACAAAAATATATTTGGAATAGATTACATAAAAAGGAGATCTCTATCAGAGTGAACCAGGATGTTTGCTTAGGCCTGAACTATTGAACATCTTTATCAGTGGGGCAGGACAAATGAAGTCAGTAAGCATTTAAAGGCAATTTATGTGACAGGCACTATGTTAAGCAACAAGAGTAAAACAAAAGGCAAAAATATTCCTTGTCCTCAAAGACCTTGCAATCTAATGAGTGAGATAATATACAAACAACTATATATAAAGTAGAAATTAGAGATACTCTCAGAATGAAGTCAAAACAAAACAAAACAAAACAAAAACAAGAAAGACTTTCTTTCTTCCTTTCTTCCTAAATCTCCCTCCCAAAAATAACCCTTCACAATTTAAAAATATGGTTGTATCACTTTATAATGTCTCTTAACTTGAGCTTGGGCCAAATATGGGTTGTTTGGAGTATCTAATTTTTATCCTACAGAAGACTGTCTTCAGTTATTTGAAGAATTGTAATGTAGGAAATTAATTCAATTTCTTTTGCTTGACTTTAGAACAATAAGGTGAAGTTATAAGGCAACAGTCAATTTAAGACTAAAATAAGGGCAGAGAAGAATTTTCATAATTAGAATTATAGAAAATTAGAAAGTACTATCTCCCATATTTCAGAAAACCTCTAGAGTTCTAAGCCAGAGCTCAGAGAACAACACTCACAGTGTAATAATATAAGGAAAATTCTTGTTTTATGAAAAGTGAGATCGAGTCTTCGAAGCCAGTTCTAAGTTCTAGTATTTGTAATTTTTCAATCCTCTAATTTCAATATAGTTTTCCATTTTACAAAGTAGAATATCTTTAAAAGTCTAGAAACTATGAGGTAACCCTTTGTTACTTTGTAGCTTGTGACAGGAACCATCCATCATTACTGTTAGAATATTTCATTACATAGCATTATGAAAATGAAAGCTACTGGATGCCTAGTTTTTATTTTTTCCCATCATAATGAAAATGATTCATTGGAAATTATTTTAAAAAAACATTCAAAATTTGTTTTATTGAGCTATTTTAACTGGTCCTACAGAGTCCAGTTGGATGATCCGATATATATCCTCAAATTCAGTATCTGTGATGGTTAAAATTTTAGAGACCAAGTGCCCAAACTGCAAGCCTCATGCCACATGTGAGCCACACCTTTATTCCAGACAGGGGAGGGAAGAAGTGCTCCCAGTTGGCTGCTGGGCAGAGGGTCGATTAGGAGAGAAATATCTTCAGACCATGTGGAGAAGGGGGAAGGGAGCAGCCCCCTCCAGCATGCTTGGATTTACCAACACAGTTCTATATGATTTGGTAGGAAAATTCAACATTCTCATGTTTTTCCACTAATTTTGAATTTATTCTTTTTTTTATTTTAGAACAATGCCAATGAGTTCAAGACTAAATATAATATATATTTTTAAAAATTAAATTCTTAAAGTATCAACACTAGTTATCATGGATTCATGGCAGTAGGGAGTGTAAAAGAAGGTGGGAGTTTCTTATCATTATATAAAATAACCAGTCTTTTTAAATTTTGATCCAACTCCTTTGGTAATAGCAACCCCATAGTTTGAAATTACCATCAATCCTGGAACGGCATTCTGATTCTATTAGAGTAGATTAAAAACCCTGTGTGGTTTGACAGCCATGCTCTAGATTAGGGCTCATTTGAAGCTTACTTTCAAGCAGCATGCCTTTTGTAGTTATGAAGCTTTCTAATGCCATAACACGTCCATGATTCCATGCATCAATCATATTGGCACAATATCTCATTCCTCTTCCCTAGGAAGAGATAGCGTGCATCTTGGCTACAAAACCATTTTTACTAGTTTCCAGCCAATGAAACTACATTGTCCCTATTTTGTGCCAGTGTCTCTCCTTTATGTACCAGCCACACTCCTGACATTTTCTGTAATATGAAAACAACCTTAGAAACCTCTTCAGTCAATTCTACTAAACTAGGTATATTTGGATTTTTTTCTTTTTTCATTTAAGATAAACTACAAAAGCTACTCTCAGTTTAAAAATAAAATCATTATGACTATCAATTCATATTCAATCTGCTCTCAACCAAATGTATGCTACTAATTAGATTAGGATGGAGTTCTGTTAAGTTTCTAAACTGTAAAAAAGATTGTTTCTATAAAATGGTGGTAATATTGCTTATATTACCTATCACACAGGGTTGTTGTGAGAAAATGATTTTGTAGACTAATAAGTATCATTATTATTAAAATTATTAGCTTCATTCCTCAGTTTTTCCATATGTAAAACAGGAATCTTTCTACCAAATAGATAACTTTCTAATGTAAATGTTTCTTTGCAGAAGAAAATAAAAGTTTTTTTAACATCTTTTCAGGGGAGGAGTTGGGCAAAAGCTTTAAGTAAATCTAAAATGTCATTTTTATTGTGCAAGATTCTACACTATGAAAAAGCCAATTTTGAGATATTATTATAACACCCATAGTTATCAGATAGTATGATATCACTTGATTTAGTATTTGACTCAGATTTCCTAAATCTACATTCTCCCCTCACCAGTGGTCCTTTCTTTTTCATCCCTATTTCTTCTCTTATAATGTTCCAGGATAAATTCATGGAGTTAATACTCTTACTATAATTCTTCATGTTGAAGTTTGGATAATTGTCATGGCTCAAGAGGCAGGGCAACAAAGAAACAAACAAAGGTTTGTCTCGGAATCTAGAATTTTGGATCAAATTACATAAAATTTCACTGGTCTTTCTGATACTACAAGTTGCTAATTTGCATTGGTAGAGAAATTGTTCATCCTGGTAGTCCCTGAGTCTATGAAAATAGAGGTCCAATTCTTTTGAAAAAAGGACACTCAGACTAAGTAATAATATACATTTTCATCATGGTCCTGTTAAATTAGATAACCTTCATCATTCTCTTTGTTGGGTCCATTTGCTTCACACTGATTTAAAGGGAAAGCTACATCTTAAGGGCTATTAGAAAAACTGAAATTGCTCATTTAAGTAGGATAATAAATATCTTTGAAAATAGGATAGATAGCTCTGACTGTCTGAAATGTCTTAGATAAAGCTTTTTTTTTTTAAAAGGTTAGAATGGTTTATTAGGATTGCTTAAGAAGAACTTTTCTAGTTTTGATTATCTGGCATGAAAGTATACTTCCCTTGACATTAGAGAATAATATTAATTTTTTCTGAAATAGTTACAGAATTTCTTATTGTTTGAATTTTTAGGCAAGAGATATTTGGGGTTGTTCCTGTATCAATTGATTTTTGTATTTATTCTTGCCCAATTTATTTGTTGTGTAAACCTTGCCCCCCCAAATAAAGTTTCCTACATATCATCATACTGAGACCTGAAATTTCTGTAAGAAGGGAAAAATACCAGAAAGTAAAACAACAACAAAAATGAACTGAGAGTTGAAAAGGTTCTTAAAGAATATATAGCTCAATGTTATGATTTTACAGATAAAGAAACTGAGACTCAGAAAAAAGAAGCAACTTGCCCAGAGTTCAGATAGGAAATCAATGCAGAACCAGAACTTTAGATCATCTGTATCCCAGGGTAAGGTTATTTTTTTACAAAAATATTTGGTAGAGATAAGATATTGACTTGTGTGTGAAAATGATTTTATAATTGACTTCTACTTAGCTTTCTTAAGAAGTTATAATAAAAGGATGCAATGATGAGGAGTACAATTTTTAGAGGTAAGAAAAGAGTAAGCAAAGGAGAGCCTGAGGCCATTAAAGATGAATTTGTTTTCCATTTTACTTGCACAATTATTGTGAATATCAAATTAAATAATACCTTTAAAATATCTTTGAAAAACTTAAAATATACATGTGCATATTCATATAAATTCAAGGTCAAATTGATCATTTAAAAATTGGAGTATGTTTAAACTTAAAGGCATACATTTCAACTATTTGTAAAGTTCACTTACATGAAGCATCTCATTCCTTAATACCATAAAAGTAAGGGTATGTTGTGACTTATGAGCTTATGAATAATATAGAAGATATATGATAAAAAGTAGATATTTTTCTGAGCGAGGTTTCCAACCATTTGGAGTAATTTCAACAAATGTAATGGCTGGTTTCAAAAAGAAGTGACTATGATTCCTTTTTAGATTCATCATTTCATTTGTATAAGAAATGTGTGGTCAAGAATCTCATATAAAGGTAGATTAGATTCTCTGCTCTGCAACTATGATTTTGGAGAGTTGCCTAGAGTACTGATTTGGGAAAGTGACTTGACTTTGATCACACAGTCATGATGGATCATAGGCTAGATTAGAGCCTATCATTTCGACTCTGTGGATGGCTTTCTAGAGCATGATGTCACTGAGACAACAGTGTGCTCCATCACTGAGTATGTTATTTTTATGTAAGAAGTATATTTTGAAATCATTTATCTCTTCTTTCTTTGAAAGATCTACTTGTAAATTTCATGCAACCACATATATCACAAGTCCCACCTTCTCACCGAGTGCTATTCTTTGTGCATATTACTTCTCCATAAATATTCTGTCAGGCACAAAACAAATATCCTGGAAGCTTTCTTCAGATACCTTCAAATTTAGACATGCCTAAGTATACACTTGAGGCATTTATCAGTTATTTCTCTTTGAGATGTGTCTAATCTGATTACTTTCTTTCCTACTTATTACATCCTGGGTCATTTTATGCCACTCTAATCACATGCTGCCTCATTAAAACATGGCTTGATTATTACACTCATCCTGTGACTTTTCTTTGCCTCTAAGCCTGCTTAAACTTTTAATTATTAGATTGTAGTGATCCATAATTGAATCTTGTTGCAATCCTGTAGAATATTAAATTAAAAAGATGGACTTTCCAGCAAAAAAAGTTTGAGAATATTGACTCATAGAACATTAGAATCTAGAAATATATAAATGTATGCAAAATAATGTATGCAAAAAGTATGCAAAATAATGTATGCAAAAATGTATGCAAAATAAAAAAGCATTTAATTGCTAATAATTATTCTTTTAAGTTGTGGTGTAAGATAGAGGGTGTTGAGGCATATTCTTAATGAAAATGTTGGATTTCATTGCAGAAAATAAAAATATTTCTATGAACCATGTTAACTTTATTATTAGCCTTTTGTATTGTTAAAAAGGAAAGCTAGCTTAAAAAGTTGAACATTAAAAAATGTTCCATTAGAGAAAATTTACTTAGGGAGAACATATTCTACCTAGATAGAAAGTCTAGAATTCAAGTTTTGCTTCTAACATTTGCTGTCAGATGTAATAATGGATAAGTAACTAAACATTCCACACCAGAGAAAAGAGGCAGGAAAGGCATCCTCAGTTTGCAGGGGAAAGTGGGTCTGTGAATAAATAGAAATATAGATACCACAGATGACAGGAAGAAATTTTATTGGCACTTTCTATTGCTGAAAGAGAAAAACAGTTAAATGAACACATTAAAAACATTCCATTAACCATCCTTACTACATATCACCTGGGAGTTTGCAAGACAAACTAACAAATATTTATTAAGTATCTCTTCTGTGGAAGCACTCCACTGGATTCTGTGGATATAAAGAAGCAAAAAAGAATATGTAGCTGCAAGACACTTATGTCCTACATTGTTTAAGCTGGCGAATATATCAATGGAAATGTCAATAGGAAGAAAGTGTCCCATAGGAGGTATCACATTAGTTGATACTTAAAGGAAGCTAAATACTCAGAGAATCTGGAATGGGGTTGGAATATATTTCATTTTTGTTAGACAGCCTGTATGAAAAGACACAGATGAAAAAGACAAGTTGCAAATTCAAGGAAAAGAAAGTAGAATAGTCAGTCTGGAACAAAAAGTCTATGAAATAAGCATTTATTAATGACTTACTGTGTTCCTGATGTTGCTAATATTTGCAAATTTTATATCACTGGAACATCAAACAAATCCGGGAAGTATATGCTGTCATCTTTTACAGTTCAGGAGATTATGGGAAAGAGAGGTTAAGTGACTTGCTGATAGTCACATAGTTAATGAGTCTAGATTTGAACTCATATCTTCTTATTCCAGCAATGGGACCATCCACTGTGTGGTTTAATTGCCTTGTAATTTCACTATACATAGTGAATAGAGAGCCAGCTTGTAAGCTAAGAATCAGAAGTCAAGTTCTACCCCTGACCTATATCTTAGCTCTTTGGCTTTTGGTAAGCCACAGCTTCTCAGTGCTCTAGGTAACTCTTTAAGTTTGTAAAATTGCAAAGGGATCAATCTGAATTATTAGGAAGAGTTTATGCATCTAGGAGCTTTCTGTTCCAATGAAATCAAAGATCTAATCCTGATTCCTATCCTTAGTGAGTTCAGCATTAGGCAACTCATTTTTAATAGTATAGATTTCAGCTCTTCTGTACTTTATGGTCAAATAACTTTTCTGGAGACCTAGGAAGGAAGTGACTTGGCCAATTTGTATATATCAGACATGAAGCTTGGATTCAGATATTCCTGATGCTGACTTTCTGGTTATTGTGCCAGGCTGTCTCTTATTTACACTAATTGTTGTTACTGGGTTTGTCTTGGCTAGTTCAAGACCCTGGGAGTGAAGGATGACATGTTTCAACTTGCTTACCCTCTTCTTCCACCACCACTGTTCAAATGTAGATATGATCTGAAGCCCATCTCTCTCTCTTTTTGCACTAATAATAAGTGAGATCCAGCCCCAGGGAAAGGTTCACAAAAGCCTTATATCCTCAACCCATGTCTGAAGGTAATGGGTTTAGTAAAGCTTACCTGGCAATTGATTTCAGGCAAAATAAATTCAGATACAGCTGTTTTATCTCTTACTGCGTCTAGTGGAGGAATGAATTGAAGGCCATATCTAGCCTACAAAGCAACAAAATGCTGAGATAGGAAGGCATGGGTTTGAATCTTAAACATCTGATACTTCTAGCTATGTAACACTGGGGAAAGTCCCTTATGATCCTTTTGTTTGTTTCCCCATGTATAAAAGGAGGTGGTTGTGTTTGACCTCTAAGATCCATTCCTTCTCTAAATTAAATGATTTTTTGATTCATAAATATCCCTGGGGCATAGGTTTTTCATCCTCCTTCTTATCTATGGTCCTAAACATAGAGGCAAACAGAGAGGAGAAGTATGGAGAAAATAAGTCACATTTGAAACTGTATTTAGGAGTATTATTAGTTGTAGTAGAAAAGATAGTAAAACAGAAGTGATATCCAATAATCTAGTCAAATCTTCTCATTTTACAGTTGAGGAAATTGATATCCAGAGAAGTCAAGACTTAAACAAAGTCACAGAAAGAGTAAAAAAGAAGAATCAGTATAAGACCTCAGTCTTTTCATTCCATATCCTACACTCCTATTGGACTATTTGGTTTCTTCCAAACTGTGTCATTTTCTCATGTTATCACTTAGATCTCTTCCTCCCAATGCCTTCATTTCATGGGCAGCTTCTAACTTTGCCCACTTAGGTTAAAGACATTGACCCACCAATGGTCTGTGTCTTTAAAGTTAACCTCTCTGAAACTCAAACTCTAGTTTACAGAGGAATTATAATGGAATAAATTCTGAAACTGATAACATTTCAGGCCATTGTCATAATCTTTGAAGCTCAGAGATATTGAACGTGCAAATTCATGTTTTATTGCTACTTTTAGAATAATTTCTTACATGTACGTTAGATTTGCTTAATTTTGTTTTAATCAGAGTTGATTTAGAGTTTAGTTTTAAACTAGTCATGGACATTGTCAGTTTCTAAATCAGGAAACTTCCTTTGTTATAATACATAAGGCATTTACAAAATTATGATAAATATCAATAGCATATAAAAATGTTTATCTCATAATTATATACTTTAAAAAGAAAATCCTTTCCTGGTTTTCTTAGATTAGCTGTGTTTCAAATGAAAGAATTAGACTGCTAGCTACCACATGAAGAAAAATCTTAGACAACCATTTAGTACTTATTGTAGGCTTTCCTTTTTTCTCTCATCTCATGTAACTCATGTGTCTTCTTCCATTAATACTTCCATGTGTTTCACATGATAAGATGGCCTTACTTATCATGAATCACCCCATGATCTGCTCAGTCTCACTTCATTTATCCTCCAATATATTGCCTCTGCTGTTATTCTGACTTTTTTTTCATTTATTTTTAATCTCCTCTTGGTTACTGGCTACTTCCTCACTGTCTGTATGCATGTCCATTTTTTTTTACTGTCTCCTGAAAAACCCAACGTTTGATCCTTTGAACCTCAATAACTATTGTCTTATATCTCTTCTGACCTTTGTGGCTAATCTCCTTGAAAAAGCAGTCTATAACAGGTGCTTCCATTTCTCCTCATTCTCTTCTTAATCCCTCAAAGACTTCTGACTTTACTAGATTAGATTATCAAAACTCTTCTTTCCAAAGTTTGGCAAAAGTTATCTTTGGCAATCTATTAATTGTCCAATCTAACAGTCTTTTTAAATGTCTTCATTTTCCTCAACATTTCTTGGCACTGTAGGTCATCTTCTTTTTCATATTCCTTTCTATTTAGGTCTTCAGGACATCACTGCCTCTTGGTTCTCTTTCTACCTTTCTGATAAATCCTTTTAATCCTCCTTTGCTGCGTCCTTATCCAGATGATGCCTTTCGGCTGTAGATGTCCCGCAGGATTCTGTCCTGGATACACCTTTTTTTTTTTTTTTAAAGGATGCATATTGATTTAGCTTTATTCTTTTTTAATTTTTTAAATATTTAAATTTATTTTTATTTGGTCAATTTCAAACATTATTCCTTGGTTGCAAAAACCATATTCTATACCTCCTTCCTCTCCCCCAACCATTCTCATACCTGACACATAATTATACTGGGTATTTTATGTGACCTTGATCAGAATCTATTTCCATGTGGTTGAGGTTTGCACTAGGATGTTCATTTAGTGTCTATATTCCCAATCACATCCCCTTCAACCCACTCAATCAAGCAGTTGTTTTTCTTCGGTGTTTCTACTCCTACAGATTTTCTTATGAATGTGGATAGTGTTCTTTCTCATAGATCCTTCCAGGTTGTTCAGGATCACTGCATTGCCACTAATGGAGAAGTCCATTAAATTCGATTGTACCACAGTGTATCAGTATAGTGTACAATGTTCTCCTGGTTCTGCTCGTTTCTCTCTGCATCATTTCCTGGAGGTTGTTCCAGTTCCCATTGAATTCCTGCATCTTATTATTCATTTGAGCACAATATTATTCCATCAACAACATATACCACATTTTGTTCAGCTATTCCTCCAATTGAAGGGTATCCCCTCATTTTCCAATTTTTTGCCACCATGAAGAGTGCAGGGAGGAATATTCTTGTACATGTCTTTTTCCTTATTATCTCTTTGGGGTATAAACCCAGCAGTGCTTTGGCTGGATCAAAGGGCAGACAGTCTTTTAGCATCCTTTGGGCATATTTACAGATTGCCCTCCAGAATGGTTGGATTAATTCACAACTACGCCAGCAATGCATTAATGTCCAAACTTTGCCACATCCCCTCCAGCAATCATTACTTTCTGTTGCTGTCATGTTAGTCAATCTGCAAGATGTGAGGTGATACCTCAGAGTTGTTTTAGATTTAGAACACTTTTTCCATGTGCTTATTAATAATTTTAATTTCTTTAACTGAAAATTGTCTATTCATGTCCCTTGCCCATTTATCAATTGGAGAATTTCTTGAATTTTTGTACAATTGATTTATCTCTTTATCAATTTGAGTAATTAGACCTTTGTCAGAGGTTTTTGTAATGAAAATTGTTTCCCAATTTATTATTTCCCTTCTAATTTTGGTTGCATTGGTTTTGTTTGTATAAAAAATTTTAATTTGATGTAATCAAAATTATTGATTTTACATTTTGTGATTTTTTTTCTAGCTCTTGCTTGGTTTTAAAGTCTTTCCTTTCCCAAAGATCTGACATGTATATTATTCTGTGTTCACATAATTTGCTTATAGCTACCTTCTTTATATTCAGGTCATTCACCCATTCTGAGTTTATCTTGGTGTAGGGTGTGAGATGTTGATCCAAACCTAATCTCTCCCATTCTTGTCTTCCAATTTTCACAGCAGTTTTATCAAATCGTAGATTTTTGTCCCAAAAGCTGGGATCTTTGGGCTTATCATAGACTGTCTTACTGAGGTCACTTACTCCAACTCTATTCTACTGGTCCTCCTCTCTTTCTCTTAGCCAGTACAAAATTGTTTTGATGACCACTGCTTTATAGTGTGGTTTGAGACTTGGGACTGCCAGGTCACCTTCCTTTGCATTTTTTTTTCATGATTTCCCTGAATATCCGTGATCTTTTGTTTTTCCAAATGAACTTTGTTATGTTTTTTTTTCTAATTCAGTAAAAAGTTTTTTGGTAGTTCAATGTGTATGGCACTAAATAAGTAAATTAATTTGGACAGGATTGTAATTTTTATTATGTTAGCTTGTCCTACCCATCAGCAGTCATTGATTTTCCAATTCTTTATATCTAGTTTTGTGTGGAGAGTGTTTTGTAGATATGTTCATATATTTCCTGTGTTTGTCTTGGCAGATAGATTCCTAAGCATTTTATATTGTGTAGGGTGATTTTAAATGGAATTTCTCTTTTTAATTCTTGCTGCTGAGATGTGTTGGAGATATATAGAAATGCTGTTGACTTATGTGGGTTTATTTTGTATCCTGCAACTTTGTTAAAGTTGTTGATTATTTCCACTAGCTATTTGGTTAATTCTCTAGGATACTTTAAGTAGACCATCATATCATCCACAAAGAGTGATAGCTTGGTCTCCTCATTGCCAATTTTAATACCTTCAATTTCTTTTTCTTTTCTAATTGCTACAGCTAGAGTTTCTAGTACACTGTTAAATAATAAAGGTGATAATGGGCATCCTTGTTCCACTCCTGATTTTATTGAGAATTCATCTAGATTATCCTCATTGCAGATTATGTTGGCTGATGGTTTTAGATAGATACTGTAGTGTTTTCAATAGGAGTGAAGGTTGTATTTTGTCAGAGGCTTTTTCTGGAACTATTGAGATAATCATGTGATTTTTGTTGGTTTGCTTGTTGATATGGTCAATTATGTGGATAGTTTTCCTAATATTGAACCATTCTTACATTCCTGGTATAAATCTCACCTGATCTTAGTGAATAACCCTCTTGTTGACTTGCACGAGTCTTTTTTCTAGTATACTATTTAAGATTTTTGCATCTATATTCATTAAGGAGATTGGTCTATAGTTTTCTTTCTCTGTTCTTGACCTGCCTGGCTTTGGAATCAATACCATATTTGTGTCATAAAAGGAATTTGGTAGAACGCTCTCTTTGCTTATTATGTCAATTAGTTTGTATAGTATTGGGATTAGCTGTTCTTTGAATGTTTGATAGAATTTACTTTTGAATCCATCAGACCCTGGTGATTTTGGGGGGGAGTTTTTTGATGGCTTGTTCAATTTCTTTTTCTGATATGGGATTATTTAAGAATTCTATTTCTTCTTCTGTTAACCTAGGCAATTTATACTTTTGTAAATATTCATCCATGTCACCTAGATTGCCATATTTTTGCCATATAATTGGGCAAAATAGTTTTTAATGATTGCCTTAATTTTCTCTTTATTGGAGGTGAGGTTTCCCTTTTCATCAATGATCCTGTTAATTTGGTTTTCTTCTTTTTTCATTAGATTGAAGAGTTAATTGTCTATTTTATGGTGTTTTTTTTTTTTACAAAATACCAGCTTCTATTTATTTCTTCAATTATTGTTTCCCTTTTGATTTTATCAATTTCTCCATTAATTTTTAGGATCTCTAATTTAATTTTCTTCTGGGGATTTTTTCATTTGTTCACTTTCAAGTTTTTTGATTTGCATGTCCAATTCATTTACCTCTGCCCTCCCTAATTTGTTAATAAATGAACTCAAGGTTATAAATTTTCCCTGAGTACTGCTTTGGCTGCATCCCATAGATTTTGAAAGAATGTCTCATCATTGTCATTTTCTTCAATGAAATTATTAATTGTTTCTATGATTTGCTGTCTAACTGATTTTTGGAGAATTCTATTGTTTAATTTCCAATTAATTTTTCATTTGGCTCTCCATGTGTCCTTACTGATTATTATTTTTTTGCATTATGATTTGAGTAGTTTGCCTTTATTATTTCTGCTTGTCTGCATTTGTTTGCCATGTTTTTATGACCTAGTACATGGTCAATCTTTGTGAATGTATCATGTGCTGCAGAAAAGAAGGTGTATTCCTTTTTGTCCCTATTTATTTTTCTCCATATATCTATTAACTCTAATTTTTTTAAGATTTAATTCACATCCTTTACCTCTTTCTTATTTATTTTTTGATTTGATTTATCTAAATTTGATAGTGGTAGGTTCAGGTCTCCCACTAGTATAGTTTTGCTATCTACTTCCTCCTTTAATTCCACTAGTTTCTCCTTTCGCAATTTGGAAGCTATACCATTTGGTGCATACATGTTCATTAGTGATATTTCCTCATTGTATATACTCCCTTTTATCAGGATGTATTTATCTTCCCTCTTCCTTTTAATCAGTTCTATTTTTACTTTGTCTTTCTCAAATATCATGGTTGCAACTCCTGTCTTCTTTCTGTCAGTTGAGGCCCAATGGATTTTTCTCTATCCTTTAATTCTAATCTTGTGATTGTCTACCTGCCTCAGGTGTGTTTCTTGTAGACCACATATGGTAGGATTTTGGATTCTAATCCACTCTTCTATTTGCTTTCGTTTTGTGGGTGAGTTCATCCCATTCACGTTCAAAGTTATGATTGTCACTTGTGTATTCCCCAGCATTTTGATACCCTCTCCTACTTCTGTCTTTTCTTCTTTTGCTATATCCTTTTAAACCAGTGGTTTGCTTTAATCAATCCCCCTAACCCCACAACCCAAATATTCTTCCCTTTCTGGCCCCTCCCTTTTTGTTCCCTTCTTAATTTTTTAGAGTCTGTTAGGTTCACTCCCTCCCTCACCTTCCCTCCATTTTTTTACTCCCTTCCCCCATACCCCCCTTAGTTTTCCCTTTTCACTTTCCTTGTTGGATAAGAATGAATTCAAGACCCCAATGGATCTAGATGCTCTTCCTTCTCAGAATTGAGTTCAATGAGAGTAAGGCTTAAGTATTACCTATTAGCACTCTCTTCCTCTCCTTCTTATAACAGTATTCTTCCCCTCCCCATCCCATGTGTACCTTTGTGTGATAAAGATTATCTTATTTCTTTTATTTCTTCAAGTATCTCTTCATTCCATCTTCAATTCCCCCTCCCTTTTTCTTTTTTTTTTGCATATCATCTTATAGCACTTATTACCCCAATCTCTTCCTATGTATGATTCTTCTAATTAGTATAATAGTGAATATAATTGAAAGTTACAAATAACATTTACCTATATATTAATGTAAATAATTTGATCTTATTGTACCTCTTAAAAAAGAAAGTTTGAATGAAAAAAGTTTTCTTATTTTACCTCTCTTTCTTATTTACCTTTTCATGTTTCTCTTGATCTTTGTGTTTGGATATCAAACGTTCCACTTATTTCTGGTCTTTCCTTTACAAATACTTGGAAATTTTCTATTTTGTTGAATGCCTAAAATTTTGTCTGGAAGTATATATAGTCAGTTGGTTGAAGACTCATTTCTTTTGCTTTTCTGAGTATCATATTCCAAGCCTTGTGGTCCTTTAGTGTGGAAGCTGCCAGATATTGTGTGATCCTGATTGGTTCTCCTTGATATCTGAATTGTCTCTTTTTGGCTTCTTGTAAAAATTTCTCCTTAGCTTGGAAGCTCTTGTATTTGGCATTTACATTCCTGGGAGTTGTCTTTTGAGTATTTAGTATAGTGGGTGTTCTATGAACTCTTTCAATGTCTATCCCCCCACCCCCCCACCCCCGTTCTAGAACATCAGGGCAGTTTTCCCTGGAGATTCTTCTTTTTTGCCTCTCTACTACTTTATTTGGTGATCCCACCAGATCTGATAAATTCCATTATTGTTTCTATTTTAATGACTTTCAAATCTTCCTACCTGCCCTAACTTCTCTAACTTAATCTCTAATATCACATATCCAATGGCCTTTTGGACATCTTAAACTGGCTGACCAGTAGACAGCTTAAACTCAACATGTTCAATTTGGAACTCAGTATCTTTCCATTAATCCCTTTCCCCCTTTTAATTCCACTATTAATATATAAGGCAACAGCATCCTCATTTTCCCTTAGCTTCACAACCTAGGTTTCATCCTCAATTTCACATTATCTATCAATACGCTCCCCCATGTCAAATATGTTGTCAAAATCTGTTGATTTCACCTTTGCAATATCCCCCAGTAACTATGCCCCCTTGTCTCCTTTGATATTGTCACTCTGCTGTAGGCTTTCATCACCTCAGGCCAAGTCTATTAAAATAATTTTCTGGTGAGTCGACTTCAACTTTTCCCCCACTTTAATCCATCCTCTAGATGCTACAGTGATTTTCCTAAAGTGCGAGCTTGACCATGTTATTCTCTTCCATTCAATAAGCCCCAGTGTCTCCATTGTCTCTAGAATCAAATAAAAAATTCTCTATTTGGAATTCAAAAACCAAATTCCTTTTTGCCATCTCAGGTTTTATTATTTTTTTTTTTACATCTTGCTCCTTACTATGTACTCTGATTTAGTGATAGTTGACCTCTTTTTATTCCATGAACAAAATATTCCATCTCTCAGGCTCTGGCATTTTTTCTGGTTGTTCCTGAAGCCTAGGATGCTATCCTACATCATCTCTGCTTACTGGCTTCATGGATTTCCTTTTAGCCTCAACTAAAATTTTATCATTTATAGGAAACATGTTCCAACTCCTCTTAATTCTAGTACCTTCTCTTTCTTATATAATTCCTATTTTTTAAATATAAAGTTCATTTGTACATATTTATTTGTTTGTTATTTCCCCTCATTAGATTACAGCTTCCTTGGGAATAAGATCTGTTTTTTTCTGGAATATTTTTCTATCTATATTTCTTAGTGCCTATCATGTAGTAGGTTATTGATAAATGTTTACTGATTGATTTAGCACCATTAAAAATCCATATGTATATAAAGATAGATGGTGAATATAAACATGTACCTAATACATAATTCATGTGATTATATTCTATACATTGATTATGTACACAAACATATATAACATTTCATTGACCCTGAGCAAACCTCAGCTGTCCCAATCCTTTCAAATTGGATGAATGAATTAAAAAAAATTATTATACCATTAAATCAATAGAATAAATGAATTGCTGAGGAAACTATTTTGGAGGTATTCATGATACCTCTTATTTGTCTTTATGTTTTGAAATATTTGTGATTATTGAAGATTATTGACTTCATAATAAAATTTTGAAATTAGTAAAAAATCAGAAAGGGGAAGTTTTTGTCCATCTGGAAATTAAATTCAAATTTGCTCCAATATTATAAATTAGTTTTCTTTCATGAGTTCTTCTATTCATTACATCTTTGATCTGAAAGAGATCTATGAGACTATCTAGTCTAACTTCCTCATTTTTTTAAATAAAGAAAATGAAGCACAAGTAGTTTGACAACTTGCTTATGCTCCCACCATCGACCTCAGATTAAAATTGTGACCAAATAATTCACAAAAAGTGGCTAGCCCACTGCTGAAAAGCATTTCTATACTTAGCTAGGCTTACTATAAAAATTAGATTTACTGAGTATGATAAAATCTGTTAGATATAACATTTTGAGAAAAATAGCTAACATCTATGTATAATTTTAGTGTTCATATGTATGCATGTGCACATACATCTTTACAGATATAAACATGTGTATTTAGATATAATTTAAGTTTTATATACTATAGATTCACATATATATTAATCTGATATAAGATCCTGTTTTGTGGGGGCTGTTATTACTGAGGCTGAGAGAAGGTAAGTGTCCATTGGTTAGGCTCATGCAACTAGAAACATTCTGAGAAAAGATTAAGAAAAATGGTCTTCTGGATTCCACTCTGTCCACAGTGATGCCTAGTTGACTCTAGTGTTCTCTCTAAGCTAGGTCAAGACTATCAAAATAGCAAGTTCAAGGTTCCCAAGAATGTAACACAGTACAATATTAATTTAATAAGTTCTTTTAAAATAGTAATTGATTAGAAAATAATTGAATATATTTTAAATATGTGGAAATGTGTAATTCAAGAAATTTTGTTGCATTGAATTTTTTTTAAAGATCTGAATAAGAAAGATGTTGGAAGAGGAGAAACGTACATTATTACAAATCATAATGGGAAATGTACTCATCCAAGATACTAAAATAGCTGAAGCATTAAATGAATATTTCCAAATACATTTAGGAGAGAGGACATTTATGACTGTATTATATATAAGGATCACCAAGACGGTTGAGGTAAAAGTTTTCATTCTCTGAATTACAGTAATATAAGAAGTCTAATACAGAAGTGGGAGAGAGAGAAATGAAGAATTCTCTAAACCTATAATCTCATCTAAGAAGCAAAGATTAAGCAGGTTTTATATAAAGAGGAAATAGAGAAATAAATTAAGTTCAAGGAAGTTCTGTCTTTTATTTAAACTGCCAGTTACATTTATTTTTTAATTAATTAATTTAATCAATTTAGAATATTATTACTTGGTTACAAGAATCACTTTGTTTCCCTCCATCTTCTTCCCACCCTTCTCACAGCCGACATGCAATTTAATTCTGTATTAGATGTGTCCTTGATCAGAATTGATTTGCATGTTGTTGGTGTTTGCATTAGGATATTCATTTAGAGTCTACATCTCCAGCCATATCCCCTTGACTCATGGATTCACATAGTTATTTTCCCCCTGTGTTTCTATTCCCACAGTTTTTCCTCTAAATGTGGATAATATTTATTTTTTTCTCTCAGATCCCTACAAGTTGTTCAGGATCACTGCATTGGCACTAATGGAGAAGTCCATTACATTCGATTGTATCACAATGTATTGGTCTCTGTGCACAATGTTCTCCTGGTTCTGCTCATTTCATTCTGTATTACATCGTGGAGGTCATTGCAGTTCCCCTGGAATTCCTCCACTTTTTTATTCCATTGAGCACAATTGTATTCCATCACCAACATATACCACAATTTGTTCAGCCATTCCACAATTGGAGGGCAACCCCTCATTTTCCATTTTTTTTGCCACCACAAAGAGCACAGCTATGAATATTCTTGTACATCTGTTTTTCCTTATTATGTCTTTGGGGTACTGTTTTGACTGAATCAAAGGGCAGACAGTTTTTTAGCACTCTTTGGTCATAGTTCCATATTGCCCTCGGGAATGGTTGGATCAATTCACAACTCCACCAGCAATGCATTAATGTCCCAACTTTGCCACATCCCCTCCAGCATTATTTTTCTTTGCTGTCATGTTAGCCAATCTGCTAGGTGTGAGATTATATCTCAGAGTTGTTTTGATTTGCATCTCTCTGATTATAAGAGATTTAGAACACTTTTTCATGTGCTTATTAATAGTTTTAATTTCTTTATCTGAGACCTGCCTATTCATGTCCCTTGCCCATTTATCAATTGGAGAATGACTTGATTTTTTGTACAATTGGTTTAGCTCTTTATAAATTGGTGAAATTAGAACTCTGTCAGAGGTTTTTGTTATGAAGGTGATTTCCTAATTTGTTGCTTCCCTTCTAATTTTGGTTTTGTTTGTGCAAAAACATTTTAATTTGATGTAATCAAAATGATTGATTTTACAGTTTTCTGATTTTTTTTCTAGCTCTTGCTTGGTTTTAAAGTCTTTCTTTTCCCCAAATCTGACATGTATATTATTCTGTGTTCACATAATTTGCTTATAGTTTCCTTCTTTATATTCAAGTCATTCACCCATTCTGAGTTTATTTTGGTGTAGAGTGTGAGATGCTAATGCAAACCTAATCTCTCCAATACTGTCTTCTAATTTTCCCAGCAGTTTTTTATCAAACAGTGGATTTTGGTCCCAAAAGCTGGGATCTTTGGTCTTGTCATAGACTGTCTTGCTGAGGTCACTTACCCCAAGTCTATTCCACTGATCTTCCTTTCTGTCTCTTAGCCAGTACCATATTGTTTTGATGACCACTGCTTTATAGTGTGGTTTGAGACTTGGGACTGCCAGGCCCCCTTCCTTTGCATTTTTTTCATGATTTCCTTGGATATCCTTGATCTTTTGTTTTTCCAAATGGACTTTGGTATGTTTTTTTTCCTAATTCAGTAAAAAGTTTTTTGGTAGTTCAATGGGTATGGCAATAAATAAGTAAATTAATTTGGACAGGATTGTAATTTTTATTATGTTAGCTTTTCCTACCCATCAGCAGTCAATGTTTTCATAATACTTTATATCTAATTTTAATTGTGTGGAGAGTGTTATGTAGTTGGGTTCATATAGTTCCTATGTTTGCCTCGGGAGATCTAAGTATTTTATATTGTGTAGGGTGATTTTAAATGGAATTTCTCTTTCTAATTTTTGCTGCTGGGATGTATTGGAGATATATAGAAATGTTCATGAGTTATAAGGGTTTATTTTGTATACTGCAACTTTGCTAAAGTTGTTGATTATTTCAACTAGGTTTTTCGTTGATACTCTCGGGTTCTTTAAGTAGACTATCATATCTGCAAAGAGTGATAGCTTGGTCTCCTCATTGCCCATTTTAATACCTACAATTCCTTCAATTTCTTTTTCTTCTCTAATTGCTATAGCAAGTGTTTCCAGTACAGTGATAAATAATAAAGGTGATAATGGATATCTTTGTTTCATTCCTGATCTTATTAGGAAGCATTCTGGTTTGTCCCCATTGCAGATGATATTTGCTGATGCTTTTAGATATATACTATTTATTATTTTTAGGAAAGGCCCTTCTATTCCTTTGCTTTTTACTGTTTTCAATAGGAATAAGTGTTATATCTTGTCAAAGGCTTTTTCTGCATCTATTGAGATAAACATGTGAATTTTGTAGGTTTGCTCATTGATAAGTTAATTATGTGGATCGTTTTCCTTATATTGAAACATCCTTGCATTTCTGGTATGAATCCTACCTGGTCATAGTGAATAACCCTTGTGTTGATTTGCTGGAATCTTTGTGCTAGTATCCTATTTATGATTTTCGCATCTATATTCATTAAGGAGATTGGTCTATAGTTTTCTTTCTCTGTTTTTGACTTGCCAGATTTTGGAATCAGTACCATATTTTTGTTATAAAAGGAATTTAGTAGAACTCCTTCTTTGCTCATTCTGTCAAATAGTTTGTGTAATATTGGGATTAGTTGTTCTTTGAAGGTTTGATAGAATTCATTAGTGAATCCACTGCACCTGGGGATGTTTCTTAAGGAGTTCTTTGATGGCTTTTTAAATTTCTTTTTCTGATATGGGTTTGTTTAGGTAGTCTATTTCTTCCTCTGCTAGTCTAGGCCATTTATATTTTTGTAAATATTCATTCATATCACCTAGATTGCCATATTTATTGCCATATAATTGGGCTTAATAATTTTTAATGATTGCCTTAACTTCCTCTTCTTTAGAGGTGAGTTCTCCCTTTTCATCTATGAACTGTCAATTTGGTTTTCTTTTTTTCCTTTTTTAATTAGATTGAATAGTACTTTGTCTCTTTTATTCGTTTTTTTTCAAAGTAATAGCTTCTAGTCTCATTTATTAAATCAATAGTTCTTTGACTTTCAATTTTATCAATTTCTCCTTTGATTTTTAGGATCTCTAATTTAGTCTTCATCTGAGGATTTTTAATTTGTTCACTTTTTAGTTTTTTAGTTCGCATGCCCAATTCATTGACCTCTGCTCTCTCTAATTTGTTAATATATGAACTCAAGGATATGAATTTCCCCCCTGAGTACTGCTTTGGCTGCATCCCACAAATTTTGAATGGCTGTCTCATCATTGTCATTTTCTTCAATGAAATTAATTGTTTCGAAAATTTCTTCTTTAACCGGTTTTGGAGAATTCTATTGTTTAATTTCCAATTAATTTTTCATTTGCCTCTCCATGTACCCTTATTAATTATTATTTTCATTGAATTGTGATCTGAGTAGTTTTCATTTATTATTTCTGCTTTTTTGCATTTGTTTGCAATGTTTTTATGCCCTAAAACATGGTCAATCTTTCTGAATATAGCATGTGCTCCTGAAAAGAAGGTGTATTACTTTTTGTCCCTATTTATTTTTCTCCACATTTCTACCAGCTCTAATATTTCTATGATTTCATTCACTTCTATTACCTCATTCTTATTTACTTTTTGGTTTGATTTATCTAGTTCAGATAGAGGAAGGTTTAGGTCTCCCACTAGAATAGTTTTTCTCTATTTTGCCCTTGAGCTTTAGAAGTTTCTCCTTTAGAAATTTGAATGCTATGCCATTTGGTGCATTTATGTTGTGTACTGATATTTCCTCAAAGTCTATACTGCCTTTTTTCAGGATGTAATTACCTTCCCTATCTCTTTTAACTGGATTCATTTTTACTTTGGCTTTGTCAGATATCATGATTACAACTCCTGCCTTCTTTTTATCAGTTGATGCTCAATATATTTGGCTCCATCCTCTTACTTTGACCCTATGTGTGTCTACCTTCCTAATACTGTGTTTCTTGTAGACAACATATGGTAGGATTTTGGATTCTAATCCACTCTGCTATTTACTTGTGTTTTATGGGTGAGTTCATTCCATTCATATTCAGATTTATGATTATCAGCTTTTTGATTTCTCCTCCTAGTCCTGCCTCTTCTTCTTTCACTATTTCCTTCTACACCAATGTTTTTTTAATCAGTCCCTCTTATTGCCATCCTCATGTTACTTACCTTTCTACCCCCTCCCTTATCATTCCCCACCTTATTTTCTTTACAATCTTTTTCAATCACCCTCTACCCTCTCCCTCCCTTGTACTGCTTCCCTCCCCACCAGTCCATTTGTTACCCTTCTACTTCCCTATAGGGTGCAAATCTATTCTCTGCCCCAATGGATTGAATTGTTTTTCCCTCTGAGTCAATTTCAAAGCATGTAAGAGTTGAGTATTTCCTATCTCCAACCTCTTTACCCTTCCAATGTATTGATGTTCTACTCCCTCCTGCCATGAGCTTCTTTGTGATATATAAATTTACCCCTTTTTTGTCCCCATTTCTTTTAGTTTTAACTTTTTTAGCTCTAGTTGTACACACACACACACACACACACACATATTTATGCATACATTTATCTATATACATATTTATGTCTTGGCATTTCATCCTATACAATTTGCCATTGTTCCCACTAAGTGTAATACTTCTAGCTGCCCAGGTGATAATAAACAAATTTTAAGAGTTACCAACAACCTCTTTTCTAATAGGGATGCATATCAATTCAACTTATTGGGTCTCTTAGAAGTTTAATTTTGATTTTGTTTTTCTTTTTTCCCTTTTTTTAAAATTACCTTTTGATGATTCTCTGGAGTTCTGTACTTGGGCATCAAATTTTCTGTTAAGGTCTAGTCTTTTCTTTACAAATGCTTGAATTTTTTCTATTTTGTTAAATGACCATACTTTCCCCTATAAGAATATAGTCAGTTTTGCTGTGTACTTTATTCTTGGTCGTAGACCTAGTTCCCTGCTTTCCGGAATATCATATTCCATGCCTTTTGGTCCTTCAGTGTAGATGTAGCCAGATCCTGTGTTATCCTCACTGTACTTCCGTGGTATTTGAATGATTTCTTCTTAGCAGCTTGTAATATTTTTTCCTTGGTCTGAAAGTTCTTAAATTTGGCTATAACATTTCGTCAGTGTTGTCAGTTGGGGATTAATCACAGGAGGTGATCTGTGGATTTTTTCAATCTCCACTTTTCCCCCTTGTTCTAGAATGTCGGGGCAGTTTTCTTTGATAATTTCCTGTAGTATGATGTCCAGTATTTTGCTTTTCTCATTTTCTTCTGTTAGACCAGTGATTCTTAAGTTGTCTCTCCTGGAACAGTTTTCTAAATCTTCTGTTTTGTGAATGAGGTGCTTCATATTTTCCTCAATTTTTTCATTCTTTTGATTTTGTTTTATAGTATCCTGCTGTCTTGTGAAGTCACTTGATTCTAGTTGTTGCATTCTGGTTCTTAAAGACTGGATTTCATCCCTGGCTTTTTGGTCATCCTTCTCCTTCTTGTCTGATTTTCTTTGGAGGTCATCTTTCATCCCCTTTGCCTCATCTTTCACCCTCTTTGCCTCATATTTAATCTCCTTTGCCTCATTTTCAAGCTGGTTGATTTTGGCTTTCAAGACACTATTTTCTTGTTTTAGTTCAACTGCCTCTGTTTCCAGATAACTTATCTTAGTTTTTAAGTTCCTTTCCCAGTTGTCTTCAGTCTCTCTTAATTGTGTTTTGAATTGTATTTTGAGTTCTACCAGAGCCTGAATCCAATTAGCTGGAATTTCTGTTTTTTTTTTTTTTGCTTGGTTTTCCTTTATGCTTCTCTGTTCCATTTGCTCTTTGTTCTTTGCATGTATAGAACCTGTCGATTGTAATTTCTTTTTCTTTTTCTGTTTTTTTTTTTTTGCTAATATTTACCCCCTTCTTTACTCCCTGCTCCTCTCATTTTTTTTTTTGTTGTTTTTGGATTTTCTTTCCTCCTTCACCCTTGGTTCTTTGTCAGTAAATCTCTCAGTGTAGTCTGTCAGGGAGGGGTTTTAGTCCTTGAGCTTCCCTGCCCTCTGAAGGTTTTGTTGGGATTAAGTCCAGCTGTGTTGCTGGATGTGCCCTGAGGCCAAAACCTTGTGAAGGGGGGGTCAATATGGAGTGTCTCCACTGCTGCAACTGCTGCCTGCTCTGAGCTCTGTGTTTCTTCTTTAACTGCTTCCCCACTGCCAGTGTTGAACGCTCTGAGCCTGGTACAGCTTTGCCCACAAGGTACTCTCTCTAGACCAGCACCTTTGCCCGCCCAGAGGTTCCAGCTGCCACTGGAGGATTAGAGCTCTAGATGGGTAAGGGGTGCTGGGAACTTTCTTCTTCCTTCCCCTCAAACCAGAGTGTTCTCAAATTCTGGCTTTTCAGGGCATACCTTTTAAATTGAGCCCAGCAGGAGAGTCACTTTCCTCTATATTGCTGTTAGGTTTGATTTTCAGTCCCCTAGGAACATTTCCTTTGTAATCTGTAAGGAAGTGTTTTCAGAGGTCTGAACGTTTGCTGCCTCTAAGCAGTCATCTTGATTCCACCTCTCCTCTGCCAAGCACATTTAGCATAGTTCTTTGCTATGCTAAATTGGTTAGGGGAATAGTCCTGTAACAATTTTTCACTTTTAGAAACAATGAGTTTCAATTTACAATAATAAACCTTGTTTTAATGTTTAATGAAAAAAATGTGAATTTCATTGTTTAATTTTTATTTAGATATCAGACATTAAAGTAAAGGAAAAAGAAAGACTGAGCAATCCAAGAGTGTACCAGAAAAATTCTTTTTAATAATGCAATAACTTACATACAAAATACATCCATAATGGACGTGATAATTATTTACTAAACCAAAAGATAGACTATACTATATGAAATACCTCACTAACCCAAAGTAGACAAATTTGTAAATTATAAAATTTGATTTTGAGTATATACAGGAAAATCATGTCATTTAGTCATATCTAACTCTTTGTGATCACATTTAAAGTCTTCTTGGTTAAGACAATAGTTTGTCATTTCCTTCTCTAGCTAATATTAAAAATGAGAATACTGAAGTAAATAGTTTTAAGTGATTTTCCCAGGGTCATACAGCTAGTAAGTGTTTGAGGCAAGATTTGAACTCAGGAAGATGAGTCTGATGAGTCCTGATTTCAGTCCTAGCACTCTAGCTACAGCAATACTTTGCTATTCAGGAACATCTTACATATATGAAACTTCTAAAAAAAAAACAAGGAAATGTGTGATTATATTATCTTCATTGAATTTTGAGTCCCAAGAAGACATAAAATAAGGGAGTAGTCATGAGAATGATGATCACTGAAGGTTTCTAGGACAAGTTCTCTGCTGTGACAAGTTTTGAAAAAAATCATATGTAAGACCCCCAATCCCCCTCCCAAAAGAAAGCTTGGAAGGCATTTCCTACCATCACAAACAAATGAAAAGCTAAAATCAGGTGAGATGTCATGTTGGGCAAGAACACCAGAAACCACATTAATTATTAGTAAATATAAGTGAAGATATGATAGTAAAAGTCTGTATGGAAATTTCCATTTATTTTAATAATCATTTATGATATGCCACACTGTAACAGAAAGCAAGAGATAGAATAGGAATCACAAAATTAAAAGGCACATTAATCCAATATTAATAAATGTACATTGAAGAGAGTATTTATGTAGAGATAAATCACAGGGCCAAAAATAAGCATTGAATAATGCCTACAATTAGAGATTTCTAAGTGTGACAATACAATAGTTATTCAATAAATGTTCTTACATATATTTATCTCCTCCAGTAGTCTAAATGAAAACAAGTAAAAAGGAAGGGGAACTAGAGGACAACTATGAGAGAAATGTTAGAAAGCAGAGAAAGAAAAGAGGAATCAGTACTGATATAGTAAAATGCAGCAGAGATGTTAAAAAAAATGAAATTTGAATATAACAGAGTAGAAAGAGAGGACTTGACCTGAGGTCTTCCAAACTCCTCTCCAAACAATATTCAAGTAATACCTCAATATGAATTCCTAAGAAACAGTACCAACAAAAGGATAGTATTAAATAATTTTCCTTTCCAACACAATATAGAAGATGAATAGGATATGACTGTCTCACTGGTATGAGAATAGAGCACAGTCCAGTTCAGTCAAACCTGAGTCAAACCAGCTTTGGGAGTGATGGAATCTGTGGCAGCAGTTTTTGGAGCAGTTTTTGGGCTTGGGCAATCAGTCAGAAGGTGATTAAAGGGATCTCCTTTGCTGGTACTAAATAAAGAAACCTGTTGTATTGCTCATATGCAGTTTGTGATCAGAGACCCAGAGGTAGAAGGGACATTAATGGGAGCAGTGCCCCTGAACAGACTTCTAAGATAGAAAAGAATTCTTGTGATAACTCACAGACCAAAGCATATTACAAAGAGATTTGAGATTTGTGATCATTCCTTTCCTTAAATTGTGCCATCTTAGAAGAACTGAAAACATATGGAACATCCTTACTAGCTTTGCTAACAGAAGCATGAAAAAGCTAAAACTTGGGCCAGTGTTTCCTTAATGTGGGAGTAAAACTCAGTTATAGCATGAGTTAAAATTCAAGAAATAGGCTGGATGAATGAGCAAACAATAATAAAAAGGTGCCTGACCATGTAAAATTATGGTGATGGAAGAGAAAATCAAAACACATTTTCAGAAGAAGCCAACAATGTCATAACATCTATATTCAAAGACTCAAAGAAAAATGTGAATTTGTCTCAGGCTGCCAAAGAATACCTGGAAAAGTTCAAAAAATATTATAAAAACCACCCCAGGGATGTAGAGGAAAAAATGTGGGGAAAATGATAGTAATGAAAGAAATTATGAAAAAAAAGAGTCAACATATTGGTAAAGAAGGAATAAAACAGCTCAAGAAAATATTATCTTAAAAGCAATATTGGTGGTCAAAAAAAAAAGACACAAAAATCCACTGAAGAGCACTCCATAAAAAGTGGAGTTGACCATATGGGGAAAAATACAATTGGAAAAGCTTGCTGAAGAAAATAAGTTTTTAAAATATTTGAACTGAGCAAATGGAAGCTAATGACTCTTTGAGACATAAAAAACCCTATCAAATAAAATTAAAAGAAAATGTGAAATATCTCATTAGAAAAATGAATTGGAAAATAGATCTAGGAGGGTTAATTTAAGAATTATTGCACTACCTGAATGCCATGATAAACAAAAACGTACATAGATATGATATTTCAATAAATTATTTAGGAAAACTGCCCTAATATCTTAGAGCCATTGATTAAATAAAAATTGAAAGAAATCACCAATCATCTCTTGAAAAAATCCAAAACTATAAACTTTGATATTAGTTAATATGACAAAAAACTAATGGAGTGTTGGTGCAGTTTTGAAGTTATTCAATCATTCTGAAGTTTTAACTATACCTAGGTTAGAAAATCACATACATTTTGACTTAGTTCCATTACTAGGTCTGTATCCCAAAGAGAGAAGAAAATTAAAAATATGTTTATACATAGACACATTTTCATATTATGTATATAAGCAGCACTTTGTGGTGGCAAAGAATTAGAAACTAAAGGATTGGCCATCAATTGGACAATAAATACAAGTGGTGCATGATTGTGAAGGAATACTATGATGCAATGAGAATTGATGAACAGGATGCTTTCAGAGAAAATCTGGAAAATCATACATGGAGTGATTCAAGGTGAAATGAGCAAAACCAGGAGAACACTACAGTCTAATAGCAATATTTTACTATGATCAACTGAACGACCTGGCTATTTTCAGCAGTACAATAAATTAAGACATTTCTGAACGACTTATGATGAAAAATGCTATCCACCTTCAGAAAAGAAACTGATGGAGTATGAGTTCAGATGAAAGCATATTTGTTTTTGTGAGCTCCCTCTCTATTTCTCTGTCTCTGTTTCTCTCCACTGATATCTAGTTCAATCTACTTTTTATAAGGAGAAGAAAAAGGGACACAAAGAAGCTAACTATCCAAAATGGTGCTGATTAGAAGTAGTGGAGCGGAGAGCCTTACTAGCTTTGAAAATATTTCTAATTAAGAACTTTTGCTGCATTCTTTGATACTGATATAACTTTAAAACAGGGAAACAAAGAAATCACAGAAAGGAACAAGAAGCCATTATATGAAGTCACAAAAATAAAATGAAAAGTTGAACCCTTAGATTAAAAAAGAAAAGGAATTATTTTACTGTTTGCTGTAAACTGTGCTGTTTTCAATGAGAAAGAGATAGAGGTGATGTCACCAGAATGAAGGAGGAATAATCATTTTTTAAGCTAAGAATTTATAACTTGCTTCTTGTTCATTCTCAGTAGATAGTCAACTTCAATAAGTCAATTAATGCATCAGCAGATAACTTTTATATACCAGGTACACTGCTTGGTGTTAAGAATAAAAATGCCAAAGTAAAATACTGGTATCAAAGATTGGACATTCTACTCAGGAGATACAATATGTGATAAATAAATTAATGTGTGTGTATGTATTTGTATTTGTGTGGGTATATGCATATCACAAAGTTATGGGTTGGGGAAGAGAATCAGGAAAGGCCTCTTGAAAGGAGTAACACTTAAATTGAACCTTGAATTGAACTGTGGCTTCCAAGACATAGAGATAAGGAGCACCTCTAAAATACCTCCCATAAGTCTATGGACCTATGATTTTATGATAGCCTCTAAGTATTGGGGACTGCATGTGCAAAGGTGGGAAACGGAATAATTTATAAGCGACAAATGAAATAGGAGAGTTTGTTTGAATCACAAAGTATATAAAAGGAATAATAGACACCTTTCAGCTTAGAAAGATACATTAAAGTCTGAATATACAGATATTTAAAAGAGAAATCTATGAGCTATACAGTATCCTAAAGGCAATCAGATGCCAATGAAGTGTCTTAGGCAAGGGAGTGACAGGGTCATACCTATATTTCAGTGTTATCAATGAAAAACCTGTATGAAGGAGAGAGATTAGAGAGGGGAGAGAATAAATGAAGAACTTAAGTGAAGATAATTGAATAGATAGCAGAGATATTGAGGAGATTGATTAGATAAGACATGGCAACTCATTGCATAAGAGTGGTATAAAAGCAAATATTCGAGTATGACTCCTAGGTAATGAAATAGAAAAGATGGTTTTAGGGGAAAAGATATTGAATTTGATTTTGAATTTCTTTTCAAACTAAAATCTTATAAAAACTCTTATCTTCTGACTTAGAATCAATACTGTGTATTTGTCCTAAGGCAGAAGAGTGGCAAGGGCTGGGCAATGGGAGTTAAATGACTTGCCCAGGGTCACACACAACTAGGAAGTGTCTGAGGCCATATTGGAACCCAGGACCTCCCATCTCTAGGCCTGGCTCTCAATCCACTAAGCCACCTAGCTGCCTCTGGGACATATAAGTAGAGATGTTATAAGCTCAGGAGAAAGATGAATTTGAAAATGTGAGAGTTGAACCGATAAGATCTAATGAGATCATCATGACTACTTAGTCTGTAATAGTAATATTTGAAAGAACACTTTTAGAAGATATATTTTCTGCCATTTTATATTATATTCAGTTTGAAAAATATATTGTCAGATAATTCACATGATATTTCACTTTTGGTGACTTATATTTTAATAAAATTTTTTCTTGAGATAAATCACAGAATCAAGAGCTAGAAGGGATCTTAGAGATGCCCCATCTAAAAGCAATTGGATTTATATCTGTGTTCATTGATCTTTCCACAGAAGAAAGGCTGATGTTTAATCAGAGTTTCAGTATTTGTTCTAAGGCCATCGTTTAAACTAGAAATAAAGCTTGTGTAGGGAAAAAAAAGAAGCATGCTCCATTACTTTTCCATTTACATGTCTTAATGAGCAGTATTTAGAGTACAAAAGTTTGATGGAGCTTGTGGTTGAGGCTTGGACAATAAAGCACACAAATGTAAGATTTCTAGTTTTCTAATTAATTTTGGCATGGTAGCTCACAATGGGCTTGGATGGATCTGTGATCTCCTCTATAGGGAATTCGTCTTAATTGTAGTAGTTAATAATGCAGCTAGTCTACTTCCCATCCTTTCATAAAAATTCACAATAAGTTCAAGTCCTTCCTTTGACATCCTATCCAAGATGTGTAACACTTTGATTGTTACCCATGTGAGTTACCCATTTCCATAGATGCTTTGATGATGTCTTTTTACCGAGCATCTTGTTTGAATGTTCTCATTAGTAATGTGTGCCTATTTTATACCCATGACGCATTCTTCACTAACAGACATGTTAAAAAGACTAAGTTGGGCTCCAAATTTTTCACTTAGGTTGCTTATAATTTTTAAACAAATTGATACCTCTAATTTTAATTTGTGTTAGGTAGCATATTTGTTTAGAATATTACTTTTCCCACATCCCTTCCTGATGGGACCCCTCAAGTAAAAGTTCATATACCCTCCTAGAACTTCCCCAGCCATATATCTAGGGCCTGTTTGTATCACATATCCCTGGAAACTCAGGTCTCCCACTAGTAATGTTTTATGATCTATTTCCTCCTGTAACTTATGTAACATTTCCTTTAGGAAGTTGGATGCTATGCCATTAGTTGCACATATGTTTAATATTGATTGTGTTTCATTGTCTATGGTGCCTTTAATCCTAATTTAATTTCCTTCCTTATTTCTTTTGATTAGATCAATTTTTACTTTTGCTTTGTCTGGTCATGATTGCTACCACCGATTTGTTGTTGTTGTTTTTTTTTTTCATCTTTAGCTGAAGCACACTAAGTTCAGCTCCAGCTTCTTACTTTTAATCTGTGGGTGTCTCCCTTTCTTAAACGTGTTTCTTGTAGACTACATATTGTGGAATTTTGTTTTTTAATTCACTCTGCTATCCTTTTCCATTTTATGAACGAGTTAATTCCATTTATATTCATAGTTATGATTACTAATATTGTTTCTTTATATCTTATTTTCTTCTTGCTTTTCTCTTTTTCTCTTTACCCTATTCAAAGATGTTTTGTTTTTAATTACTGCTTCCTCCAATTCACTTTCCTGTTTGTCCAAACCTCTCATTTCCTCCCTACCTGCCTCCTTCCTTATAGGGTAAGTTAGGTTTCTATTGTTGACTTAATTTGGGTATTATTCCCACTTGGAGCTAGTTCTAATCAGAGTAAGGGTCAGTCATAGCCATCCCTCATCTTCTGCTCCAAAGTATTTATCAATCATGCACTTCTTAATGAGAAGTAGATTTATCATTTTCTCTCTCTCTCCTTTTCTCTTTTTCTCATGAATTCCTATTTTCCATCCCTTTAAAAAATTTTAAATTCTTTTTATTATTCTTTTCTTTTATTTTAAAATGTTTTCCATGTTTACATATTTCATTTTCTTTTCTGCCCCTCTACAATCCTCACTCCCTGATCCAATAAGCACTCCCACTGCATTATATTCAACTTTTATCACTTATAACTATTTCCACATTATTTATTTTTGCAATAGAATAATCTTTTAAAACCAAAACCCAAATCATATATACATATGAACAAATAATAAGTCATTTATTTTGCTTTTGTATTTCTACTCTCACAGTTCTTTTGATTTGGATAGGATTCCATCTTTTAAGTCTCTTGGGATTGTCTTGTATTAGCAAAGTCCATTACATTGCATTGTTCCATAATGTTTCACTTTCTGTGTATAATGTTCACTTCACTTTTCTCTTCACATTTCTCTTCACATTTCACTCTTCGTCAGTTCCTGGAGGTTCTTCTAGTTCATATAAAAGTCCTCCAGTTCATCATTCCTATTCATCTATTCCCCAATCGAGGGACACACTCTCATTTTCCAATATTCTGCCACTATGAAAAGCACAGCTATAAATATTTGTATACATTTATTTTTTTTTATTATTATCTCTTAAGGGTACAAAACTAGTAGTAGTATTGCTGGTTCAAAGGGTATGCGTTCTTTTAAAGCCTTTAGTGCATAGTTCCAAAGTGCCTTCCAGAATAGTTGGATCAATTATCAAATCCACACCCAATGGGTTAGTGTCTCACTTTTGACACAACACCTCCAACATTTATTATTTCCTTTTACTGTCATAGTGGTCAATTGGTTAGGTGTGAGACAGTACCTCAGAGTTGTTTTAATTTTCAACTCTCTATTTATGAGATATAGAACATTTTTTTCATGTGCTTATTGATAGTATTGATTTCTTTATCTGAAAATTGCCTATTCATGTCCATTGCCCATTTATCAATTGGAGAATAGCTTGATTTTTTTGTACAATTAGTTTAGCTCTTCAAAAATTTGAGTAATTAGACCTTTGCCAGAGGTTTTTGTTATGAAGATTGTTTCCCAACTTGCTACTTCCCTTCTAATTTGGTTACATTGGTTTTCTTGTACAAAAACTTTTTAATTTGATATAAACAAAGTTATTTATTTTACTTTTTGTGATTTTTTCTAAGTCTTGCTTGGTTTTAAAATCTTTCCTTACCCAAATATCTGATATGTATACTATTCTGTGTTCACCTAATTTACTTAAAGTTTCCTTCTTTATGTTCAAGTTATTCACCCATTATGAGTTTATCTTGGTGTAGGGTGTGAGGTGTTGATCCAAACCTAATCTCTCCTACACTGTCTTCCAAATTTCCCAGCAGTTTTTTATTAAATAGTGGGTTTTGGCCCCCAAAACTGGGAACTTTTGGCTTATCATAGACTGTGTTGCTGAGGTCACTTACTCCAAGTCTAATCCACTAATCCTCCTTTCTGTCTCTCTTAGCCAGTACCAAATTGTTTTGATAACCACTGCTTTATAGTATAGTTTGAGATCTGGGACTGAAAGTCCTCTTTCCTTTGCATTTTTTTCATGATTTCCCTGGATATCCTTGATATTTTGTTCTTCCAAATGAACTTTGTTATGGGTTTTTCTAATTCCATAACGAAGTTTTTTGGTAGTTCAATGAGTATGGCACTAAATAAGTAAATTAATTTGGGTAGGATTGTCATTTTTATTATGTTAGCTTGTCCCACCTATGAGCAATCAATGTTTTTCCAATTGTTTAGATCTAGTTTTAATTGTGTGGAGTGTTTTTTAGTTGTGTTTATATAGTTCCTGTGTTTATCTTGGCAGATAGATTCCCAAGTATTTTATTTTATCTAGGGTGATTTTAAATGGAATTTCTCTTTCTAATTCTTGCTGCAGAGATGTGTTGGAGATATATAGAAATGCTGATGACTTATGCGGGTTTATTTTGTATCCTGCAACTTTGCTAAATTGTCAATTGTTTTAACTAGTTTTTTGGTTGATTCTCTAGGATTCTTTAAGTAAACTATCATATCATCCATAAAGAGAAATAGCTTAGTCTCCTCATTGCCAATTTTAATACCTTCAATTTCTTTTTCTTTTCTAATTGCTACAGCTAGAATTTCTAGTACACTGTTAAATAATAGAGGTGATAATGGGCATCCTTGTTTCACTCTTGATTTATTGGGAAGGCTGCTAGTTTATCCCAATTGCAGATTATGTTTGCTGATGGTTTTACATATATACTGTTTATCATTTTTAAGAAAGGCCCTTCTAGGGCAATTTGGAACTATGCCCAAAGGGCGACAAAAGAATATCTACCCTTTGATCCAGCCATAGCACTGCTGGGTCTGTACCCCAAAGAGATAATGGACAAAAAGACTTGTACAAAAATATTCATAGCTACGCTCTTTGTGGTGGCCAAAAACTGGAAAACGAGGGGATGCCCATCAATTGGGGAATGGCTGAACAAACTGTGGTATATGTTGGTGATGGAATACTATTGTGCTAAAAGGAATAATAAAGTGGAGGAGTTCCATGGAGACTGGAACAACCTCCAGGAAGTGATGCAGAGCGAGAGGAGCAGAACCAGGAGAACATTGTACACAGAGATTAATACACTGTGGTATAATCGAACGTAATGGACTTCTCCATAAATGGTGGTGTAATGTCCCTGAACAACTTGCAGGGATCCAGGAGAAAAAAACACCATTCATAAGCAAAGGATAAACTATGGGAGTGGAAACACCGAGGAAAAGCAACTGCCTGAATACAGAGGTTGAGGGGACATGACAGAGGAGAGACTCTAAATGAACACTCTAATGCAAATATTATCAACAAAGCAATGGGTTCAAATCAAGAAAACATCTAATGCCCAGTGGACTTACGAGTCAGCTATGGGGGGTGGGGGGGTGGAAAAGAAAATGATCTATGTCTTTAACGAATAATGCTTGGAAATGATCAAATAAAATATATTAAAATAAAAAAAGAAAGGCCCTTCTATTCCTATACTTTTTAGTGTTTTCAGTAGGAATGGGTGTTGTATTTATCAAAGGCTTTTTCTGCATCTTTTGAGATAATCATGTGATTTTTGTCAGTTTACTTATTAATATGGTCAATTATGTGGATGGTTTTCCTAATATTGAACCATCCTTGCATTCCTGGTCTGAATCCTACCTGGTCATAGTGAATATCCCTTGTGATGACTTGCTGGAGTCTGTTGGCTAGTATCCTTTTTAAGATTTTTGCATCTATATTCATTAAGGAGATTGGTCTATAGTTTTCTTTCTCTGTTTTTGACCTGCCTGGTTTTGGGATTAGTACCATGTTTGTGTCATAAAATGAATTTGCTAGAACTCCTTCTTTGCTTTATATTCCTATATTTTAATGAGTTTTTAATAGGAATAGGTGTTGTCAAAGGCTTTTTCTTCTCTATTGAAATGATCATGTGATTTCTGTTAGTTTCATTATTTATATAGTCAGTATCAATAGATGTTTTTCATAATGTTAAATCAGTTTTTCATTTCTGGTATAAATCTCACCTGGTTACAGTGAATAATCCTTGTGGTGAATTGCTGTAGTCTCTTTGTTAGTATTTTATTTAAAATTTTTGCATCTACGTTCACTAAGGAGATAGGTCTGTAGTTTTCTTTCTGTTTTTGTTCCTCCTGACTTAGGAATCAGTGCCATATTTGTGTCATAAAAAGAATTTGACAAAATTCCTTTGCTTATTTTGTCAAATAGTTTAGTATTGGGATTAGTTGTTCTTTAAATGTTTAATATGATTCACTTGTGAATCCATATGGCACTGGGGATTTTTTCTTAGGAAGTGTCTTGATGGCTTCTTCAAATTATTTTTCTGATATGGGATTATTTAAGCATTCTAATTCCTCATTTTTTAAATCTAGCCATTTTATATTTTTGTAAATATTTGTCTATTTCATCTAGATTTTTATATTTATTGCCATATAATTGGGCAAAGTAGTTCTTAATAATTATTTTCAGTAGAGGCGAAATTGCCCTTTTAATTTTTGATACAATATCAGTACTCTTTTATTGGTTTTTATTTAGTGTACCAGCTCATAGTCTTATTTATTAGTTCAATGTTCCTTTTACTTTCAAATTTATTAATTTCTCCTTTAATTTTTAGTATTTCCAATTAATTCTCATCTGGGGCTTTTTTAATTTATTCTCTTTCTAATTTTTTAAAATTGTAAGTCCAATTCATTAATTTCCTTCCTCTCTGTTTTTTTGATAAAGGCACTCAGAGACATAAATTTTCCCTTGAGTATTGCTTTGACTTCATCCCATAGATTTTGATATGTCATCCCTTCATTCCCATTCTCTTCAATGAAATCAGTAATTGTTTCTTTGATTTGTTTTTTGACCTACCTGTTTTGAAAAATTATATTACTTAGTTTCCAATTAATCTTAAATTTGCCTCTCTATGAATGCTTATTAATTATAATTTTTATCCCATTATGATATGGAAAAGTTGCATTCATTATTTATGCTTTTCCTCATTTGTTTTCAATGTTTTTATGCTCTAGTACATGATCTATCTTTGTACATGTACATGTACTGCTGAAAAGACAGTATATACTTTTTAATCTGTTTAATTTTCTCTAGATATCTATTAATTCTAATTTTTCTAACATTTCATTCACTTCTCTTATTTATTTCTTATTTTTTTGGCTCAATTTATCTAGTTCTGATAAGGGAAGGTTGAGACCACTACTAGTGTGACAAGGAAATGTTTCCCTTTAAAACATATATAGCTGTTTTTTACAATTCTTCAAAGTCCATATCTGACCATCTTGGGCATTGTGTTCTAAAATAATTCTTAATTGCTTTGCAAGAGTTATTTACAAAGATCCTTCTAACTTGTCTTAAACTACTCTCTTTAGTTAGGTCCCAATCTAAGTATCTGTCCCCAAACTCGATTATTCTATCCATAAAGCTGGAGGGTGGTTCTTCTTCCTTTTGCTTAATTTTTTCAAGTTCCATCCACTTATCTGTACTGTCTGCACATTCCTTCATTGCCATGAGGATGGCCTCTCTACAACGGTATAGTTGTAGATAATCCTCAGGATTGTTATAGTCCCATTCGGGATCCTGAGATGGCCAATGTGCTGCATTAAGCCCCCGGGTTTTGTTGACATGAGCAATTATTTTATTTTTTTCACATTCAGTTAAAAAAGCCTGTAGTAAGTTCTCAACATCCTTGTAAGACGGATTATACTGAAAAAAATATGTCTTCCATCTTTTTTGCTACTAGAAAAGGATCTTGTTCATATGTGGGGATATTTTGTGTAAATTCATTTATTTCTTGGGGAGTAAACGGTATCCTATATCTTAAAGTGACCACATCCCCATTCTGTCCTATTTCAGGTACTTCTCTTAGAGGAAACAGGCCTCTAGTTGAATTTTGTACCTGTGGGTCAGTTTGACAAGGACAGGTTTCTCTAGGAGGACAAGATCTCCTTTTCATTGGAATTTGGTTTTCTGTAGGAGAGGGAACATGAGAAACTGGGATTGCAGGGGAAGGGTTTTGGGGATTAAATTCAGTCAAGATTTGCACTGCATGAGAGAAGCAGTCTGTTAACTGGGCTATAGGGAAGGTGTTTTCCATCTCTATTTCAGGGAAGGAAATTTCCTCATTCAAAGGTTCAGAAACAGGTCTGTTTCTGGTAGAGTGGGTGTTTGCCAATTGATCCTGTAAGAAACATTTTAGATCTTCTAATTGGGCTTGCATTTTATCCTCAATTTTTTTTTATTTTACCATCTCTAAATATAGTATTAAGGAGTACAAAAATGACAGTACCTATTAATATAAAAATTTGGAGGTATCCTGCATTCCTCAATGCCCCTAATTCTTCAGCTGCCATATAAATGTCAAAGAATGTAGTACTCATTTATATATATATATATATATATATATATATATATATATATATATATATATATATATATATAAATTTCATAAAACACGTGGGGAGCAGGGCAAAGCAACAAACTTTCCACAGGGTTTTTTTTTTTTAATTTTTCCTAATCTAGGAAGTTGTTCCTTAAGGGAAAGGATATTTAGAAACAACTCTTCCAGCCACGACTTTAGGGTCCTGTTGCTGAGATTTAAAACAGCTGTTTTCTATCTAACTATCACAGTCACACAGCTGAGAAGTATCCGAGGTCCAATTTGAACCCAGGACCTTCTGTCTCTAGGCCTGGCTCTCAATCCACTGAGCTACCCAGCTGTCCCTTAAGATTAAAGGGAAGAAAAAGAAAAACTGCTGATTCCAATTTAACTTAAGGAGAAAAGAGAAGAGAGAAAAAGTTTTTTATACTCACGCGTTCTAGCAGCTGTGTCTTTAAGCCAAGTTTGCTGTTAAAAGGGACTAAGTGGTGAGATGGTACAGTAAAAAGGCAAAGAATTTCAGAAGTTTATTGAGAGAATTCTTTAGACTCCTGTGTGGTCAGCCACAATGTGACAAGGAAATCACTTTAAAAGACTGATATATATTAATTTAAGGTTGCCAAGGAATTCAGCTATGTAATTCCTTAATGAAAACTCAAGTCAGCAGTCAACCTTTTATGGAGTTTAATTACAAACAGGAGGAAGAAAGGTATGAGAGAGTGAGAGAGAGAGAGAGAGAGAGAGAGAGAGAGAGAGAGAGAGAGAGAGAGAGAGAGAAGGGAATAGGGCTTAAATACCCCCTCTGTTTAGGCTGGGCCAAAAGGCCCAAGCCCTTAGATAGCTGAGGCAAAGAAAAGAGATCAGTCCCTATCACTCACGTGACCAAAATGGAGAAACAGTCTCAGGGGCCTCCACCTCCACCTTCCTTCAGAGCAAGCTTCTCTGAGCACAACCTCTCAGAGCAAAGCCTCTCCAACCTCTCAGTCCTCAGACCCTGCTATCTTTAAGGAAACCATCTAAGTTCCCTCCCCTCAGTTCTCACATCTACCAATCACTGTCCATGTCTTCCCTGTGTCAATAGTGGCTCTAGCTTAACCCAGGACTGCCCAGAGGTCTGTGGCTTTGCACATGTCTGTTGAAGGTTATATTCTCAAATAATTAAATTTTGATCCTTTTGCTGCAGCCCTTCCTAAATCCTGTTACCCTGAGTAGGGTGGAGATTGTAAGTTCCAAGACCTGGTTCTGTCATTCCAAGTATCTCTATTGTATCAATTCTAAAATCAATCATGACTCAAAGAACTTCCTGTTCTATGCTTAAGCATAGGTCAAAGCCCTTTCCATTGTTTAGCAAAAGGTTTCTGTCCTAACGTAGTCTTAGGTAGGGAGGAGAAGGACCCTCCCTACCTAATGTTGGAAATGGGGGAATTTCCAACATTCATAAGTCTAAGAAATTTTAAGGTTTACACTAGTATGGTTTTATTATCTATTTCCTCCTTAAGTTGCTTTAGTTTCTCATTTAGAAATCTGGATGCTATACTATTTGATGCAGATATGTTTACTATTGATATTACTTCATTGTTCATATGACCTTTTAGCAAGAAGTTATTTCCTTCATTATCTCTTTAATTCAGATAAATTTTTACTTTAGTTTTGTCTGTCATCATGATTGTTAGTCCTTCATTTTTAAATTTAGATGAGGCATAAGAAATTCTGCTCTAGTATTTTATCTTTAATCTATGTGTTAGTGTTCTTAAAATGTGTTTCTTGTAAGCAACATATATTAGAATTCTGGTTTTTAATCCACTTTGCTGTCCTCTTCCATTTTATGGGTAAGTTCATCCCATTCACATTCATAGTTGTGGTTACTAACTGTGTAATTGCCCTCCATCTTATTTTCTCCTTTTAATTCTGCTCTTTTCCTTTTCACTCTGTTCCTCCCCATGAGAATTTTTTATCACCCTCCCATTTCCTTCTCCCTCTTATTGCCTCTTCCTTCCCCTGTCTTATTCCCCTTCTTCTCTGTAGGTTAAGATATAATTCTATACCCCCAAAAGTATATTTGTATTTCCCTTCAGCCAGTTACGATAAGAGTATAGTTTAAGCCCTGCCTGTCAACCACCCTTATTCTCCCCTCTCCATAATGATCGTTCATATCTCTTTATGTTATATATTTTGTCCTATTCTATCTCTCCCTTCTCTTTTATCTCAGAGCAATCCTTTTTTATCCCTTAATTTTTTATATATTTTATCAAATACATACATATCATATCATACATACATATTTTATATCATCACATATACATACAAATCATATCATCATAATCAGCATAACATCATAACTACCCCACCCTCTAGTTTCTAAATATATTCCTTCTATATTCTCTACTACTAAGAGTAATTTTTGAGAACTGAAGATATCCCCTTTCCATATAGAAATAGGAACATTTTTACCTTAATGAGTCCCTTATATTTTCTCTTTCTTATTTAACTTTTTAGGTTTCTTTTGGGTCTTGTGTTTGGACTTAATGTTTTTTGTTTGTTTGTTTGTTTATTTTTTTGTTCAGGTCTGAATTATTCCTCAGGAATGCTTGGAAATAACATACCTTATTTAATATCCATTTTTTTTCCTTGAAAGAATGTACTAAGTTTTTCTTGTTATGTGACTCTGGGTTGTAAACCTAGGTCTTTGACCTTCTTGAATATCATATTTCATGCCTTCTGATCCTTCAATGTAGAAGGCGCTAGGTCCTGTGAGATCCTAATTGTAGCTCCATGGTATTTGAGTTGTTTTTTCTGGCTGTTTGCAGTATTTTCTCCTTGACTACGGGGCTTTTGAATTTATCTATTACTTTCCTTGAATTTGTTATTTGAGGATTTCTTTCTAGAGGTGATCTTAGATTTCTTTCAATTTCAATTTTATTTTCTTGTTTGAGAATATCTGGGCAGTTTTCTTTGACAATTACTTGTATTATGATATCCAAGCCTTTTTTTTTTAATCACAGCTTTCAGGTAGTCTAACAATTCTCAAATTTCCTCTCCAGTATCTATTTTCCATGACATTTGTTTTTTCAATAAGATATCTCATATTTTCTTCTGTTTTTTTCATTCTTTTGATTTTGTTTTATTATTTTTTCTTTCTCATGATGAAATCATCAGTCTCTAATTGCTCAATTCTAATTTTTAAGGCCTGGTTTTCTTCCTTCATCTTTTGGTTCTCCTTTTAAATTTCTCCTTGCATTGATTTCATTTCTCTATCCTCACTTTTTCTCTCTTTTAATTGCCTTTTGAATTCTTTTTTTTTTTTTTGAAATCTTCTAAAATCTGCATCCAATCCATGCATTTCTTTTGGAATTTGTACGTTTGCTTTGTATTCACTGTCTCCTTCAGTAACTGTACCTTGCTCTTTGTCTCCACAAAAATGCTTTAGAGTTAGGTGCTTTTTTGTTGTTTGCTCATTTTCCCTACTTTTTTTATAGGTAGGTTCTGTTTTCTGGGAGGTTGGAGTTCCCTCTTAAACTTCAGTCCTTCCTTGATGGTACCCTTAGGTTTTTTCTGGGTTTTTGTCAGTTTTAGTTTTTCCAATGTGGTATGATGGAGGGCTGAGAGCTCTGAGAGCTACCCCACACTGCTGATTCAGTTAACCCCTGGTATGCTGATAGCTTAAGGAATTTCCTAATGTTTAAGCATAAATTTTTGGTCTTACTCTGAGCTTGGTCAGGTCAGGAACTGATCGAACTCTAGCCTCAGACTTAGGTGTAAGTTTTTTGTTTTGTTTTGTTTTGTTTTCACTGTGTAATTCATCTAATCAGACATACAGTTGATTGCCCTGTGATGGAGCTCCATCCTGAGCTTTTCACAAAAAAATTTGTACCCATTTTTAGTCTGCCAACTACCCAAATAGGGATAAATGTCCTCATCCCAAGAGCAGTCTGGGACTTCTGGCTTCTCTCTGGACCCATGAAGGTTAGCCCACTTCAGGAAAGATTGCCCTGGCCTGGAATTCTGAACTTCCTCAAAGGTTTAGAATTTCAAGGGGTGTGGATTGTTTGACCTTCTATTTGTTTAGGCAGAATCTGATGGTCTGAGTGTTGGCTTAGGCTGTTTTAAATAAATAAAAGGAAGGGATGTACTCCTAGGGGAGGCTTGGGTTATGGTATGGAGACAGGGAAAGGGAGAGAGAGAACAGGGAGGAGAACCCCCCCTTCCACAAAGCAGGGTTCAGGGGAGACAGCAGCTATAATGGGTAGGCTCAGAGAGAGGAGAGGGGGTTTGAAGATTTTCCCCCTTCTGCCTTCCCTCTTTATCTAAAGCTGCTCTCCCAAATTTGCTCTTGTCCCTCTTGTCCCCCCTCCACTACTCAAGACCAAAAGGTCTCCCCTTGATCTGTTCACTCACACTCAGCTTGGGGAACAGATAACTTTTAATGTTAACTCAATCAGGTAATACAAATGGAATAACGGGCAGGATAGAATGGGAGAAGGAAAGTGGGGAAAAGGGGCCCCTGTCTCTATCTAAACTCTTTCCCTCCCTCCTCAAGTTTGGGGGGAACTCAGTCCTGGGCAGCCTGAGCCCCCTGAGAGAAAGTCAGGTTGACTCAACCCTGGGCAACAAGAGCTGAGGTAAAGCCTGCTCAAGTTTCTCTTCAGAAGTCCCTTCAATTGGGAAGTGTTGGGGGGAAAGATTTCCAGTCACCAGCAAGAAAAATGGGTAACCCTCAGGAGAAAGTCTTTATCCACCTTCTCTCATTGACATCTCAAGATGGAGAGACAGCCTCACTGCTCTCCTCATCAGTCTTCTCTCCTCAGGATCTCACTCCTGGGTCCCCTCCCCTGTTGAGGTGATCAATTTCATATACTCTTCAGTCTGGCACTTTTTCTCTAGTGCCAGCCTCTATTACAAATCCTCCATTTCCTGTTGTTCATGTGGTGCCTCCCTGGCCCACGGCAGTTACTTATCTTCTATGTCTATTCTAATCTATCTATGCTACTTATTGTTCCTATCTAACATTCCCTCTCCCAAAATAATAAGTCTTATCCTAATCTTTCTATTTTTACTAATCTAAATTCCTATCTCATGCTAAGACTGAGTTGTGGGAAGAGGGTTAGGATTATGTGCCAACAAAATTTAACAATATAACAACTTCTTAATACAAAAATCAAGCCTATTCCTATCAATATAAAATTTAAATCTTAAGTAAAATTGAACTATCCTATGCCTTATATAATGCTAATCCAGTGTAACAATTCATACCATTTATATATATATATATATTTATAATATATATATTAACTTGTATCTAATGAAATCTGATTTATTCTGTCCTTTTGTTACCTCTCTAATTACAATATTCCCTTTTCCACCCTAAACTACTCTGTCCCTTTCTATTAATGGTTAGTATTGTAACTCTCCTTTCTATTCATATTACTGGATTAGATCATTATTATTCTCTCTATATATACATATATATATATATATACATGTCTACTATTTGTATACATTTACATGTCACATGTTATTTAAGTGCATATATATATCCTCTAGTAGTAGAGATTTATTTACATATATACAAGTTATGGACTGTCCTTATTTTCCCATAATGTCTTTGATTCAAAGTTCTTTCCATTTATCCATGTGTCTTCCATCCTTTTGTGTTGCGTGAAATTTGTCACAGGTCCAAGGTGCCTTCTCCTTTACAGGAAACATATTTGCCTGTTGTCTCACCTTGAAAGATGATTTCAGGTATCCAGAACTACAGGATCATGTGTGTGTGTGAAGATTAACATGTTTGTGCATGTAAGAGTGAATAGTTTGATGCATGTGAGTAAAACTTTATACAAGATGTTTGTGCCATCCTCAGGTGTGCAAGTGAGATTTTTTTAAGACAGTTCCCTTACCCATGCTTTGTTTTCTCTGCATGTAATCCTGGCATATCTCAGTTATAATAGGGATCTGACCAAGCAATTTCACTAATCTATTATCAATGACTAGAGCACATACAGTTTTCTTTGGGAAGATCATGTTGGCACCAGCTTTGATATTCTTTAAGATGTTAGTTACTACCAAGAACACAACATAGACTTGGAGTATGATTTGCCAGAGGTAATTCACATCTAGATAATTCATTGGCAACTGTGTCCATCCCAGAGTCATATTGGCTAATGTCTCCGGAACATTGTCTATCATCCCTGCCACTGTATTATAAATGATACAGTAGCCCCAATAAATGGCAATTATTCCTAGCACAGTCGACCAAAGTATTAGTTGTAACATGTTTCCCATTAGATCTTTTCTAGGCTCTAACTGCAAGAAGTTAACAGAAAATGGTTGTTGTCCCCACTAGCTTTGCTTCTAGCTATATAGTACAGTTTCCCATTTACAATAGACTCTCTCTTAGTTTTGTAACTGACCAGAGTGGCAGTTGGTAACTGACTTGTTCTCCCCCCCACCAGGAATCAAGATGTTTTTGATCCTGTGTGGAAACTGGTAGGCAGAGTCCGTGACAAAGTTTGCTCGCCTCAGGAGTTGTAATTGACAACCTTCACAACTGACAGTTGATGGCAGTTGGTGACAGTCACTAAAGATTTTTTTTTAATAAATGGGGTCCTTATTAATCTGGGGTGCCAACTGTTTAAAAAAAATTTTTAAAGGAAGGGATGTCCACCGAGGGGAGGCTTGGGCTTTGGTATGGAGACAGGTTCTGAACCCAAAACAACAGATGTGGGGTAAGGGTATGTGATATGTTCATGTCTTGCTCTTCACTCCTTGCTATAGTTTCCTGTGGACTCTGCTCCCCTCTCCCTCCAGTGTTCCTGATGTTCTCTGTCTTTATTGTTATTTATATGTTATTCTTTTTTTGAAAGTTGTTTTACTCTGTCTTCCTGTTGGTTATTTCTCTCCTGTATTCCTTTTGTGGCATTATTTTAATATTGGTTGGAGAGGATTCTCATGGAGACTCTGAACTTCTCTGCTTTAATATGTCATCTTGGTTCTGTCCCTTGAACTCTAGATCTAGTTTTAGTTGTGTGAAAAATATTTTGTGATTGTGTTCATATGATTCCTCTGTTTGACTTGGCAAACTGGAGTGATTTTAAATGAAATTTCTCCTTTTACCTCTTGCTGCTGAGTTTTGTTGGAAATATATAGTATGCTGATGATTTATGTGGGTTTATTTTGTACCCTGAAAATTTGCTAAAGTTGTTCATTATTTCCACTAGGTTTTTAGTTGATTTTCTAGGATTCTTTAAGGGTACCATCATATAATCTGAAAAGAGTGATAGTTTAGTTTCGTCGTTGCCTACTTTAATCCCTTCAATTTCTTTTTCTTCTCTAATTGCTACAGCTAGTGTTTCTAGTACTATGCTCAGTTTTGCTGTGTAACTAATAACCTGGTAGGTTGTAGCCCTAGATTTTTGTTTTTCTGAATATTATACTCTATGTTTGTGGTTCTTTAATGTGTAATCCTGACTACGGTTCCTCAATATATGAACCTAATATAAGTGAGCTTTTTTTCTGTGGTGAAGGGAACACTTCTATAAGCTTGAAGTATTTTTTGTAGCTACCTTTGGAGCTAGAAAATGTGTACATTTTCAGGTCTTCCAAGGTGGTATGCCCTAAGGAATGTGTGTTTAATACTCTTTGGGCTTGTGTCTAATCACAGACACTCTTTTCTGCCCTGGAACTATAGCCAGGGTCCATTGCTTTCCTATTGTCACAAGTACCAATGTCTTCTAGTGCTCCTCCCCACCCTGAGCCTGCTAATTGGACTCCAAACTGGGTCTGTAGTACAGGAAATGTGTCAGAGTTCTATACTCTGATCTATCAAAGGGACCCCTATAATGTCTTTCTGACCAATTGTTTATCCCTTTTCTATCTGTGCCTTAGAGCTGATGAAGTCTTTGCTGTTGATTCAACCACCCAGTTCAGGCCTGTGCTGGTTTGCTGATGTGGGAATGTCCTGGGCCTGCTGGTCTGTGCTCTACTTTCACTGTAGTGTGACAGACCCCTTCTTTAGACTTTTTAAGTTATTGTGGCCTGAAAATTTCTTTCACTCAGTGCCTTTTGTGGGTTTTGTTCCTTCAGAATTCATTTTGCGGCTTTGTATCTCTTGGCTCCCCTCCTCACCCCCCCATACTTAGATTTTTAAGGTGTCAATGATTTTTGGGAAGAAAAATTACTTAACCTCATCATCCAACTTTTAAAAGTTCAGTTAGCTTCTGTATGTCTTCCATATTATTCTTTCAACTTCTACCAAAATCTTGTAAATATTTCTCATTGACCATTGAGGCAAGGCATTCTCCATCTGGATCCACTGGTACTGGGGTACTGAGCCACTCTTCATTCTATACCTAGAAATGCTGTCTGTATTGGCTTCAGTACTGGGGGTCTAGCCTATAATGATAAAGATAATGATAAGATTTATTGTTCTCATAATCCTTGTCTCACTAAGTTCACACCTCTGCACCTAAGGGAATAATTTTATGTATGACTCACATCTTAAGTCTCTCCAAAATGGAAGGAATAATGACTCAAAAGCTTATTTATATAAGTAATTCTTTGTAGCTTTTGAATCAACATAAGATCAGTTAAATGATAGTTAATTTCTCCCTCCACATTTAAAAAAAGGGGGAGGAAACCCAAAAGAACTCGGAATTACATATTAATAGAACAGGATTAAATAATTTAACATGAGTACTCATATAATTTGCTGAGATGATGACAAACTTAAATATAGCATTAAAAACAGTTTGTGTGATTGTTTATTAGGAATGTTTTCTTTCATTTCAACACTTCTCTATGATGCTATTCCTAACCAAACTTAATGTCCCAGCCATTTCCAGTCAAGAAGTCTGGCACTGGCTACTGCCACAACCAAACTCTGTTAGTAGATACTAAAGTCTCTATACTCATAGACCCCCCTGACCTTGAAGTTTCATAATAATCTCCTTGGAAACATCTATCTTGACCATACTACTTAGTCACCTATTCAAGAAAAGAAATGCAAAATAGACCGAGATAACTAGGTACTATTGGCATCTGGCACTAGCTGATATTTCAGAAAGGTTGACAGGATAACAGGTTAGTGAAGGACTCATGTTTCTACAAACTATCAATGGAAGCAGAAATAACAGAGTTCAAATCTGGCTTCACACATTTACTAACAGTGTGACTTGGGCTATTGAGTAATTCATTTAATCTGTTTCAGTTTTTTCAAATATAAAATGAAGACATTAACAGTATCAGCCTCCAAGGATTTTGAGAATCAAAGGAAATAGTATCTGTAAGATTTTTAGCACAATACCAGTGTAGGATTTTTAATAATAGTTAAAAGAGAGGAGAAAAAAAAAGGTTCTTTCAGTCAAGTGAGCAAAGAGAGACCGAGATTCATACCTGTAGCACTTTACCAAAAGCACAAGTTCTGAAAAAAGAGCCCTGCAGTGTGGGTCTCAGCCAAATTTATCTCCTAAGCATCATTACATAAAATGAGGATGTAACTTTAAAGGTTGCTGAGAATGTAGCTCAGATGTTACACATTTTCCATCTGCACATTCCCCTCTGTGATCCTTTAGGAGACCAGTCTCCCCAATGGATCATTTTAAACATAATTAAGGTACATACAATAAATCAATTAGGGGGCAAAAAGGACATATAAACAAATGTATTCAACCCCTTAAAGTTCAGTTCTGCACATTCACTTTTGTTCAGGAACTCCTGGAGCAGTGTGTGGTCTCCACGGGCATCTCCATGGCATCTACCACAAGGAAATCAGTCTCTGGATTCTGGGAGACAGCAAATTTCTTATCTTTAACATTTTTTTTTCTCAAAAAGGAACTTAAAACTTTTCATTACAAAATAAAAACATCCCTTCCCCCTGCCATTAAGGATATTAAGAAAACAAGGAAATCACACAGGGAAACATGTCTGAGGCATAAGGCATAGGAATCACTACCAATTGAAATCATCCAAAAAATAGAAAAAAAAAGCTAACTTTTGGATGAAATTTTTAAACATACAATCCTAAATTTTATATGAAAAAAATTCTAAATACAAAATTTCACCAGAACTTTGAATAATGCTCAATTAAAGTAATCCATGTCTAACAGTATACACTTACCCACTGAGCAGCCAGGACCACAGTCAACCACCAAGAAAGTTAGGAAAATGGACTAGATTTTTTTTTGTTTTGTTTTTTTGTCTCATATATTAAACGGAGCCAGAATAGCCAATTGTTAGGTACTTGCTCCTAGTAGCTGCTAGCATGAGGCAGCAGCCACACCCTGGGCAACAGCTTCGACAGGCCGGCGAAACCTTGTGAGGGTAGCCATCGGGTCAACATCGACCCCTGGTGAACTAGGGCTTTGCTCACCCAGCATGTGAAGACTGCTTCGGCGGAACAGGCGGAAGAAACCAACAAGAAAGTTCGACGGCTGAGATGGTGATGCAGCAAGGCACTGTGGAGTGCTTAGGGCGTGATGGAGCACAAAAGACAACACTGCCATCCAATGCAGCTGAGGAAGTCTCCAGGTGTAACGACTTTTCGTGCCACTGGACCCAAGCTTCCAACGCCGAGAGAGTGGGACTATCTCTGTGCATCGACTTTTCCACTTAAATCTTCATGCACAGGTACCTTTGTGCACAAAAACGCACAAAGACAATCGTCATCCTCAGTTCGAGAGACAACCAACAACAATGATATAAATTTCACAAAAAGTGTGGTACAAGGAGTCCTGTGTCTTAAAATATGTTAAGTGCCATAATCTCGAGTGTCATACTAGGTTCAAGTCCTTTTTTTTTTTTTATTGGTGTAGAAGTCTCAATAAGTCTCAGCAATCCTAGAAGGATTGGTTTCTATTTTTTTTTCTTTTTTGACCTGTGTGCTCTTTTGGCACCATTCAGGTTAAATATATGCTTTTGTGTAGACATCTGTGCTTCTTTGGTACTGTGTAGATCAGATGTGTCCTCCTTTTTGTTTCCATTTCTTCAAATCAGACATATGTACTAAGTCCCATAATATTTAATTACTAATGGTAGTTTCAGTAGTCTAAGGTTTTTTTTTTTTTTGGCAGTCAGTTATAGTTAGAACTAATGGACATAGAAAATCTACACTAATTTAATAATCTAATATCTTTCAATTTAGGGATATGACATGTGCTTAGGAAAATTAAATTGCCCATGCAATTACAAAAAACTGTGCTAAAATTCAAAAATATATATCTCCTATATTCAATGACAATTATATATATGTATGTATGTATACATATATATATATATGTATATATATAAATCTTACAATCAGTGTCATTTCAGGAGGGGTAGACTATAAAGGTTTTTACTCAAGAATTTAGATGCCTTTTCTCTTACCTTAGCCATAGTCCACAATATGAATGCAAATGAGGTATAAAACCAATAATACATTGAAAAAGATAAAACATTTTCACCAAAAAAAAGTACAAAATGCAAATCAAGTCAGTACAGGTCACTAATACAAGTCACTAATACAGTTTTTCTGTGAGAAATATAGGTACAAAGAAAATACCAAATATTTCCAATTCACAAAATACAAGTTTTCCAAATTCTAGTTGTTATAGACTTCCATAAAAGCACAAATAAAGATAAGGAAGTCAAATACAGGAAGGCATAAATAAAGGAAGGGGGTAGACAGGTTCTTTTTCTTTGCTTTGTTTAAGGGGAAACAAAACTGAAAAGGGTTAATAGCCAACAAAACAGCAAAACAATAGAGTTTAAGGGGTACCACCTTCTGCCCCATGTGGAGAGGTATTACCACCTTGAGCAGTTTGTGGATGAGCTCCACTTAAAAGATATTGTTGTGGTGTCATTTTGTTTGAGTTATCAGTTATTTGACTTAAATTTCTAGAAAAGATATAAATTCTAAAATTACGATTTCTAAATTCATTATTGTAATTATAATGTCTATATCTATTATTCCATTGATTATCATTTCTGATTACTTGGAAGAAATTTCTACAATTCATCATTAAGTGGCCCTTCTTTCCATAGAAGTGGCAAATAAGGGATTGATAATTAGGTTCTTGGAGAGGGGCAAGTGGCATTGGTTGAGTATAATGCTATTTTTCTTGATTATCAATTCTTTCAGTTGAAGGTTTTAATTCTTTCTGAATCTCTTCTAGTAATCATTAGTTTTTGATTATTTTTCTTTATTGCCTTTGAAGACATAAGCAGCAGTTCACCTTAACTCAACAATGCCTATTTTAGGCCATTTTGGGCAATTTGTTTTAAAATAATCTTAGAGGACTGTGGAACAATTGTTTACAAAACGTCTTTTTATATGTCTAATACCACTTTCTGTAGAAATATCAAGGTGTAGGTACCTACCTCCCAGTTCAATGAGCCTATCCATAAATTGGGAGGGTGTCTCATCATCAGATGGTTTCAAGCATTCAAATTTAATCCAACCATCAGATGTTTCTGAACACTCTCTCATTGCTTTTAAAATGATTCCCCTTGCACCTTGTAGTTGCTTATTTTCATCCTGATTGTTATAGTTCCAATGAGGATCTACAGGTGCCCAGTGCATTGCATTGTGCCCTTAGGCCTTACTGACATGAGAGATGATGGTGAGAACCTCTCACGTTCTGTCAAAAAGGCATGGAGCAATTGTTCAACATTCTTTTAAGAAGGATCAAAATGAAAGAATATATTGACCATCTTTTTTGTGACGAGGATCTTTGTAACTTGGAACATCTCATTTAAATTCTTTAATATCCTGCGGTATGAAAGATCTATGTTTTCTTAAAATTAAGACATCCCCATTTGATGCTAATGTGGGCACTTCCCTTAAGGGGAAAAGAAATTCATAGGAATCAGTCAGTGCTTGTGGTTTTCTAGGAGGTGTCTGTGTGGACACTGAGGTAATACAAGTAGGAACTTTTATGGTAAGGGGATGAGGCTTTTTGGAGGTTGGGATTGGTAGTGGGGTGGGAGGAGGGACAGGGCAGGAAGGGGCATCAGGAGAAGGAGCAGGAGAGGGAGTTTTAGTCAAGAGGTGCTCAAAATGAGAGAGGATGTTTTTCATCTGAGACATATGAGAAGAGTCCCTCTGTATTTCAAGAAAACTGGGATTTTCGTCTATGAGTAGTTTGGGAACAGACTCATAAAAATTTGAATTAGACATTTAAATGGGATACTCCTTTTCTACTGTATCATGTGAAAAGTGTTTAAGATTTTCCAATTGAATTTCTACTGCTTGTATTTTTGTTTGCAATTTCCAATTTTCAGCCTTTTGCATCTTAATATTAATAAGTAGGAAAAGAAGAACTCCTAGTAGCATTAGGAAAAGGAGCCATCTGGGAACCTTAACGGTTTCCAATTTGACCAAATCCAAAAGGCTTTCTGGTAGAGAAGTGATCATGTTCTGATTTTATTCTCTACAATGATACAGTATGGCTGTATTGGATGCTTGTTTGTTTTTTTAGTTGCTATATGTATGTATGTATATATAGATGTGTGTGTGTGTGTGTGTGTGTGTGTGTGTGTGTGTGTGTGTATTAATTGGTCCTGCCTTTCAGGGGGCAGAAAGGCAGCACTGCAAGTCAGCAGAAAGGAGGGAGAATAGGAAGCTAGATGGGGTATTTTTTGGAACAGGATTTAGTTAGGAGAGAGCACCAGTGCCCACTGAAAAGGGAAAATGAATCCCCCTCTGCTAGACTGGGGTTTTGGGGGCAGGGGATTGAAAGTTTACCAATTCATGAATAGCAAGCAGTAGTGACAGCAGAAGGAGTTAGCAGAAACAGTCTCTGTGAGGGAGAGACCCAGCTACCTGGTTCTCCTGGTGGGAGAAAACCACGGTTCCTCTAGTTCTTAATCCCTTTGAGGTTGCCAAAAACTGTAGGATTTTAATAATAATTAAAAGACAGGAGAAAGAAAAAAAAGGTTCTTTCAGTCAAGTGAGCAGAACAAAGATGGACAGACACTCACACCTGCAGCACTTTACCAAAAGCACAAACTCTGAGACCCATATGGGTCTCAGACAAATTTATCTCTTAAGTATCATTATGTAAAATGAGGACATAACTTAAAAGGATGCTGGGAATGTAGCTCAGGTGTTACAAATTTTTCATCTGCACACCAGATATATATTAGGCAATTAATGACTGTTGCCTGCCCTCCTTCCTTCCTTCCTTCCTTCCTTCCTTCCTTCCTTCCTTCCTTCCTTCCTTCCTTCCTTCCTTCCTTCCTTCCTTCCTTCCTTCTTCCTCCCTTCTTTCTTTCCTTCTTTCCTTTTGAATGCACACCATACAATATGGAGAATTATAGCACAGAGGGTGGAACTGAAAGTTATTTATTCTTTTGGAAGAAAATATTCTTCCACACTCCCACCAATATCATGGGGCACCAGATGACTAAAGTCATCTGCTAGACAATCAAAATCATCAGGTACTTTCATTACTGGTCTACAATATTTCGAGAAGCAGACACCCAAATTCCTGTACTGTTAAGTGAAAGGATGGAGAAAGCTGAACTAAGCTTAGAAGAAATACTTATTTGAAGTAACAAATATTTTTCACTTAAATAAATTAAAATATGAAAGTTTTAGTGTATATTGAATGTAATCATTAAGGATAATCTGGAAAATCAAAATTCAGTATTACTCCTATCTTAAAAGATGGAAACATACAATAATCATAGATGAAGGAAAAAGAAAGGAAAATGATTTTGAGCCACACATTTCCACTGTCAAAATCAAATGAATTCTTTTCAGTCTCATCAAGTATTCTTTTCAGACTCAGGAAGACTGCAGGGAATCCAAATAAAGAATACTAATGTAGTAGTTAAAATTTCATACCAATTATAGAGCTTGCATGACCTCTACAAGATGGCATAATTTTTGAGGTGTATAAAATTTGTATCTTGACACATAAGTCAAATTCCTAATTTAATAAGAAAATAGCAAACAGAATATCATTTTTGTATCCAACTAGAGAAATAGGAATCCTTCATTTCAACTATGAATACCCAGAAATCCTTCCTAGGATGAGCCACACAATTTGTTTGATTTTGAGTGTATATGTGTTCCAAAGGGAAAATATTTACTATATGAAAAGATATATAAATAAAATTTTCAGTAATGAGAAAAAAATTTCCTTATGCCACATTTCAAAATTCTTTTTAGTATTATAAATTCCTTGATTTCATGACTATTTATGGAAATAGCTAATTTGGATTTTAATAGTTAATACAGTTTAAAATAAAGCAATATAAATCAAGTTCAGGTAGTGATATTAATTCACAAACACAGTGAAACTACAGTAATAGCCAGCAAATTAATTAGACTTAGGCTTTAAGTGTGCAATTTCTAAAAGAAAGATGAAGAAAATTCCTTATCTTTTTGAAGACCCCTGCTTTTACATAGAACCAGGAATTACAAGGTAATCTCTGTTTTATATGCCTGGTTTTCCAATTCTGACAGAGGACTACAATGATAAACCAAAGACTCATCATCACCATTGTAAGGATAATTTTAGTGTTGTGACCTAATCTAAATTAATTTTGGTAGCCAGGGAATATCCCAAATAAAATACCCAAGTCAGTTTGGGAATTTATACTGGTTTAATTAATATATAGGGAAGGAATTAAGGAGAAGGGAGAGGGAAGGGGTGTAGGATTTCTCCTGCCTGGCCTGTGCCAGGGGGATTCAAAATCCTCCACAACAAGGTCTCTGAAAATTAGTGGTTTTCTAAGGGGATAGTGTTGGAAGGTAAAGGAGAAAGAATCCCCCTATATCCAATAGAACTCAGTAAATATGCGTCACCTGAACTAGGCTTCTCAGCTTCCTCCAGTATCAAGGGAAACTCACCGCTAAACACAGATAATAGCAGCCACCACCCAAGATGCCAAAATGCTCACCATGCTCCACCAGCCACCTCTCCTCCACCAAGAGTCTGGAGAGAGGAAGTGATGTGAAATATATAGATGGTTTTTACATCATTTTTCTGCATCTTACATGCACCAATGGTAGCTTAAGCTTGACTTAGGATAGCCCAGAGGTCTGTCAGTTGTTTCTGATTTGTCATTTGCTAGCACATGTCTGTCATAGGTCATCTTCCTAAATACTTAATTCTTAAGTATGGGTTTAGACATTCCTGTTTTTGTTAGACTAAGTAGGGTGGAGTAATCTAAAGTTCACAGCATAATGAACAAAAACATATGTCTATCCAGTAAGATCTTTAAAATCATTCTGTAGTCTCTATGATATCAGCAATGTTTCCAGTACATTTTTATCTATTTATTTTTATCTTTTATTTATTCTTAATTACATGTAAAAACAATTTTTGACACTTGTTTATTAAAGTTTTCATGTTCAAGTTCTCCAAACCCTGTCTCCTCCTGCTTCCTTGAGAGATGGCGTGCCATTTAATATAGTTTATACAGGTGCAGTCATAATAAACATATTTCCATATTAGTTGTGTTATGAAAGAAAAAAATCTAAAATGAATAGAGAAAATAAAGATTTAAAACGTATGATTTACCTACAATCAGATTCTTCCCATGGAGGTAGATAGCATTTTTAATTATCATTTCTTTAGAATTCTAGTGTTTTCAATAGGAATGGGTGTTGTATTTTGTCAAAGGCTTTTTCTGTATCTATAAAGAAAATCATGTGATTTCTGTTGGTTTGATCATTGATATGGTCAATTATGTGAGTGGTTTTTCAAATATTAAACCATTCTTGCATAGTGAATAATCCTTGTGATCACTTATTGGAGTCTTTTTTGCTAGTATTCTAGTTAAGATCTTTGCATCTATATTCATTATGGAGATTGTTCTGTAGTTTTCTTTCTATTTTGTTTGTTTTTTGTTTTTTTTGTCTGCCTGACTTTGGAATCAGTAATATATTTGTATCATAAAAAAGAATTTGGTAAAACTTCTTTGCTTATTTTGTCAAATAATTTGTATAGAATTGGCATGAGTTACTCTTTAAATGTTTGATAGAATTCATTGTAAATCCATCTAATTCCGGGGATTTTTTTCTTAGGAAATTCCTTGATGGCTTGTTCAATTTCTTTTTCTGAGATGAGACTTCATATCTGTATAAAATATATTTTCTCTTTTATTAATCTAGGTAATTTATATTTTTGTAAATATTCACCTAGATTGTCATATTAATTGTCATAATTGAGCAAAGTAGTTCATAATAATTATGTCAATTTCCTCTTCGTTAGAGACGTGATCACCCTTTTTTATCTTTGATACTCTTAATTTGATTCTCTTCTTTCTTTTTAAAAATTAGATGAACTAGTACTTTATCTATTTTATTTATTTTTTCAAAGTGCCAGCTTCTATTCTTATTTATTAGTTCAATAATTCTTTTAATTTTAATTTGATTAATTTCTCCTTTATTTTTTAGGATTTCAATTTTAGTTTTTATCTGGGGATTTTTATTTTGTGCTTTTCTAATTTTTTAAGTTCCAAACCCAATTCATTGGTCTTCTCCCTCTCTATTTTGTTTGTATAGGCTCTCAGAGATATAAAATTTCCTCTGAGTTCTGCTTTGGCTATATCCCATAGATTTTGATATGATGTCTCCTCATTGTCATTCTCTTTAATGAAATCTGTAATTGTTCCTATGATTTCTTCTTTGACCTACCAGTTTTGAAGAATTAGATTATTTAGTTTCCAATAAACTTTAAATTTGCCTTTCCATATACCTTATTGATTATAATTTTTATCTAATTATGATCTGAAAAAGTGTCATTTCTTGTTTTTGCTTTTCTGCCTTTGTTTGCAATATTTCTTTGCCCTAGTACATGGTCAGGTTTTTTTTATATGTACCATGTTCTGCTAAGAAGAAGGTATATTCCTTTTTATCCCTGGTCACTTTTCTCCAGATATCTATTAACTCTAATTTTTCCAGCATTTCATTAACTTCTCTTACTTCTTTCTCATTTATTTTTTGGTTTGATTTATCTAGTTCTGAAAGGTGTAGGTTGAGATCCCCCACTAGTATGGTCTTACTATCTATTTCCTCCTTGAGTTTCTTCAAATTTTCCTTTAGAAATCTAGATGCCATACCATTTGCTGCATAAATATTTAGTAATGATATCACTTCATTGTATACTATATAGTAAATTTTAGCAAAATGTAATTTCCTTCCTTATCTCTTTTAATAAGATAAATTTCTATTTTGGCTTTGTCTCATACCCTGATTGGTACTCTTGCTTTTTTTATTTTAGATTATGCATAATAAAATCTGCTCCAGCCTTTTACTTTGAATCTGAGTGTCACCCTGCCTCAAATGTGCTTCTTGTAAACAACATATAGTTAGATTCTGGTTTTTATCCATTCTGCAATCTGCTTCTGTTTAATGGATGAGTTCATCCTATTCACATTTCCTGTTATGAAGGGATGTGACAAAACTGGGAAACATATACACTGCTGGTGGAGTTAATGAATTGGTCTAACCATTCTGGAGGGGTACCTGGAACTATGTGCAAAGGGCTTTGAAAGAATGCCTTCCCTGTGACCCAGTCATACCACTGCTGGGTTTGTACCTCAAAGAGATACTAAGGAAAAAGACTTTTACAAAAATATTCATAGCTGTGCTCTTTGTGGTGATAAAAATAATTGTAAAATGAGCCAGTAGCCATCAATTGCAGAGTGGCTGAACAAATTGTGATATCTGTTGGTAATGGAATATTATTGTGCTGAAAGGAATAAAGAACTAGAGGATTCCCATGTGAATTGGAACAACCCTCAGGAAATGATGCCGAGCAAAAAAAGCAGAACCAGGAGAACATTGTATACAGAGACTGATACATTGTGGTACAATCAAATGTAACTGACTTTTCTACCAGCAACAATGCAATGACCCAGGACAATCCAGAGGAATTTAGGAGAAAGAATGTCTAGAGAAAGGACTGTAGAAACAGAAATGCATTAGAAAAATATATGATCAATCATGTAGTACAATATAGATATCATTCGGGCTTTGATGTTAAAGGATCACTCTACTGCAAATACGAATAACATAGAAATACATTTTGAACAATGACTCATGTATAACCCAGTGGAACTGCTTTGTAGGGGCAGGCAAAAATAACCAGATTGTTAAAAAAAATCCAAAAATCATATTTAAAAAACCCTTAAAATCAAATCATTTGAGGTATTTAGCACATTAAAATTCCAAAGGTTGTTAATACAATTATAACCAGGTCTGAAGTCCATCTATCCTCAGCAAAATAGAAAAAAGCTGTTTTTTTAATATATGGGCTTATTCACAATAATATTTGTTCAACACAGTTATAGGGGAAAAACAACAGAATTTTAAAACTCAGTACATTCAAAATAAATTCAATCAACCTTCAGTTCAAGCAGAATAATATTGAATCCAGTAATATATGAACTTAAAAATCACAAAGTTATATCTTAAACAAAACAATGCAATAGAATACAGAAATTTTTTTATAAACCAATGGAGTTTGAAATGCCTTAGAATATAGCCTTTAGTCTCTTCAAAGTTCCTTGGGGTTTTTTTTTTTTTGTTTGTTTGTTTGTAATTATCCATTTAAATGTCTATTGTCCGAAGGTAGAGTAGTAAAGGCTAGGCTATGGGGTTCAAGGGATCCATCCAGGGCCCCATAGCTGGGAAGCATCGGAGGCCAGATTTTAGCTAGAGACCTCCCGTCTCTGGGCCTGGCTTCCAGTTCGCTGGGCCACCCATTTTCCTCCCCAAAGTTAAAGTTGAATCTTTGGGTTGAGTCTGCTCCCTGACAGGCAGGTAAAATCAATGAAATTGCCAGAAGAGTCAAAAATCCTTTTAAACCCATTGCTTTTTAGGTTTCTGTTTGAAAAGTCTGTTTCTTCTCTCTAGTCTTTTCTCTCTTTCCCCTCTCTGATACCCCTGTGGCCAATACCCCCAGCCACGTGGAGGCTTAGCCTAAGGGAAATTGCCTGGTCTCCTTTCCCTCTTGTCTCTCCCCTCCACCCACGTGGCCAATACTGTTACCAGCTGGTCACAATGAGTCCTGAGCGATCTGCTCCAAGGATCTGGGTGATGAGCCAACTGGGGTTGTGCTGGAGGGTCTGGGGTGCAGAAATAGGCAGGCAGCTGGCCGGTGAGAGGCCAGAAGCAGGAGAGGCTGCGGGGGTGGGCAAGGCCAGGACCAGGTACCAGGTGAGGACGATCAGGGCTGCAGGCTGCAGGCAGGAAGCAGCGGGGCCGAGCCAGGTGGGGTGGGCAGCAGGTCCAGAGCCTGTAGCAGCTTTGTGAGGGTAGAAAACATTGGCCAGAGAGATATGGCTCAAAAAAAAAAAAGTATTTCTAGGTACTAGATATTAAAGATTAAATCAGAAGATTGAGAGTTTTTTTTTTTTTATCCCTTCATGGTTGCCAACTGTAAAGATTAAATTTTAGGGAATATGGGGAGACTGAGGCAGGTAGAAATCTCTGCAAGAAGCATTATATTTTTTAGAGGTTTATTAAAGGTTAAAGATTAAAGAATGTACAAGTAAGAAACATGTGCCTAGGCCAGAGGCCTAGACAAAATAACCTCACATCACGCAAGAGATGAGCCTGCTCCAAAACGGAAGTCCAAGAAGAGCCAAGAGCCTTCAAAAGCCTTTGAATCAGCTTAAATACCTTCTCGATCTCGGCCCAGGTGAGATTACAAGGCATTCTGGGGAAGTGAAGCAAAGGCTCATGGGGATTGTAGTCCTGTATTCGAGTCTATTTTTTACAGAGGGCAGAAATCAATAAATTGGACTTGCAACTTAAAAAATTAGAAAAATAAAAAAATTAATCTCTCTAGATAAAAATTAAATTTGGAAATTCTAAAAATTAAAGCAGAAATTAATCAAATTGAAAGTAAAAGAACTATTGAACTAGCAAATAAGACTAGGGTCTGGTACTTTGAAAAAACAAAATAGATAAAGTTAATTTATTAATTTAATAGAAAAAAGAGAATCAAATTAACAGTATCAAAGATGAAAAGAGTGATCTCACCACTAATGAAGAGGAAATTAAAATAATTATTAAGAACTATTTTGCCTAAGTATATGACAATTTAGGTGAAATGGGTGAATGTTTACAAAAATATAAATTGCCTAGTTTAACGAAAGAGGAAATAGAATACTTAAATAATCCCATCTCAAGAAAAGAAATTGAACAAGTTATCAAATAATTCCCAGGACCAGATGGATTCACAAATGAATTCTATCGAACATTCAAAGAACTGATCCAAATACTATTCAAATTATTTGACAAAATAAGCAACGAATGAGTTTTACCAAATTCTTCTCATGACACAAATATGGTACTGATCTCAAAGCTAGGCAGACCAAAAACAGAAAAAGAAAACCACAAACAAATCTCCTTAATGAATTTAGATGCAAAAACTTAAATAAAACAGCAAAAAGTCTTCAGCAAGTTATCACAAGGATTTTTTCACTATGACCAGGTAGGATTTATATCAGAAATGCAAGGATGGTTTAATATTAGGACCAGGGTTCCTGTGACTTCATGTACTATTGTGTGCTTGAGTTCCTCGTTCCTCCTTCCATCAGATTGTACCTCAGGTTTGCTACCTAGATCTTTATATGGACAATGTGACAAGAATCTTGGACCCAAAAGTCATCAAAGAGACCCCTGTAATCTTTTTTTCTAAGCTGTTGTTTGACCTCCCTTACCATCTGTTCCTGATAGGTTTGGAAGCCTTAGCTTTTGCTTCAGCTGTGCCCAGGGCCCATTGCCAAGATGAGGCTTACCTTAGCATGCTGCTTTTCACTCAACTTTCACTTCTGTGCACCAGATCCCTTGTGCTGGCCTTCTAAGTTGTTTTTGGACTGAAATTTGTCATTTCTTTTTTTATGGATTTTGCTGCTTAAGAAGTCTTAATGAGCTATATCATGGTTTTTTGGCATGTAATTTAGTAGAGATCTTGGCTCCACTATTATCATTTTTAAAAGCGCAATAATATTCCATACCAATTATCTACCATTGTTTGTTCTGCTATTCCCCAATCAATAGGTATATTAACCTTATTTAATCACTTATGATTTTTCTTTCTTATTTACCTTCCTATGCTTCTATTGAGACTGATATCCGAGAGTTATAATTTTCCATTCCTCTCTGATATTTTCCATCAGGAATTCTTCAAAGTACTCTACTTCATTGAATATTCTTGAATATTCATTTTTCTCTCTGAAGGACTGTACTCAATTTTACTGAATAGGTGATCTTTCATTGCATACTATTCTCTTCCATTATATCATATTCCAGGGCATCAAATCTTTTAATGTGGAATGTGCTAAATTTTATGTCATCCTGACTGTGAAATCACAGTATTTGAATTTCTTTTTTTTTTGACTACTTGAAATATTTTCCCCTCGTCTTTCGAACCTTAGAATTTGGTCATATTAATGGCAATTTTCAATTTAAGATCTCTTTGAGATCCAGATTTCTTTGCAAAATATTTGGATTGGTTCATAGCTTCACTGACAGTATTTTAGCATCCGCAGTTTTTGACATTCTCTCTAACATTTTTTATTTTACCCCTTTATAATTTTAGCCAATCAGATAGGTATGAAATGGTATTTCAGAATTGTTTTGATTTATATTTTTTAATTAATAATGATTTAGAACATTTTTCATATACTTGCATATAGCTTTGATTTCTTCTTCCAAAAATATATATTTGTGTCTTTTGATCAACTAATAAGTATATTTAAGCATCTAATTTGTTTCATTTAGTAGTTTTTGTATTTGGGATAAAAATACAAAATTAAAATATTTCCTAAATTTAAGGAATTTATATTCTTTTAGAGGAAAACAAATGTATGTATATAGAGATATTCAGAACAAATTCTACAGAGTTGCTCAAATAATATCAAGGTTTAATGATTTACTCAGGATTACACATTGAATTGACTGATTTATCATTACAGAAAGTATAACATGCCTGTGGAAATTCAAGGAAAAAGCAATAAAACCCCTTTATTTCATAATATGATAGTTTTTTTTATTACATTCAGTAGGTATTCTGAAGTACAAAATCAAATACTTCTTATGCTTCACAGCATATCATTCCAATTACCACTGGTGAAGTTCTATTTTTATAAATTTAACAAATTTGGTCTTGATTTATTATTGTTCATTCATTATACTTTGGGGCGGGTTCATTTAGTTAATAAAAATTGATTGCTTTATCCTGGATTTTGATTTGGTATTCTAGTGAATCTGATTAATGTCATTATCATGGGGATAGGACACTTAAAGTAGAGTAAAACATTTTTGATAAAGGAAATCTATTTAATATCAACTTAACTGAAAGCAGCAACTATATACAAATGCATTGCTCATTTATAATTATAGATCTGTGATTCATATGTTCTCCTGGTACTTAACATGCTGTTGAAAAAATGAATGAATTATTTAGAACCCTGTTCTTTATGCAAATTTATTTCCTCACATATTTGCCTGATACAATCTGCCCAGAACAAATATACTATATAATATGAGTAATTATGCTGAAAAATGGCTTGTTCTGGAGGCAATTCTAAATAATGCTTGCCTAGTGAACAGTTTGTGTGAATATTATTTACAAATAATCTATTAGCCTTTTAGAAAGATCTTTCTAAGATAAAAATAATTTGACAAATAAACCTGCTTTCCTTGCTATTTGTTTTCTTAGCCTAGGATTTGATCACCTAATCAATTAAGCCTTTTTGGAAGAGTATCACAGGAGGCAGCTGGGTAACTCAGTGCATTGAGAACCAGCCCTAGAGATGGAAGGTCTTAGGTTCAAATCTCACCTTAGGCACTTCCCAGCTATGTGACCCTGGGCAAATCACTTAACCCCCATTGCCTAGACCTTTCAGCTCTTCTGCCTTAGAACTAATACACAGTAGTTATTCCAAGACAGAAAGTGAGGGTTATTAAAAAAAAAAAGAATTCATTTCCTCACATTTTTAATTCGTCCCATACAACCTTTCATAGGACATTTCAACTTGCTATTTTAATCCTTCAAAAGTGATCATCTTCACATTTTATGTAGCCCTTTTTTTAATGGAGTAAATCATTCATTCTCTTTACAGTTTAATATGGATAATATTCCTTTTCCTTTTACAAATTCTTATTGTTCTCTTTAATCTTTTGTTAAAGTTTTTATTACTGTTCAATTCAGAACTCCTTTTTTTGCTAAGGGTTGGGTAAAGTTTAGGCCTTTCTATGTCCATTGTAATATCAAGATTCATATTCACATGCAAGCTTGATATTGTCAATCAACAATCTATTTAATCAATCAACAAATATTTACTAATCTCTTGCTGTATTCAGGACCCTGTACTAGAAAATGTGGAAATGACAAGAGAAATTCATAATCTAGAGAGGAGAAAACGTATATATAAATATTGACATATTCAAAATACATTCATATTTGTATTTATATATACATATCAATAACACATATATTTATAGACACATACATGTGTACATGTATGCTAAAATGCTATAAATAGAAGGGGGCATTTAAACTAAACCTGTAAGTATGACAAAATATAGGTATTCAATGAAAGGATGTGCATTCTAGATATGAACAATAAATATAAAGACCAGTAAGAATACCAGTTTGACTGGATAATAGTATGTAGGAAAGGGAATTTTATGTAATTAGATTAGAAAATATGTTTAGGACCTTAAAATCTTAACTGGATTTATTCTTGATCTTAGGTTCAGTTAAGTTACTCACTATTCAAAAATATGGTGAGACAAACGATAGTGGAAAATAAAATTTTCCAAATATTGTATTATTTTTTTAAAAAATGATCTGTCCCACTAACTTTCCTTCTCCCTCCTTGCCATTGTTCAAATGATAGAAAAAGTATAAACAGAACCTTTACCACGTGGCTACAAAGTCTGACTAACAAATTCCCACATTAAACATGTTTAAAAGAGTATGTTAATTTTAGCATTTTTAGCTCATCTCTTTTTCTGTAGGTAAATGGAGTGCTTACTCTTCATTTGAATTCATTGAAGATTACTATGCAGGCTAGAGTTCTAAAACATTTTAAAGTACTTTTTTCTATAATATCATTTATTTGAATACTTTTCTTTTGTTTATTTTGATCTGTATCAGTTCATAATGATCTTCCCAACTTCCTATGATATTGTGTGTTTTACTATTTTTAGGGGCAAAATAATATTTCATTGCAATTCTATATCCTAATTTGTTTAATCATACCTCAATATGAAGAAGCAACTTAATTTTCAAATTTTCCTGCCACTTAATGAAATATTTTTAATGTTTTTACATACAAGGAATATATAAATCTATAAAAAAGCTATTTGCACAGATAAAAACTGAGTCAAATATTTGGGAGAAAGACTAATGGCTCAGGAGCCATAATGATATTAATACAATAAAAATGATTATTCAGTAAAATTTCTAAAATAGTCTGTTATTGAGCACTGTTTTTATTGCATGATATTCCCTCTTTAGTTGCTAGAAAAGATGAGGTTTTCCTATTACTTTTGATTCTTTTAAGTAAGCTTGTTTCTTCTGCCACAATTCTTTTCTTCTCTTTCTTCTCTCTGTGATCCTAGATTTACTTTCTTTTTCTTTGATTCCTCACTTTGTGTTCCTCTCACAAACATTCAAGTTCATTTTGATTATAATTCCTTTATCAGTTCTTCCCTCCCTCTTTTCTTTCCTCCCTTTCTCCATTTCTCTGTCTGTCTCTGTCTGTTTCTCTTTCTTTTTCCCCCTTTTGGATTTCTGCATTTCTGTACTAAAAGTTGCTATGCTTGGTTGTGTACATGTGTGTGTGTGTGTGTGTGTGTGTGTGTGTGTGAAAGAGGTGTATTATTGTATTTATTCTATCTAAGAAAATGAGATTCATGGGATTTCTGTTCCTACCACTCCTTTATTCATGTCTATAGGAGAAGAAACAAGTTGGATAAGAATTTATTAAGTGCCTAATAAGTGCAGATACTGTGCAAGTACTTTAAAAATATTTTCTCATTTTATACAACTCAGCATTTTTAGCTCATCTCTTTATTTGGGAGGTGAATGGTATATTTTCTTTTCATTCATTAGTTCATTATGGACCATTGTGCTGGCTGGAGTTCTAAAATCTTCCAAAGTTCTTTACATTGTTATCATTTGAATTGTTGTGTCCTGCTAGGTCTCAAAGCAGCTTGGTCTCTTCCTATACTGGGCAGTTCATTGTTCAACACCCTACGTCTTGCCCCTGAATGACTTTTGGCTGGACCCGTTTTATATTTGAGGAAACAGAGTAAAGTTAATAGTACATAATTGTACAGAAGATTGGTAGGCTATGAGCTCATAGTGATAGTAAAGCAAAGGTTTAGGAAAAGTCATATTTAGTAAATGGTAGAAAGATAGGCATTTTTTTCCTCTAGGATTTATGTATCAAGGCTAATGAGACAAAATGATTTCAATGATTATTGAGAAGGATAAAGAGGCATATCATATTTTTTCAGGGAAATCAGAACTCTGTAAGTGTCCAAATTTGACATGATAGGAAGAGGTCTGAAAGAGAAGCTTGCTAATTATGGAATATAAATTACAGAGGACAACGAATAATGTTGGATATAAGTGAAACAGAGGACAACCAATAATGTTGGATGTAATGTGAAAATGGGCAGTAGAGGTTGAAGAAGATGTGATGTACTCAGGTAGTCAGTGATTCAATATTCTTGGGGTTATATGAATAAAAGAATATGGGAATTTACTAACAATGTAACAGTAAGGGAACAATCTGAGCAGATGAAATTAGTTTCAGTGACAATATGTCATCACTGACAAATTTTATTGCTTACATAAAGCAAGAATAGAGAGAATTACAGACAACTGACATGTTATATTGGTACCAACACAATATCACAAGTTTTAAAATGAACCCTTGTAATTGTTAAAGGAATTGTAGGGATGTTGAAGAGGTATCAGGGAATAAAGAAGATTTTGTAACAGGGGCCAAGAGAGAAAGAGAGAGAGACCTTCTAGATCAACTGTCACTCCAAGAAACCCCTCCCCCCACCAACTGTCATTCTTGTCAATATCTTCTCTCTAAAATTCCAACTACTATTTGTTCTACCTGAGTGGCAGAAAGTCAATAACTTGATTCAGTTTTCCTTTCCACACCCTCTTGTGGAATAAGTAGGAGCAAATAAATTAGATTTAAAAAGCAAAAAAAGAGAAAAGAAAAGAAAAGAAAGAAAGAAAGAAAGAAAGAAAGGAAGGAAGGAAGGAAGGAAGAAAGGAAGAAGGAAAAAAGAAGGAAAAAGAGAAAGAAAAGGGAAAGAAAGAAAGAAATCAGAAGATAGAAGAAAGACAGTAATGCAGTATTGATACAGAAATATGCTTCCTATCTATACATGTTTAAAGCCATGTGTGTGCAAGCCCAGTAAGACCTGAGGTTGGGAAGGAAAGTTGAAGATGTAAAAGAGGTTATTTTAAAGTGGATTGGAGAGAAAGAAGAAATCAAAGAAAGGACAGAACTGCTAAATTTATTAATTTAGGGTAGTTGGATCTATATTAATTGATGCAGTATAAGACAACTTCATATGAATTTTTCTTTTTTTCTTTTTTTTTTCAAGAGTATGCCATATGGCTTGGGAAATAAATGTAATTTTAAATCCTTGAAAGATCATAGAGAATGTATGTAACTAGACTTTCTGATTTTCCCCTCTGATGGTGGTTTCCCAAGGGCAGTGACAGCTTCTAGAGACTGAGTGCAATGCCCTGCCACCCAGGTCCTATGCCTTGCCCCCAACGCCCCCCCCCCTGCCCACTTACACAAGACAGAAGAGGAAATTCTCCCATTTGGCTGCTGGGCAGAAGCAGGTGAAATGAGGACATTTCTAGAGAGGGGGAGAGAAGTGGTCAGAGCACTCAGGTACTCCCTCAGCTCTCTCATGTGTGCAGTACTCCCATTAGGCTGCAGGCCGAGAAGTGAGTGAAGTGAAGAAATGTCTTCAGAATGGTGGAGAGGGGAAGGGAGCAGCTTCCCCAAGTCCCTCTCTAGTAATGACCTCTGGTGGGTGATGACTTGCATGCCTACAGAGAGGGCTCTGCATGCCCTTTTAGGCAAATTTGCCATAGGTTTGCCAATTTTAGTTTTATTTTTTCTTGCTTTGTGTGATATAGATAATATGGGAATAGGTTTTATATGATTTCACATGTATAAGTGATAATATATTGCTTGCCTTCTCAATGAGTGGATGTTTCTGGAGAGGAGAATTTTTTTAAAGAATTTTACAAATAAATAAGACATTGAACAAAATGAAAAGGGACATTTGATAAAGTACCAGACTCTTTTATTCTAAAAAACTCTATAGTTTTTAGAGTTCAGCTATATAGAGATTTTAAAATTATCATAAAAAAGCATTGATCTGCGTAAAGATTAAAATTAATATCCAATACTCTAAGTATTATATTTAATAATATTGATTAAATATTTATCTTGAAGTATAAGGAAGTAAGGCTAGCAAAAAACCAAGGGCCCCTCCTCCTTCCTCCACATGGATCCAGAGAGCCCACATGGGCAAAAAAATGGAAACTCAAAACTCCATCCATGTAAGGAGATGCACAAATAGGAAAAGGAAAAGGGGATTTTGGAAAATGTAGTCTCTAGGGTTCAAGATTCTAAATCAATACACCTGAAATAAAAAAGCAACCATTGTATGCAATAGAACTACACTAGAACATTTCCTAGTATATATGGCATGAAGCAAGGATGTCCTTTCTCTCTTCTTTAATTCTATTTCTAAAAAAAGGAAGAAATTAGGGGCATGAAAATAGGTAAAGAGAAGATAAAACTTTTCCACTGTGATTATATAATGAGATATTTGGAAAATACTAGTGAATGAACAAAAGTACTAAGGCAATAGCTTCAGTTAAAGGTCAAGATACTAATTAAGTCCTCAAAATATCAGTGGCATTTCTATATCATTATAATAAAAAACAAGATGTAATAACAGAAAGGGAAATCCCCTTCAAAATATCTACAAAATGTATAAAATACATTGGTATTTATTTCCCAAGGAAAACTAAAGATTTGTATAGATTCACTTACTAAGTAGTCTTTAACTTATTAAAAAATAATATAAGTAGCTGTGCTCCTGGCCCTGCCATTCTGATATAATAAAAATGGCAATACTAAAAAAAAAGAATTTACATTTTAGTGCTGTACCAAACTACCAAAGATCTAAGCCTTTCACAGTTGATCATCTTTATAATGTTGCTCTTACAATTTATAAAGTTCTCTTGTTCTTCTCACCTCATTTTGCATCAGTTCACATATGCCATCTCAGGTTTTTTTAAAACCATCCTGCTCATTGTTTCTTATGCTAACACAAAATTTCATCAATGCAATATCCCAACATGTTCAGCTATTCAACATTTGATAGACATTCCTTTAATTTCCAATTGTTGGCCACCACTAAAGGATCTACTGTAAATATTTTTGTAAAAATAGTTCATTTTTTCTTCAACCTTCCTGAGATACAGATCTAATTGCGATGCTGTGCCAAAGGTGTTCAGTTTTATGTCCCTGTGGTCCTTGTTTCAAATTGTTCTCTAGAATGGATAGATCAATCCACAACTCCTCCAATAGTGTATTGTTTTCTAGTATTTCCATATCCTCACCAGAATGTCATTTTCCTTTTTTTGTCATGTTAGACAAGATATATGTGGTATATAATGTGGTAGCAGAGAATTATTTTAAATTTTGCATTTTTCTAATCCATAGTGATTTGGAGCACTTTAAAATATGACTATGGATAGCTATGATTTCTTCATCTGAAAACTCTATGTTCATACTGTAAAGGGTGAATATTATGGTTGAGACTAAGAAAAATCTAAATTTAAATAGTTGCCAAGGGAAATCCCAAATAATAAAATACCCAAGTCAGCTGCCAAATTTTTATGGTGTTTTAATAATAAGAGGAGGAAGAAAGTATTAGAGGGAGAGAAAGAGAGAGGGAGAGAAAGAGAGAGAGAGAGACACAGAGAGAGAGAGAGAGAGAGAGAGAGAGAGAGAGAGAGAGAGAGAGAGAGAGAGAGAGAGAGAGAGAGAGAGAGAGAGGGAGAGAAGGAAAGAAATTTAACTCAGAACCACTCTGGCTCAGGCTGAGCCAAAGTGGGCATTAAGGCCCTGGATAGTCAAGGCAAGGAAAGGGATCAGTCCTTATCACTCGTATGAGCAATCTGAAGGAAAGCAGTCTGAGGGGCTACTCCAACCTCAAGCACCAGCCTCGAACTGAACTCTAGCCCACCTCACAAGAAGTCCCGAGAACTCCAGAGGCTGTTCTCTACCTCACTTCCTGTGTCTCACATGTGCCAATGGTGGCTCTAGCTTTACCCAGAGGTCTATCCTTTTTTTCACATGTCTGTTGAAGGCCATATTCTCAAATAATTAAATCTTGAGTTTGCTGCAGCCCTTCCTAATCTTGTTACACTGAGTAGGGTGGATAATGTAGCTTCCAAGAACTGATTCTGTTATTCCAAGTATCTCTATTGTTATTGATCAGGAAATAACTAAATCCAATCTTCTAAAGAATGGTCTGAAGAGGATGGAGTAGTTCTGAAATTCCCAATACCTTTGGAATTATAATTATAATACAATACAACACAATTACATTAGATATGAATTACAAAATTCATATACAATTCATTACATAATTACAGAAATATGAATACAAATCCAGTCTCAAAAGTGGGCTAGCTGTGTGCCACTGCACAAGTAATTTAATCTCCCTTTGCTTCTGTTTTCTTATCTATAAAATGGGGATAAAAATAGCACTTCCTTCCCATTTTTTAATTAAATGAAATAATAATAATTTTAAAGCACTTAGCACAGTACAGCTCATACTGAGAGAGCTCTATAACTGTTAACCATTACTTAAAAATTAATTGACTTGATAATAAATTGTGAATGGCTTAACTATTATCAATAAAACAAGGACCTAGAACCATGCTGGGGAATCTATTGCATGCCTGTCAGAGATGACTACTCCAATCCTCATCTCCACCCCACCTGAAGATATTTTTTCATATCATCCACCCTTCTGCCCAACAGCATAATGGGAACAGTTCCCTCTTCCCCTGACTGGGATAAAAGGGTGTCTCACAAGTGGTGTCAGGGTGCAGTTTGGCCACTTGGTCTCTAAAATGTTCATCCTCACTGACTAGGACAACTTCACAGATCTCATGGTGAAAAAGTATAAATACCACCATAGAAGGAATGGATGGTATCTAAATGTGGGTTGAAGCACACTTTTTTTCACTTTATTTCCCCATGAATTTTTCTCTAGTGTAAGGAATCTATGTACTGTCTCATAACCTGATGATTATAGAAATATGTATTATATAATAATATGGTACAACCTATGTGATATTACCTGCCTTCTTGGGGAAGAGATGATTAGGAGGGAGAGAACATGGATTGCAAAATGTCAGAATATAGATATTTTTACCAAAATGTGATTTGGAAAAAATTTAAAAATTTAAAAATATTGACTCATAAATGATGAAATAAATAGTTAATATCAGAAGCAGACTTTAGACCAACATCTTTCCTGCTTCAAGTCTAGCACTATCCAATTGTAGGTTAAAAATAAGAGAAGCATGAGCAAAAGCATCTTCCCTTATATCCTATCCTATTTCTGGAAAATCCCTTTTCTGAACAATTCAATACTTAGAGCATTCTAAACTAGAAACTCTGACTTCTTGGTTTTTTCTTTGAGCCTCTAACTTAAGAAGTAGAAAATTAGTCAGAACCACAAGTATAGCAATAATAACTCCGACCACATCCCTTCCATAGGCCCCAAACACTGGCTTTATATAATGAAGGCCCATGACTTCATAACTGCCTGATCAGCCCTAGAGCATGAATTTAGGAATCCTGGTCTGTTCTCCAGTCCCTTTTCTTTTTTTTTTTTAATATATTTTATTTGATCATTTCCAAGCATTATTCATTAAAGACACAGATCATTTTCTTTTCCTCCCCCCAACCCCCATAGCCGACGCGTAAATCCACTGGGCATTACATGTTTTCTTGATTTGAACCCATTGCTATGTTGATAATATTTGCATTAGAGTGTTCATTTAGAGTCTCTCCTCTGTCATGTCCCCTCAACCTCTGTATTCAGGCAGTTGCTTTTCCTCGGTGTTTCTACTCCCATAGTTTATCCTTTGCTTATGAATAGTGTTTTTTTCTTCTAGACCCCTGCAAATTGTTCAGGGACATTACACCTCCACTAATGGAGAAGTCCATTACGTTCGATTATACCACAGTGTGTCAGTCTCTGTGTACAATGTTCTCCTGGTTCTGCTCCTCTCGCTCTGCATCACTTCCTGGAGGTTGTTCCAGTCTCCATGGAACTCCTCTTTAGCACAATAGTATTCCATCACCAACATATACCACAATTTGCTCAGCCATTCCCCAATTGATGAGCATCCCCTCCTTTTCCAGTTTTGGGCCACCACAAAGAGCGCAGCTATGAATATTTTTGTACAAGTCTTTGTGTCCATTATCTCTTTGGGGTACAGACCCAGCAGTGCTATGGCTGGGTCAAAGGGTAGATATTCTTTTGTCGCCCTTTGGACATAGTTCCAAATTGCCCTCCAGAATGGTTGGATCAGTTCACAACTCCACCAGCAATGAATTAATGTCCCTACTTTGCCACATCCCCTCCAGCATTCATTATTTTCCTTTGCTGTCATGTTAGCCAATCTGCTAGGTGTGAGGTGAACCTCAGAGTTGTTTTGATTTGCATCTCTCTGATTATAAGAGATTTAGAACACTTCTTTATGTGTTTATTAATAGTTTTGATTTCATTATCTGAGAACTGCCTATCCATGTCCCTTGCCCATTTATCAATTGGAGAATGGCTTGATTTTCACAGTTGATTTAGCTCTTTATAAATTTGAGTAATTAAACCTTTGTCAGAGGTTTCTATGAAGATTTTTTCCCAGTTTGTTGTTTCCCTTCTGATTTTAGTTACATTGGTTTTGTTTGTGCAAAAGCTTTTTAATTTGATGTAGTCAAAATGATTTATTTTACATTTTGTGATTCTTTCTATGTCTTGCTTGGTTTTAAAGTCTTTCCCCTCCCAAAGGTCTGACATGTATACTAGTCTGTGTTTACCCAATTTATTTATGGTTTCCTTCTTTATGTTTAAGTCACTCACCCATTTTGAATTTATCTTGGTGTAGGGTGTGAGGTGTTGATCTATTCCTAGTCTCTCCCACACTGTCTTCCAATTTTCCCAACAGTTTTTATCAAATAGTGGATTTTTTTCCCAAAAGCTAGGATCTTTGGCTTTATCGTATACTGTCTTGCTGAGGTCGCTTTCCCCCAGTCTATTCCACTGATCTTCCTTTCTGTTTCTTAGCCAGTACCAAATTGTTTTGATGACTGCTGCTTTGTAATATAGTTTTAGGTCAGGGACTGCAAGGCCCCCATCATATGTGTTTTTTTTTTCATTATTTCCCTGGATATCCTTGATATTTTTTTCTTCCAAATGAACTTTGTTATGTTTTTTTCTAAATCAGTGAAGAAGTATTTTGGGAGTTCAATGGGTATGGCACTAAATAGATAAATAAGTTTGGGTAGGATGGTCATTTTTATTATATTGGCTCGTCCTATCCATGAGCAGTTAATGTTTTTCCAATTGCTCAAGTCTAGTTTTAGTTGTGTGGAGAGTGTTTTGTAGTTGTGTTCATATAGTTCCTATGTTTGTCTCAGGAGGTAGATTCCTAGGTATTTTATTTTGTCTAAGGTGATTTTGAATGGGATTTCTCTTTCTAGTTCTTGCGGCTGAGCTGTGTTGGAGATATATAGAAAAGCTGATGACTTATTATGGGGGTTTATTTTGTATCCTGCAACTTTGCTAAAGTTGTTGATTATTTCGATTAGCTGTTTGGTTGAATCTCTAGGATTCTTTAAGTAGACCATCATGTCATCTGCAAAGAGTGATAACTTGGTCTCCTCCTTGCCTATTTTGATGCCTTCAATTTCTTTTTCTTCTCTAATTGCTACTGCTAGTGTTTCTAGTACAATGTCAAATGGTAGAGGTGATAATGGGCATCCTTGTTTCACTCCTGAACTTATTGGGAATGTGTCTAGTTTATCCCCATTGCAGATGATATTAGCTGATGGTTTTAGATATATACCGTTTATTATTTTTAGGAATGACCCTTCTATCCCTATGCTTTCTAGTGTTTTTAATAGGAATGGGTGTTGTATTTTATCAAATGCTTTTTCTGCGTCTATTGAGATAATCATGTGGTTCTTGCTGGTTTGCTTGTTGATGTGGTCAATTATGTGGATGGTTTTCCTAATATTGAACCAGCCCTGCATCCCTGGTATAAATCCTACATGATCATGGTGAATGATCCTTCTGATCACTTGCTGGAGTCTTTTTGCTAGTATCCTATTTAAGATTTTTGCATCTATATTCATTAGGGAGATTGGTCTATAGTTTTCTTTCTCTGTTTTTGACCTGCCTGGTTTTGGAATCAGTACCATGTTTGTGTCATAAAAGGAGTTTGGTAGAACTCCCTCTTTGCTTATTATGTCAATAATAGTTTGTATAGTACTGGGATTAACTGTTCTCTGAATGTTTGATAGAATTCACTGGTGAATTCATCAGGTCCTGGGGATTTTTTCTTAGGAAGTTCTTTGATGACTTGTTGGATTTCATTTTCTGATATGGGATTATTTAAGAATTCTATTTCCTCTTCTGTTAGTCTAGGCAGTTTGTATTTTTGTATATATTCATCCATATCCCCTAAATTGGTATATTTATTGCCATATAATTGGGCAAAGTAATTTCTAATGATTGCTTTAATTTCATCTTCATCGGAGGTGCTGTCCCCCTTTTCATCTTTAATGCTGTTAATTTGCTTTTCTTCCTTCCTTTTTTTAATTAGATTGATCAGTACTTTGTCTATTTTGTTTATTTTTTCAAAGTACCATCTTCTTGTCTTATTTATTAAATCAATAGTTCTATCACTTTCGATTTTACTAATTTCTGCCTTAATTTTTAGGATTTCTAGTTTGGTTTTCTGCTGGGGGGTTTTAATTTGATCACTTTCGAGTTTTTTCATTTGCATTTCCAATTGATTGATCTCTGCTCTCCCTAGTTTGTTAATATAAGCATTCAGGGATATGAATTTACCTCTGATTACCGCTTTGGCTGCATCCCAAAAGGTTTGAAAGGATGTCTCACCATTGTCATTTTCCTTGATGAAATTATTAATTGTTTCTATGATTTCTTCTTTAACTAAATGATTTTGGAGTATCATATTGTTTAATTTCCAATTGGTTTTAGATTTGGTTTTCCATGTACCATTACTAATCATTATTTTTATTGCCTTGTGATCTGAGAAGGCTGTATTCATTATTTCTGCTTTTCTGCATTTGTGTGCTATGTTTCTGTGACCTAATGTATGGTCAATTTTTGTGAATGTGCCATGTGGTGCTGAGAAGAAGGTGTATTCCTTTTTATCCCTATTTATTTTTCTCCATATGTCTATTAATTCTATTTTTTCTAAGATTTCATTCACTTCTTTTACCTCTTTCTTATTTATTTTTTGATTTGATTTATCTAAATTTGATAATGGTTGGTTTAAGTCTCCCACTAATATGGTTTTACTGTCTATTTCTTCCTTGAATTCTCCTAGTTTCTCCATTAGAAATTTGGGTGCTATTAATGATATTTCCTCATTGTCTAGAGTCCCTTTTAACAAAATATAATTACCTTCCCTATCCATTTTGATCAGGTCTATTTTTGCTTTGACTTTATCAGATATCATGATTACCACTCCTGCCTTCTTTCTGTCAGTTGAGGCTCATAAGGTCTTACTCCATCCTTTAATTCTGACCTTGTGGGTGTCTACCCGCCTCATGTGTGTTTCTTGAAGACAACATATGGTAGGGTTTTGGATTCTAATCCATTCTGCTATTCGTCTACGTTTTATGGGTGAGTTCATCCCATTCACGTTCAAAGTTATGATTGTCATTTGTGGACTCCCTGGCATTTTTATATCCTTCCCTAATTCTAACCTTTCCTTCCTTGGCTCTACCTTTTTTTTTAATTTTATTTGATCATTTCCTTGCATTTTTCATTAAAGACAAAGATCATTTTCTTTTCCTCCCTCCCACCCCCCGTGGCCGACGCGTGATTCCACTGGTATCACATGTGTTCTTGATTCGAACCCATTGCCATGTTGTTAGTATTTGCATTAGAGTGTTTGTTTAGAGTCTCTCCTCTGTCATGTCCCCTCAGCCATTGTAGTCAGACAGTTGCTTTTCCTTGGTGATTCTACTCCCTCAGTTTGTCCTCTTCTTATGGATAGTGTTTTTTTCTCCTTGATCCCTGCAGATTGTGCAGGGACATTACACTGCCACTGATGGAGAAGTCCATTATGTTCGATTATACCACAGTGTGTTTGTCTCTCTGTACAATGTTCTCCTGGTTCTGCTCCTCTCACTCTGCATCACTTCCTGGAGGTCGTTCCTCGGCTCTACCTTTTAGTGCAGTGATTTACTTTGAATCAGTCCCCCTTGTCCCCTCCCTTGATGTTTCCCTTTTTAGTCCCTCCCTTTTTGTTCCCTCCCCCTCCCCCCTCTCTTTCCCTCCCTTTTTGTTTACCCTCTCCCCGTCCCCTCCTTGGTTTTCCCTTCTCCCTACCCTTGTTGGGTAAGATAGAATTCAAGATCCCAATGGATCTGGATGTTTTTCCCTCTCAGAGTTGATTTCCCTGAGATTGAGGTTTAAGTAAAAAAAACCCCTCTCTTCCTCTCCTTCTTATAGGAGTTTTCTTCCCCTCCCCTTCCCATGTGAATCTTTGTGTGAGAATGATTATTCTATTTTGTCTTTCTTTACCCCCTATTTATACATTACATTTTCCCCACATGTTAGTATACATAGATTGATATAAATGTAGTCCTTATAGAAGAGAGTTTGAGTAAAAGAAGAAGATAACATTTTTCTCCTTTCCCCGTTCCTTAATATTTACCTTTTCAGGTATTCCTTGCTCTTTGTTTTTCAGTATCAAACTTTCCACAGAGCTCTGGTCTTTTCTTTGCAAAAAGTTGGAAATCTTCTATTTTGTTGAATGCCCATACTTTCCCTTTGAAGTATATAGTCAGTTTTGCTGGGTAGCTGATTCTTGGTTGAAGACCCAGCTCTCTTGCCTTTCTGAAGATCATGTTCCATGCCTTATGATCATTCAGAGTAGAACTTGCAAGGTCTTGTGTGACCCTGATTGGCATTCCTTTATATCTAAATTGTCTTTTTCTGGCTTCCTATAGGATTTTTTCTTTTGTTTGAGAGCTTTGGAATTTGGCAATTACATTCATGGGAGTTGTCTTTTGGGGGTTTAGTGTAGAAGGTGTTCGGTGAGCTCTGTCAGTGGCTGTATTACCCCCTTGTTCTAGAATCTCTGGGCAATTTTCTTTGATTATATCTTGTATCACGATGTCGAGTTTGGTGTTTATTTCTGGCTCTTCTGGAAGTCCAATTATTCTTAAATTATCTCTTCTCCCTCTATTTTCCATATCTGTCACCTTGTAGGTGAGATATTTTATGTTCTCTTCTAATTTCTTGGTATTTTGGCTTTGCTTTATTAATTCTTGCTCTTTTACATGATTGTTGTCTTCCAGTTGCCTGATTTTGGCCTTTAAAGCCTGGTTTTCCTTTTTAGTTTGGTCACACCGGTTTTGTAGATGCGTGAATTTCTTTTGCATTATTTCCCACTTTTCCTCCCAGAAGGCTTCCATCTTTTTGGTCATTTCTGTTTCAAATTCTTTATGGGTTTGTGGAGAGTTTCCATTTCCTTTGGAAGGTTTCGGAGCATTTTCTTGTGTATCGTCTTCTATCTCCTCTGTATTTTGTATTTTGGCTCCGTAGAATGTGTCCAAAGTCGCCCCTTTCTTCTTATTTTTCTTGGGATTTTGGGGGCTTCTGTGCTTCTGTGGAGTTTGCCACCTCTGAATGGGGAGGATTAGCTTTTCTTATCTCTGTCTGGTGTTCAGAGGCTTTAGTCCTGGGCAGATTGTCGGTTCTATGAGCTTTCCCTGGGTTAAACTGAGTATGCCTTAAGGCAATGACTTTCACTGGAACTAGAATGGAAGGGTCTGACCAGGGTGCCACACTCTCCCCCGGCTCTCTCTGTTTCCGTGCTGCTAAGGTGCCCCCTCGACTGGACTGGGTCAGGTTGCTTTCCAGAAGTTGCCTTCAGAATAGCTGGCCGTGAGGCTGTTTTGTCGGCCCTGAGGGTTGCTGTTGTTTCAGAGGACCCTGCTCTCTGCGGGGGAAGGGGCCACGGCTTCCCTGAGCTCCGAGGGCAGTGACTTTCACTGAGAGTTGGATAGCAGGATCCAGCTGGTGAGGCTGTCTTGCCCGCCCTGAGGGTTGCTGTTGTTTCAGATGACCCTGCTCTCTGAGGAGGGCGGGGCTGCGGCTTTCCAGAGCCTTGGACTCTGCACTCCTACCCCTTAGGTCCAAGTGATCTTGGGTTCTGGCTTTTGAGGGGGGCTGTACCTTTTGATCCACGTCCAGGTCCAGGAGGAGGATTCCCAGGGTCTATACTGTTGATCATTTTGAATTTCGGTGCCTTAGGAGCTTATAGTTTCAGATCGGTCGGGAAAGGTTTCTGGAGGTCTGAACTTTAGCTTTCTCTAAGCTGCCATCTTGACCGGAACTACCTCCAGTCCCTTTTCTGATGTGGCATGAAGATTATCAAGCCTTAGGTTCCCTCATGACATTCTTGTTCTGTTATCTCCATGCCAGTGCTACTCCCATTGTAAGAGGCTCAGTGTCTATTCTAAGGCAATTCTTATTTTATTCATACTCCTTAAGATTTTGGGTGTCTCCATACCTTTAAAAAGCTCCAATTGAGTCACATGATCTTCATTGCTATTTCATAAAATGGCAAATTAAAGGACCCATTGCTTTCATCACTGACTGGCTCATCTAAGTCTATGAAGCTGCTTCATTCCCAGTAGAAACCGTGACAGTCCTGATGCTTCTTGTTTATTTATATTACAGAAAGATAAAAGACATTTTTAATTGGTAACATTATATCCAAACAGTTCTGTCATTACCACCAGTTTAATAAATGCCAAGACATCAGATGTTCATTTTAGTAATTTGGCCAAAACTCACTGGGAAGAAAATGAGCATTTGTAGTACTTGTAGCCAGAAGCTATATGATATATGATATTAAAGGCTGAAAATTAACCATTTCTTCAAAAGTTAATTCACTTACATCATTTCATTAAGTCAGACAAAACAGGCTATTCAGTGAATACCACAAAATGTACTAACTAATCAACAAGTATTTGTTAACTGCATTTTTTGTGCCAGGTACTGTGCTAACTGCTGTGAATGAAAGAATTTCCACCCTTAATGAGCTTATACTCTATCAAAGGAGACAAATTTAAGTTACAGTTCACACTCTGCTACTTTACTTCCTGCTATTTCAAAACAAGTCAAAACAGTAAATTGTCATTAAAGTGAAATATACATAAGTTTAGTCACAGAATAAAAGATTAGAAGATATCTTGATAAAACATTTTTCATGAATTGGTAAGTTTGAAAACATGATTTTGCAATAAATTCTAACTGAAACTCAAAGAGAAGAAAAAGGAGGAAGGGAAAAGTGATGCTTTTTAAAAAAAATTCATTGCTTTGAAATGTGAAGGGTTAAATTTTTGGGAGCAGGAGTTTGTTCAAAAGCCAGTAGACCAGTTTATTAAACACAAAACACTTAGCTTATTATTAGGAAATACGGATAGGAAAAAGAAAGGAGGAAAGTGAAAGTAATCTTATAATAATTTTTAACTATACTCCAGATCCCAATCCTAACTAAATTTTTCTAGAAAACCCTACATCTATCTGCCTCAGAGGGCAATATCTTCTGCTAGGCTGAAGCCCCTGCCTACTCTCACTACTCTATCTGATAATATAACCACTACCTATCTTACTTATCTATCCAAGTTAATCAATACTCAATAAGGCTATTAAGGCCTTAATTCAGTTTTCTGTCTCCAACCAGAGAGATTACTAGCAGCAAAACCTCTCCCCAGGAGACTCAGAGACAAAAGCCCTTTCCAATGGTCTGTAGCTTATACTTGGCCACACAGGTCTAACTGTCACCAACTGACAACCTGCACAGCAGGGAGTCTCTTACTCAGAAATCTTATTGCTCTTTTCCTTCTTAAATAAAAGGAGAAATTAATAAAAACTCTCTTAACAGAATTAAACATATTTTTCATTATTTCAGGTGAGTGTATTTTGTTCCTTCATTTGCATTATAAACTACTTGGCAAGAGGGGCATATCTTGTCTCTATTTTGCGTCCCCTTCTAATAATCTTACCTCCTAAGCCCCTAGACCTAGTGTTTAATATTTATAGTATATTAGATACAAAGTATACGCAGGTTATATACTATTGGAAAATAGAAAAATAGCTTGGAATCTGAGAAGCAGCATTTGCATTTTGGAAATGTCCCAGAAAAACACAAAGCAAACTATTCTTGATACTTTTAAATTTTTTAAACTTTTTTATCCAATATACATAAGGATAAAGCTACTTTTCAGAGTGTTTTCCCCTTTGTTTACTAGGGACTTTTAAAGTTTGAATTTAGTTTGAAAATAGTTTTGAAATTTGAAATAAAATATAAGAACGGAGGCTTTTTTAAGGAGGGATATGAAGTCTAAAAATTAGTTGTCACACTTTTAAAAATATATTTCTGGTAGTTCAAAGTATTTCAATATAAAAGAAAGCAAAATTAAGAAAAGCTACTAAATATGATATACCACTACTTTAGTGCAAATGGCTTGCTCCAAAAAAAGAAATTCCAATGGTTCAATTACACTCTGTATGTGTACTATATATGGTGAGATTATATCTAGATCTGGATGTATATATGCATAGATTTATCTCTCTCACTTTCCATCTATGAGCAGGTATTTGGCTCAGTGATAGAACACTGGGCTTGGAGTCAGGACCAGAGTTAAAAATAATCTAACTAGCTGCGTGACCCTGGAGAAGTCTCTTAACTTTGGTTTGCTTTAGGAAGTGGCAGACTGTTACTATATCTTTGCTAACAAAATCCCAAGTGAGATCATGAAGTGATGACATGACTGAAATGAGTAAAGAACAACTATATACACATATTCTCTCTATTACTCTCTCTTCCGGTCTCTCTGTGTCATTGTATGTGTGTGTGTGTGTGTGTGTGTGTGTGTGTGTGTGTGTCTGTCTGTCTGTCTGTCTGTCTCTCTCTCTCTCCAGGATAGTTTGATGAGTCAGAAGATTTGAATTTGAATCTTGTTTCAATCACTTAGCAACTATATGACCTTAGTGAGGAGATGGAGCTAGACAGTCTTTTTAGTCTCCAAATATTGTGTCTAAATAAATTAATTTGCTATTGTACTAATGTGCTTTAAGATTTTTTTAGCTAGTCTTAGTGAGAACCTGAGAATCATGAAAATAATCAAATTAACAATTCCAAAACCACGGTGAAAAGTAAACATTTTGAAAATCGAAAAAAAAAACAGCTAAACAATTTCAATCAAAAAGACTATTGAGCAAAATAATACAGAGATGAAAAAATATACCTTATAAAATTAGTTAATCAATTTAACATATATTTTTAAAGATATGGAAGAAATTAACAATGAAAATAGAAAAAAAAATAATTACCTTTTACCTTTTTGGCCCAGACTTGTAAGGAACTTCTATCAACATTATATGCTCTGAATTTTGTAGCCCTAAAGGTGACACAGATGATAAGTGGTTTACATTTGTGGCACATAGTGATGTTTCAGAATTATAACTTGGATCTAGTCCAACAGGGTCTACACTATGCCATTCTTTCTCATACCCAATTATATTTCAAAAACCTAAAATTATAAATTAAATAAATATTAATAAAAATAAAATTATTAAAGTATTAAATTCAGGGAAAATTGAGCAAGAGAAACTTCAAAAAAGATTACTAGTAGATATAGGCAAATTATATAACTTTATAATAATAATTACAATATTATATTAAAAAGTTGGGAAAAGATATGATCTTCTTCCTAAGATACATATATCTATATGATATAGACATATTCTTAATAGATAAACCAGAGAGATAAAACTTAAAAAAGAATAGTATGAACCAATATCACTTATAAATAGTCATTTAAAGCATTAAATTAAGTAGTAGCAAAGAGACTTCAGAAATGTTTTTTTTTAATTATTAGCTATAACATTTGAAATTAACTCAATGAAGAAAAATATTTTCAAAGAGTTTCATTGTTATTATCAAAAGTATCTACTTGAAAGAGGAATTGGAAGGTTTTTTTTTTTTTTTTTAATAAGATAATACTGAAATCTCCCAAAGATACTAGGCAGGAAGCTCAGGCATCTACTAACTGAACTTTCCTTTTTTGCCCTTTAGTACTTGGGAAGCTATCTATGAAAATAAAATTAATGTGACTCAGTGATTAGGAAATGACTAGACAAACCATTGTATATGAATGTGATAAAATATTGAACCACAAATAACTAATATAGAAAATGTAGAGAAATATGGGAAAATACGTATGAACTGGTATAGAGAAAGAAAGCCAAGTCAAAGGAACAATATGCACACTGAGAGAAATAAATATAAAGTCAATAATAAAAAATAAAAGTCATGTTAAGTATAAGGGACAATGTTGATTTTATACTGTGAAAGTAAAAAGGCACATATTTCCTTCTGGTTTAAGTAATTTACAGAAGTAATTAGCATATGATATCAGTCACAAAGATTATATTAGGCAGTTTTAATAAATTCTCTTGGGCACCTTATACTTTACAGGTATATGGTTCTTTTACCAATTTTAGGAATATCTGTTAAAATAAAAGGTATCAATGAAACGAACACAAAATTATTTTGTGTTCGTTTCATTGATTCTATTATAGAATATAAATACATATTTAAAAACAAAGAGCAGGAGGAAGTCAGAGTTTCTATAACTTTTATTCAATTGTGTCAATTCTTTAGTTGTTTTTTATGAAGAATACCTTTGATGCATATATAGATTTCAAAAAAGTTTCTTGTGACTTGTTTTCACAGTGATATGAACTCTACTACCACCCCTACAGAATGAAAAACCATGAACCACATTTCCTGTTGGCCATGATTTTTTTGTTTTCTTTTTCTTTTTCATATACAGCAAGGATTTCAGTGTACTTCCTTTAGTAATGTTTCAGCACACTAATCATTTGACAAAAATCACACTGAATGCTCACAGTAAGATGAATGATAAGAGACATTTTAAGAAACGTAGGGAGACTGTTGTGGATGGATTATTGTGGGTGGAAAAAGCCTCAGGACCACTTCCTGTTTTTTTTAATCAACTTAATAGGGTAAGATATTTAATCATCTGTAATATGAGCTAGAAAAGGAAATGATAAACCACTCCAGTGTTTGTCAAAAAAACTTTAGTTGGGTTCACAATCAGTTTGAAACAACTGAACAACAATAATAAGGATAAAATTGTACTTGAGATCTTACTTATATAGAGAACTTCTTGGTGAAGAAATTTTCTTTTTAGTTCAGTTCTGCGATTTATAGTCTTAAAATGTTTCCAGTAATTATACAACTGGTTAAATGAGGAAATATTTAAATTCAGATCTCAGCCTTTCTACCATTCTCCATGCAACAATGAGAAATATGTCATGAATTCTGTGACAGTTTTAAAACTTACTGGAGAAAGGTGAGAATCATTTTAGAGGAGCATCAAAATCCAATGATCTCAAGCATATTCTGTTGATAAGTTGATAATTTAAAAATAGAAGCTATATATAGAATCTAAAAATCATTTCATATATGTTGATAACTCATGCATATTTTATTAATTTTAATCATTCATATGTGAAATCCATTGGAAAGAGGCAGAAGGAAAAAAAAAACACATTTTGTAGCTATATAATTTCCATGTGAGGTCAAGGATTTATGAGCACATGGTCTCTAATTTCTGTAGCTTGCTGTTCCTACAAAGTGGGAGTGTAAAAGACATTTTCAGTATTTTCTCAAGTTCACTCTTGATTTGACATATGACCCTGAACAGATTTATCTGTCTTTTTCAATTTTATTAAGGTGAGGATAACAATTATTTATTCTCCACAGGGAGCAGGAGGAGTCATGAAGATTAATTTGAAAATGTTTTGGAAGCAATGAATATAATCTTTATGAAAATGTGATTAGAAAAATCCAAAGTGTAGAGTTTTTATTCTATTTTAGGAATATATATATATATATATATATATATAAACATATATATATATATGTGTGTGTGTGCATATATATAGTTTTATAATATTTATTTTTACTATCCAATTAATACTTTATTTAAAATCATGACAACTGTTTATATAGGTTTAAAATGTTATTTCAGTTCTAATAGATACTTTTTCTCTTATTTCATACATTTGTCATGAAATTTTACATGTGTTATTTTTTCTTTAAATATCAAGAAAATACTGCTTCTGGAGAGTATGACCTTTAAAATAGCCTTTCCTCAATTAAATTTTTACTTAAAATGAATATCTTTTGTTTAAATTTTGATGACAGTGAAATAACATCACTGAGTTTATTAAATTGTAATTTTTATTTAATTAATTAATTTAGAATATTTTCCCATGGTTACATGATTCACGTTCTTTCCCTTCCTTCCTCCCTCCCCTCATCATCCCCATAGACAACAAGCAATTCCACTGGGTTTTACATGTGTCATTGATTAAGGCCTATTTCCATATTATTAATATTTGCATTGGGGTTATCTCTAAGAGTCTACATCCCCAATCATATCTCCATTGACCCACGTGATGAAGCACTTGTATTTCTTCTGTGTTGCTATTCTCACAGTTCTTTTGCTGGATGTGAATAGTGTTATTTCTTGTAAGACCCTCAGAATTGTACTTGGTCATTGCATTGCTACTGGTAGAGAAGTCCATTATGTTCAATTGTGTCACAATGTATCCGTCTCTAGCACCACTGAGTTTTATTGACTGAAAATGCAGAGTAATGGATTCATGACTTTGCCCTAAAAAATAAAATTTTAACTGCATGAGCAATGTAGATTATGGACTTCCTTTATCATTTTTTAAAATAAGGAAATATCAACTTCCATTTTCTCCTTCCCACTTCCCATTGTCAATGAAAGAAAAGTAAAATCTTATTGAAGTTAAAAAAAACAAAACAAAACAAGTTTTGGGCCATGGTTACATATCATGAGTTCCTTGGTTGATCTATGTATTGATTATAGTTCCTAATTCTTTCATAAATGTTTGTCTTTACAAAGTGATTATTATAAATTGCACCACTACTTCTTCATTCCACCTCCGTTTGTGTAGATCTTTACTGAATTTATCTTCAATTATCCCTTCTTTATTTCTAATTGCATAAGACTATTGTCTTTATACCAAAATTTCTGATATGCTGCCTCATTATTTACATAGCACTTTAGGAAAACTGTTTTCAGAGATGAACAGAAGATCATTTGAAGTTTATAAACAGGTACATATAGAAACATACTATTGCAAAAGTTGATGTCGAAGTATTGAAGGCCTGTACAGAGCAGTGAACAACATAAGAGTAAAAGGGTGTTATTTAAGAGATTTGGCAAATGTAAAATTGGCAGGCTTTGGCATGGAATTATATATTGAAAGTGAGAGATGGTTAGAATTATACTTGGATTGGTAGATGGTGATGCACGCCAAAGAAATGGGAAAATTAGAAAAAAGGAGGGTTTAGGCAGAACACTAATTCAGTTTTATACACATTGAATTTAAGATGCATATTGGGCATCTAGTCTGAGATATCTAAAAGGTAGTTGGAGATGTCAGATTGGAGATCAACAGAGATTAGGACAAAATGAATAGATTTTCCTTATATTTTATATTATATTTTGATGAGCTTATTGTTTTTAACTTCTTATATTTATTTGCATTATCTCTGTAACATAAAATAAGTTAATTTTTAAAAAAAAGTTCAATTCAATGAAGAGCTAAGAAAAATATGCATACTTTACCATTTCTTATTTAGAAGCTGACATTCTGGCTTCCTTAGCTGTAAGTGTGATTCTATATATTCCCCTTTTATGTTAATTTTTCTGTTAGATTAGTCCAGATCTTAAAGGACATTAACATTTCATATGATTGTTGTGCAACTATTTGTGTCTTCTTATATTTCAGTAAATTACTTACTTAGGAATTGAGAAGCTATGAAATTTTAATATTAATGTTGGGTTTGGTTTTTTTTAGCATAATATAATTTACTTATTTTTTCTATTTATTTATAAAATTATTTTTTCTTTGTTAATATGATTACATCTCCTGATTTTTTTTGGATTCTCCTGATACATGTTATATTTTTTTTGTCCTCTCAAAATCATTCTCTTCTTAGTTTTTCATTTTAGTTGTGTGTCTTGTAAGCAATAGATTCATTCTACTTGCTTCCCTCATTCTCTTGCATTGTTTAATGCATTAAAATTTAAAGTTCTGAGTGGACTTATAGTTTTCTCCATGTGTGTCTCTAAAATTTTTATTCTTTAAGATTTTTGATTCCTCTTCCTAAACATTACAAGGTAATAGTTTTAAAAATGATTTTTATTTTTTTTTGAAAATTTTACTTAGTTGATTTAGAATATTTTCCTTGGTTACAAGATACATGTTCTTTCCCTCCCCTCCCCAAAACTCCTCCTGTAGCTGACACACAATTCCATTGGTTTTTACATGTGTCATTGATCAAGACTTATTTCCATATTATTATTTGCACCAGGGTGATCATTTAGAGTCTATATCACCAATCATATCCCCATCGACCCATGTAATGAAGCAGTTGTTTCTCTTCTGTGTTTCTATTCCCACCATTCTTCCTCTGAATGTGGATATCATTCTTTCTCATAAGTCCCTCTGAATTGTCCTTGGTCATTGCATTACTACCAGTAAAGAAGTTCATTACATTCGATTGTACCACAGTCTATCAGTCTCTGTGTACAATATTCTCCTGGTTCTGCTCCTTTCACTCTCCATCAATTCCTGGAGGTCGTTCCAGTTCACATGGAATTCCTCCAGTTCATCATTCCTTTGAACTCAATAGTATTCCATCACCAACATATACCACAATTTGTTCAGCCATTCCCCAATCAGAGGGCATCCCCTCATTTTCCAATAAAAAATGATTTTTAGAAAAGCAAATTTCAGTAGGTCCAGGTAATAGTGGGAAAATGGAATTTAAAATACAGTTGAAAGAAAAGTAAGAAGAAAATGGAGTCTAGAAGACTCAGATACCTTTCAAACAAATAATTCTAGCAATATGAAAAGTTATAAGTGATGCCAAATTAGCTAAACCGAATATTCTAAAAATAATAGTCCAGCCATTAACCCAGTCCATCTTACTATCTATCTACATATGCCTGTCTCCAGTGTACTTGAACCTTAATATTTGAAGGCTCTTGAACTTCACAATCTATGCACTTAATTGACAGAGAAGTTAATTGAGAGTTTTATAATAGAAAGCATGATGGATTTGAAATAAAAAAAACTTGATCTCTAAACATGGTTTTACCACATTGTAAACTTGGACAAGTAACTTACCCAATCTGGGTATCTGTTTCCTTATTTATAAAATGAAAGAATTGGACTATGTGGTCTTTAAGATCCATTCCAGCTATAAATATTTTTGATCTTTAGAACTTCTAATCTGGGACAATTATGATTGTACTGGATTGAGAAGGAATAACCCCTTTAGCCCACTTTATCTAACTTGTCCTAGCTCCAGACTCCATTTAAACTTCAGATCTATTGACCCAGGTCTACTTGTTATCTTCTTCCTATCATATATAGACTTGTCACCCCATTTGTCTACTGCCCTTGATACAGTGATTAAATCAAACGTATTATTGCTTATAAAATACATGTCACTTGGTTGCTCTATACATTAATGGTGCATTCCTGTGAGTCCTCAGAACTAAAATTTCTTCCCTTGGTACCACTCCCCTATATTCCCCTATTAGAATATAAGTTCCTTGAAGCCTAGATATATATCAGTTCTCCTTCCCCTTGTGTCACGTGTTCTTAACACAGTTCCTGGCACCTAGTAAGCACTTAACAATAAGTGTCTTTCAATTCAAGTAATTAATTCTACACTAAGAAATATAATAGATGATCGCAAGTTGACTGACTGAACAAATAAAAGTTAATAAGAAGGGCATGAAATGTTAAAATGAGAATAATATTCCTCAAAAGGAAAATGATGTAAAAATACAAAAGTACAAAAAATACATAAACAACAACATGAAGGTTGATTAATTAAATGAGGGACTAGATGAAAGAATATATATATATATATATATGTATAAAGAGAAAGAGTGAGATAGATACAGAGGCAGAGAGACAGAGTATCTCATGTGATACAGCAACACTCTGAGGTACAGTCTTAATATTATCCCTGTTTGACTTAGGCAGACTGAAGTTTGACTTTTCTGAAGTCAGAGAGTCAATAAATATCTGGATCCAGATTGGAACTTGTCTTCCTAATACCAGGAGTAGTGCTCTGTCCACTGTGTGATGTACTCTCAGCAGCAGTATTATACATACCTCTCTAATTTAAAACTATTTTGCCATAATTGATTCCAGCCAGAAAAACATTTTTAACATTAGAATAATACCTCTTTTTTCTTTCATTTTTTAAATTGAAGACTTCAGAACTGATCCCATCTTCTTTTTCCTTGACTAAATGAGACACTCCCAATCCTTTCTATTTTTACTAGTTTTTATCACTTTCAGTTTCTCAGTATATCTCAAATTATACAGTGACAAACTGGCCTATTTACTGCAGAAAGACTTTAATCACTTCTCAGTTATGGAATCTGATGTACATATATATATATATATATATATATATATATATATATATATATATATATAAAACATGATGATTCAAATCCCATTCTATGCCAAAAAAATCCACATTACTAAATCTTTTTTGTCATTCAAACAAATAATAATCATTTATTAATTCCTAACATGTATATGAAAATATCTTAGAGGCAAATAAGAGAATGACAAAAATGAAATGTCACATATCTTCAGGGAGCTTATATTCTATTGGGGAAGACAGTGTATCCACAGCAAATGTCAAGAAAAGAAAAGAATAAAAAAACAGTTTTTATCTTCAGGAGCTCATAATCTTATGGAAAAAGTCAACATGCATGAAGTCACATGATCATATCTTTGATTTAGGATTACCACTTTTTATTTCACCTCATTTTAAACTAATAGATATAGATGACAAAAGATGGAAATAGTCAAAGATGCATTAATTTCTTATGGATCAATTGTACTGGTGCTAGAAAGCAATATGAAATTGTGGAAAGACAGTAATCTAACTATGCTATTTGATAATAATAACTAATGATACTAATATCTAATATTTGATGTTTATTATACACTAGGCACTATGTTGAGCACTGTATAATTTTTATCTCATTTCATGCTAACAACAACCTTGGGAAATAGTGTTATTTTTTTTACCATTTTATATGTGAGGATATTGAGACAAACAGGTTAAATGTATTGCCCAGAATCATACAGCTAAGTATATAAGGAGAAATTTTACTCTTTTCTTTCTGATTCCAGGCTCAATACTCCATCTACTGAGCCACCTAGCAAATCTTGAGATTTCTTCAAGCTATTAAGTGACAAATTTAAAATGACAAAACTTAACAAATGACATTTTTCTTTATAAGGCTATGGATTACCAAAATATTTTTATGGCACTTTTATCAGTATAAAAAAGACTTAAAGAATAAAAAAAGTAGATTCCCTTTGATTGGATTATTAACAAACATTAATTCAAATGAAACACTATTATGCTGTGAAAAATAATGATAGAAGCAGGAGAAGTTTTGTAGGAGGTAAAGTTTAGTAAGCAGAACGAGGAAAATAATACTACAATATTGTAAATAGAAAGAACAACAGTAGAAAAAAATTGAATATGACAAAATTATCACTTGATCTCAAAAAAGAGATATCAGTATCTTCACATAATAATCCGATTAATGGATTATAAGTATTGTAATGTTGTTTAATCAATCAGCCATTGAGGACATTTATAATGCTAGTCATATGGAACTAAATGTCCTATCATACCATAGTAACATTTAATTCAATATTTTTATAGAATCAATAAATGACATTTCCTACTATATGATATATCTCTATCTCCATGTATGCATATATACATGTATCCTGTTTCATTTAGAATTATACTACTAAGAATAACACTATCTTTTATAGAATACTTTATGGTTTGTAAAGCAGTGTTCTTATTTAACTTGGCAATGAAATTTTCTCTCTTATACTAGCAAATTGTATTTGAAGACATCAGATTAAAAAAATTCTATAGTAAGAGATAATACTAATTTGCTCTGTGGCTTAGGAGATGAGATAAAATTATATGACATATATTCTTTTCTGAAATCTATGCCTGTGTTTTTTTATGTCAATGACAGTAGAGCTTCAGTGGGGAAATAAAAAAAACAACAACAAAACTGTAATGATCTAAAGAGCAAGCTCATTGTTTGAACAACTGTAATTAAATTTAGAAAAGTCTTTCAACAGAACATTGACCTTCAGATGATACATTAGCTTTGGTCAGAAGAATTCATGAATTGTATCAGAGTGAAATATATAATAATATCACAGAATACAGTATTTGTTCCCAATTAAAAATATAAACATTCAAAACAAAAGATTGTTGACTATATTTTTATGGTACAATTTCTATAATTTCTTTATTCTATAAGTTTTTCCTTAAGTGTTGTCTCAGTAAAACAGGTATTCATTTGATTTTGTAAAGTACTTTGCCATCATAAAGGGAGAGGGAAAGAGAACTCATATGTAAATTGAGAGATGTAGTTTGAATTTAGGAAACTGAGGATTTAAATCTCAAAATAGTTATTTTAAAATTCTGAACCTGGTCCTCTCTTGAAAAATAAGTTTGGATTTTTTGGCCTCTCTTAATCCTTCTAACTTGAAAACTATGTTTCTACTTTTCTAAATCAAAACATCTAATTTTGAGAATAATCATATCTTAATTGAATCATCATATATCTGGTTATTAGCATAGGTCACTGGTTTACATCACATTGATGGTATTACTACAGGGAAGGGTTGGTCTTATGAAAATAAATTTATTCTAACATTTACTAAATAGAAAGTAATGTTTTCTTGATTTTTTTCCTAAGCATTGATAAAGACTAACCAATTTAATTGTAAACACAATATGCTTATCTTCTAACCTATGATTATTTATGAAACAATTGTCTGTAAAATTATTCCTTGTCATTGTGTAACAAATGTTTAGCTTTTTCTCTTTAAGTAATTATCAGCTCATTAAAAATTAATATCCCAAAGATATTATGTTATATTAGGAATCTATTTCTTACATGTTAAATCTCTTCATTTGGAAACTGCATAGGTTTAGAAGCAACATTTTCCTCCAAATACTGAAATGCATCTTCTTATGAATCTAAATGCAATTCATATATGTATTTATGATTGCTTAGTCTAAAAATATTCTAACCAACTTGGCAAGGATTTTTTTTTGTTAGCAGCCAGAATAGTGTTTATACTATAGTGCCATATTTGTTTTCTCAGATTATACATTTTTAGGAGGGCAACTTTCTCCTTTTGTATACATTGTACAGCACTATGAGAACTAATTAAAGGTCTCTTTTTAGGGTGATAACCATTATGAAACTGGGAGAATAGATGAGACTACATAGATTTCTAAAGTGAAAAATCTTTATTTTTCATTACTGAATTTTATATTGAGCACTTCCCTATCCATATCATGACTACATCTGACATATAAATTAATTAGTAGTAAATGCATAAGTATATCAGATGAGGCAGGGATATATCAGATGGGAGAGGAAGATGTCAGGGAGCCAATAAGATAATTAGATGGCAGGAGGATATTTTTAGGAAGCAGAGTAATAAACAGGCATTTCTGTTTTATTCTCAAACTCTAAGCACTATTTTAATGTTAATTTCCTTCCTTACTCATTGATAGGCTATATAGATATACCTATATTTGTGTGTATATATGTATATGCCTATGTGTGTTTGTGTGTATCTATATCTATATCTATGTGGATATATATATATATGTATATATATATATATATATATATATATATATATATATATATATGTAATATTTCCAATCGACAAAGTTCTTTCTGTCTCTTTTTGGTCCACAATGCTGATAACATCTTTTTGAACAGTTTGGAAATACATGATTTTCTTTGATCTCTAGGCCAGTCATGCCAATGATTTAGAATGGAAAAGTGGCATTATTACTGTTTTACAAATGAGTAAGTTGACATTTAGGGACTTTGAGGGAAAGCAGAATGAATGGAAATATAGACATAATCCCATGAATATAGAAAAAGAACTGGGAATTTTTCAGCTGAAAAATAAAAGATGAAGGAGAGCTATCTTTAACTATTCAAAGACTGTCAGGTTAGAAGAGTACTAAATTTATCCTATCCCTGAGTATAACTGTTCTTAATGTGTAGAAGTTAGAAGTAAATTTCATCATAATAATGGTAATCCATATGACAGTAACAATAAAAATATTATATTTGCATAATGCTTTATGGTTTATAAAGTATCTTCATGTGAATTATTTCATTTTATCCTAAAAAACTCATGAAATGGGAGTTATGATTGATTTTGCAGTTTTTATAGATGAATAAGTAACTAAGTTGACAAGGACAAAGAACTAGTGGTTTGTGAACTTGGAATTCTAACCTATGCCTTCTGCCTTTAATCAACAGTTAAGAGTGATTCTAAAATAAAATTTGTTGCTTCATGTAATACTGAATTCTTCATCCCTAAGCATATTCAAACATGGTAGATGAACATCTCAATTGATATGATATTGGGAATTTTTGCTTTGCTTCTTTTGTTGACTTTTATGAACTCAAAAGTAACTTCTAATTACTCTTTTGTAATCCTGTGAGTATTTTCAGCAACATGGTTATTGTGGAAGTCAAGTTACAGGAGAACAAAAAATGAGCATCTAGAAAAGAAATAAAGCCAATGCAACAATTCATTTGAGAAATGTGCTTATGGAAGGAGAAATGGTATAGTCATCAATTAGAACATAATACTCAAATAAAGAACTTCCAATATATGTGAGGCTCTTCCATATTTGACTGCCTGGAGAGGTGACTGGAAAGGTTCAGTCTACTAGAGAATGAAGGGTTAAACTAAAAAGTCAAACTCAAGAGTGACTGTGATTGACTTTTCACTTAGTATCCCCCGGAGTTCACTCTATGACTTGTGTTCTTTGGAACAGTTTCCTTTTGTAGTAATTTATATCTGTTAATTGTTTAAATATATCTATCTTAGATATAGATATATGCTATAAAATACTTAGCAAAATTTGATACAGTCTTTTTCCCTATTCTATTGTTCCCATTCTATTGCTTCCCTTCTTATTCCAGGTGCATTAATTTTGTCAGTGTAGCTTTTCAGTTACATGTAATGAAAAATACCTACATTATCTTTTGTTGTTGCTTCTGTATCTCCTTCCCATACTTGAGAGTTAAATGGTTTGTTTCTCTTTTAATTTTCTTCTGAAGTATGATCTTTAATATAAGGAAATCTATTCCTTAGAATTCATTATGGAATTTGTCATGACTTAGCTTAATTTCTGTCAAATTACTTTCTCATTTTCCCAGGAAGATGCAATGTTTAAAGAGAATTCAGTGATTATTTACAGTCCTTCCTCAACATGCTTTATCTAGTAAGGTTTCTGGAAACTTGTAGTTTTACTAATTCCACGTTTCCATTTGAGCATGTACAATTATTATATTTGTTTGAGTAATTGTGATATTTCGGACCAATTTGAAATGTTACCTGGCCAGCAATCACTGAATCACATTTTGATAGGGTGCTATCCAAAATGTAATTAATACAACCTGCAGTTCTTTACTAGATCATTAATGAGTTCTTAATAATAGTTTAAAATTCATTGATGAAGACTATTTCTTCCGTAGTCATTTTCAACTCTCCCCTCCCACCCTAACCACAAAGACATTTTATATGAATGGAACTTAATTATCATAGCACAACCTCTCTATTTGCCAGTGAGAACAACGTAGCACTTAATTTTCAGTCATTTGTCCAGAATTACATAATCAGTTTTAGACCTAAGTAGCAACCAATGAAAATACTTTGTTTTAATTGTCTTACTTAACATATTATTAAGTTCAATTCACATACATTTTCCATCTTTTTATGAACAGAGCCATATTATTGGCTAAAAATTTTCATGAATAAAATGATCAGTTTTACTTATTGAAATGTATTATAAATAGTCTTATTGCAAATAGATGATTATAGAATATATGTCCCCCCTAGATTAAAATAACTACAAAAGGAAGCATAGGAGTTATGACTTTAGAAAAACTATATGATTCTATCTTATATTATTATTCACAAAGTTTTCATATTTTTGACATCACTTATGAAATAAGCAAAATCTTTGTTTTTGAATTTATAGTAATTGTCAATAGGGAACCCTGACATTTGCCTATCACTTTACATTTCTTAAAGGGCTTGATTATGGATGATTATGATGATGAAAAACAGTACTTGTTAGTTAACTAATTTTATAATGACTTCTTTGTTGCTTTCTCTATGATATTATTCATTCAGTTCCTTCTGTGATTGATATTTTATAGATTTAGTCCAAATTTCTATTTATCAGACAAATAATCTCTTCATGACCTACTCTTTCAATTTAGTCTTTTTAAAACTAATTTGTTTTTTAGAATTAAATTTTGCTTAAATGAAAGAAAAAGTCATGCATATGTCTAAATATTTCTTTTCTTTAATTTCGCATTTCAGGAAATATGGCCTTAGGTTCTAGAGCATTGACATGGTATTTTTGGACTTTAATCAGACCACAAATACTTACTCAACACCTTTTATGGATTTAACACTGTGCTTGTGCCTCTGAGGGATTTTAGAAGAAATATGAGCTGATTCTTTCCCATCAAAATTGTCTCAGGAGACAGAAACTTTGAAAAAAAAAAAAGAGAGAAGGATGTAAGGAAGATAAACACAAAAAGGAAAAAGTCAATAGTAGAGAGACAAGTTGGCATCAACAGTGTGTCTGTCTATTCTAAATAATCATACAACACTCAAATATGTGGTTTTTGGGGGGAGTTGAAGTGTTTTAAGATGAAATGTGTGCAAAGCTGTGATTTGAGAAGACACATCAAAGTTTTTGGGGGGAGGAACAGTAAATTCATGTACTCTTTGAACCCAGTAGATCTAATAGAATCCTAAGATCTCAAGAGTAAAGAGACTACAGAAGATCTCACCCTCCTTACAAAAAATCCTGCTGAGCCTCAAGCTTCTTAATAATTGGATTTTGAAATGACAATGTCTCTAACTATGCTAGGCTATTTTATTGAATACTTGGTTGTGTGTAGTAGTTATTGATGCTGTTAAATTATAATACAAAGAAATGTCCTCTAAGGGGATTTAAACAACTGAATATGATATGAAGGAGAAGAAAGGGAAAGAATCAGAGAACTGATCTACTAGTTAATAGAATAGGATTATGCATTTGGAAGAACCTCAGAGACCATTTAGCTCAACTGTTTCTCTTGTCAAATAAAAATGAGACTCAGGAAAGTTAAATACCACTTGATGCTTTCTTTTTTTAAGATGCTGTTTTCATGGTTTTATTCATTTTTATTGCATTAATGATCCTTTCTTTTTCTTTGTTCAGCAAAGAGTTTACAACTTTATCTGCCTCTAGGGCATACTTAAGTAGGGGTGTAGTAGAGTTCTCACATTCCTGATCTAAGTACCTTCACTGCCCAAATGGAGAATGGTCCCAATGGGGAATGGCCCCAGTGGGGAATTTTTAAGGTTCACAATACTAACCTTATGAAGTAGGGTTTGAGAATTTTTAAGGTTCACAACATTTGGCAAGGAGAACTGCATGATAATTGAAGATAATTCAGGTCAAGATGAAAAAGTATTAATTGCACAAAATCACAAAGGAAAGTGTGGTCAAAATGAATAAACTAACAAATTATATTGTGAAATAACCTAATTATTCCTCAGAAAAACAAGCAAAAACCTTAGGACAAGTTTGGTAACTGGAAAGATTGTTACTGATTGCTCTATAGTACTTGTAGACTTCTTGATCTTAGAAGAATTCTGAGAAAACCAATTTCTAAGAAAAATAAGCAAAAATAAAGCAAAACAAAATAAAATAGCTTTACACTCCAGCTCTGTAAAAATATGCCTATTATGGGGAAGAAAGGATAAAGACTGTTGTATGACAGGTAAATTTTATTGAGATGTGTTGTTTTAATTCACTAAATCTATTCTCAGAAAATGTTCTTTTGAGCCTGTAAGATCTAGACATCTTAGATTAAAATATTTACCTCCCAAAATACTTTGTAGATTTATTATTCTAGTAGTGCTGAAAGTTTTTATCAGATTGAAGGATGATGAAATAAACATCTAAATACTAAGAAATGTAATGACTTCAAAATTATAAAAGTTCCAAATAGAGATGGAATACTGCAACATAGCCTCACACTATGCCATATATCTTAGAGGGTTAAGAAATTTAGCCAAAAGTTGGAAATGAGCTTGCTTAAAATCTCTGGAGTCCACCTGACTAGAACTACATGAAAAATCTATGAATTAGGGACAACTAGGTGCCACAGTGGATAGAACACCAGATCTCAAATCAGGAGTATCTATATTCAAATTTGGCTTCAGACACTGGCTAGCTGTGTGACCCTTGGTAAGTTACTTTGTTTGCCTATCCCTTGCCCTTCTTTCTTATAGTTGATGCTAATAAAGAAGAATTCTATTTTTTTAACCCTTAACTTAGGCCTTAGAGTTGATACTAAACATTGGTTCCAAGGCAGAAGAGTGTTAAGGATTACACAACTGGAATTAAGTGAGTTGCCCAGGATCATACAGCTAGGAAGTGTCTGAGGTCAGATTTGAAACCAGGACTTCCCATCTCTATGCCTTTCTCCCTATCCACTGGGCCACCACCTACCCCCTACAAGTAAGGCATATTTTGTTTAAATTAAAGAAAAGAAAGAAAAAGGAAGAAAATCTATGAATATAATTAAGCCTAGAATTGGAAAAATGAACCATTTGTCAAAGGCACATTTAATATCCAATGCAGATTTGTGATGAATAATTAAACATTATGGTTCAAAATGTTCTGAACACAATTTCCAGCCTTGTAAAGCAAGGACTAATAGCAAAAGGAATACATCCTATAAATTAAAAGCCTGGCATAATGTGTCCCTTTTCTACATTTTTTAGGCTTTTTATGTTATTTCCCTCTACTTACTATAAAATATAGCAATATAGAAGTTCTTATTATTCTGAACACATGATATTCCATCTCCTCACCTCATGCCTTTTCAAAACTGTCTCACATGCAGGAAATGCATTCTTTTTACCATTGTCACCTAATTTCCCTAATTTTCTTTAAGACTCAGCTTATATCCATCTGTGGATGGTAGGATCAAAATTATGATCAACTTTGTGTGTAGGCAAGGTAGAGTAAAAGATGAGAAGTAAGTCAACTGAAGATCTGAGGAGTTCAGCTAATAAGACACATCAACATGGATGAATAAGTTCCCTATTGTGAGAGGTAGAAAATTTGCCAAAAGGTGCCAGGCATTTGAAATCTTTATCATTCAATCTAGGTCCTGGCGGCAGTGATCTATTTACACATAAGACTTTAAGGCACTATGCCTTTTGTTGCGAGGATGGGGGAGAGAAATCCCTTCCCTTTCCAAGAGCTAAGAAGTGATTCCTAGCTGCTGTAGAAAGGACCACATTTTGCCAGGCTTTTAATTTACAGGATTTTCCTTTTGCTGTCAGCCCTTAAATCAGTCATGATTTGGACTTATGTCCAGAATATTTTAACTGTAATGTTTAGTTATAAATCATGTATACACAAAAAAACACAAAGTGTTTTTTTGACAAATGGTTCGTTTTCCCAGTTCTAGTCTTAATTCTAGTTCATAGTTTTTCTTTTATGGGAAAAAAAGACCATACTTCCATGGGCAGCTAGGAATAAAGGAGAATATCTTGGGGGTTGTTATTCGTCCTTCAGGTTCAAATAAAAATAATGATTTCATGATGAGTGATGTCTTGACTTGCATATGAATTGGATTTCAGTAAGGCAGTTTCATGAAGTTGTCAGTCTCACTATCTCTTTCAGTCACTGAAGTCCAGTGGTAAGGCAAAAGTCAGGACGGTAGCAATGAAAGGGAATCAATAGAAAGATCTTGGTGCCTTTGATGTCTGACCTCTCTACAGCATTTGCTTCTGTCACTTTCATGGCCATTGGAATATTGTTTTCTGCTCTATTCTTCTGGTAGAAGTGCTTGGGGGTACTCATCCCCCTAGATCATTAACAAGATTAACGTCTATTGGTTCCTTCAAAGTGGTTTAGCTTGTCTGCTGAGGTAGCTTATTAGGATATGGCTGCTGTGCATGCCAGGGATTTCTTGGGGCCACAAGTGAAAATTGGTTGATGGGGGAACACTTAATGTTGGTGAGAAATCCTGAACAAAGCTCAGCAGGTCACCTCTCCCCAGAGGTACTAGTCATCTGTGATAATTAAAATGTTTTGGGAGCAAGGGAGCATATAACAATTATGACAGCTGAAATATGTTTTCTACTGTGTCTTGGTTTTATATAAATATAAGATGGTCGCCAGGGAATATATTCCCAATTTATGAATATGCCCAAGCCAAGTGGGTTTTATAGAGAAATTTAATTTATAATACACTGATTAATCAATAGAAAAAGAGAGAAAGTAAGAAAGGAATAAGAATGAATAAATCAGTCAGTTGGTTTTATCACTCACCCAAGATCTCTCTAGGTAAGGCTTCTCATGCCAACCTCAGGCTCCACCTTCAAGAGAGCCTCCTTTCAAGAAATGTTCCAGAGAATTCTCCTCCTGACTCCTCCTGAGTTCTCCTTCCACAGCCTCCTTCAAGACCTCTCTAGGAGCTCTCCCTCCAGGACCTCTCTCCTCTCAGACTCCTTCAGAGCAAACCCTCTCAGAGCAAAACCTCCCAGAGCAAAAGCTCTCAGAGCCAAACCTCCTCCCAGCAAAAAACTTCCTCTGTCCTCAGACACCGCTATCTTTTAAGGAAACCATCTCAGTTCCCTCCCCTCAGTTCTCACATCTACCAATCACTGTCCATGTCTCCCCTGTGCTAATGGTTGCTCTAGCTTAACCCAGGACCACCCAGGGGTCTGCCCCCCTTTGCACATGTCTGTTGAAGGTCATATTCTCAAATAATTATATCTTGATCTTTGCTGCAGCCCTTCCTAAATCCTGTTACTCTGAGAAGGGTGGAGATTGTAAATTCCAAGACCTGGTTCTGTCATTCCAAGTATCTCTATTGTATCAATTCTAAAATCAATCATGACTCAAAGAACTTCCTGTTCTATGCTTAAGTATAGGTCAAAGCCCTTTCCATTGTTTAGCAAAAGGTTTCTGTCCTAAAGTAGTCTTAAGTAGGGAGGAGAAGGATCCTCCCATGCCAAGGGGTTTCACATTCCAATAGAGTTCTTACTATCAGTAGGAAATTTTTTCAAGTATGAAATTTCCCAATGGGGAAATTTCCAACATTCATAAGTCTAAGAAATTTTAAGGTTTACACATCTCTAAACAATTACAATCATCTTATCTGGAGCACCTCATATATTTACCAGCCTTTAGAGTAAAGAATCAGCCTCAGCTTTGACAGTGGAGAAGAAAGCTAGCTAAGGATGAATCTAGGTCTGAAAGGGATCACTTCCCAGCTCATAGAGGGAAAAGGATTTCTCTCTCCCACTCCCTGAGCAAAGGACATAGTGCCTTTCAGTTGTAAAGGTGAATATTATGGTTGAGACTGAAAAAATCTAAATTTAAATGGTCGCCAAGGGAAATCCCAAATAATAAGATACCCAAGTCAGCTGCCAAATTTTTATGGTGATTTAATTACAACAGGAGGAAGAAAATATTAGAGGGAGAGAGAGAGAGGGAGAGAAGTAAAGAGGGAGAAAGGGAAAGAGGGAGAGAAGGAAAGGAGTTTAACTCAGAACCACTCTGGCTCAGACTGAGCCAAAGCAGGCATTAAGGCCTTGGAAAGCCAAGGCAGAGAAAGGGTTCAGTTCTTATCACTCACGTGATTGGTCTGAAGGAAAGCTTTTTGTGGGGCTCCTCCAAGCTCAAGCTCCAGGATAGAAATGAACTCTAACCCTCTCCACAGGAAGTCACGAGAACTCCAAAGGCTGTTCTCAACCTCACTTCCTGCATCTCACATGTGCCAATGGTGGCTCAAGTTTGACTTAGGACAGCCCAGAGGTCTGTTCTTTTTTTGCACATGTCTGCTGAAGGCCATTTTCTCAGATAATTAAATCTTGAGTTTAATGCAGACCTTCCTAATCTTGTTAAACTAAGAAGGGAGGAGAAATGTAGTTTCCAAGACCTAATTATTTTATTCCAAGTATCTCCATTGTTATTGATCAGGAAATAGCTAAGCCAGATCTTCTAAAGAATGGTCTGATAAGGGTGGAATAGTTTTGAAATTCACACAGTCTTGTAGCTGGAATATTGCTGACTAAAAATAGATTACTGCCACCAGGATCTAGATTGGATGATGAATTTGAATAGTGTAAAGGAGTGGTTTCTGGTTCAAGGTGGTAGAAGAGTTTGTAAGTGGCATTGGGGATCAAAAACAAGTGAGTGGGAGTTAATATGAGTGAAGGTATACTCAGTACTAAAGAGGATGTCTAGTTGTGCACGATCAGCAGGAAGGAGTCAGGCCTGACTGAAAATCAGAGGGCAGGTAGGTGACTCAGGGGATTTGGAGTCAGGCCTAGAGACAGGAGATCCTGGGTTCAAATCTAGCCTCAAATACATCCTAGCTATATGATCTTGGGAAAGTCAATTAATCCCCATTGCTTAGTGCTTATCACTCTTCTGCCTTGGAACCAATACTCAGTATTGATTCTGAGAGAAAACTTAGGGTTTAAGAAGATTTAAAATGAAGACAAGCATATTGTCTATGAAACAGGTAATTCAGAGACCATATTGGAATGGGTAAGTAGAGCTGAGTTAGGACATTTGGGCCGTAGGGTAGAGGCATTATCTCATTATTGAAATAAGACTTAATAAAAGTTTAGAATAGTCTTGTGAAAAAAACATTGAGTTTACAATTTAGAGTAGTAAGGAAAGATGGTAGAGACTGATTGGGTCCTCTTAGGACCCTGATTGAAGTCCTTGAGGTTTATTAGATACTTTTTCAAGTCTCATTTGAGTCTTTTCTTCATTTAGCATGTTAGGGAAGTAACTCCATTCCTCATAATAGGATAGTAGTGAAGTACAAGTTATTGGATTGTTGGTCATGGGATATTGCTACAGTGATGACTGGGATTTCAGAATCATTTGGGATGAGGAGAGTATCAGAGTAAAGGAATATGCTAAACATTGAGGAATGAATTCAGGCAGAATGTTAGTGGCTGGGGAGAGGTTCCTTGACAGAATCAAGTGACTAGATGATTCAGACACCTCCTTTGAAATTCATTGTAGTAACAAGTGCTGATGCTGTATCTAAGTTAAATTCAGGACTTCCAGTAGGAAGATATATCATATGGTCCATTAAAGTTCCTCTAGCCATTGAATTGAAAAATTTAATTTTTCCATTAAATGCTGGTGTGTAAATGGTCATTTAGTGTGTTTCAACAACTTCTAAATTATAATCTAACCTAATCCTCCCTACTACTATTCATTTCTAATCCTACATCATTATGCATTACTTGTCCAAGATACACACATGAATACGTTTTTTAAAGTCTAGTTCTATATCATAATTTGGCCATCATATATTTCTCCACTTAGAAAATAAAATGTTTCTCAAAGTAAAGTGAGCTGAAATGCTCCTTTTGTAAAGGTTAAAAACAAAGAATGTTTCAGTTTTATAGGTCAGGAAATGTCACCTATTAAGCTGCTAATGATGACACCAATGTGTGAAGCTGACTTGAGAGGGTTGGGCTAGGGGTAGAGGCTTCATTTTAAACAGAAGTGTTGCTTTACAAAAGACCTAGAGTATAATACAAGAGGTCAAACTCCAGTGACTGTGCTCTGCATCCCCTACTTGTTTGCTTTTTTACTTTTGTTCTGAAAAAGATCTTTTTATGATAATTTTAGGTTGATGAATTGGTATAAAAATCTTACTTCTCAAATTATGAGCATAAAGCTTCAAGAACCCTGAGAAATGGTGTAGATTTCTGAATGGAAAAATATTAATTGATATTATTTGGAAATTTTGATATTGCTTAGAACTCACTTAAAATGTTTAATTTAAGTTAATTTCATAATTTGATGACAAAAGAAAAAAGTAAGTTCTATCATATGTTCTTCTGTAATCACAAGCATTTAGGATATGTACATTTTTTCATCAGAGGACTATAGGTTTGGGGTTGAAAGGTATGCTATCAATCATTTAGCATACTGGCCTAATTTTATATATAAGAAAACTGAAGCCTTATAGGGTTAAAAACATACCTAAGAGCATTAAAATCTATGTCCTCTAACTTCAAATCCTGTGGTTTTCTAACTGTGCCACACAATTTATTTTTTTAAAGATTCTTTTAAATTTGCAATGTATTATGAATATAATCAAATATTGTGAAGTATTTATAGAATCTCAGACTCATGTAATACCATAGGACAAAAAGGCCTTAAGGTTTCTTTGTCATTTAGTCAAATCTATACCTTGCAGCACAAATTCCCTCTAAATTGTTCTTAGTAAGTTCATTGGATCATAGTTTTGAGATGGAAAGGGACTTAGAGTCTATTTTCTCAATTCTCTCATTTTTCAGAAGAAATTGTAGCTAGGAGACCATAAGTGACTTGCTGAGGATGACATAGCTCCTAGATATTTGAGGACATGGACTATACTCTCACTGACCTAAAGCCCAGCTCTTATTACTGTACCACTTACTTGCCTCTTGGCATTCCACTTCTGTTTGAAGACATCCAGGGATGATTAAGTGATTTCATCTTTGGGCAGCCCATTCCATTTTAAAAGTATTCTAATTTTTGGAATGTTTTCCCCTATGTGTAGCCAAAATCTACTTCTCTGTAACTTCTATCCAATGATCTTATTTCTACCTCCTGGGATCTAGCAATACAAGTTAGTGAGCAAATGCTCACATTCAATGTCTACTATGTCCCAGGCACTGTGCTAAGTATTAGGGATACAAATTAAGATAGTCTGTACTCTCAAGGAGCTCACAATTCTACAGTCTAACAGAAGAGACTAGGGAAATAGTTGCAAACAGCTATCTCCAAACATGATACACAAAACACCAATTGGAGACAATTAAGAGAAAGAAGATATTGAAATTAAGGAAGGTTGGGAAAAATTTCTTGTAGAATGGGAAACTTTAGCTGCCTCTTGAAGGAAACTGAAAATGAGAGGAGAAAAGCATCCCAGGCATGGGGGATAGTCACTGAAAATGCACAGTCAGGAGTTTCTGATACAAGAAAAAACAAATGAGAAATATTGGGAAATAGGGTATAAGAAGGCCAAGAAGATAGAAGAGGAACAGGTTATGAAGCTTTTGAATGCCAAACAAATTTTATGTTTGGTGGTGGAAGTAATGGGCCTTTTACTGTGCATCACATCGTTAGACCTGCTTCTTAAGAAGGTCAATTTAGCAGCTAACTGAGGGATGAGAACAATTCATATCATTTTTCATGGCAGCTTTAAAATGTTTAAAGTCTACTCTCATGTCATGTTTCATATAGTGATCATCATATGGATTAACTTTCAGTCTCATCATTCTAGCAATCCTGCAATGGATGCACTAAGACTTTATTAATATTATTACTAAAATGTGATACCCACAAAGAAAGAAAGAAAAAAAATGATTCTCTACCCTGATGACCTAATTTTGGACTTCTTAGTTGTTATGTCATGATGTTGACTTATATAGAAATGCCATCCACTCATAAAACCTGTGTTGCATGAACAGTTGCATAACAACATACAACTTGTAGTGATGTAGTTTTTATTATAAGCTGACACACTTGTTTTGGATCTCAGTGCTGTCATGCTCCTGTTAAAAGGAGCATGTTAAAAAGGTGTCCTTTTCAGTTTTCTTTATCAGAGATTTCAGTGATTAGTCTGGGCCATTTCTATATTTTAGGCTCTGGGTCTGTTATTGCTCTGTTACCCTCTCCCTACCCTATGGCTTCCTACCCCTAACAATTAGGGAAACAGAACTGAAGAGAAATAATTCAAGGTCACAGGGAATCAACATTAGAACCAGCATTATCTTTTATTAATGGCTGTGATAGAAAACCAAACACTATCCACATAAGTTTAAGGCGTCTAAATTTGTTATTGGGCTGATTCTTTCCTGAATTCTTTCCTATGGATAAAATAAGAGTTGGAAAATTCTGGGTTTTCCTTTTTGGTCTGGAGCAGTCAACATCAGCATATCCCCATTTATTAGTTGCTTCTCCCATGAGTTTATATCTGTTTTTCATCTAGATTCTCAGGCAGAATAGCTAAATGGCACATGTCCTTGATGAACAGTGCTTTCTAGTCCCAAAGGAGACTAGCAGGACTCATTCTTAGCTAGAACATATGGTCCCTGTTTAGAAAGGGATGGTTATAATAGGTTCAATTTATTGACTACTTATCCCAGCCACTGAAGAGAAGCACGAGATTCTTTCAGGAATCTTGCAAGTTTGAATTTAATTATGGCAGCCCTCCAGAGAAAGAAAAGTGGGAGAATACTTTCCTTAACCCCTATCAATGATATCTGAATTATTATGAATGTAAAGGTATTTTGCATCTCAATTGGGATAATGGATGCAAACGATAAGATGCTAGATGAGTGATGTTATACTCTTATTATTAGTCTACAGATACCCAGTCTGGTAATGGCTTTATTACCTGAGCCTTCTACTGCACTTTTATTGGGCTCAAGCAATGTTTAAAGAGCAATAAAAATATGCTAGTAAGTGTTTTTTGCAAGGACATATAAAAGGCAGTTTTAATCTTAATTTGAATTTTAACACTTTTCAAACAATAAATATGAAATATTTAATATAAAATTCCCTGGTTTATAGTAAGTGTAGATTTCTGAGGGGTCTTAAAAATTCTCAGTCCCTTCCATCTGTTTCCCTCTATATCTGTCCTTCAACTCATTGCTCTGTTTTAGGTTTTAGATCATCATTTTTTCAAGGTAGAGAAATGCCTGTCATTAGGTCATTGTTTCAGTTCCTCACCATAGATCCTTATCTCTGTTCCATTTATAAAGGAATTTCTATATAAAAAAAGGAATTATAGAGCAACTCCTCCAAATAATTATGTGGCTACTTTAAAAAATATTTATACTTTAAATAATTTGGTTAACCTACCCAAACCTTCTTCTGAGCCCTCATAGTGGTGTAGAGGTGACTCTGGGCTCAGGAAGATTGTGAAAATGAAGCCCAAACTTTTACAATTTTGATCATGTTGAAAGACTTTTTATATCATCCTAGCAATAGAATAAACATAATTTTTAGAACCAGTTTACCTAAGTACAGATAGCCTGATTGTTTAAAATAGATTAAAGAGAATTTCAGGACATAAGTTTTCAGCAGAGTTTTCAGGTTTTTAGAATCTTACTGACATACAATTTTATTCTGATAGCTATGAGGGAAATGAATTATAGATGAGAGATTCTTGAGACAAGGAGAGAAATTATAAAATTATTGAATTAGCCCACATTCGAAGTGATAGGAGTGCTTAACTTAGGATAGTGTCCATGTGAATGAAGAAAAGTGGACAGATGAAAGAGATATTGTTTATATGCAGTAAATTATTTTCCTCTTTCTTGCTTTCCTCCATCCCCTCTCTTCTTCCCTCTTCCCTCCTTTCCTTTCTCTCTCTCTCACCTATTCATCTACCAACCTGCTTATTTAATATAACTATTTATCATTTATCTGTATCAAATGTGTATCTAATGTATATGAATCCATTATATCTTTGTATTTTCAAGAGATGTCATTTTCATAAAATAATAAAAAAACACTTCAGGTATAACAAGAGAAGTGAACATAATTTAAAAGCAGACAATCATCAGTCATATAAAATTTTATGTCATATATATCTTTGCAGTTTAAATGGCACTTTTATATTTGTTATTTCACTTAATTGCTATAATAACCTCATTTACTAAAGGGCTAATATTATCCCCACTTTACAGCTGAGAAAGTGGGAGTTCAGAAAATTTAAATTACTTTTCCAAGATCATTCTTGTGTAAAAAATTAGAGGTCAGACCTGAACACAGACCTACTATTTTTAAGTCAGGTTTATCATCCAATTTAACAATCTATGCTTCTCATGCATGAATATAAACACTGGAGACTGTTTTCTCTTATATTGCCTACACAGTTCCTCACATTCTGAGAAGCCTATACATTAAACAGAATATAGTCAATTTAATTCTACACACATTTACTAAGCACCTACTAAGAGCAAGAAAACAACTAATTAATTGAAGACATTACTTAGCCTCAAAAAGTACCATGAAAATGCATATATCTATATACCTATTTATGTCTTGTCCTTTCATCCTATACAGTTTGTCACTGTTCCCTCTGAGTGTAGTTCTTCTAGCTGCTTAGGTGATAGCAAATACCAACAACATGGAAATGGATTCGAATCAAGAACACATGTGATACCCAGTGGAATCACGTGTCGGCTAAGAGGGGGGGAGGAAAAGAAAATGATCTTTGTCTTTAATGAATAATGCATGGAAATGATCAAATAAAATACTATAAAATTAAACAAAAATTTAAAAAAAGTACCATGAAAAGCAGGAAATAGAAACAGCCTGGCAAACAGATTTTGATAATGCTTCAGAAAAATTGTTGAGTAGAAGGGGGATGGAAGTTCCCCTTGAATGATCATGAAAATGAGAGAGAAAAGTTAGAAGTGTAGGCATGAATTTTACTTGTTTCTATACCTTTGTATCCTTATTAATAATTGCTAGCATTAATATCGCGTAATATTTGCAAAGTACGTTTGCATGTAATGTAGTATGTGCTGCTATTATTGTCCCATTTTACAGATGAGGAAACAGATTCATATATATTAAGTTCATGGTTACATGGCTAATGCATTTGAGGCAGGATATGAACTCAGGCCTTGCTGACTTTAGATCAAACATTCTGTTCATGACACCATCTAATTAAGGTATATCAGCACTTATAACTCTTACTGAACTGTTCATTAAGACTTACAGAACCTTCAACAAGAGTTTCCAGGCCTTAACCTATGAATATAGCCTCTAGCAAAACTGTCACATGCCATAATTATGATATTACATATGGAATGTGAAAAATGAGTAAAACATTAAAAACCAAGGTGTTATGGGAACATGGTGAATATCATTTTTGAGTCATCTAGCTTTAGTATATTACCTCAAAACATTATTCACTTCTGAATTAATCTAATATGGCTCTTGATTCAGAGAATACTGTCAATTTAGGATTAATAGCCAATAAAGCTTCCTTATAGTCTTTTTGTCTTTTATTAAAAAATTAATATACTTTAATCTAGGTAGTCTTTGGTTTTCTAAAGAATAGCGTTACATTCATATAGAGCTTTCAGGGTTTACAGAAGGCTATCCTAGTTTATTAGTAAGGCAACTGAAGAGTAAGATGCTGAATGACTTGCTTCAAATTGACCAGAAAGAGTTAGAGTTTGAACTTGATTCAAGTCTTGCTTATTTGCAAGGTGCCTCCTCATGGAAACATGCATTAAGAATAATTGACTATGTGACCTTGTGTAAACCATTTTACATCACTGGGCCTCAATTTCTTTTGCATATACTGAGAGGGGTTAACTAACTGACTGTTGCCTGCTTTGCAGATTCTGATCTATGTTCCTATGACAGATTGACAAAGGATTTTGCTGCTGGATTATATCCTGCTCACTGGGAGAAGTATTGAACTACTATACTATTAAGGCATAGCCAAGTATTTCCTAAGCAAAGTATCATAAGCATGTAAAATATATCAACTATTTATATTATAGCTTCTTGAGTATTTATACATCACCTGTGGTTAATTTCCTCATATGACTCCTTCTGTTCATCTTATTTATTATCACCCATTTTGTGATAGTTTCAGAATTTTAAATAGTTCTCTGGAGGTGTGAAGTTGGAAGTTTTCCAAATCACTTGAATTTAGCCACAGATTAGAAATAGAATCTTTTATCCAAATAAATGTAGTATGTTTTCAAGTTTAGGAATAATTTTTTTTGTAAGAAATATAGCAAGAAACTATGCTCAAAGGCCTCTAAAACTATGTTTAACCTTTGATCAGGCAATAGCTCTACTAGGGCTGTATTCCACAAACATTTTTTTGAAAAGGACATGTTCTTGCAAAAATATTTATAGCAGTTCTTTTTGTAGTTCAAAGAATTGAAAATTGAAGGGATTATAATATGAGGAATGGCTGTACAAAATGTATTGTAATGGAATATTGTGCAATAAGATATTACAAGGGGGATGGTTTCTAAAAAACCTGCAAAGACTTACATGAATTGATGATGGAGGCTGAAGAGAAAAGAACCAAGAAAACATCATACACAGTAAATCCAGTACTGAATGAGGAACAACTGTGAATCACCTCACTATTCTCATTGATTCAAAAGAGTCTCAAAGAATCTTGAAGGAAAATGTCATCTCTCTCCAGGAAAAGAACTAATGTATAATGATCAACTGTGAATGACTTAACTACTTTAAACAAGGCAAAAATCCAGGACAGCTCAAAGGGATTTTTGGTGGAAAGGATATCTACCACCATAGAAGGAACAAAAGTCTGCATGCAGATTGAAAGATAACATTCTTTACTTTACTTCCTTCCTGAAATTTTCTCTAGTCTAAGAAATATATCTCTTGTTTCACAACAGAATGAGCAAGAAAAAATATTATTGCATAAAATACATAATACCTAATATAATATTGCTTGCCTTCTTGGGGAGATTGGAGAGATGGGGAGGAGAAAAGAATGATAGATTTTTGAACATAGCTAATGTAAGAATTTGTTTCTCTTGGATAAGTATATTTAGTATAATTTATTACATATTTATAACAAATCATATGTATTACATTATTGTTATTACATATGAAAATAAATAACTTCTTTAAAAAAGTAAAGAAGTATCCAAGAAAGAGCATATAGATGATGTGTGACATGGAAGAGAAAGGTTGATTTTATCATTTAACTTTGTTGAATCATTATTAATGTTCTGCTCCCTAAACGTGAGCATATCTCCAAGCCTTTTTTCTAAGACCATGTTTCATCTCACTCTAAGCATTCTCTCCAGAAGAAATTATCAGTTCCCATGGATTCAATTGTTTTCTTAAGGACTCCTATTCAGCCACTATCATGAGCTCTAGTAGCAAATTTCCAACTGCCTATTGGATGATTTGAATTGAAAGTCCAAGTCATTACTGAGTCAAATACTAGCTTCCTTTTCCAGGTCCTTTAGAGTTTTTTGTCACAAGAACGTAGAGAATTCTGTATATCCAGGAAATTGGACACTATTGCCACAGTAACTTCTAGAGCCCATTTAACCTGAACAGTTTATCCAGTTTCAAAAGATATTCATTTGGTAATAAGGGACTATATTCCTAGGGTTCAGAAATTGAACTCAAATCTGATTGATTTGTCATTATATAATTATGCTATCCCTTACAACTCTTAAGCAGTATGAAATGATTTTCACTAATGAATCTAGAAAGATTATGTTGACGTTGAAACTGATTTAGAAACATCTCATTAAGATGGAAAATGATTCTTACTGGAACCTTGTTACTCATGATACACAGCACTATCTAATTTAATATGATGGAATAGAACAGAATTTACCAATAACTAAGTGAGAACAGGAAGAGAGCAGATAATTTATTGACAGTACATCTAAAGAACATAGACTTTAACAGTAAGATTTAACATTAAGAATAAAAGTTAGGCATGATTGGATAGATCTATTTATCGTTTTGCCCATATTTGGTATACCTCTTTCATAGTGATACAAAAACTAAAGAAAACTTTTCTTGTGTACAAGCTATAGGAATAAGAACTCATTTAACCCGTCGTATAATTTTACTTTAATGAGTATGTTAGGGCCAGAACTGTATTAAAATAAGATCTACTTTAAACATAGCACTCTGTCCTCCATGGTTGCAACAATAAACAATCTTTACTGTTTATTAATGTAAGAAAGACAAAATAAGGCAACACTATTTAAAACTAGCATTTTGAAGCTCAAATGTAAGGTGCTGGTGTTCAGTTATAGATGGTGGTTGGAGAAAAAGTGATACTAACAAAAACTTCAATCTGAATATATTTTCCTCAACAGATAAAATGCTGTCTACTCCATAGATTCAGCTCATTAGATGTGACCAAGAAGGCTCCATTGTTTTGCCTTACTAACAACCTCTCATTTGACAACTGAATCACATTTATATTCCATGCTATAATAGTTCATTTGTGTTAGAAGTTTAGTTCAAAACAGTGTGTTTATTTATTTCATCTTTAGAATGTTTTGAATATCAACATGAGTAAATGGATGCTACTGAGCTCAAAGTTGTATTAAAAATTTCTTGTAGTGTTGACAATTGCTTGTATTCCCTTTGATCTCCCTCTTCCAGATTCTCACTTCTACCCTTTTCTTACTAAGTAATATTTATTAATAAAAATAATAACTATAATTAATTTTCAATTATCTTCATATATGTACATCTTTATTCATTACAATGTCCATCCAGGGAATTTGACATTTTAAAATTTAATGTGATCACATTTTTACTAACTAGTCAAAAGGGATATTTTTTCAACAAACTAAAGAAAAAAGATGTAACTAAATTAAAATTTAAAATTAATTTCTAAACTTTTTAAGTGCTATTATAAAACACGCACAAAATGCTTTTTTCCAAAATATTATAGACTGCCTGGCATCATTGACCACAAGCTATATTCATGACTGAGAATTATTTCACTTAAATTTATCTTCAATATATATTACTTCAATTAAAAAATTAAATTTAATTAATTAATTTAGAATATTTTTCTATGGTTACATCATTCATATTCTTTTCTTCCCCTTTTCAGTTCGCCTCCCAGAGCCAATAAGCAATTTCAATGGATTTTACATGTCATTATCATTGTTAAAAATATTATTAATATTTGCAGTAGAGTGATCATTAAAAGTCAACATCCCCAATCATAACCCAATTTAACCATATGATCAATCATATGTTTTTCCTCTGTGTTCCTACTCCCACAATTCTTTCTCTGAATGTGGATAGTGTTCTTTCTCATAAGTCCCTCAGAATTCTTTTGGATCACTGCATTGCTGTTAGTAGAGAACTCCATTATATACAGCTACACTGTCTCAGTTTCTGTGTACAGCATTCTCCTGGTTCTGCTCCTTTTGTTCTGCATCAATTCTTGTCAGTATTTCCAGTTTACATGGAATTGCTCCAGTTCATTATTCCTTTCACCACAATAGTATCCCATCACCATCAGATACTAGAATTTGTTCAGCCATTCCCCAATTGATGGACGCCCCCTCATTTTCCAGGGTTTTTTTTTTTTTTGCTACTACAAAAAGAGCAGATATGAATATTTTTGTACAAGTATTTTTCCTTATTATCTCTTTGGGGTAACCCAGCGGTAGTATGGCTGGCAGTCTTTAAAGGCATTTGGACATATTTCCAAATTGCCCTCCAGAAGAGTTGAATGAATTCACAACTCAAACAGCAATGCATTAATGTCCCAGTTTTGCCGTATCCCTTCCAAAATTTATTACTTTCCTTTGCTGCCATGTGGGTCAATCCACTAGATGTGAAGTGGTACCTCAGAGTTGTTTTGATTTTAATTTCTCTAATTATAAGAGATTTAGAGCACTTTTTCATGTGTTTATTGATAGTTTTGATTTCTTTATCTGAAAATAGCCTATTATGTCTCTTGCCCATTTATCATTTGGGGAATGGCTTGATTTTTTGTTCAATTAATTTAGTTCCTAATAAATTTGAGAAATTTGACCTTTGTCCGAGGTTTTTGTTATGAAAAAAATTTTCCCCAATTTGTTGCTTCCTTCTAATTTTGAGTGAATTGGTTTTGTTTTTACAAACCCTTTTAAATTTATTGTAATTAAAATTATTCATTTTACATTTGGTAATGATGTCCAGACATTTCCTTTGGTCATGATTTCCCAGTAGACCAATAATTCTTAAATTGTCTCTCCTGTATCCATTTTCCAGGTCTGTTGTTTTATCAATGAGATATTTCATATAGTCCTCAATTTTTTCATTCTTTTGATTTTGTTTTATAGACTCTTGCTGCCTTGTGAAGTCTTTTTCTTCTAGCTGTTTGATTCTAATTTTTAAAGACTGAATTTCAACCCTGGCTTTCTGATCATCCTTTTCATCTTGATCTGCTTTTCTTTCTAAGTAACCTTTCACTATCTTTGGCTTGTTTTCAAACTGGTCAATTCTGGCTTTTAGAATACTATTTTCTTGTTTTAGTTCATTTGCCTCCATTTCCAGATGACCTATTTAGCCTTTTAAATTCTTATCCCAATTGTCTTCAGCTTCTCATAATTGTTTTTTGAATTGTGTTTTGAGCCCATGTCCAATTGACTAGAATTCCTGAGTTTTTGTTTGGTGTTCCTTGCTCCTCCTTTGTTCCATTTGTTCTTTGTTCATTACCTGGAAAGAATTTATTGATTGTATTTTCTTTTTTTTTCTGTTGTTTACTCAATTTTTTTTTCCTTCTCTCTCCCAGACCCCAACCCCCATTGCTTGTATTCTTGCTCCTCTGTTTTATTTGCTAGATCTGTGGGTTTAGCCTCATAGGTCCTGAAGGGGTTTCTTCTCTGCTCTGCTGATTAACTGGATTAGGCTGATGGAGTTTACCTGTTATATTAATGAGCCCCGAGGCCAGATTTTCCCAGCTGCCAGCAGAAGCTGATGGTGAAAGTGAAGGAATGGAGGCTGAAGGTAGTTATCCTCTTTCTCCTCCCTTCCTTTTTGCTAACCATCTCCTTGCCAGCTTCCTGGTCAGAGGCCTGAGCTTCCCATGGTGGTTCCAAGGTACTCTGTCACAGTTTCAACCTTCGCCTGGGATCCCAGTCAACTGGATTCTTACCAAGTTTTTTAGTGCAATAGGTGAGGGAAGGGTGTTGGGGTTAGCTTCCCTACCCTCTGAAGGTTTCTTATCTATCTGTTCTATTGATAGACTAGATTAAGTCAGTTGAACTAATCTGCAAGGCTGGATGTGCCCTGAGTCCAAAACTTCCAGAGGCAGAAGCCCAAGATGGAAGAGTTGGGGATAAAGGCTGTGACCAGCCTATCCTCCTTTCTGTCCCTTTCTTACAGCTTCCTCCCTGCCAGCTGTGGTCAGAGCTGCGAGCCTCAAATAGCTGTGGTAGCAAGGCACTCCCTCCAGGCTGGAACCCTCTCTCTGAGATCCCAGCCACCACCCAAGTCTCAGCACAGTAGGTGAGGGAAGGGTCCTGGGACTTTCCTTCTTCCTTTTCTTTAAACCTGAGAATTCAATCTTCTCTAAGTACCTTTTAAGTTGAATGTAGTATAAGGGTCCTCTGGCACTGTCCTGCTGTTGAATTTAGTTTTCTATCCCCTTGAAGAACTTTGTTTTTGATTGGTGAGGAAGGTTTTCACAGAGGTCTCAACATTTGCTGCCTCTAAGCCACCTTCTTAACTCCACCACTTTCAATATATTTTAAAGATTAATTAATTTAGTTAATTTAGAACATTATTCCTTGGTTAAAAGAATCACACTATTTCCTTCCCTCTCCTTCCCTCAACCTTTCTGTAGCTGATACACAATTCTATTTGGTATTACATGTGTCCTTGATCAGAATCAATTTCCATGATGTTGGTGTTTCCTTTAGGATGCTCATTTAAAGTCTATATCCCCAGCCATATCCCTTCTACCCATGTATTCAAGCAGTTGCTTTTCTTCTGTGATTCTACTCTCACAGTTTTTCCTCTGAATGTGGATAGTGTTCTTTCACATAGATCCCTCTGAGTTGTTCTGGCTCACTGCATTGCTACTAATGGAGAAGTCCATTACATTCTATTAGACCACAGTGTATCAATCTCTGTGTACAATGTTCTCCTGTTCTGCTCCTTTCACTCTGCATCACTTCCTGGAGATCATCCCAGTTCCCATGGAATTCCTCCATTTTATTATTCCTTTGAGCACAATAGTATTCCATCACCAAAATATACCACAATTTGTTCAGCCATTCCCCAATTGAGGGGCATCCCCTAATTTTCCAAATTTGTGCCACCACAAAGAGCTCAGCTATAAATATTTTTGTACAAATCTTTTTCCTCATTATATCTTTGGTGTATAGACCCAGCAATGGTATGGCTGGGTCAAAGGGAAGATATACTTTTAGTGCCCTTTGGGTATAGTTCCAAATTGCCCTCCAGAATGGTTGAATCAATTCACAAATCCAACAGCAATGTATTAATGACCTGACTTTGCCACATACGCTCCAGCATTCATTACTTTCTGTTGCTGTCATTTTAGCCAATCTGCTAGGTGTGAGGTGTTATCTCTGAGTTGTTTTGATTTTCATCCCTCTGATTATAAGAGATTTAGAACACTTTTTCATGTGCTTATTAATAGTTTTGATTTCTTTAATGGAAAATTGCTTGTTCATGTCCCTTGCCTATTTATTGATTGGAGAATGGCTTGGTTTTTTATACAATCAATTTAGCTCTTTATAAATTTGAGTAATTAGACATTTGTCAGAGGTTTTTGTTATGAAGATTGTTTCTCAATTTGTTGCTTCCCTTCTAATTTTGGTTGCATTGGTTTTGTTTGTACAAAAACATTTTAATTTTATGTAATCAAAATTATTTTGCATTTTGTTATTTTTTCTAACACTTGCTTGGTCTTAAAGTCTTATCTTTTTGAAAGATCTGAAATGTATACAATTCAGTGTTCATCTAATTTACTTTTAGTTTCCTTCTTTATATTCGGTCCATCACCCATTATGAGTTGATCTTGGTGTAGGGTGTGAGATGTTGATCCAAACTTAATCTCTCCTACATTATCTTCCAATTTTCCCAGAAGTTTTTTTTTTTTAATCAAATAGTGGGTTTTGGTCCCAAAAGCTTGCATTTTTTGACTTATCATAGACTGTCTTGCTGAGGTTACTTACCCCAAGTTTGTTCCTCTGAACATCCTTTCTGTCTCTTAGCCAGTACCAAATTGTTTTGATAACCACTGCTTTATAGAATAGTTTGATATCTGGGACTGCAAGGACTTCATCCTTCTCATTTTTTTTCATAATTTCCCTGGATATCCTTGATCATTTGTTCTTCCAAATGAACTTTGTTATGGTTTTTTTCTAATTCTGTAAAAAGAGTTTTTTAGTAGTTCAATGGGTATGGCCCTGAATAAGTAAATTAATTTGGGGAAGGATTGTCATTTTTATTATGTTATCTCGTCCTACCCATGAGCAGTTAATGTTTTTTCCCAGTTGTTTAGATCTTGTTTTAATTGTGTGGAGAGTGTTTTGTAGATGTGTTCATATATTTCCTGTGTTTGTCTTGGCAGATATTTTCCTAAGTATTTTATATTGTCTAGGGTGATTTTAAATGGAATTTCTCTTTCTAATTCTTGCTGCTGATATGTGTTGGAGATATATAGAAATGCTGATGATTCAGGTTGGTTCATTTTTTGTCCTACAACTTTGCTAAAGTTGTTGATTATTTCGACTAGGTTTTTGGTTGATTCCCTGGGGTTAAGTAGACCATCATATCATCTGCAAAGAGTGATAGGTTGGTCTCCTCATTGCCAGTTTTAATACCTTCAATTTCTTTTTCTTTATTTGCTACAGCTAGTGTTTCTAGTACAATGTTAAATGATAGATGTGATAATGGGCATTCTTGTTTCACTCCTGATCCTATTGGGAAGGCTTTTAGTTTGTCCCCATTTTAGATGATGTTTGCTGATCGTTTTAGATATATACTGTGTTTTTTTTTTTATTATTTTGAGCAAAGGCCCTTATATTCCTATGCTTTCTAGTGTTTTCAATAGGAATGGGTGTTGTATTTTATCAAAGACTTTTCCTGCATCTATTGAGATAATCATGTAATTTTTTGTAGATTTCTTATTAATATTGTCAATTATGTGGATGGTTTTCCTAATAGTGAGCCATCATTGCATTCCTGCTATGAATCCTATCTGGTCATAGTGAATAAACTCTAGCAAGTGTGCTGGAGTCTTTTTGCTAGTATCTTATTTTAGATTTTTGCATCTATATTCATTAAGGAGATTGGTATATAGTTTTCTTTCTCTGTTTTTGACTTGCCAGACTTTGGAGTCAGTACCATATTTCTGTCGCTAAAGTAATTGGATAGAACTTTTTTGCTTATTCTGTCAAGTAGTTTGTATAATATTGGGGTTCTTTGAATGTTTGATAGAATTCTTTTGTGAATCCATCTGCACCTGGGGAATTTTTCTTTGGGAGTACATTGATGGCTTGTTCAATTTCTTTTTCTGATATGGGTTTGTTTAGGTAGTCTCTTTCTTCCTCTGTTAGTCTAGGCAAATTATATTTTTGTGTAATTTTTAATGATTGCTTTAATTTCTTTTTCATTAGAGGTGAGGTCTCCCTTTTTATCTTGGATACTATCAATTTGTTTTTCTTCTTTCCTTTTTTTAATTAGATTGACTAGTATTTTGTCTATTTTATTTGTTTTTTTTCAAAGTACCAGCTTCTATACTTATTTATTAAATCAATATTTCTTTGACTTTCAATTTTATTAATTTCTCCTTTGATTTTTAAGATTTCTAATTTAGTCTTCATCAGAGGATTTTTAATTTGTTCACTTTTGTGATAATTAAAATGTTTTGGGAACAAGGGAAATATATAACGATTATGCCCCCTGAAATATGTTTTCTACTGTGTCTTGGTTTTATATAAATATAAGATAGTTGCCAGGGAATATATTCCCAATTTATGAATATGCCCAAGCCAACTGAGTTTCATAGAGAAATTTAATTTATAATATACTGATTAATCAATAGAAAAAGAAAGAAAGTAAGAAAGGAATAAGAATGAATAAATCAGTCAGTTGGTTTTATCACTCACCCAAGATCTCTCTAGGTAAGGCTTCTCATGCCAACCTCAGGCTCCATCTTCAAAAGAGCCTCCTTTCAAGAAATGTTCCAGAGAATTCTCCTCCTGACTCCTCCTGAGTTCTCCTTCCACAGCCTTCTTCAAGACCTCTCCAGGAGCTCTCTCTCCAGGACCTCTCTCTCAGACTCCTCCAGAGCAAAAACTCCCAGAGCAAAAAACTCTCAGAGCAAAAAACTCTCCTCCCTCTGTCCTCAGACCCCGCTATCTTTTAAGGAAACCATCTCAGTTCCCTCCCCTCAGTTCTCACATCTATCAATCACTGTCCATGTCTCCCCTGTGCCAATGGTTGCTCTAGTTTAACCCAGGACTGCCCAGAGGTCTGTGGCTTTGCACATATCTGTTGAAGGTCATATTCTCAAATAATTAAATCTTGATCTTGCTGCAGCCCTTCCTAAATCCTGTTACTCTAAGTAGGAAGGAGATTGTATTTTCCAAGACCTGGTTCTGTCATTCCAAGTATCTCTATTGTATCAATTCTAAAATCAATCATGACTCAAAGAACTTCCTGTTCTATGCTTAAGCATAGGTCAAAACCCTTTCCATTGTTTAGCAAAAGGTTTCTGTCCTAAAGTAGTCTTAAGTATGGAGGAGAAGGATCCTCCCATGCCAAAGGGTTTCACATTCCAATAGAGTTCTTACTATCAGTAGGAAATTTTTTCCAGTATGAGATTTCCCAATGGGGAAATTTCCAACATTCATAAGTCTAAGAAATTTTAAGTTTTATAATCCCCCCTGATGATCATTGGGAGACTAGTCTCCCCATTTATCATTTAACATAATCATTCTGTAGTTCTAAATGCACTTCTAACTATAGATATACACAATATTCAATTTTCTAAGAGAAATTAGAATAGTGAGAGCAGAAAGAGAAAAGAAAAGAAAGCAAAACCAAAGTTTTGCTAGGTGCATTGACAGAAAGCCAAATTAGTGGCAGTCCCTTTTTGGCATAAATGTGTACAATTACAATAAATGCTCAATCAAAAGTTCAGTCCAATCAATCATATCCAAAGTTCATTCTTGATCTTCTTGATGAAGTGTAGGTTTTCGGCATCTTTCTGCAACACTTTCTAGTTTTTTAATTTGCATGCCCAATTGATTGAACTCTGCCCTCTCTAATTTGTAAATATATGAACTCAAGGATATGAATTTCCCCCTGAATATTCCTTTGGCTGCATCCCTTCGATTTAGAAAGGATGTCTCATCATTGTCATTTGCTTCAATGAAGTTATTGTTTCTTTGATTTGTTTTTTAACTAACCAATTTTGGAGATTCTCATTGTTGAATTTCGTATTCATTTTTGATTTGCCTCTCCATGTACCCTTACTAATTATTATTTTTATTGCATTTTGGTCTGAGAAGTTTACATTTATTATTTCTGCTCTTTTTCTCTTGTTTGCAATGTTTTTATGTGAATGTACCATGTGCTGCTGAAAAGAAGGTGTATTCCTTTTTGTCCCTATTTATTGTTCTTCACATGTCTACTAACTCTAATTTTTCTAAGATTTCATTCACTTCTCTTACCTTTTTCTTATTTATTTTTTGGTTTGATTTATCTAGTTTTGATAGAGGAAGGTTCATGTCTCCCACTTAAATAGTTTTTCTATCTATTTAATTCTTGAGTTCTTCAAGTTTCTATTTTAATAATTTGGATGCTATATCACTTGGTGTATATATGTTGATTACTGATATTTCTTCAAAGTCTATACTGTCTTTTATCAGGATGTAATTACTTTCCCTATCCCTTTTAACTAGATTTATTTTTACTTTGGGTTTGTCAGATATCACGATTGCAACTCCTGCCTTCTTTTTATCAGTTGATGCCCAATAGATTTGTCTCCATCCTCTTACTTTGACCCTATGCGTGTCTACCTTCTTCATGTGTGTTTCTTGTAGACAACATATGGTAGGATTTTGGATTCTAATCCACTCTGCTATTCTTGCATTTTATGGGTTAGTCCATTCCATTCACATCAGAGTTATTATTACCAGCTGTGTATTTCCTAGCATTTTGAATTCTACTCCTAGTCCAACCATTTCTTCTTTCACTATTTCCTTCTACACCAATATTTTGTTTTTAATCAGTCCCCCTAATTTCCATCCTTATTTTACTTCCCTTTCTACCCCCTCCCTTCTTATTTTCCTCTTATTTTCTTTACAGTATTTTTAAACTACCCCCCACCCTCTCCCTCCCTTGTACTGCTTCCCTCCCCACCATTCCATTTGTTATCCTTCTTCTTCCCTATAGGGTGCAAATGAATTCTCTGCCCCAATGGATTGGATTGTTCTTCCCTCTTTGAGTCAATTTCAATGCATGTAGGAGTTGAGCATTTCCTATCTCCAACCTCTTTACCCTTCCATTGTATTGATGTTCTCCTCCCTCCTGTCATGAGCTTCTTTGTTACATAAATTTATCCCTTTTTTAATTTCCCATTTCTTTTAGTATTAACCTCTTTTTTAGCTCTAGTTTTATATATATATATATATATAAACACACACACACATATATATATTTATGCATATACATATATATATATATATATATATATATATATATATATACATATTTATGCCTTGGCATTTCATCCTATACAATTTATCACTGTTACCTCTAAGTGTAATTCTTCTAGCTGACCAGGTGATAATAATTTTAAAGAGTTACCATTGACCTCTTTTCTTATAGGGATAAATATTAATTTAACTTATTGGGTCTCTCAAAAAAGTTTTTTTTTGTTCTGTTTTTTATTTCCCCCTTTTTTAAAATTACCTTTTAATGATTCTCTGGAGTTCTGTGCTTGGGCATCAAATTTTATGTTCAGGTCTGGTCTTTTCTTTACAAATGCTTGGAATTCTTCTATTTTGTTAAATGACCATACTTTCCCCTGTAAGAAAATAGTCAGTTTTGTTGCATAGTTGATTCTTGGTCTTAGACCTAGTTCCCTTGCTTTCCAGAATATCATATTCCATGCCTTTTGGTCCTTCAGTGTAGATGTAGCCAGATCCTGTGTTATCCTCACTGTACTTCCATGGTATTTGAATGATTTCTTCTTAGCAGCTTGTAATATTTTTTCCTTTGTCTGAAAGTTCTTAAATTTGGCTTTAACATTCCTGGGGGTTTTCAGTTGGGTATTAATCACAGGAGGTGATCTGTGGATTTTTTCAATCTCCACTTCTCCCCCTTGTTCTAGAATGTCAGGGCAGTTTTCTTTGATAATTTCCTGTAGTATGAGGTCCAGGCTTTTTCTTTTGTCATGGTCTTCTGGTATTCCAATGATTCTTAAATTGTCTCTTCTGGAACAATTTTCTAAATCTTCTGTTTTGTGAATGAGGTGCTTCATATTTTCCTCAATTTTTTCATTCTTTTGATTTTGTTTTATAGTATCCTGCTGTCTTGTGAAGTCACTTTTTTCTAGTTGTATTTTGGTTTTTAAAGACTGGACTTCATCCCTGGCTTTTTCATCATCCTTCTCCTTCTGGTCTGATTTTCTTTGGAGGTCAAATTTCATCCTCTTTGCCTCATCTTTCATCTCCTTTGCATCATCTTTCATTTCCTTTGCCTCATTTTCAAACTGGTTGATTTTGGCTTTCAAGACACTATTTTCTTGTTGTAGTTCATTTGCCCCTGTTTCCAGATGACTTATCTTAGTTTTAAGTTCTTTTCCCAGTTGTCTTCAGACTCTCTTAATTGTGTTTTGAATTGCATCTTGAGTTCTTCCAGAGCCTGTATCCAATTCACTGGGTTTTCTGTTTTTGTTTGTTTGTTTGTTTGTTTGTTTGTTTGTTTGTTTTTGCTTGGAGTTCCCTCATCCTTCTCTGTTCCATTTTCTCTTTGATTATTTCCTGTATATAAACTGTCTAATGTAATTTCTTCTTTTTTTTTCTGTTGTTTGCTCATATTTACCCCTTTTTTACTACGTGCAGTTGCCTGAGCTCTTCTTCCTCTCATTTCTTGGTGGTTTTGGAATTTTCTTTCCACCCTCATTCTTGAAGTTTTGTCAGTAAATCTCTCAGTGTAGTCTGTGGTGGAGGGGTGTTGAGAGTCCCTGCCTTCTGAAGGTTTTCATGGGATTAAGTCTGGCTGGGTTGCTGGATGTGCCCTGAGGCCAAAATCTCGGGAGGGGGATGGCAATATGGAGTGTCTCCACTGCTGCAACTTCTGCCTGCTCTGTACTCTGTGTTTCTTCTCTATTTGTTTCCTCACTGCCTGTGTTTGATGCTCTGATCCTGCCACAGCTTTGCCTACAAGGTACTCCCTCCACACATGTGTCTTTGCCCACCCAGAGGTTCTAGCTGCAGCTGGAGGCTTAGCTCTCAAGGTGGGGAGGGGCCTCAGGACCTTCCTTCTTCTTTCCCCTTAAACCCGAGTGTTCTCAAATTCTGGCTTTGGGGGCATACCTTTCAAGTAGAGTCAAGTAGGATGGTTCATTAGCTCTGTCTTGTTAGGTTTGATTTTGAGTACCCCAGGAGTATTTAGTTTGTAATCAGTAAGGAAGGTTTTTTTAGAGGTCTGAACATTTGCTTTCTCTATGCCACCATTTTAACTCCCTCAATATATATTTTTAAATAGCCTTCAAGTGACAAGTGAGGGATAAACATCACATCCGCTCTTCATGTCAACCTTTGCAGGTTGTGTCTATGGACGATGATAAATTTTCACAAGAATCAGAAAGAGAAAACTTTTTCTACCTAGCCTTATTTTTTGCTAAGGATCTTTTACTACTTAGATTCATAGTCAATGATTTAGGTAATAAAAAAAGTTAATATGATTCATCTGTCACTGATGAAGAACACATCAGTCTGTGTTCTCCCATAATTTTGTCACAGAAGTCCAAATTATAGTTCCTCTTTATATGGAGCACTACTTTTTCCTTGTGGCCGGATCATCTTTCTTTTTGTCAATACACTTCTTTAATTGATTATTTATTTTCCATTTCTTTTATAGTACCTCATTTGTAATGAATTTTACATTTCTTATGGTTACCTTGCTCATCTTCACTGCTCTTTGTGTGATTCCCAATTTAAATAATTTAGATATATTCCATGACTTGCAATCCTACATCACCATATTTTTTTCCCATTTCCTGATCCTCTAAGCTACTTGTGTTTTCCTCCCAAAATTGTCTTGGCTCTATTTTGTGAGCAGAAGCATTACATAGTGGATAGAGAGCTGGCTGTGACAAGTAACAACATTTCAGATCTCAAATAAATACTCGAAGATGAAAATATCCATAGAAATTTAAAATCTACATTAGTAGAGGTAGTTTCCTCACATATGAGTTTGATATTATGTACTTAAAAGATGCTTATAAATTAATTGAACATATATATGTGTATATAGAGATAAATATAGATACAGATGTATAAATAGAAATTATTAAAGGTTTGGTCACTGAGCCCAGAATACATAGGATTAATCCTTTCCTTAAAACAGACCAGTTGTAGGGCACTGGGAAAATTTACTTAACCTCTCAGTTTTTTCAAAGAAATCTCTAAGATAAATTATAGATAAATAAATTCACTTGAGAAAGGAGTTTCTGCACTTGAAAGTCCAAACTAATAGCACTCTGTCATCAACATGCATACATGCAAATGCATATATAGGTATGTATGTATATACATGCATATAAATATAGTCTGTGTATGTTTTAAGAATTAAATTTCATATTTATATGCATATTCAAATATATTAATTTAGTAAGATTATGTGGTTTAATGAGGAATAACTCATGGAAATTCCAAATAGTTCACTGTTATTCATGTGATAAGAAAAATTAAGGACAGTCCTCAATATATTACATTGATCTCTCCTCTAAAAACACAGGTAGATATAGTTATAAATGCAGTTATACATATTATATACAAATGAATACATATATTAGTTAGATAAATAATAGGCAGATAGTTAAAATCCCAATCCTTTTTTTAAATTCTCACCTTAATAGCAATTAAGGTCATTGGAGAAATTTATAGTTAGTTTCCATTAACGTCAAAGATGAATGGACAAAATTCTTGTGTCTTTTGAGCAGGACATTTAAAACTTTTAAAACCATAAATTTATCATAGCATTGTCATCATTGTTACATCAATAGATAATGATTTCCAAAATTTTATAAGGTGGTAAAATTACTGGAGTGAAATTTTAATCATAGAATGAACATCAGAGTTAATGTCAAGAAATACAATTCTGAATTCCAGCTCTGCCATTTATTAACAGCTTCTATGGTAAAGAACATACTTCTTCTAGCTTCTCTTAGTTTCCTTTTTTCTTTTTTTTGTAAAATGTGGTTAATAATGGTTGTACTTCCTGACTTACAAGGATTGTTGAGAGGAAGGGGTTATATAAATGTACATTATGATAATCATTATAGTCATTATTGTAGCAGTTTGTAGTTGATGATCCATATTAAGGGTAATTTAAAATTGTAATAATAATAATAATTTTGCCTCCATTCCAAAATAATTATTATTGTCATTAAACCTTAGAATAGCAATTTTGAAGATGAAAATTGTAATAAAAGTTCTCTTTCCTTTTTATGTCATTTCTCATTCTAGTTATATTAATATGATTATAAATTTGTAAAGATATGCTTTGTGCAGTATTATAAGAAAGGCTGCTTGATCACATGCTCAATTAATTGAGCAAATATCCATTACTTTTCCTAATTGTGGAAAATAAAATTATTTTAAATAGTTTATAAATGGGAATAAAGACTTTAAAAATCAAGCCATATTAACTATGGACTAATAATTATAGTTTAAAGCATTATGTTACAGTGCTGTTAATAATCAATATAGGATTTTGAAACTATCATAAAAAAGAATAAGAACTTTGAAAAAATCTCCATTTTCCTAGCTTTCATTTCTGTGCTGTTATACTGGCTTTCCCCTCTAGCTGAAATGCGTCCCTTTCTTTCTGATGATTTTTAAAATCCCTCATTTCCTTCAAAGTTCATCTCAAACATCGTTTTCTATACAAAACCTTTCCTGGTCTCTTCGGGACTTCCTACGTGAGAATTATCTTTCATTTGCTTGTGTGTAATGCCACACCCCAGGCAACGGCTTTGACAGGCCAGCCAAACCTTGTGAGGGTAACCATTGGGTCGTAGACCCCTGGTGAACCAGGGCTTTGCTCATCCAGCATGTGAAGACTGTTTCGGCGGAACAGGCGGAAGAAACCAACAAGAAGGTTCAAAAGCTGAGATGGCGATGCATCAAGGCACTGTGCAGTGCTTAGGGCATGTTGGAGCACAAAAGACAACACGGCCATCCAATGCAGCTGAGGAAGTCTCCAGGTGTAACGACTTTTCGTGCCACTGGACCCAGGCTTCCAACGCAGAGAGAGTGGGACTGTCTCTGTGCATCGACTTTTCCATTTAAATCTCTTTCACGCACAAGTATCTTTGATGGTCATTCTCGGCTTCCGAGAGACTACTACTATATATGAATATTTTCTCCCTCAATAGAATATAAGTCCTTAGAGGCCAAGGACTTTTATTTTTGTTCTTTTATTAAAAAATGGACCCAACATAGTGCTTGGCATATAGTAGGAACTTAAGAAATGAATTATTATTATAATTGATGACCTTCAATGTTTGACTAATTAATGAGATTATTTTCTTAAAGTTATATTACACATGGCTCAAAACTGAGGTGCAACTGGAAAGCTAAAGTATTACAAAATAGGAAACATTCAAGTGAGTACATTTTCAAGAATCTATTCTAAATTCTGTCAATTTTCTTTTAGGTGATATGAATTTTATATATTACCGCATGCTATTCTATCTTTACTCCAATATTGTATTGTGATTTTGGCTTTTTTTTTCTATTTTATCTTATTACTGCCTAATAATTCACAAATAGTGTCTATTCCCATCTTTAATTTTATTAATGAAAAATAATCTTCCAAAGAGGAACAACATTCAGTGGTTGCTCTTTAGGAGTTTACAGTTGCTAAGCACTTTTTATATTTTACCTTATATGAAGCTGACAACAACCAATGGAACTGACAGGGCACATAGAATTATCACTACTTTATGTGTCAAGAAGTCACTTATTAGAAGTGACTAGCTAGTAACTTGGAAACAGCATTCAAGACCATAAAAAGATTGATATGATTTCAATTATATTTTCTGTTCCTTATATTATTAAGGTTATCCCAAGTATCTCTCTCCCCATCTGAGATACCCATCTCATGTGACAAGTAGTATTTTTATAGGAAGGGAAAAAATCAACACTATTGATCCATACATTGAAAAAAATCTAAAAATATGAGTAATCTATAACTGTGAACCTTTCACCTCCAGAAAGGGGTGGGCTTGAAGTGTATTCTAATCTCTTTTTATTCAAGCCCTGCTTAATCTCCATAATATTGCATTTTTTCTTATTATAGTTATTCTTTCCCCTTATGTCATGATGATCCAAAAGTCCAATAAATGTTTTTTAAGGACTTACTATGTGCTAAGCACTGTGCTAAACTCTGTTAATACAACTGATAAAAAAAGAAAGATAGCCACTAACCTTCAGGAGTTTTTGATCTACTTAAAAGAGGAAACATGTAAAAAGAATGCAGGAAAGGGAAGGGGGACCCTAGTACAAATCCAGTGTAAAGTTATCTTTTCCCATGAAATTGAAACCAAGGTGAACAGCTGTGCAAAGTGGAGTGGGTTTTGGTTATTGTGAATATTGTTTTGGGAGAGCTCTGTTTATTTCACTCTTCATTAGGGGGAAGTCCTTCTTATCAACAGTTTCCTTGCAGTATAAACTTAGTAAAGGAATTGTTTCAAAGAATATAGCCCTTTTAGTTACTTTATTTGCATAATTCAAATTTGCTGTCCAGAATGATTATATCATTTCAGTTTTACCAGCAATGCATTAGTGTACCTATCTTTCCACAACCCAAAATTGACTAATTTTTTTCTCAATTTTCATAATTTTGAGGATTTGTTATAGAACCTTATATTTGTTTTGGTTTCCATTTCTCTTATTATTATTTATTTGTAGCATTGCATCATGTAGATGTGAATGCTTTACAGTTTACTTGATAGCTTTAAAAAAACCTTACCTTTCATTTTATAATCAATATTGTATACTGGTTCCAAAGCAGGAATTTGGGAAGGATTCGGCAATGGAGGTTGTAACTCGTCCAGGGTTACACAGCTAGGAAGTTTCTGAAGTCAAATTTGAACCCAAGACCTCCTGTCTCAAGACTCTTTAAACATTGAGTCAGCCATCTAGCTGCTTCTCTCTATTAGTTCTTCTGGGAAAGAAAAGTCAAACAAAAAAAAATCCCTGAAGAAATAAAGTGAACTTTAATCTGCTTTGATATGGATTCATATTCCACTAGTTCTTTCTTCTGTGACATATGGCATTTTTCATCATAAGTCCTTTGGGATTGTCCTGAATTGTTGTCTTACTGAAAATAGCTGTACAATTCACAGTTGTTCTTCGCACAATGTTGCTATTATTGTTTGCAATGTTCTCTTGGGTCTGTTCACAACACTTTACATTAGTTCATGTAAGCTTTTCCAGGTTTTTCTGAGTTCTTCCTTCTCATTACTTCTTATAGCACATCAGTATATCATTCCAATCACATATTTCAACTTGTTCAGCCAGTGTTCCAACAATGGGTTTCCCTCATTCTTTAATTCTTTGCCTTCATATAAATAGAATCTATAAATATTTTGTATATAGCTCCTTCTCCTTTTTATCTTTTTGGAATGCACATATGTTAATGATATTATTGGGTAAATGAGTATATATAATTTTATAGTACTTTGAGCATAATTCCAAATTGCAGTCAAAATTAGTTGAATCAGTTCACAACTCCACCAACTCAGTTTCATACATCAATTCAAACTTTGGTCATTTTCCTTTTCTGTTATGATAAACAATCTAATAGATGTGAGATGGTGCCTCAGAGTTTTTTGAATTTGCATTTCTTCAGTTAATAGTGATTTAGAGCTTTTTAATTTTTTATTTATATAGTTTTAATTTCTTCATCTAAAAATTAGTTATTCCTATCCTTTGACCATTTGACAATCAGAGAATGACTTCCATTTTTATATATTTGAATAATTTCTCTGTTTTTGAGAAGTGAGACTTTTATTAGAGAAAATTATGAAATATTTTTTCACCATTGATTACTATGTATTATTATGGTTACTATGTATATGCAAGCCTTCCTATTTTCCTCCATTTTCCTATTCTATTTCTCCTTTCACCTTGTCCATTCTCCAAAGTATTTTGCTTATGACTGCTGCTACCCACAATTTCCCCTCCCTTTTATTTCCCCCTTCTCTCATCATCTTCCTCTCCCACATTTTGATGTTCAAGTTAGATTTTTATGCCAAACTGAGTGGGTATATTCATCTCTTTTTGAGCCAGTTCAGATGAGAGCAAGGTTTAAGCCCTTACCTACCCACTTTCTCCATTTCTCTCTTCACTGTAAATGCTCTATTGTACCTCTTTTATATGAGATAATTTATCTAATTCTCTCTCCTGACCCCTTTCTCAGAGTATTCTTCATTCTCATTCCTTAGTGTTTATTTTTTAGATATCACTTCATAATATTCAATTCACTCTCTGTGTATATATTTTCCTTCTAACTGCTTTAATAATGATGTTAGGAGTGACAACTAGTGTTCTCCCACAAGGTATGAAAAAAGTTTAACATTGTTGAATGTCTTTTCACTATTTACTTTTTTATGCTTCTTATGGGTCTTGTATTTGAGAATCAATTTTTCAACACAGCTCTGGTCTTTTCATTAGGAATACTTGAAAGATTTCTATTTAATTGAATTTTTTATCCCTGATATTGTTTTTTTTCCCCAAGTTTTCAGTTTTACTGGATAGGTGATTCTTAGTAACAATTCTAGTTTGGTTGCCCTCCAGAATATCATATTCGAGATTTTCCAATCTTTTAATATAGAATTTTTAATTGTGTCATTCTGACTGTATTCCATGATATTTGACTTTTTTATGACTACTTACAGTATTTTCTCATTGACTTGGGAGTTCTGGAATTTGGCTAAAATATTCCTGAGAGTTTCATTTTGTGATATATTTCAGGAAATGACTAGTGGATTCTTTAAATTTCTATTTTACACTCTGGTTATAGAATACAAGGGCATATCTCCTTGACAATTTCTTGAAAGATCATGTCTAGGATTTTTTATTGAACATGGCTTTTAGGTAGTCTAATAAGTCTTTTTTTTCTGGTTTTAATATCATTTTATTTTATTTTTTAAACATTATTTTATTTGGTCATTTCCAAACATTATTCATGGAAACAAAGATCATTTTCTTGTCCTCCACCCCCACCCCACCTCTCCCATTGCCGAGGAATGATTCCACTGGGTATCACATGTGTTCTTGATTCGAACCTAATTCCGTGTTGTTTGTATTTGCATTAGAGTGTTCATTTAGAGTCTCTCCTCAGTCATATCCCCTCCACCCCTGTAGTCAAGCAGTTGCTTTTCCTCTGTTTTACTCCCACAGTTTATCCTCTGCTTGTGGATAGTGTTTTTTAGATGCCTGTAGATTGTTCAGGGACATTGCATTCACCCTAATGGAGAAGTCCATTACCTTGGATTGTACCACAGTGTTTCAGTCTCTGTGTATAATGATTTCCTGGTTCTACTCCTTTGGCTCTGAATCACTTCCTGGAGGTTGTTCCAGACTCCACGGAATTCCTCCACTTTATTATTCCTTTTAGCACAATAGTATTCCATCAACAACATATACCACAATTTGTTCAGCCATTCCCCAATTGAAGGGCATCCCCTCATTTTCCAATTTTTGGCCATCACAAAGAGTGCAGCTATGAATATTCTTGTACAAGTCTTTTTTCTTATTATCTCTTTGGGGTACAAAACCAGCAGTGCTATGGCTGGATCAAAGGGCAGACAGTCTTTTATCGCCCTTTGGGCATAGTTCCAAATTGCCCTCCAGAATGGTTGGATGAATTCACAACTGTACCAGCAGTGCATTAATGTCTCAACTTTGCCATATCCCCTCCAGCATTCATTACTTTCCTTTGCAGTCATGTTAGCCAATCTTCTAGATGTGAGGTGATACTTCAGAGTTGTTTTGATTTTAATCTCTCTGATTATAAGAGATTTAGAACACTTTTTCATGTGCTTATTAATAGTTTTGATTTCTTTAACGGAAAATTGCCTGTTCATGTCACTTGCCTATTTATCAATTGGAGAATGGCTTGAATTTTTTGTACAATTAATTTAGCTCTTTATAAATTTGAGTAATTAGACATTTGTCAGAGGTTTTTGTTATGAAAATGGTTTCCCATTTTGCTCCTTCCCTTCTAATTTTGGTTGCATTGGTTTTGTTTGTAGAAAACATTTTAATTTTATGTAATCAAAATTATTTATTTTGCATTTTGTTATTTTTTCTAACTCTTGCTTGGTCTTAAAGTCTTATCTTTTTGAAAGATCTGAAATGTATACAATTCTGTGTTCATCTAATTTACTTATAGTTTTCTACTTTATATTCAGTCCATTCACCCATTCTGAGTTTATCTTGATGTAGGGTGTGAGATGTTGATACAAACCCAATCTTTCCCATACTGCCTTCCAATTTCCCCAGATTTTTTTTTTTAATCAAATAGTGGATTTTTGTCCCAAAAACTGAGATCTTTGGGTTTATCATAGACTGTCTTGCTGAGGTTACTTACCCCAAGTTTGTTCCTCTGAACATCCTTTCTGTCTCTTAGCCAATACCAAATTGTTTTGATGACCACTGCTTTATAGTCTATTTTGAGATCTGGTACTGCAAGGCCCCCTTTCTTTGCATTTGTTTTCATTATTTCCCTGGATACCTTTGATCTTTTCTTCTTCCAAATGAACTTGGTTATGGTTTTTTTTTTTTCTAATTCAGAAGAAAAGGTTTTTTAGTAGTTCAATGGGTATGGCACTAAACAAGTAAATAAGTATGGGTAGGATGGTCATTTTTATTATGTTAGCTCATCCTACCCATGAGCAGGTAATGTTTTTTCCCAGTTGTTTAGATCTAGTTCTAATTGTGTGGAAAACTGTTTTGCAGTTGTATTCATATTGTTCCTATGTTTGTCTTGCTAGATAAATTCCCAAGTATTTCATATTGTCTAGGATGATTTTAAGTGGAATTTCTCTTTCTAATTCTTGCTGCTGGGATGTATTAAAGATATATAGAAATCCTCATGACTTATGTACATTTATTTTGTATCCTGCAACTTTGCTAAAGTTGTTGATTATTTCCAGTAGCTTATTAGTTGATTCTCTAGAATTCTTTAAGTAGATTATATCATCTGCAAAGATTGATAACTTGGTCTCCTCATTGTCAATTTTAATACATTCAATTTCTTTTTCTTCTCTAATTGCTACTGCTAGTGTTTCTAGTACAACGTTAAATAATAGAGGTGATAATGGGCATCCTTGGTTCACTCCTGATCGTATTGGGAATTCATCTAGTTTATCCCCATTGCAGGTGATGTTTGCTAATGGTTTTAGATATATACAGTTTATTATTGTTAGGAAAGGTTTTTCTATCCCTGTACTTTCTAGTGTTTTCAAGAGGAATGAATGTTGTATATTGTCAAAGGCTTTTTCTGAATCTATTGAGATAATCATGTTGTTTTTGTTGGTTTGCTTGTGGATATGGTCAATTATGTGGATGGTTTTCCTAATATCAAATCCTCCTTGTATTATTGGTATAAATCTCACTTGATCATAATGAATCACCCTCGTGATGATTTGATGGAGTCTTTTTCCTAGTATTCTATTTAAGATTTTTGCATCTATGTTTATTAAGGAGCTTGGTCTATTGTTTTCTTTTTCTTTTTTTGACCTGCCCGTCTTTCAAATCAGTATCATATTAGTGTCATATAAGGAATTTTGTAGAACTCCTTCTTTTATTATTATGTCAAATATTTTGTATATTATTGGGATTAGTTGTTCTTTGAATGTTTGATAGAATTCACTTGTGATTTCATCAGGCCTTAGGGATTTTTTTCTTAGGGAGTTCTTTGATGGTTTGTTCAATTTCTTTTTCTGATATAGGGTTATTTAAGAATTCCATTTCTTCTGTTAATCTAGACAAATTATATTTTTTTGTAAATCTTCTTCCATATCACCTAGATTGCCATATTTGTTGCCATATAATTGGGCGAAATGGTTTTTAATTATTGCCTTAATTTTTCTTCATTAGAGGTGAGGTCTCCCTTTTCATCTATGATATGGTTAATTTGGTTTTGTTCTTTCCTTTTTTTATTAGATTGACCAGTATTTTGTCTATTTTGTTTGTTTTTTCAAAATACTTCCTTCTAGTCTTATTTATAAATTCAATAGTTTTTCCACTTTTGATTTTATTAATTTCTCCCTTAATTTTTAGGATCTCTAATTTGGGTTTCTTTTGGGGGGTTTAATCAAGTTTTTTGATTTGCATGTCCAATTCATTGATCACTGCCCTCCCTAATTCTTTAACATATACACTCAAGGATATGAATTTTCCTCTGAGTACTGCTTTGGCTGCATCCCATAAGGTGTGAAAGGATATCTCACCATTGTCATTTTGTTCTATGAAATTATTAATTGTTTCTATGATTTGTTCTCTAACCGATTTTGGAGTATCATATTATTTAATTTCCAATTGACTTTTAATTTGGCTCTCCATGTACCCTTACTGATCATTATTTTTATTGCCTTATGATATGAAAAGGTTGAATTTATTATTTCTGCTTTTCTGCATTTGTATGCCATGTTTTTATGACCTAGTGTATGGTCAATCTTTGTGAATGTGCCACGTGCTGCTGAAAAGAAGGTGTATTCTTTTTTTCCTTATTTATTTTTCCCATATATCTATTAACTCTGGTTTTTCTAAGATTACATTCATATCTCTTACCTCTTTCTTATTTATTATTTGATTTGATTTATCTATTTTAATAGTGGTAAGTTCAGGTCTCCCAGTAATATAGTTCTACTATCTATTTCCTCCTTCAACTCCACTAGTTTCTCCTTTAGAAATTTGAATGCTATGCCATTTGGTGCATACATGTTGATTACAGGTATTTCCTCATTGTTTGTACTGCCTTTTATCGGGATGTAGTTACCTTCTCTATCCTTTCTAATCAGATCTATTTTTACTTTTTCTTTGTCAGATATCATGATTGCAACTCCTGCCTTCTTTCTATCAGTTGAGGCCCAATAGATTTTACTCCAACCTTTAATTCTAACCTTTTGAGTGTGTACCTGCCACATGTGTGTTTCTTATAGACAACATATGGTAGGATTTTGCTTTCTAATCCACTGTGCTATTTACTTGCATTTTATTTGTGAGTTCATCCCATTCACATTCAAAGTTATGATTGCCACTTGTGTATTCCCCAGCATTTTGATATATTCTCCTAGTTCTGTCCTTTCTTCTTTTGCTATATACTTTTAAATCAATGGTTTGGTTTTAATCAGTCCCCCTAATCTCCTCCCTTAATGTGCTTCCCTTTCTTCCCCCTCCCTTTTTGTTCCCTTCTAATTTTTTTAGCATCTTTTAAGTCCCCTTGCCCCTCTCTTTTTCTTTTTCTATTCCCTTCCCCTCCCTTAGTTTTCCTTTCTCACTTTCTCTATAGGGTAAGATAGAATTTGATATCCCAGTGGATCTAGATGTTCTTTCCTCTCGGAACTTATTTAATTGAGAGTAAGGTTTAATTATCACCTATTAGAACTCTCTTCCTCTCCTATTTATAATAGTATTATTCCCCTCCCCTTCCCATGTGCCTCTTTGTGTGGTATAGATTATCCAATTTATCTTATTTCTTCAAGTTTTTCTTGGTGCCATCTTCGATTCCCCCATCCCCTTTTCTTTTCTTTTTTTTGTAAATCATCTTATGCCACTTATCATCCCAATCTCTTCCTGTGAATGATTCTTCTAATTTCTATAATAATGAATAAAATTTTTGAGTTACAAATAACAATTTCCCCATATATTGATATAAACAATTTGATACTATTGAAGCTCTTAAAGAAGAAAGTTTGAATAAAAATTTTACTCCTTTCCCCTCTCTTTATATTTACCTTTTCATATTTCTCTTGATTTTTGTGCTTGGATATCAAGCTTTCCCTTTAGTTCTGGTCTTTTATTTACAAATACTTGGAAATCTTCTATTTTGTTGAATGCCCATACTTTCCCCTGGAAGTACATAGTCAGTTTTGATGGGTAGGTGATCCTTGGTTGACGACCCAATTCTCTTGCCTTTCTGAATATCATATTCCAAGCCTTGCGGTCCTTTAGTATGGAAGCTGCCAGATCTTGTGTAATCCTGATTGGTATTCCTTTATACATGAATTTTCTCTTTTTGGACTTCTTGTAAAATTTTCTCCTTAGCTTAGAAGATATTGAATTTGGCAATTACTTCCTGGGAGTGGTCTTTGAAGATTTAGTGTAGAGGGTGTTCTATGAACTCTTTCAATATCTATTTTTGCCCCCTTCTTCAAGAACATCAGAGCAGTTTTCTTGGACAATTTCTTGTAGCATGATGTCAAGATTTCTGTTTATTTCTGGGCTTTTAGGTAGATCAATGATTCTCAAATTGTCTCTTTATGATCAGTTTTCTTGATCTGTCATCATGTCAGTAAGGTATTTTATGTTTTCTTTTATTTTGTCAGCCTTTTGACTTTGCTTTATTAATTCTTGCTGTTTTGCAAGATCATTGATTTTCAATTGCCCAAATCTGGTCTTTAAGGTCTGGTTTTCTGTTATAATCTTTTTATTTTCCTTTTCAGTTTGTTCTGTCCTGCTTTTTTTTTTTTTGGCTTCCAGTTGTTTCTCCAATTGGGAATTTTTGTCCTTTAAACTGTTGTTTTCTTTTTGAACTATTTCCCACTTTTCTTGCCAAAAGGCTTCCATCTTTTTGGTAAACTCCAATTATTCAAAATCTTCAAGAGCTTGTGGTCAATTTCCATGTTTTGGGAAGGTTTTGGCACATTTATTAGTATTTCCTCTTCTGCTATTTCCTGGATTTTTCCTCCATAAAAATTATCCAGGCTCAATCCCTTCTTGTTTTTCTTGGTGTTCAGATGTTGTTCCTGATTAGTGTTTGCCATCACTATGATGGTTTTTCCTTCCCTTTCCACTCAGAAATCTGAGTGAGGAGAGCAGACTCTCTGTGTATGGAGCTAAGGAGCAAGGATTTTGCTTGAGGCCAGCTATCGAGTCTGTGCAGCTTCTGCTGTTTGCTGCCCTTCTCTGTGCTATGTCCCCATAGCTGCCCATGGTCTGCTCTCTTCAGCCTGCTGGAGTTTCAGGTTTAGCTGCTCTCAGGGGTAGGACTTTGGTGGTCTTTGTCAGTTGCCAAGGACCTAGACGTACTCTTCACTTGCTCTTGGGGTTGCCCCTCGCTTACTCACTGATTCTACTGCAAGCTGGCTCTGACTATGGCTCTGTAGGTGGGGTGGGGGGAGTGGATCAACTCATGTTTTGATGGAAGCTTTTTCAGTCCCTTATCGTGTGGAAATGCCCAAATCCCATGTACATTCATTCCTGCTCCCTACTATAGAGTCTCTTTGTTCATATGAATTTGTTTTGTTTTGTTTTGTTTTGCCTTTTGAGGTAGTCTATATCTGTAGGAGTTGAGGAGAGGAAGAGTCCTGCCTCTAGACTGTCACCATGTTTACCAAAGAAGTCCTCTGAATATTTCTCTAATAACATTGTTTTGTAGCTAAAATTTTATACTTTTCAATGGAAAGATTACAGAAGTATATATTGAATGGAACAATAGAATGAAGGAAAGAGGAAAATAAATCCCTTTTTTTCTATAAGTACCTACTTGCTTCTACATATTTATATATACATATATGCATTATATATTATTTATATACCAATATATATGTATATAGGTATGTAGAAAACAACTGAAACCTAGGGACTTTTTGTTAAAGTTTAGCTTGTCATTTCTTAAAGAATTTGAATTGTTAAGTAATTTTAAAATATTTTTATAATCCAGATCTCTGTATTCTTTTCATGTTGAAAAATATATGGCTTTAATTAAGGATTAGGATCAGGGAGCTGGTGGTTTTAATACAAGTTTAAGAGCATATTTTATAACCTTCCTTTCAGATTCAACTTGATGGAAGGCTACATGGATATGAAAGCATTAAACAATGCTAGATACATGAAGAGCCCCCTTGATTGGGAAGCTAAAGCTATCTATTATGCTTAAGAAATATGATGCATTTCTATCTGAAGAAGTGACCTTTAAAATGCATGTGACTCAAACAGCAAAGTAACCAAAATAACAAAATGCATGAAATATTCAGTGAGATTCTATATTTAAGCATCAAATGATTATTTAAAAGATTAGGCTCCTTTTATACTCTACATTGAGGAAATCAGCTTATCTACTCCATAAGCAGCCTGAATTTAATTTACTTTTACTGAGATTTTGGGAGTTATACAGCAAAGTCAGAGACATTTCAAGTGATAGTATTATCATTTTAAATGTGCTTTTTGTTATAGGAATGGAAAATGAACTATGAATTTCAATTTCATTAGAGAGTTATGTCAAAGAAAGCATTTCTCATTAAACTAAAGAATTAAGTTGAAGATTACTACTAAAATACAATCCATTTAATTCACACTAAATGCAAAGTCACAGTGCAAATGCACAACTTTGTCAAAATTACTAGGGAAAGTGACTCATCCCTATCTGTTCATTCATTTTATTTTAATAGGTGGGGTAGGACAGTCTGAGTTATACAATATGGATAATATTGCTCATGTAACCATTCATCAATCTTGTCATTTGACAAAACTTTTAATTAAGCACCTGTTTTTTTTTTCCTAAAAATTTGCTAGATATAGTCAGAAGTAGAAAAGATGCAGAAGATAATCTATATCTTAAAGAAATCTCTACCTTGTTTATTGTTGTCAATCATGATGATTCTAAATCATCAAAAGTTATAAACATGCCATTTTCAAAAGATTAAATCAAAGCTATCAGTAGTCATGACCAAAATGATCTAAATACAAATCAAAACAATTCAGAGGTACTACTTCAAATATATTAGTTTGGCTTCAACACTTCATAAAAGGAAAAAGACCAATGTTGGAGAGGATGTGGAAAAAGAGAGATATTAATTCACTGTTGGCAGAATTGTGAACTGATCTAACCATTTTGTAGAACAATTTGCAATTATTCCTCAAACGCTTTAAACTTATGCATATTCTTTGATCTAGCAATAGCACTACTATGTGTGTATTCCAAAGACATTAAAGAAAGAGGACTTTGAATTATGAAAACATTTAGAGCAACTCTTTTTTGGAGTTCAGGTATTAGAAATTGTGAATTTGCATCAATTGAACATGTGATATATACTATTGTAATGAAACACTATTTTCCTTTAAGAAATTAAAAAGGGTTCCAGAAAATCTTGGGAAGATTTATATGAACTAGTGCAAAATAAAAGGAACAGAACCAGGAAATATTGTGCACAAAACCAAGAATATTTTAACCCTGATTGACTATGAAAGTTGTACCTACTATGATCAATAAAATGATCCAAAATTATGCTAAAGGAGAATAGGGAGGGAGAATGTAACTTAGATAATCACTGATTGGATTAGGGAGCATTATATAACCATATGGATTCCTAAGAGACAGAAGAATACTTGAGAGCAGGAGTTTGGAGACTCATTTTTATATGGTTTGGGTGGAAGACAAATTATTTTTCATTCTACATTGGGCTTCGTTCATTAATATATCCACACCATTTCAAAATTATCAGGAGTGTTTGGTGTTCCTCTGGTCTTACTGTGGATATCTGGAGTTTGTCTGAAATCATAGGACCAAAGGCTTGGTCAAGATGACTTCCCCTGATTTAGCATAGGGCCTCAGGGTATCTAGCTGGTATGTAGGATGAAATGGTGGACCTTTAGTTAAGAAAATCTGAGATCAAATTTGGCCTCAGACACTTACTAGCTGTATGAACTTGGGCACATCTCTTAGGCATCTCTTAGGTCTTGTTTGCCTCAGTTTTTTAATCTGTAAAATCAACTAGAGAAGGAAATGGCAGAATACTCTAATATCTTTGCCAAAAAATCCCTGGGAACACAAAGAATCAGACATAATTAAAAAAAAAACAACTCAGGCTAAGTTAATATATGCCACAGTGTGCAAATTAGGCTCCTTTTATCTTTGTGACACTCTGACTTTTAGTTTCCTTTTCAAAAAAATATTTTTTTTCTTGATTGCACACAGAAAAAAAATCATCATATTCTTTTTCTGACATTTTCTGATCAAAGTTTTCTCCCTTTCTTTTACCTTTCTCTGCTCCTTGTGATGGCAAACAATATACTTTATATATGCTATCATATAATACATATTTCCATATTCATCATGTGAAAGAAGGCATATGGCACATTAAAAAACTCATGAAGGAAATATGGTGGAAAAGTTGAATGCTTCCATCTTTGTTCATATTTCAGCAGTTTCTTCTTTGCTGATGGCCTTTTTCATTATGAACCTTTTGGGATTGTGTTGGATTCTTGCATTTTTTATAATAGTTAAATCATTCACATTTGAACATACTGTTCCTGTGTTTTATGTTCTCTTGATTCTATTTACTTCATTTTGCCTTTCTTCATAGAAGTCTTTACAAATTTTTTCTGAAATCGTCATTTTAGGGGACATAATATTATACCATTTTAATCATATACCACAACTTCTTCAGCCATTGATGGGCATCCCTTCAAATTCCAATTATTCATGATCCCATAAAGAGTTGCGATAAATAACTTTGTACAAGTAGTTACTTTTCTGATTTCTTTTATCTGATCTCTCTGATTTATAGACCTAAAAGTAGTAGGAACAGTTTTATGGCACTTTGGGCTTGGCTCCAAATTGCTCTCCAGAATGGGTGTATCAATTCCCAGCTCCACCAATGTTATATTCGTGCCCTAGTTTTCCAAAAGCCCCTCCCCAATATTTATCAATTTCTTTCTTTGTCATATTAGCAAATCTAATAGGTATGAGGTCACACCTTATAGTGTCTTAATTTGCATTTCTCTAGTCAATAGTAATTTGGATTATTTTATATGATTATGGTTTTGATTTTTATATCTTTTTACCATTTATCAATTGGGGAATGACTTGTATTCATATAAAGATGATGTAATATTGTACATATTTTAGAAATAAGGTCTTTTGCAGAGACAAAAATATATTGCTCTAAAGATTTTTTTCCCAGTTTGTTATTTCTCTTATAATCTTGGTTGTATTTGTTTTGTTTATTATTTTGAAAATGTAATCAGAAGGATCCCTTTTATATAATGTTCTCTATTTCTTTTATTTAATTATAAATTCTTCTCTTGTCCTTGAGTCTGCCTGGTAAATTATTCTATGCTCTCTCTTCCTGCTATTGTTACTTTCTATTGGCTATCTATAATTTTTATACTAATGGGAAGACAGTTGTGGGACCCATTTTAAGATACAACTTTAAATACTATATACTGTCATCATTTTATTTTTATGGGAAATTTGTTATAGTTTATTTTTTATATTTTTTCCCAATTACATAGAATAACACTTTTCAGTATATCCTTTCCAAAATTGTAAGATCTAAGTAGCTTATCTCCCTCTCTTCTTTCCCTCCTCCTTGAGATGGTAAGCCCTTTGATTTGGATTATACATCTGTGATCATGCAAGTCACATTTCCATATTTGTTGTAAGAGAATACTCATATAAAACCAACCCCCCCAAATAAAAATACAAATAACCTATAATGAGAAAAGAGTATGTTTTGTTCTGCATTCCAATTCCAAGAGTACTTTCTCTCAAAGTACCCGCCTATGTATCCACCTATCCATCTATTGTCCTAGATCAGGGGCTGTTCCTTTCCCCTGTCCATGGGCTCCTAAGGACAATTCTCACATCACTTGCCTCTCTGCCCAGCAGTCCAATGGTAGCACTTCCTCCTCCCCTCCCCTGTCTGGGGTAAAGTAGAGGGCTTACATGCAGTATGAGGGTTGTAGTTTGGGCACTTGGTCTCTAAAAGTTTCACCATTACTGCCATAGAACCTCTAGCATATCCAAACTTTTAGTCATTATCATTACAGAAGAGCTTTATAAATGTTATCCATCATTGAATCTATTATTTCACTGTGGTAGATATTTCCAGCAGTGATGCAGATTGTGTTCCAACAAAACCAGCTTGTCTTATTCAACTCTCATTTGTATCTTCCTGTTAATTGCCCATATAAAATTCAGCTCATGTATAGAGGTCTTCTTGGTATTGAATATCAATGACTTATATAAGTTAACCAGCGCTTTTGCCTCAGTCTTCCTAAATGACCAACCCATTATTTATTTTTCAGTAATACGTTTCTTTAATTGTTATCTCTTTTTTTAAACCCTTACCTTCTGTCTTGGAGTCAGTACTATGTATTGGCTCCAAGGCAGAAGAGTGGTAATGGCTAGGCAATGGGGGTCAAGTGACTTGCCAAGGGTCACACAGCTAGGAAGTGGCTGAGGTCAGATTTGATCCTAGGACCTCCCTCTGGGGACTAGGACTAGGGACTAGAGACTAGGACCTCTCTCTAGGACTGGCTCTCAATCCACTAAGGTACCCAGCTGCCCCCTCACTGTTATGTTTATAAGCCATTTCTCTTACTCAATATGTTGCTATGTGTTGTGCCTTGTTCAATCTAGAGCTTATTTGTCAGTAAACATTTATAAATGAGCTAATGTGTGCCAGGCTTTGTGCTACAGTGAGTATTTAAAGTGCAATGATAAAAAAATGAACATATAAACAATAATGGAATATGATAAACTGTGAATGACCTAGCTATTATCAGCAATGCAAGAATCCAGTACAACTCCAAGGTATGTATGCCTATAAAAGCTATCCACCATCACAGAAGGATCTAGTAGAGTCTGAATGCAAATTTAAGGATTTCATTTTTCACTTCATTTCATCCATGAATTTTTTTCTTTAGTGTAAGCAATATATGTATTCTTTCAAAATATGATGAACATAGCAATATGTTTTATGTGATAACACATGTACAACCCATATCATAATACTTGTTGACTTGGGGAAGCGTGAGATTTAGGTTGCAAAAATATCAGAAAATGATTATTAAAAGTTGTATTTACATGCAATCTAGAAAAAAATCTAAAAATTCAGAAAAAGAAAAAAATGAAATACTTTCTCTCCACAAGGATCTTATATTATACATACATGTATGTAATAATATTCAAAGTAAATGTAAGTTGTTTTGGGAGTGGGTTGAAGGGGAAATTAGTAGTTGCAAGGATCAATGAAGGACTTCTGAAGGAGATTGCACTTGAACAGGACAATGAAGGAAGTTCAAAATGCTAAAATGCTTAAGTGTGAAGAAAGTGAATTTCATATCTGAGAGACAAACATAGAGATGGAGGAAGAGCAAGATAGTCAGTTCAACTACATGTAAGAGTTTGTGTAATAAGTGTGAAAGGTAGGAGCCAGCATGGTTGTAAAAGGCCTTAAATGCTGTAAAAAATAGACTCGAATACAGGACTACAATCCCCATGAGCCTTTGCTCCACTTCCCCAGAATGCCTTGTAATCTCACCTGGGCAGAGATCGAGAAGGTATTTAAGCTGATTCAAAGGCTTTTGAAGCTCTCTCTTGGCTCTTTTTGGACTTCCATTTTGGAGCAGGCACGTCTCTTGCGTGATGTGAGGTTATTTTGTCTAGGCCTCTGGCCTAGGCACATGTTTCTTACTTGTATATTCTTTAATCTTTAACCTTTAATAAACCTCTAAAAAATATAATACTCCTTGCAGAGAGAAACTAATTTCTACCTGCCTCAGTCTCCCCATCTCCCCTAAATTTTAATCTTTACAGTTTGGCGACCTAATGGGGAAAAAAAAAAAAAACCTCAATCTTCTGAATTCTTTTCTGATCTTTAGTTCAACTTTTAATATCTAGTACCTAGAAAAAAAATTTTTTTTGAGCCATATCTCTCTGGCCAAGGTTTTCTACCCTCACAAAGCTGCTACAGGCTCCGGACTTGCTGCTTACCCCGCCTGGCTCGGCCCCGAAGCTTCCTGCCTGCAGCCTGCAGCCCTGATCGTCCTCACCTAGTACCTGGTCCCGGCCTTGCCCATCCCCGCAGCCGCTCCTGCTCCTGGCCTCTCACTGGCCCACTGCCTGCCTATTTCTGCGCCCCAGACCCTGGAGGTTACTATGTTTAACATGTGTTAAGACATAGGCTTTCCTTGTATCCACACTCACCCTGAAGATACTCACAGACGAGTATCCCCAAAACCTTGGCTCCTATAATCTGGTCCCCTTTTCTGCCTCTCATAGTGTGGTACCTTTCTGTAGTCCTGGCTACTGACTGGATAAATGCATCATTGCTTAGATCATTTTAATTGGGCTCTGATTCAAGGACCTGTTAAAATTTATTTTTCTTTTACTTGGAATTTTTACACATAAGACTTTGATAGTCTATATTTTCATCCAGAAATTTTTCTTTCCTTTTGATTTTTCTGATGTCTTTTTAATATCTCTTGCCAATTGATTCATATACCTCATACCTCAGCCATGCATCCCTAAGTGATCCCCTTTTTTTTATATCACCCTCTTAACGGGGGGAATGTAAAAAAATATCATTATTTAAATTGCAAAGTTTAAATTCCTTTTGAGAAGAATTTTAGGTAAAGAAGATGCTACTTCCCTGAATCCAGAAACTGAACTGTTGGAGAAGCCATCATTAAGAAGCCTCCAGACCACAAACTGCACAAAAATGAACTTTGGGTGTGGTTAATGAACATTTATTTGCATGCATACTTTCATGCCAAAGGGGACCGCCCCCTAACTGGCTTTCTGTCAATGAGTCCAGTAATTATTGGTTTTATTCTTTTCTTTCTCTTATCCTCAAATTATTGTAATCTTTAAATTGATTATGTTTTCATGATCCTTTGGGAAAAAATTAATTATTTGCAATTGATCAAATGGAGGAATGTAAAAAATAGACTCGAATACAGGACTACAATCCCCATGAGCCTTTGCTCCACTTCCCCAGAATGCCTTGTAATCTCACCTGGGCCGAGATCGAGAAGGTATTTAAGCTGATTCAAAGGCTTTTGAAGCTCTTTCTTGGCTCTTTTTGGACTTCCATTTTGGAGCAGGCACGTCTCTTGCGTGATGTGAGGTTATTTTGTCTAGGCCTCTGGCCTAGGCACATGTTTCTTACTTGTATATTCTTTAATCTTTAACCTTTAATAAACCTCTAAAAAATATAATACTCCTTGCAGAGAGAAACTAATTTCTACCTGCCTCAGTCTTCCCATCTCCCCTAAATTTTAATCTTTACAATGCCAAAGAAAGTGGTTTGTAACTAATTCTTCAAGTTATAAACAAGGAGAAAATTTGGAGGCTATAATTATGATACAGATAAGAAATGATGAGGGCCTGAATTGGGCTAGTGACAATGTGAGTGGAGAAAACAGAAAAAGTAAGACTTAACTATTTCAACATATGGAATAAAGGGATCTAAGGAGATAAACCTGGGTAATTGAAAAGATTTTGGTTTCCTTGTGTAATTTTGAGGGACTCACACTCCTTAGATGGATAAATGAGGATTGAAGGCAGTGAGGAAAGGGTTGATGAAAATGGCTTCCCTCACTACTCCCTCACAGAGTCCCTGAGTTACTTGAGGAAAACAAAATGGAGATCTCCCCTCGGTGAAGGCTTGCCACTTGGTGCCCTCAAGCGCGGCAGAGAAGTCTTCTCTACAAGGAGAGGTATGAGGGACCTCAATCTGGATATGCGCTATTTTGAGACACTCACAAGCCTCCTCCTCATGTCTCCTTGAAAACTGGCAACAAGATGGAGTTGGCCAATGGGCTTACTCTAATTGTAAATAAATAAGATTGAATCCGCTATCTGACTGCTTATTTGATTTAATTGGTGACTGGGGCAAAGGGTAAAGATTAGAGGGATTGTAGGTAACCCTAAATCTTTTCTAAATAAAACTAATTACTGAAGTACAAGGTTTTCTCATACCCCAGGGAGAAGTAGAATAGGGAAGAGCTCTGCTCACCAATTTGAGTCCAGTATCTCAATAGTTCATGGACATGAAAGTCTTTGAAGAAATTAGGTTTCTTGATAGGAACCAGAATGTTTTAAAACAGGAACCCTTAATATTAGGATTTCTGTTAGTGACAGAAATCTCCACAGATGTCTTGAAATGTCCCAGAGAAACAGCTCCTCCTTCCACTCTCTTCTGTATCTCAGGACCCCAGAACCCTCTCCTCAGGAGAATTTCCCAGAAATCCTTGTTCAGTTTCCAACTGTCATTCCTACATTCCAATTTCCCCCAACAGTTCTTTTGTCCTACTCCCCGTCATTAAACTTGACAGATGTAGAAAGTAGAGAGTTTTATTTATAGGAAAGAATTGTTTGTGTTATGGTAAGTTTGTAATGTTTATGACAATTTGAAATGTCAAATAAGCAGTCAGAAACATGGGGCTGAAATTCAAGAGGTATCCTATGCACCTGCTTGTGTGTTAGATACACATTCCTACATCTCCATACCTACACTCACATGCATACATGGACTTATGTGCATATGCCCATATACCTCAGGTGACCAATGTCAAAAGTTTTAAGGTGGACCTTTCGTCTTATCCCACCAACAACTGAATTAACAAGAACATGCTCATCATGGAGTTGCTTCGTGTGGGCCATGATTCTCAACAACCTTATTCTCTCCAGAACTTGGAGTCTAAATTTTGACATTTTCACCTTAGGGATATATGAGAGCATGAACTGCAAAAGATAAACAGATACAGACATAAATATATTAGCATATGTTTATATACATACATGTGTATGCATGTGTAAATATGCACATAAGTGTGCTAATGTGTACCATTTGTGTAGTTATTTAATACTTGAAATTATGTGAGATGATGAGGTCACTAAAGAAGTATATAAAAAAAAATCCCAAGACAAAGTGCTGTGCCCTATCCAACAGCAAGGATTGGGATAAGGATGATGATCTTCCATTTTGTGCTCATTCATTTTCTTTTAAGTTTTCATAATTTCTGTTTTTCAGAGACTCTAGTATTTTATGATTCATGTCTTTAATTACCCAACAACAATCTTTTTACTGGTGTTAAAAAGAAAGTTATTGGGTAATTATTTCTATGATTATATCTTTCAAGGGATCTTGTAGGATTTTTGACATGCACATGGGAAGAATTTCTAAAGTGATCTTTGATCTACCAAATAAAATGTTTAAAAAAAAACAGCCAACCAATAATAAATGCAATAGTCTTTTGTAAAATCTCTATAGCAGTATTTCCCATGTAGTGGTTTGAGGATTTGTGATTATAATCCAAAGAGTTTGTGCTAAAATTTATTTTAAAGCACCTCAAGAAATGATTATAAAAAACATAATAAATAGTATATTGAGTTCCTCTGAAAGTTCACAAAACACATTATAGTTATTGATGAAAAGGGTTCAGTGAACAAATACCTTTGTGATCCACTGCTCTACATCTATAATCGATGGTCTACTCTGGCTTGCTAACACATCTGTCTATGCTTTTCTAATACCATCAACACAATTAGTGCCCTCATTTGGAACTATGCTGAAAGGGCACTAAAAGAATATCTGCCCTTTGATCCAGTCATAGCACTGCTGGGTTTGTACCCCAATGAGATAATAAAGAAAATACATGTACAAGAATATTCATAGCTGTGCTGTTTGTGGTGGCAAAAAAAAATTGGAAAATGAGGGGATGCCCTTCATTTAGGAAATAGCTGAACAAATTGTGGTATTTGTTGGTGATGGAATACTATTCTGCTTAAAGGAATAATAAAGTGGAGGAATTCCATGGAAACTGGAACAACCTCCAGGAAATGATGCAGAGCGAGAGGAGCAGAACAAGGAGAACATTGTGCACAGAGATTGATACACTGTGGTACAATCGAATGTAATTAACTTCTCCATTAGTGGCAACGCAGTGATCGTGAACAACCTGGAAGGATCTATGAGAAAGAACACTATCCACATTCAGAGGAAAAACTGTGGGAGTAGAAACACCAAAGAAAAATAACTGCTTGATTATATGGGTCGAGGGGGATATGGTTGGGGATATAGACTCTTTTTAAAAAATTTTATAATATTTTATTTGATAATTTCCAAGTATTATTCATTAAAGACAAAGATCATTTTCTTTTCCTCCCCCCAACCCCTGTAGCCAACGCGTGATTCCACTGGGTATTACATGTGTTCTTGATTCGAACCCATTGCTATGTTGTTAATATTTGCATTAGGGTTTCCTTTAGAGTCTCTCATCTGTCATGTGCCCTCAACCACTGTAGTCAGGCAGTTGCTTTTCCTCGGTGTTTCTACTCCCACAGTTTATCCTCTGCTTATGAATGGTGTTTTTTCTGCTGGATACATGCAGATTATTCAGGGACATTACACCGCCACTAATGGAGAAGTCCATTACGTTCGATTATACCACAGTGTGTTTGTCTCTGTGTACAATGTTCTCCTGGTTCTGCTCCTCTCACTCTGCATCACTTCCCGGAGGTTGTTCCAGTCTCCATGGAATTCCTCCACTTTATTATTCCTTTTAGCACAATAGTATTCCATCACCAACATATACCACAATTTGCTCAGCCATTCCCCAATTGATGGGCATCCCCTCGTTTTCCAGTTTTTGGCCACCAGAAAGAGTGCAGCTATGAATATTTTTGTACAAGTCTTTTTGTGCATTATCTCTTTGGGGTACAGACCCAGCAGTGCTATGGCTGGATGAAAGGGTAGATATTCTTTTGTCGCCCTTTGGGCATAGTCCCAAATTGCCCTCCAGAATGGTTGGATTAGTTCACAACTCCACCAGCAATGAATTAATGTCCCTACTTTGCCACATCCCCTCCAGCATTCATTACTTTCCTTTGCTATCATGTTAGCCAATCTGCTAGGTGTGAGGTGATACCTCAGAGTTGTTTTGATTTACATCTCTCTAATTATAAGAGATTTAGAACACTTCTTCATGTGCTTATTAATAGTTTTGATTTCTTTATCTGAGAACTGCCTATCCATGTCCCTTGCCCATTTATCAGTTGGAGAATGGCTTGGTTTTTTGTACAATTGATTTAGCTCTTTATAAATTTGAGTAATTAAACCTTTGTCAGAGGTTTCTATGAAGATTTTTTCCCAATTTGTTGTTTCCCTTCTGATTTTAGTTACATTGGTTTTGTTTGTACTAAAGCTTTTTAATTTGATGTTGTCAAAATTATTTATTTTACATTTTGTGATTCTTTCTGTCTTGCTTGGTTTTAAAGTCTTTCTCCTCCCAAAGGTCTGACATGTATACTATTCTGTGTTTACCCAATTTACTTATGGTTTCTTTTTTATGTTTAAGTTATTCACCCATTTTGAATTTATCTTGGTGTAGGGTGTGAGGTGTTGATCCAAAACTAATCTCTCCCACACTGTCTTCGAGTTTTCCCAGCAGTTTTTATCGAATAGTGGATTTTTGTCCCAAAAGCTGGGATCTTTGGGTTTATAGTATACTGTCTTGCTGAGGTTGCTTGCCCCCAGTCTATTCTACTGATCTTCCTTTCTGTCTCTTAGCCAGTACCAAATTGTTTTGATGACTGCTGCTTTGTAATATAGTTTAAGGTCTGGGACTGCAAGGCCCCCATCATATGTGTTTTTTTTTTTCATTATTTTCCTGGATATCCTTGATCTTTTGTTATTCCAGATGAATTTTGTTATGGTTTTTTTTCTAAATCAGTAAAGAAATATTTTGGGAGTTCAATGGGTATGGCACTAATTAAATAAATAAGTTTGGGTAGGATGGTCTTTTTTATTATATTGGCTTGTCCTATCCATGAGCAGTAAATGTTTTTCCAATTGCTCAAGTCTAGTTTTAGTTGTGTGGAGAGTGTTTTATAGTTGTGTTCATATAGTTCCTGTGTTTGTCTCAGGAGGTAGATTCCTAGGTATTTTATTTTGTCTAAGGTGATTTTGAATGGGATTTCTCTTTCTAGTTTTTGCTGCTGAGCTGTTTTGGAGATATATAGAAAAGCTGATGACTTATGTGGGTTTATTTTGTATCCTGCAACTTTGCTAAAGTTGTTGATTATTTCAATTAGCTTTTTGGTTGAATCTCTAGGATTCTTTAAGTAGACCATCATGTCATCTGCAAAGAGTGATAACTTGGTCTCCTCCTTGCCTATTTTGATGCCTTCGATTTCTGTTTCTTCTCTAATTGCTACTGCTAGTGTTTCTAGTACAATGTCAAATAGTAGAGGTGATAATGGGCATCCTTGTTTCACTCCTGATCTTATTGGGAATGTGTCTAGTTTATCCCCATTGTAGATGATATTAGCTGATGGTTTTAGATATATACTGTTTATTATTTTTAGGAACGACCCTTCTATTCCTTTGCTTTCTAGTGTTTTTAATAGGAATGGGTGTTGTATTTTATCAAAGGCTTTTTCTGCATCTATTGAGATAATCATGTGGTTCTTGTTGGTTTGCTTGTTGATGTGGTCAATTATGTGGATGGTTTTCCTAATATTGAACCAGCCCTGCATCCCTGGTATAAATCCTACCTGATCATGGTGAATACTCCTTATGATGACTTCCTGGAGTCTTTTTGCTAGTATCCTATTTAAGATTTTTGCATCTATACTCATTAGGGAGATTGGCCTATAGTTTTCTTTCTCTGTTTTTGACCTGCCTGGTTTTGGAATCAGTACCATGTTTGTGTCATAAAAGGAGTTTGGTAGAACTCCCTCTTTGCTTATTATGTCAAATAGTTTGTATAGTATTGGGATTAACTGTTCTCTGAATGTTTGATAGAATTCACAGGGGAATCCATCAGGCCCTGGGGATTTTTTCTTAGGAAGTTCTTTGATGGCTTGTTGGATTTCATTTTCTGATATGGGATTATTTAAGAATTCTATTTCTTCTTCTGTTAGTCTAGGCAGTTTGTATTTTTGTATATATTCATCCATATCACCTAAATTGGTGTATTTATTGCCATATAATTGGACAAAGTAATTTTTAATAATTGCCTTAATTTCCTCTTCATCGGAGATGATGTCCCCCTTTTCATCTTTGATGCTGTTAATTTGCTTTTCTTCCTTCCTTTTTTTAATTAGATTGACCAGTACTTTGTCTATTTTGTTTGTTTTTTCAAAGTACCAGCTTCTTGTCTTATTTATCAAATCAATAGTTCTATCACTTTCAATTATATTAATTTCTCCCTTAATTTCTAGGATTTCTAGTTTGGTTTTCTGCTGGGGGTTTTTAATTTGATCATTTTCGAGTTTTTTTATTTGCATTTCCAATTGATTGATCGCTGCTCTCCCTAGTTTTTTAATATATGCAATCAGGGATATGAATTTACCTCTTATTACCGCTTTGGCTGCATCCCAAAAGGTTTGAAAGGATGTCTCGCCATTGTCATTTTCCTTGGTGAAATTGTTAATTGTTTCTATGATTTCTTCTCTAACTAAAAGATTTTGGAGTATCATATTGTTTAATTTCCAATTAGTTTTTGATTTTGTTTTCCATGTACCATTACTGAACATTATTTTTATTGCCTTTTTATCTGAAAAGGCTGCATTTATTATTTCTGCTTTTCTGCATTTGTGTGCAATGTTTCTGTGACCTAATGAATGGTCAATCTTTGTGAATGTGCCATGTGGTGCTGAGAAGAATGTGTATTCCTTTTTATCCCTATTTATTTTTCTCCATATGTCTATTAATTCTAATTTTTCTAAGATTTCATTCACTTCTTTTACCTCTTTCTTATTTATTTTTTTATTTGATTTATCTAAATTTGATAATGGTTGGTTTAAGTCTCCCCCTAATATGGTTTTACTGTCCATTTCTTCCTTCAATTCTCCTAGTTTCTCCATTAGAAATTTGGGTGCTATATTATTTGGTGCATACATGTTGATTAGTGTTATTTCCTCATTATATACAGTCCCTTTTAACAAAATATAATCACCTTCCCTGTCCCTTTTGATCAGGTCTATTTTTGCTTTGGTTTTATCAGATATCATGATTACCACTCCTGCCTTCTTTCTGTCAGTTGAGGCCCAGAAGGTCTTACTCCATCCTTTAATTCTGACCTTGTGGGTGTCTACCCGCATCATGTGTGTTTCTTGAAGACAACATATGGTAGGGTTTTGGATTCTAATCCATTCTGCTATTCATCTACATTTTATGGGTGAGTTCATCCCATTCACGTTCAAAGTTATGATTGTGGCTTGTGAATTCTCTGGCATTTTTATATCCTTCCCTAATATTCTAACCTTTTTCCTTCAGTCTACCTTTTAGTCAAGTGATTTACTTTAAATCAGTTCCCCTTGTCCCCTCCCTTGATATGTTTCCCTTTCTAGTCCCTCCCATTTTGTTCCCTCTCCCTCCCCCCTCTCTTTCCCTCCCCTTTTGTTCTCCCTCTCCCCCTCCCCCCCCCCCCCCGGTTTTCCCTTCTCCCTACCCTTGTTTGGTAAGATAGAATTCAAGATCCCAATGGATCTGGGTGTTTTTCCCTCTCAGAGTTTATTTCCCTGAGATTAAGGTTTAAGTAAAAATTCTCTTCCTCTCCTTCTTATAGGAGTTTCCTTCCCCTCCCCTGCCCGTGTGAATCTTTGTGTGAGAAAGATTATTCTATTTGGTCTTTCTTTTCCCCCTATTTATACATTACATTTTCCCCACATGTTAGTATACATAGATTGATATAAATGTAGTCCTTATAGAAGAGAGTTTGAGTAAAAGAAGAAGATAACATTCTTCTCCTTTTCCCTTTCCTTCATATTTACCTTTTCAGGTATTCCATGCTCTTTGGTTTTCTTTGTCGACCTTTCCACAGAGCTCTGGTCTTTTCTTTGCAAAAACTTGGAAATCTTCTATTTTGTTCAATGCCCATACTTTCCTTTGGAAGTATATAGTCAGTTTTGCTGGATAGCTGACTCTTGGTTGAAGACCCAGCTCTCTTGCCTTTCTGAAAATCATGTTCCATGCTTTACAATCATTCAGAGTAGAAATTGCAAGGTCTTGTGTGACCCTGATTGGTATTCCTTTATATCTAAATTGTCTTTTTCTGGCTTCTTGTAGGATTTTTTCTTTTGTTTGAAAGCTTTGGAATTTGGCAATTACATTCCTGGGAGTTGTCTTTTGGGGATTTTGTGTAGAGGGTGTTCTGTGAGCTCTGTCAGTGGCTGTATTGCCCCCTTGTTCTAGAATCTCTTGGGCAATTTTCTTTGATTATATCTTGTATTACGATGTCGAGTTTGCTGTTTATTTCTGACTTTTCTGGAAGTCCAATTATTCTTAAATTATCTCTTCTCCCTCTATTTTCCAAATCTGTCACCTTGTCAGTGAAATATTTTATGTTCTCTTCTAATTTCTTGGTCTTTTGGCTTTGCTTTATTAGTTCTTGCTTTAAAACCTGGTTTTCCTTTTCACTTTGGTCAAACTGGTTTTGTAGATGCGTGAATTTCTTTTGCATTATTTCCTATTTTTCCTCCCAGAAGGCTTCCATCTTTTTGATCATTTCTGATTCATATTCTTCATGGGTTTGTGGAGAGTTTCCATTTCCTTTGGAAGGTTTTGGAGCATTTGCTTGTGTTTCCCTTCTATCTCCTCTGTGTTTTGTATTTTTGCTCCATAAAATGTGTCCAAAGTCTCCCCCTTGTTGTTTTTTTTGGAATTTTGGGTTTTTTGTGCTTCTGTGGAGTTTGCCATCTCTATCTGAGTGGGGAGGAATTGCTTTTCTTATCTCTGTCTGGAGTTCAGAGGTTTTAGCCCTTGGCAGATTGTCCTTTCTATGGCTTGGCCCTTGTTTCTGTGCCTCAGCGGGCTGGAAGAGCCAGCACTCTGAGGGGAGAGGGGCTGTGGCTTCCTGGAACTCTGAGGGCTGGTGATAGGATTAACCTCAGACTAAGTATGCCCTCAGGCAAGGACCTTCAGTGAGACTCAGATGGAAGGATCTGGTCAGGGGGCTACAGGATCCTCCTGTCTCTCTCTGTTTCCCTGCTGTCTGGGTGCTCCCTCAACTGGGTCATGTTGTTTTCAGGATTGGGCCTTCAGCTCCCAGGCCCTTTTGCCAGCCCTGAGGGTTACTGTTGTTTCAGAAGACCCTGCACTCTGAGGGGGTAGGTGCTGTGGCTTCCTGGAGTTCTGAAGGCTTGTGATAGGATTAACCTCAGACTGAGTATGCCCTCAGGCAGTGACCTTCAGTGAGACCCAGATGGAAGGTTCTGGTCAGGGGGCTGCAGGCTCCCCCCCCCAAGTCTCTCTCTGCCCCCCTGCTGTCTGGGTGCCCCTGCGACTGGCTCAGGTGGTTTTCAGGGGGCGGCCCTCAGAACAGCTGGCTCCCGAGGCCCCTCTGCCTGCCCTGAGGTTCCTGCTGCTTCCTCGGACTCAGCACTCTGGGTTGGGGGAATGGCTCCTGGGACATTCCCTTTGCCTTCCCCTTAGATCCAAGTGATGTCGGGCTCTGACTCTTGGGGGGCCGTACCTTTTGATCCAGGTCCAGGAGGAGTGTTTCCGGGGTCTATTCTGCTGTTTGTTTTGAATTTCGATGCCCTAGGAGCATTCCGTTTGAGATCAGTAAGGAAGGGTTTCTGGAGCTCCGAACTTTAGCTTTCTCTAAGCTTCCATCTTGACCGGAAGTCTGGGGGGATATAGACTCTAAATGAACATCCTAGTGCAAACACCAACAACATGGAAATAGGTTCTGATCATGGACACATGTACTACCCAGTGGAATTGCATGTCGGCTATGGGAAGGCCTGGGGGAGGTGAGAGAGGAATAGAAAATTATTTTTCTAACCAAGGAATAATGTTTGAAATTGACCAAATTAAAAAAAAAAGTTATGGGTCTTTGGGAAGGGGAAGAGATAGAAAGTAATAGCAATGGTATCAAATGAGGTAAAGGAACTGGCAAAAAATAATAATAAGCTATATATAACACTCATGACTTTTGTCTCATAGCAAGTCATTGAATATTCCAGGGTCAGCAGCCTTCTCATATTTTGCCAGTAAAATCTAGTATTTCATTCTCCTGATAGACTATGCCTTCTCTCATTTCAGCACGGTATTTATAGTGCTTAGTAACTTGATTTGATATATTCTTTCTTTTATGAATAATATGCTTTTAGTCACTTCATTAATTTTGATTTTTATGGTCAATAAAGTTTCTGTTATTTCTGCAAAAAAAAAGAATTTGGGTCCTCTCAGTGCAAAGATTAGACTAATAAAAATACATAAATGGAAAAATAAGCATGTGGATTGGAATAATTTGAATCTCTCTCTCTCCATTTCTGTCTCTATGGTTGTCTGCCTGTTTCTTCCTTTATGTCTCTGTTTAAAATGTCTATGGAACATTCAATTTCAAATGTTCTGTAGGAAGTTGAGAATTAGGAATTGGTGCTGATGATAGAGGTTAGGGCTGATAAGTAAATCTGAGAATCATCAGTTCAGAACATTGAAGGTTTGTTGGCAAGGAAGTCTTTTTAGTATCTACTGATTAGATGTAATCTAGACCTTGGAAACAAATTGAGCACCATAAAGACTACCCATTCTAACATAGAATGAGTGTCTAGTGAAGATACCCAAGCCCTCATGAATAGGAAACAGAGGCTAAAGAATAGACTTGAACTTGAGGATATAATTATTAAAGATAGAAGTAATGTTGATAAATAATCACTTGATTGAGAAAAAATCCTATTCTTGTCTAGACTCAAAAAAGAACAGACATACTCTCCCAAGGAGAAAAGTTGGCTTCCATTTTGTAAAATTTCTTTTTTCAAATTTGATGCCTAATATGAAAATGATGTTGAAAAGACTATGACTTCAATAAATGCACCCCTACAGAGTTCCTGGAATATAATAAATTTGTTTGGAGAAGCATAGGAATGGGGGTGAGGGGTACTGTATTCAATTTACCCTCTATCTTTTCTGGTTATTTTATGTGAGAATATCCTCTGCTGTCCTTTTTCAAAAGATTTTACAAATGAGTTGATATTTTAAACTGATTTTATCATATCTTTCTTTTTGGCAGGACTGAATCTTTGCTTACTGAAATAATTGCTAGTCTTTTAAGGTCTCTTCTTTAAGATAATGAATTTACATTGGTTACATTTTTATTTAAAAGAGTTCAAATTTACATAGTTCTTCAAGGCTTCCAAAATACTTGACATATATTATGTCATTTTTTTCTCTACAACTCTTCATAATAAAGGAAATTGAAGGTGAGACAAGTTGAATGACTTGCCCCGAGTCACACAGCCAGTGTGTCAGAAGTGGGACTCTGACCTAGATCTTCCCATCATTGAGGCCATTTCTCTAGCCACCACATGATGCTGACTCTCATGTGCTAAATATAGTGTAACTAACTGAAGTATTAATTATCTTTCCAAGAACTTAGAAAAAAGAAAGAAATCTAAAGCCTAATTAGGCTTATTTACAAGAAAGCAGGAAAGAATAGGCTATGATAAAAAAATCAATGTCCATAATACAAATATAATTCATAATAAATATTCCATAGAATATGTCACTTGGTTATATTTATATATCATTATAGTAATTAATTAAAATAAATCAAATTATTATTGGAATCACAGAATAAAATAAATATGCACATATTTCTACACCAAAATAACAAGTGAAAAGCAATATATTTTCAGAGTATTCATTCTCTTCCTAAATGTTGCTTCTAAGCCTGTTACCTCCTTTCTCAATCGACTCTACTTGCTCTCTATTATCTCCATGATGAAATATAAACTCTTCTATTTAGCCTTGAAAACCCTTCACTCTAGACCCTTCCTAATTTTCCAGTCATAAATTTAATTCCCTTCTACAAAATATACAGTCCAGAGATCCTGGCCTCTTGTGTAGTTCCTCACATGGGCCATTCCACCTTTCCTCTCTATCTGGGCCTTTTAACTGATATTTTCCCAACATTGGAGGACTCATTCTCCTGGTATCCTTCAAGATGGCTCAAATCCCACCTTATGCAAGATGCTTTCTTATCTCCACACTACTTCAGGGCTTTCCATCTGAGCTCATTTCACTTTCTTGTAGGCACATAATAGTTTATAAACATTACCTTTCTTGTTAGAAAGTGAGCTCTTTGAGTGCAGAGATTGTGTTTTTGCCTTTCTTCGAGGGTTTATGATGATTTTTTTTACAAAACACTTGTTGTCTAATAGAATGACCTTAATCTTTTAGTTTTCATTTGATTTCCTAAATGGAATATTTGAGATCTCAGAAAATTAGGCAAGGTGAGTTCAAAACCATTTACTTTTTATACTAATTGGTCATACAAACTGTGAAAATCCTCTCCCTTTCCTTTTAGAAGATCTGGGCCAGCTTGGTGGCTCAGTGGATTGAGAGGCCTAGGGTCAGGAGGTTTGGGGTTCAAATCTCACCTCAGACACTTCCCAGCTGTGTGACCCTGGGCAAGTCACTTAATTCCCATTGCCTAGCCCTTACCACTCTTTTACCTTGGAAGCAATTCACAGCATTGATTCTAAGATGGAAGAAAAGGGTTTAAAAAAGAAAAAGAAGATTGGGACATCACTTAATAATGGTCCAGGTTAGATCATCTCAAAACCACTTATTAAATCTGACCCCACTCCAGTAAGGTAGGTGGAACAACATCAATATCCCTATTTTACAAAATGGGCAACTGTCAATAAGAGAGGTTATTAATTTCCCTCAGGCCCCATATTTGTATATCTATAACTAAAATCTAGATCTGCTTAATCCTAATCCAGTGGTAATAAAAAACACTTTGGACTCATTACATTCCTTCTTTTGCAATAGAGTGATTTTTGCATGAATTATAACTGAATACATCATGTATAGGGATTGAGAATGAGCAGGTGATATCATTGATATGGAGAATTTCCAGATGAGGAAACTTCTTTTACCAACTCATATCATCATCTTCTTTATAACCTATTATCACAAAGAATTTCCTCAAGTGATCAATGACAACTTAAATGACTTGTCCAGGGTCACACAAACAGTGTGTGTTAGTTGCAGGACTTGAACCCAAATATTCCTTCTTGTAAGGCCAACACTCTACACAAAACTGCCTCTTAGAACATTTGCATTATATTATCCTTTTGGAATATTGAGTGTAATCTTGGTTGCAAATACATTAAGCAAGCAGGTACTGAATACAATGCACTGTTCTTTGTTCTGAGGTACCTATGAAGTCACATAAGATAAGGTTCCAGGCCCCAAAGAATTTATAAGCCAGTAGAAGCCTTCACCTTAATGGTATTATTTGTCACTAGACAAGATTACAAACAGAAAAGTAAAATTTATTTTCAGTTGGACAGAATCATTATTTTATCTGATGTTTAGGAGGATTGTCAGTGTTTTGAGGCCCAGTGAATCTCCAGAGATCAGACAAAAATGGTAGTGGAGTTTAAAACAAAGAAGAAACCTGATTGGCAAATTATTTATGAAGCCTTTGAGAACCTAGATTCCTTTTGAAATGCATACATAATTTCCACTGATAGTAGTGGGAATTCCTTGCTGTAATTGCAAAGAAGTATTGACCCCTTGATTTGGATATTTGCACAAAGAGCAGCTAATGTGTATGCACAGTACACCATTAGAATTAAAGGGAAGAACCCACTTGTGAATAGCAGCATCTAAAACAGTGAGAAAAGATGATGATTTAACAATTCTGACTAACTCTTCAGATCAATAAAAATTACTGTGACCAATAAATTGCCCCAAGCCTGTAGGTTGTGCTTTTTTTCTTTTTTCTCAACTTCCTGCACTAATAAAACTGATGCTTCTAAGACTAAGTATGAGACTTCTATATGAAAGTAGCTTTTATCCTGTCTTTAGGCTTGTGCAGTTATGCACTAAAGCATTAATCTTTTATTGATTTATAATCAGTGGTTTAGATACATAGTGCATACACATTAATTCTTGGTGAATCCATTGAAAAAATCTTATAGAGACAAAGATGATTAGAAAACATGAAAGCTTGTCATATAAAGACTGATTAACAGAGCCAGAGCTGTTTAGCCTAGAGAAGAGAAAACTTAGGAGGAATTTGAAAATTAACTTTAAGTATCCGAAGAAATCTTATCTATACAAAAGATTTTTGGTTTAGCTCCAGAGTTTAGGCTATTTATTTTTCATATAAAATAGAGCTGGATTAAATGGATTGAATTCACAAAGAGGTCAATTTCAATAAGAAGTGCTAACTGGTACCAGGAGCTGCCCAAGAAAGAAGTAGGTTTCAGAATTTGAGAATTGGGAGGGATCAAACATCTAGCACAAACCATATAGAAAAAAATCTCATTTAAAACTCATGTAACAAGTAGTAATCTAGACTATGAAGATCTCTGAAGAATATTTGCAATTGTCACAATGATTGATCCACCTGCTTTCCAACACACACACATACACACACACACACACACACACACACACACAAATACACACACATTCCACTGATTTTTAGTCCTGCTCTCCAGAGTCAAATTGAAAATTCTAACTCCTCTAATTCTTAATGACCCTTATTAAAGTGTCTTAAAACAGTTACTATATACTCTTCCCATTCCCCACTGCCACCAATCTCTACTCATAAGCCTTCTTTTCTGTGCTAGCTATAACTATTTCCTTTAATTGCTTTTTCTAATGGGGGCTGGGTATACATGGTGTTCAGGGAAGACTAATTACCTCTGGAGTAAAGGCATGTTAAGCCCTCTCAAAGCAGCTTTCCTTTCAATATCTACTTGCCTCCCAATTTTCATCAGTGGCTCCAAAAATCTGTAGCATGCATAGCAGTCACACAGTATTTTTGTCAGCTCTGTGGAGACTCATTGGGCTTCAGAACACCGGACTTTGATGATTCTAGAAAAGAGAGTGAGAACTATGATTTTTGCAACTCTAAATCATTTATAAGTTATGTTAGAATCATGATACTTTTTGAGATTGAAGGACAACCACCAACACCATTTGTATTCAAGTTGCCTTCTTTGGGACATTCTTTAGTTTATCAAAGCCTTTTCTAAAAATATGTTACTCTGAACTGACCCCAATGCCTCACATATATTTTTACTGATGCATATTACTGAGGGATCGACCCCTTCGAATTCTTGGAAACTAATCATGTCTTAGAAGTGTAGCCCAAGGGGGCAGCTGGGTAGCTCAGTGGATTGAGTCAGGCCTAGAGATGGGAGGTCCTAGGTTCAAATCTGGCCTCAGACACTTCCCAGCTGTGTGACCCTGGGTAAGTCATTTGACCCCCCATTGCCTAGCCCTTACCACTCTTCTGCCTTGAAGCCAATACACAGTATTGACTCCAAGATGGAAAGTAAGGGTTAAAAAAAAAAAGAAGTGTGGCCCAAATTTGCATAGCTTTGGGGACTTCCATGTCATATTTATAACCCATAAGAAGCTTTACAGGTCAATAAAGGCCCAGGATATTTTCTTCAGAAAAACTAACCTTCCATATCTTGAATTTATGAAGTTAGTTTCTTGAAATCAAATATAAAACTGTGTATTTTATATCTATTTAATTTGATGTTATTCAATTTAGCAAAATATGCAGCTTTTTACTTTATTTTATGTTGTCATCCTATGAGTTAGTTCTTTTCCTAGATTTGTAACACCTATGGATTTAATAAGAACATCTGATCAGATCCATAGGTGTTACAAGTCCAAGTTCTGTTTAACATGTTAAACAGAACTTGAATCATTGCAGATCTCTGGGACACTTTTCTGAAGGTCTCCTGCTCAGTGGACTTGAGGTACTAAGAACTATTCCTTGAATCAAGGCATTCTACCAGTTTTAAATATATCTAAATATTTTTTTGTCTAGTCTTTAAAAATACAACAAAATACTTTATCAAAAGTTTGGTTTCAATGTAGGAAAGCTATATAACATTATTTTACTCTAGTGATTTTAATGAAATCACAATATTTCTTTGTGAATATTATAACTTTTAATAGATGTACACTGATGATCTCACTTATAAAATTTCTAAAAATTTCTGGGAAATTAATGTTGTTATTGGCTTGTAGTGGGATGATTCTATTTTTTCATGTTTTCAAAAATTAAGATAACGTTGTCAATTCTCCAATTCTACAGTTCCTTTACTGTTTAGCAATCAGATTTTCCACTTTTTGTTTTTAAGAATCTAAATCTATATTTTCTCTGGGCTAGGATCCCTGAATTCAATAAGAGAAGTTATGAGTATTCAAAAACTTTTAGACTTTTTCTACTTGTATAGAAACTGAAAGGGCAATGTTGGGAAATGATAAATTCCTCTTGTCTAAAGGTCATCAAGAAGAGCCTAAATGACTACTTCACAGGAATATTGCCAAAATGATTTATATATTTAGGTTGAAATGATCTGTCAGGAACCATGCAACTCTAAAGTTCTGTAATTCTCTTTAATAGAAATTAGCATTTGTTGACATTGTTTATTCAACTTCGCTCGTTTATTTTCACTATATTGTGCTAAATAGAAATGTTCCGTGCAGCTTTTGCACATGCCCATTTTCTTTTTTTTTTTTTTTTAATTTTAATATTATTTTATTTGGTCGTTTTCATACATTATTCACTGGAAACAAAGATCGTTTTCTTTTCCTCCCCGCCCCTCCCCCCCCCCCCCCCCCCCCGCCTTTCCCTCTCCCATAGCCGACCCATGATTCCACTGGTTATCACATGTGTTCTTGACTCGAACCCATTTCCCTGTTGTTGGAGTTTGCATTATAGTGTTCATTTAGAGTCTCTCCTCAGTCTTATCTCCTCCAACCCTGTAGTCAAGCAGTTGCTTTTCAGCGGTGTTTTTACTCCCACAGTTTATCCTCTGCTTGTGGGTAGTATTTTTTTTTTAGATCCCTGCAGATTGTTCAGGGATTGCATTGATACTAATGGAGAAGTCCATCACCTTCGATTGTACCACAATGTATCAGTCTCTGTGTACAATGTTTTCCTGGTTCTGCTCCTCTCGCTCTGCATTACTTCCTGGAGGTTGTTCCAGTCTCCATGGAACTTCTCCACTTTATTATTCCTTTTAGCACAATAGTATTCCATCACCAACATATACCACAATTTGTTCAGCCATTCCCCAATTGAAGGGCATCCCCTCATTTTCCAATTTTTGGCCACCACAAAGAGCGCAGCTATGAATATTTTTGTACAAGTCTTTTTGTCCATTATCTCTTTGGGGTACAAGCCCAGCAGTGCTATGGCTGGGTCAAAGGGTAGATATTCTTTTGTCGCCCTTTGGGCATAGTTCCAAATTGCCCTCCAGAATGGTTGGATCAGTTCACAACTCCACCAGCAATGAATTAATGTCCCCACTTTACCACATCCCCTCCAGCATTCATTACTTTGCATAGCTGTCATGTTAGCCAATCTGCTAGGTGTGAGGTGATACCTCAGAGTTGTTTTGATTTGCATCTCTCTGATTATAAGAGATGTAGAGCACTTTTTCATGTGCTTATTAATAGTTTTGATTTCTTTGGCTGAGAATTGCCTGTTCATGTCCCTTGCCCATTTGTCAATTGGAGAATGGCTTGATTTTTTGTACAATTGATTTAGTTCTTTATAAATTTTAGTAATTAAACCTTTGTCAGAGGTTTTTATGAAGATTGTTTCCCAATTTGTTGCTACCCTTCTGATTTTGGTTACATTGGTTTTGTTTGTACAAAAACTTTTTAATTTGATGTAATCCAGATTATTTATTTTGCATTTTGTAATTCTTTCTAATTCTTGCTTGGTTTTGAAGTATTTCCCTTCCCAAAGGTCTGACATGTATACTATTCTGTGTTCGCCTAATTTTCTTATAGTTTCCTTCTTTATGTTCAAATCATTCATCCATTTTGAATTTATCTTGGTGTAGGGTGTGAGGTGTTGATCTAAGCCTAATCTTTCCCACACTGTCCTCCAATTTTCCCAACAGTTTTTATGAAATAGTGGATTTTTGTCCCAAAAGCTGGGATCTTTGGGTTTGTCATATACTGTCTTGCTGAGGTTGCTTGCCCCCAGTCTATTCCACTGATCCTCCTTTCTGTCTCTTAGCCAGTACCAAATTGTTTTGATGACCGCTGCTTTATAATATAGTCTGAGATCTGGGACTGCAAGACCCCCTTCCTTTGTATTTTTTTTCATTAATTCCCTGGATATCCTTGATCTTTTGTTCTTCCAAATGAACTTTGTTATGTTTTTTTCTAAATCAGTAAAAAAAATTTTTGGAAGTTCCATGGGTATGGCACTAAATAGATAGATGAGTTTGGGTAGGATGGTCATTTTTATTATATTGGCTCATCCTACCCATGAGCAGTTAATGTTCTTCCAATTGTTCAAGTCTAGTTTTAGTTGTGTGGAAAGTGTTTTGTAGTTGTGTTCATATAGATCCTGTGTTTGTCTCGGGAGATAGATTCCTAAGTATTTTATTTTGTCTTGGGTAATTTTGAATGGGATTTCTCTTTCTAGTTCTTGCTGCTGAGCTGTGTTGGAATTATATAGAAATGCTGATGACTTATGTGGGTTTATTTTGTATCCTGCAACTTTGCTAAAGTTGTTGATTATTTCAATTAGCTTTTTGGTTGAGTCTCTAGGATTCTTTAGGTAGACCATCATGTCATCTGCAAAGAGTGATAATTTGGTCTCCTCCTTGCCTATTTTGATGCCTTCAATTTCTTTTTCTTCTTTAATTGCTACTGCTAGTGTTTCTAATACAATGTCAAATAATAGAGGTGATAATGGGCATCCTTGTTTCACTCCTGATCTTAATGGGAATGGATTTAGTTTGTCCCCATTGCAGATGATATTAGCTGATGGTTTTAGATATATACTGTTTATTATTTTTAGGAATGACCCTTCTATTCCTATGCTTTCTAGTGTTTTTAGTAGGAATGGGTGTTGTATTTTATCAAAGGCTTTTTCTGCATCTATTGAGATAATCATGTGGTTCTTGTTGGTTTGCTTGTTGATGTGGTCAATTATGTGGATAGTTTTCCTAATGTTGAACCAGCCCTGCATCCCTGGTATGAATCCTACTTGATCATGGTGGATGACCCTTCTAATCACTTGCTGGAGTCTTTTTGCTAGTATCCTATTTAAGATTTTTGCATCTATATTCATTAGGGAGATTGGCCTATAGTTTTCTTTCTCTGTTTTTGGCCTGCCTGGCTTTGGAATTAGTACCATGCTTGTGTCATAAAAGGAGTTTGGTAGGACTCCCTCTTTGCTTATTATGTCAAATAGTTTGTATAGTATTGGGGTTAACTGTTCTCTGAATGTTTGATAGAATTCACTGGTGAATCCATCAGGCCCTGGGGATTTTTTCTTAGGCAGTTCTTTGATGGCTTGATGGATTTCAATTTCTGATATGGGATTATTTAAGAAAACTATTTCTTCTTCTGTTAGTCTAGGCAATTTATATTTTTGTAAATATTCATCCATATCACCTAGGTTGGTATATTTATTGCCATATAGTTGGGCAAAGTAGTTTTTAATGATTGCCTTAATTTCCTCTTCATTGGAGGTGAGATCCCCCTTTTCATCCTTGATGCTATTAATTTGCCTTTCTTCTTTCCTTTTTTTAATTAAATTAACCAGTACTTTGTCTATTTTGTCTGTTTTTTCAAAGTACCAGCTTCTAGTCTTGTTTATTAGCTCAATAGTTCTGTCACTTTCTATTTTATTAATTTCTCCCTTAATTTTTAGGATCTCTAGTATGGTTTTCTTCTGGGGGTTTTTAATTTGTTCATTCTCAAGTTTTTTGATTTGCATTTCCAATTCCTTGGTCTCTGTCCTCCCTAATTTGTTAATATATGCACTCAGGGATATGAATTTTCCTCTAAGTACTGCCTTGGCTGCATCCCATAAGGTTTGAAAGGATGTTTCGCCGTTGTCATTTTCTTCAACGAAATTGTTAATTGTTTCTATGATTTCTTCTCTAACTATCCGATTTTGGAGTATCATGTTATTTAATTTCCAATTAATTTTTGATTTGGGTCTCCATGTACCCTTGCCGATCAATATTTTAATTGCCTTGTGATCTGAAAAGGCTGCAGTTAATATTTCTGCTTTTCTGCATTTAAGTGCCATGTTTCTATGACCTAGTGTATGATCTATTTTTGTGAATGTGCCATGTGGTGCTGAAAAGAAGGTGTATTCTTTTTTGTCCCTATTTATTTTTCTCCATATGTCTATTAATTCTAATTTTCGTAAGATTTCATTCACCTCTTCTACCTCTTTCTTATTTATTTTTTGATTTGATTTATCTAAATTTGATAGTGGTTGGTTCAAGTCTCCCACTAATATGGTTTTACTGTCTATTTCCTCCTTCAATTCTCCTAGTTTCTCTATTAAAAATTTGGATGCTATACCATTTGGTGCATACATGTTGATTAGTGATATTTCCTCATTGTCTATACTTCCTTTTAGCAGAATATATTTACCTTCCCTGTCCCTTTTGATCAGGTCTATTTGTACTTTGGCTTTGTCAGATATCATGATTGCAACTCCTGCCTTCTTTCTATCGGTTGAGGCCCAAAAGGTCTTACTCCAACCTTTAATTCTAACCTTGTGAGTGTCAACCCGTCTCATATGTGTTTCTTGAAGACAACATATGGTAGGGTTTTGGGTTCTAATCCAATCTGCTATTTGTCTGCATTTTATGGGTGAGTTCATCCCATTCACGTTCAAAGTTATGATTGTTATTTGTGGATTCGCTGGCATTTTGATATCTTCCCCTAGTTCTGACCTTTCTTCTTTAGCTTTCTCCTTTTGAACCAGTGATTTACTTTAGGTCAGTCCCCCTAGTCCCCTCCCTTGAGATGCTTCCCTTTCTAGCCCCTCCCTTTTTATGCTCCCTTCCCCTCCCCCCTCTCCTTCCCTCCCTTTTGTACTCCCTCCCCCCTCCCCCTCCTTAATTTTCCTTTCTTTCTTGCCCTAATGGATAAGATAGAATTCAGGATCCCACTGGATCTAGATGTTCTTCCCTCTCAGATTTGATTTCACTGAGAGTAAGGTTTAAGTAATTCCACTTCACGCTCTCTTCCTCTCCTTCTCATATGAGAGTTCTTCCCCTCCCCTTCCCATGTGTATCTTTATATGGGAAAGTTTATTCTATTGATTCCCCCCCTATTTCTTGAAGTTAATCTTAGTATTATCACGGTTCCCCCCTCCCTTTTCCTTTTTTTGCCCCAACTTTCCCCAAATCTTCTTAATTCCCCAATCTTTCCCTATGCATGTTTCTTCTAACTACTCTTATGATGATACAATTTATGAGAGTTACACAAAACATTTTCCCCACATATTAATATATATAATTTGATATAAATGTAGTCCTTATAGAAGAGAGTTTGACTTAAAGAGAAAGATAAGATTTATCTCCTTTTCCCTTTCTTTCATATTTACCTTTTCATGTTTCTCTTGCTTTCTGTGCTTGGATATCGAACTTTCCACAGAGCTCTGGTCTTTTCTTAGCAAATGCTTGGAAATCTTCTATTTTGTTGAATGCCCATACTTTCCCCTGGAAGTATATAGTCAGTTTTGCTGGGTAGTTGATTCATGGTTGGAGACCCAGCTCTCTTGCCTTTCTAAATATCGTGTTCCATGCTTTGTGGTCTCTTAGTGTATTAGCCGCTAAGTCATGTGTGATCCTTATGGGAGCCCCCTTATATCTGAAGCTCTTCTTCTTGGCTTCTTGTAGGATTTTCTCCTTTACTTGGAAGCTCTTGAATTTGGCAATTACATTCCTAGGCGTTGTCTTTTGGGGATTTAGTATAGAAGGTGTTCTATGAATCCTTTCTATTTCTATTTTGCCCCCTTGCTCCAGAACGTGGGGGCAATTTTCTTTTATAATCTCCTGTAGAATAATATCCAATTTGTTGTTTACCTCTGGTTTTTCTGGGAGACCGATGATACGGAGATTTTCTCGTCTTCCTCTGTTCTCCAGGTCCGTGACCTCAGTGAGATATTTTATGTTTTCTTCCAATTCATTAATTATTTGGGTTTGCTTTATTGATTCTTGCTGTTTTATCATCTCACTTTCTTCGAGGTGCTTAATTCTGGTCATTAGGGACTGGTTTTGCTTTTCAGCCTTGTCTGCCCTTCTATTGGATGCTTCGAGTTCTTTTTCCAATTGAGCATTCTTATCTGTCAGACAGCTGATCTCTTTCTCCCATTTTTCTTTCCAGAAGGTTTCCATCTTTTGGATAAGTTCCAGTTTGAGATCTTCCAGAGCTTGTTGATAGTTTCCATTTTGGGAGGCGTGTTCTGAATTTTTTTGGATTTCCTCCTCATTCTCCTCTTTTCCTTGGGTACTTCCACCATAAAAGTTTTCAATAGTCACTTTTTTCCCTTTCTTCCTGGAGGCTTGATTTTGGGCCATGTGAGCCATCCCTTTGGTGGTTTTATTCCCCTTTCCTTTTTGGTCTGGGGTTTGGGTTATATGGGCGGTTTTTCTGTGAATTTAGGTTGCTTCAGACTAGTTCTTCCCAGCCTCTGAGCCCAGGTATTCAGCTCCGCCCAGATAATCAGCGCGCTTTGTTCAGCGCAGCCCGCCCCAAGTCCAGTTCCGCTGGATTCTCCAGTGAAAGCGCCCTGAGACTTTTTTCCTGGCAGTCCCCAGATCCCAAGGACCCTGGAGTGCCCCCCCAGACAGAGACGCTCTCCACTCACTCGCTGTCCCGGTGAGCGCTCAGGTAGCTCACTCTGGTTTAGTGGGGGAGGTGGGGTGGGGGAAGGGCGGCTCAGTTCACTTTTCTGTGCAAGCTTTTCCTTCTTATTTTAGTGTGGAAATGTTCAAGCCCCACGTACCTTTGCCTCTGTGGGGTACTGGGGAGTCCTTCTGTTCCTCCAAAGGTGATTTTATGCTCCTTTGATGTAGTCTATTTCGTTCGGTGCCGGGGAGAGGAAGTGTGTGGAGTCTAGATTGCAGCCATGATTACCCGGAACTGCCCATTTTCTTTTGCCATGGTTTGTCCAATAACTACATATATTTTAAAAAACTAAATGAAAAAGCAAAGCAAAAGAAACAAAAAAAAATTCCACCAAAAGTTGCTATATTGATAGAACACACACAAGTTAAAAAAGTCACTCTTCATGATAAAAATATAAGTAGCCAGGCATCAGTTTTCATCATCAACATTTCGATTTCCTTTTCATGAACATTTTAAGTTTTATTTTCAACATTCTATTTTTTCCATGTATATGAACAAAGTTGGAAATATATATAAGCAAAAACAAAACAAAACAAAACAACAACAACAACCACCCCACACCTCATTTTTGTCTTTTATTTAGAAAGCTCAGTGCATCTATTTAAGAACATAGGTACTATATCTATCTGCTATAATTTACTATTCTTTGTATTTTTATAATGTCTATAATTCAATTTCTACCAAATAAAATATACCTAATAAATACAAAATTGTTTATTTGCATGAAATGACTTCCATTTCCTGAATAAGTGAGTTATTATCATGTAAGAACTTGTTGCAATGATCTCAGCAACCTGTCTTCCACTTCTGCGCATTTATCAAAATTTAGGTTTATTCTGAAAAGTTCTCTGAATTCTGATAAGGTCTGGTAGCTCAAGACTTGTTTTGGTCTAGTCTTCTTGTCCTCTGCACTATCTGGTAGGGAGCTAAAATTCTTTCCTCATATTTAGAGAAAGAAAGTATGAGCATTTTGATGAGTATTTCAAATGGAATACATTGATAGAGGTCTTTCTAAGTGTGTGTAGGGATGAGGTAGGGAGAAGGTATAGTTTGAATTGGCATCATTCTCTTGTGATTTTATGTTTTTAAGCTGATATAGAATGACATATCTTGAATGAATGAAAATGGATAATTAAAAGGTGACATAAATGAAATAATTAGCCAGATAATTCTTTCAGCATATTATTTCTTGTGTTTCATTCTCATTTCAACATGTAAGACACATTTTAACATGGGAAAATAGAGCTGAAAAGTTGATACTAGAAATGGGTCTTAAAATTATATATATATATATATATATATTATATTGATCAATCACAAGTAATTTTTTTTCAGGGAAGAGGTAGAACTAATATGTTCAGTGTTTTAAAATCAACTATACTCAGTTTGTTTCAGCAAACAGACTTTTCTTCATAAAAATTTTTGTTGGATATCTACAAAATAGCATAATATGAAATTTCCTTGTCTTAAGACAAAGTAACTACATTATCAACACAATGTCTTAATTTTGTCTAAGACTACTTAGAGATTACAAAGCCCTGTTAATTGATAGGGTTTGATGGGGGTAAATACCACATTCAATCAAGAGTTATGGGGATAATGTAAAAGAGAATACACTCACTAGAGGAGAGAGAAAAAGGTTACAGTAAACAAAGGATATAGCTTCTGAACTAAACTTTGGAAGAGAGAAGCATTCTGGGATTCTGAATGGTAGGAATGGGAGAAAGAATGTTCCAGGCATGGGCAATTACCCATGAAAGTGAAATGCAGGCAGCCAGGATGTGGCATGAAAAGTACAGAGGATAGGTAGTCCTTCAGTTTGGCTAGAGCATAAAATGCATGAAAGGTACTAATGTAAACAGTACTAGAGAGAAGAAATATTTGGATAGTGTATACTATATATCAGACATTGAGCTTTACAAATATTATCTCATTTGATCTTCAAAATAACTCTGCAGTATAAATCCTATTAGTATCCACATTTTTTATTTGAGGAAACTCAAACAAATAAAGGTTAAGTGACATTCCCAGGGCCAGATAGCTAATAAGTGTCTGACTAGATTTGAATTGAGAGTTTCCAACTGTATCTCTATCCATTTTATCACCTACTTGCCTCCCAATGCAAGACACATCAGGCTATAAAGGGTCTTACATGTAAAACTCAAAATTTATATTTTGTCCAACAGGTATGAAGATCTTTTGTTTGACTTGCACAGAATTAGGAAGATTATTTTGACTGCTATGTGATGAATAGTCTTGGAAATTAAGTGGTTATAAGGATATTACTATATTTATAGTGCAGATAAAAAGTGATGAGGGCCTGAATTAGGATAGTGGTGGTTTGAGTGGAGAGAAAGGATAAATTAAATATATATAATAGAGATAAAATTGACAGAATCTTGCACCTAATTGTGTAAGAGGTCTTGAGAGAGTGGAAGAATTAAGACAGTTCTAAGGTTGCAAACTTGGTTGAGAAGATCGAGAGAAAACTATTTGTAGTATTCTGCAGGACCAGAGGGGAAGATGAGTTAAGTTTTGGACAGATTTTTGAGATGAGACACTCAAGTCAGATATTCAGTAAACAGTTGGAAATGTGAGAAAATTAACATTTGGGAGTCATCTTCATAAAGTTGATAATAGAAACCATGGGATCAGATGAGATCGCCAATGAAGAAGGTAGATAACAATTCAATAAAGAATGTTAAGAAGGAGCAATCACAAGTAGGAAGAGAATTAAAAGAGATGTGTCCTAATAGTCATAGGAATAGCATGCATTGATTTATTTATTTTATTTTCATTTTTATTTTGTAAAATGTTTTCAGATTATATTCAAAACAAATTTTTAAATCATTTTAAATTCCAAGTTCCAAATTATCTCCCTCCCTCTTACCCTACCCCTCCTTTATTTTTTCATTATTTTTTTTCTGGTAAGAGATCCAGATTTCTTTTTTTTTTAACTTTTATTTAATTAATCAATTTAGAACATTTTCCCCTGGTTATATCATATTCCTTCCTTCTTCTTCCCCCACCTCTTACTGTTTCCAACACATAATTCCACTGGATTTTACATGTATCCTTGATCAAAACCTATTTCCATGTTGTTGATGTTTGCACTAGGGTGATCATTTAGAGTCTATCTTCCCAATCATACCCCCATCAACCCATGTGATCAAACAGTTGTTTTTCTTTCGTGTTTCTACTCACACAGTTCTTCTTCTGAATGTGGATAGTGGTTTTCCTTGTAAATCCCTCCAAGTTGTTCTGTATCACTGCATTGCCACTAATGGAGAAGTCCATTATGTTCAGTTGTACCACAGTGTATCAATCTCTATTTATAGTGTTCTCCTAGTTCTGCTCCTCTCACTCTGCATCAATTTCTGGAGGTTGTTCCAGTTCCCATGGAATTCCTCCAGTTTATTATTCCTTTGAGCACAATAGTATTCCATCACCAACATACACCACAATTTTTTCAGCCATTTCCCAATCGAAGGGCATCCCCTCATTTTCCAATTTTTTGCCACCACAAAGATAGCAGCAATGGACATTCTTGAATATGTCTTTTCCCCTATTTTCTCTTTGGGGTATAAACAGTTCTATGGCTGGATCCAAAGCACTTTGGGCATAGTTCCAAATTGCAATCCAGAGTGATTGGATCAATTCACAACTCCACCAGCAACGCATTGATGTCCCAATTCACATCCCCTCCAACATTCAATATTTTCCTTTGCTGTCATGTTAGCCAATCTTCTACATGGTACCTCAGAGTTGTTTTGATTTGTATTTCTTTGATTATAAGAGACTTAGAACACTTTTTCATGTGCTTATTGATAGTTTTGATTTCTTTAACTGAAAATCGCCTATTCTTGCTAATTGTGGAATGGCTTGATTTTTTACACAACTGATTTAGCTCTTTATAAATTTGAGTAATTTGGACCTTTTTCAGAGATTTTTGTAATGAAGATTTTTTTTCCAATTTTTTGTTCCCCTTCTAATTTTGGTTGCATTGGTTTTGTTTGTACAAAAACTTTAATTTAATGTAATCAAAATTATTTATTTTAAACTTTTTAAATTTTGTAATTGCTTCGTCTTAAAATCTTTCCTTTCCCAAAGATCTGACACATATACTATTCTATATTCACCTAATTTACTTATAGTTTCCTTCTTTATATTCAAGTCATTCACCCATTCTGAGTTTATATTGATGTAGGGTATAAGATGTTTATCCAAACCCCATCTCTCCCACACTGTCTTCTAATTTTCCCAGCAGTTTTTGTCAAATAGTGGGTTTTGGTCCCAAAAGCTGGGATCTTTTGATTTATCATAGACTGTCTTGCTGAGGTTACTTACCCCAAGACTGTTCCACTGATCCTCCTTTCTGTTTCTTAGCTAATACCATATGGTTTTGATGATCAAAGCTTTATAGTATAGTTTGAGATCTGGTACTGCCAGGCCACCTTCCTTTACATTTTTTTTTTCATTATTTCCCTGGATATCCTTGATCTTTTGTTCTTCCAAGTGAACTTTGTTATGTTTTTTTCCTAAATCAGTAAAAAACATTTTTTGATAGTTCAATGGGTATGACACTAAATAAGTAAATAAGTTTGGGTAGGATTGTCATTTTTATTATGTTAGCTCATCCTACCCATTTCTAATTAATGTTTTTTTCCAATTATTTAGATCTAGTTTTAATTGTGTGAAAAGTGTTTTGTAGTTGTGATCATATAGTTTCTGTTTTTGTCTTAGCTGAAAGATTCCTAAGTGTTTCATATTGTCTAGGGTAATTTTATTTTTTTAACATTATTTTATTTGGTCATTTCCAAACATTATTCATTGGAAACAATGATCATTTTCTTTTCCTTCCCCGCCCCCCTCCCACCACTTCTCCAATAGCGGACGCAGGATTCCACTGGGTATCACATGTGTTCTTGATTCGAACCCATTTCCATGTTGTTGGTATTTGCACTAGAGTGTTCATTTTGAGTCTCTCCTCAGTCATATCCCCTCAACCCCTGTAGTCAAGCAGTTGCTTTTCATCGGTATTTTTACTCCCACAGTTTATCCTCTGCTTGTGGATAGTGTCTTTTAGATCCCTGCAAATTGTTCAGAGACACTGCATTGACACCAATGGAGAAGTCCTTTACCTTCGATTGTACCACAGTGTATCAGTCTCTGTGTACAATAGGGTAATTTAAAATGGTATTTCTCTTTCTAATTCTTGCTGCTAAGATTTGTTGGAAATATATAGAAATGTTGATGACATATGTGGGTTTATTTTGTATCTTGCAACTTTGCTAAAGCTGTTGATTATTTCTACTAGCTTTATATTTGATTCTCTGAGTGGCATGTATTTAAAGGGAGAAAGGACTTCTAAATTTTTAGTTTTATTTTTTACTACATTATCTGACTAACAAAAACAATAGATTTCTCTCCATTTGTTTGTCTTTAATTCTTTAAAAATCATCTTTAGAACTGTATTTTCATATGTCCTAGTTGTGTCTCTTCCTATTAATAGTCATGATTTTTGCATATTGTAGTAATTTTGAATAGAATTCAAAATAACACTTTGTACCCTTATTTTTTTGCCTTTTCATTGGTATTGTATACAAATGCTAATGATGTTTATGGGTTTATTTCATGTCCTCTTTTACTGAAGCTTTTTAATTAATCATCTCAATTAGTTTTGTCATTAAAACAAATTATCAGAAAATGTCCAAACATGCATACTTTTTTCTTTTTGCTAATATTTATACCTTTAATTTATCTACTGCGATACTAATTCAGATATATAGATAGATGTGCTCCAATTCATGTTTCCACACAATTTATATTCTTAAAACACAGGAATGAACATGTTGTCCCTTTTCTCAAAAAACTTCAGTAATTCTCAACCATAAAACATTACTATTTTGTTTGCTATTAGAAGGCCTCATCACTCTGGTGTCTACTTGTCTTTCTTTAGTGATTTCAGTTCTTTGCTATTTTAGGTACATTTGTTCCATCACCTATTTCCTTCCATTTACACAGACTTTTCATTTCTTGAAAGTACTCTGTCTTAATCTTCATAATGTGGAAAATACATCATCAAAGGCATATAATGAATTCCATCTGATTTTATAGCTTCCTTCCAGCTTTGACTCAAGTGCCACTTCCTTTCCTCTTTTCTAATATTTCCCCCCATTAATATATATTTATTTTCCAAATATTTAATTTAGATATTTATTAACATCATTAAGAGCAAGGCAAGTTACCTTTTTGTTAGTAAGACTAGCATCTAGCACAATGTTTTGCATATAGAAATTATTTAATAAACATATGTTGAACTGAATTGAAATGAATGATATTGAAAGAGGATTCTTCCATGCTCATATTTTATATGATTCAACAAAAACCAATGCTGATATTTATCAGATTTTTTTGCATTTAATCATTCAATGTAATGTGCTTTAATATATTAATTATGCAAATCATTTTCCTAATGCTTAATCATTTTTTGCATCATTTGCTTGAAAAATCATCTAGGTAATAGTGAAAATATGTGGACTACACTGCTATAGCCTACTAAGATGTTTTGAATGAATTCTGAAACAATACTCAATTAAAATAGTTTTTAATTTCCTTTCCTCTCTAGTTTGGGAAGTGTGATTCTGTTTTTTCATGGAACATATTAGTAGAGTGTTTTCATTGCCTGCCACATCTCCATTTTTCCTCCTTTTATAAAAGCTCTTTTGTATCTCTTTTATGTGAGATAATTTATCCTATTTCAAATCTCCCATTCACATTCTCCAAATGCATTTCATTTCCTTCCCTTAATTTGATACATTTTTTGTATCATAGCATCATAGTTTTTGCTCCTTGCCATGTATACCCCTTTTCACTGATCTAATTATTATAAAGTTCTTCAGTTAAAAACATCATCTTTCCATACAGAAATGTAAACAATTTAATATTTTCAAATTGCTTATTATTTTTCTTTCATTTTTTTGCTTCTCAAGTTTTATATTTGAAAGTCAAATTTTATATTCAACTCTAGACTTCTTTTAAAAATCAGGAATGCTTGACAGTTCTCAATTTCATTAAATACCCATTTTTCCTCTGAAGGATTATTCTAATATTTGTTGAATAGATATTTCTTATTTGAAATCTTAGCTCCTTTGCCTTCTGGAGTAACGTATTCTAAACCCTTCAAACCCTTTATGTGGAAGATGTTAAACATTATGTAGCTTTGATTATGGCTTCATGATATTTGAATGGGTTTTCTTTTGGACTGCTTGTAATATTTCCTTATTTTTCTGGGAGCTCTAGAATTTGTTCATAATATTTGTTGAACTTTTCATTTGGTATTTTTTTTTCTATACTTGGTAGATTCCTTCAATTTCTATTTTCCCCTGTGGTTTTAAGACATCTATTCAGTTTTCCTTGACCATTTCTTGAAATATGAAGTCTAGGCTGTTTTTAGATCATGGATTTTGGGTAACTTCAATAATTTTGAAATTCTATTTCCTCAATATAATTTTCCAGAGCAATTGTTTTTCCAATAAGATATTTAATATTTTATCTTTTTTTAAAAAAATTGTTTGATTGGCCTTTGATATTCCATTAGCTTCCACTTTTCCAATTTGAAATTTTTAAGGGATAACTTTTTTCTTTTTTAAAAAAATATTTTATTTTTTCAATTAAATGCAATACCAATTTTAAACATACATTTTCCAATATTATAATATTGAAATTTTCTCCCTTCATCCCATCTCTCTCTTCTCCTGGAGATGGCAAGTAGTTTTATCTAGGTTATAAATGTATTATCATGCAAAACATATTTCCATATCAGCTATTATTGTAAAAAAGTACTCATATAAAACAAAAAAAACTCTAAATAAAAAATACAAATAAATTAAACTTAAAAAAATAGTATGTTTCATTCTTCATTCTGACATGAAGAGTTCTTTCTCTGAAGGTAAGTAGCATTCTTTTTTATTTTTTTTTCAGCTTTTTTTTAAATTTTATAATATTTTATTTGATTATTTCCAAGCATTATTCATTAAACACTAAGATCACTTTCTTTTCCTTCCCCTTACCCCCATAGCCGACACGTGATTCCATTGGCTATCACATGTGTTCCTGATTCGAACCCATTGTCATGTTGTTAGTATTTGAATTAGAGTGTTCATTTAGAGTCTCTCCTCTGTCATGTCCCCTCAACCGCTGTAGTCAGGCAGTTGCTTTTCCTCGGTGTTTCTACTCCCATAGTTTGTCCTCTGCTTATGAATAGTGTTTTTTCTCCTAGATCCCTGCAGATCGTTCAGGGACATTACACCTCTACTAATGGAGAAGTCCATTATGTTTGATTAAACCACAGTGTATTAGTCTATATGTACAATGTTCTCCTGGTTCTGCTCCTCTTGCTCTGCATCACTTCCTGGAGGTCGTTCCAGTCTCCATGGAATTCCTCCACTTTATTATTCCTTTGAGCACAATAGTATTCCATCACCAACATATACCACAATTTGTTCAGCCATTCCCCAGTTGATGGGCATCCCCTCGTTTTCCAATTTTTGGACACCACAAAGAGCGCAGCTATGAATATTTTTGTACAAGTCTTTTTGTCCATTATCTCTTTGGGGTATAGACCCAGCAGTGCGATGGCTGGATAAAAGGGTAGATATTCTTTTATCACCCTTTGGGCATAGTTTCAAATTGCCCTCCAGAATGGTTGGATCAGTTCACAACTCCACCAGCAATGAATTAATGTCCCTACTTTGCCACATCCCCTCCAGCATTCATTACTTTCCTTTGCTGTTATGTTAGACAATCTGCTAGGTGTGAGGTGATACCTCAGAGTTGTTTTGATTTGCATCTCTCTAATTATAAGAGATTTAGAACACTTCTTCATGTGCTTATTAATAGTTTTGATTTCTTTATCTGAGAACTGCCTATCCATGTCCCTTGCCCATTTATCAATTGGAGAATGGCTTGATTTTTTGTACAATTGATTTAGCTTTTTATAAATTTGAGTAATTAAACCTTTGTCAGAGGTATCTATGAAGATTTTTTCTCAATTTGTTGTTTCCCTTCTGATTTTAGTTATATTGGTTTTGTTTGTGCAAAAGCTTTTTAATTTGATGTAGTCAAAATTATTTATTTTACATTTTGTGACTCTTTCTATGTCTTGCCTGGTTTTAAAGTCTTTCCCCTCCCAAATGCCTGACATGTATACTATTCTGTGTTTACCCAATTTACTTATGGTTTCCTTCTTTATGTTAAAGTCATTCACCCATTTTGAATTTATCTTGGTGTAGGGTGTGAGGTGTTGATCTATTCCTAATCTCTCCCACACTGTCTTCCAATTTTCCTAGCAGTTTCTATCGAATAGTGGATTTTTGTCCCAAAAGCTGGGATCTTTGGGTTTATCGTATACTGTCTTGCTGAGGTCGCTTGCCCCCAGTCTATTCCACTGATCCTCCTTTCTGTCTCTTAGCCAGTACCAAATTGTTTTGATGATTGCTACTTTGTAATATAGTTTAAGGTCTGGGACTGCAAGGCCCCCATCATTTGTGGTTTTTTTTTCATTATTTCCCTGGATATCCTTGATCTTTTGTAATTCCAAATGAACTTTGTTATGGTTTTTTCTAAATCACTAAACAAATTTTTTGGGAGTTTAATGGGTATGGCACTAAATAGATAAATGAGTTTGGGTAGGATGGTCATTTTTATTATATTGGCTTGTCCTACCCATGAGCAGTTAATGTTTTTCCAATTGCTCAAGTCTAGTTTTAGTTGTGTGGCGAGTGTTTTGTAGTTGTGTTCATATAGTTCCTGTGTTTGTCTCGGGAGATAGATTCCTAGGTATTTTATTTTGTCTAAGGTGTTTTTGAATGGGATTTCTCTTTCTAGTTTTTGCTGCTGAGCTGTTTTGGAGATATATAGAAAAGCTGATGACTTATGTGGGTTTATTTTGTATCCTGCAACTTTGCTAAAGTTGTTGATTATTTCAATTAGCTTTTTGGTTGAGTCTCTAGGATTCTTTAAGTAGACCATCATGTCATCTGCAAAGAGTGATAACTTGGTCTCCTCCTTGCCTATTTTGATGCCTTCAATTCCTTTATCTTCTCTAATTGCTACTGTTAGTGTTTCTAGTACAATGTCAAATAGTAGAGGTGATAATAGGCATCCTTGTTTCACTCCTGATCTTATTCGGAATGCATCTAGTTTATCCCCATTGCAGATGATATTAGCTGATGGTTTTAGATATATACTGTTTATTATTTTTAGGAATGACCCTTCTATTCCTATGCTTTCTAGTGTTTTTAATAGGAAATGGTGTTGTATTTTATCACAGGCTTTTTTCTGCGTCTATTGATATAAGCATGTGGTACTTGTTGGTTTGCTTGTTGATGTGGTCAATTATGTGGATGGTTTTCCTAATATTGAACCAGCCCTGCATCCCTGGTATAAATCCTACTTGATCATGGTGGATGACCCTTCTGATCACTTGCTGGAGTCTTTTTGCTAGTATCCTATTTAGGATTTTTACATCTATATTCATTAGGGAGATTGGTCTATAGTTTTCTTTCTCTGTTTTTGACCTGCCTGGCTTTGGAATTAGTACCATGCTTGTGTCATAAAAGGAGTTTGGTAGAACTCCCTCTTTGCTTATTATGTCAATAATAGTTTATATAGTATTGGGGTTAACTGTTTTCTGAATGTTTGATAGAATTCACTGGTCAATCCATCAGGTCCTGGGGATTTTTTCTTAGGAAGTTCTTTGATGACTTGTTGGATTTCATTTTCTGATATGGGATTATTTAAGAATTCTATTTCTTCTTCTGTTAGTCTAAGTTTGTATTTTTGTATGTATTCATCCATATCCCCTAAATTGGTGTATTTATTGCCATATAATTGGGCAAAGTAATTTTTAATGATTGCCTTAATTTCCTCTTCATTGGAGGTGATGTCCCCCTTTTCATCTTTGATGCTGTTAATTTGCTTTTCTTCCTTCCTTTTTTTAATTAGATTGACCAGTACTTTGTCTATTTTGTTTGTTTTTTCAAAGTACCAGCTTCGTGTCTTATTTATTAAATCAATAGTTCTATCACTTTTGATTTTATTAATTTTTCCCTTAATTTTTAGGATTTCTAGTTTGGTTTTCTGCTGGGGTTTTTTAATTTGATTGCTTTCGAGTTTTTTTTATTTGCATTTCCAATTGATTGATCTCTGCTCTCCCTAGTTTGTTAATATATGCACTCAGGAATATGAATTTACCTCTTACTACCGCTTTGGCTGCATCCCAAAAGGTTTGAAAGGATGTCTCGCCATTGTCATTTTCCTTGGTGAAATTGTTAATTGTTTCTATGATTTCTTCTCTAACTAAAAGATTTTGGAGTATCATATTGTTTAATTTCCAATTAGTTTTTTATTTTGTTTTCCATGTACCATTACTGAACATTATTTTTATTGCCTTTTTATCTGAAAAGGCTGCATTTATTATTTCTGCTTTTCTGCATTTGTGTGCAATGTTTCTGTAACCTAGTGTATGGTCAATCTTTGTGAATGTGCCATGTGGTGCTGAGAAGAATGTGTATTCCTTTTTATCCCTATTTATTTTTCTCCATATGTCTATTAATTCTAATTTTTCTAAGATTTCATTCACTTCTTTTACCTCTTTCTTATTTATTTTTTTATTTGATTTATCTAAATTTGATAATGGTTGGTTTAAGTCTCCCACTAATATGGTTTTACTGTCCATTTCTTCCTTCAATTCTCCTAGTTTCTCCATTAGAAATTTGGGTGCTATATTATTTGGTGCATACATGTTGATTAGTGATATTTCCTCATTATATACAGTCCCTTTTAACAAAATATAATCACCTTCCCTGTCCCTTTTGATCAGGTCTATTTTTGCTTTGGTTTTATCAGATATCATGATTACCACTCCTGCCTTCTTTCTGTCAGTTGAGGCCCAGAAGGTCTTACTCCATCCTTTAATTCTGACCTTGTGTGTGTCTACCCGCCTCATGTGTGTTTCTTGAAGACAACATATGGTAGGGTTTTGGATTCTAATCCATTCTGCTATTCATCTTCGTTTTATGGGTGAGTTCATCCCATTCACGTTCAAAGTTATGATTGTGACTTGTGAATTCTCTGGCATTTTTATATCCTTCCCTAATTCTAACCTTTCTTCTTCAGCTCTACCTTTTAGTTCAGTGATTTACTTTAAATCAGTTCCCCTTGTCCCCTCCCTTGATATGTTTCCCTTTCTAGTCTCCCCCTTTTTGTTCCCTCCCCCTGCCCCCTCTTCTTCCCTCCCTTTTTTGTGTTCCCTCCCACCTACCCCCCTTGGTTTTTCCCTTCTCCCTTCCCTTGTTGGGTAAGATAGAATTCAAGATCTCAATGGATCTGAATGTTCTTCCCTCTCAGAGTTGATTTCCCTGAGAGTAAGGTTTAAGTAAAAACTCTCTTCCTTTCCTTCTTATAGGAGTTTTCTTCCCCTCCCCTTCCCGTGTGAATCTTTGTGTGAGAAAGATTATTCTATTTGGTCTTTCTTTTCCCCATATTTACACATTACATTTTCCCCACATGTTAGTATACATAGATTGATATAAATGTAGTCCTTATAGAAGAGAGTTTGAGTAAAAGAAGAAGATAACATTTTTCTCCTTTTCCCTTTCCTTCATATTTACCTTTTCAGGTGTTCCATCCTCTTTGTTTTTCGATATCAAACTTTTCACAGAGCTCTGGTCTTTTCTTTGCAAAAACTTGGAAATCTTCTATTTTGTTGAATGCCCGTACTTTCCCTTGGAAATATATAGTCAGTTTTGCTGGATCGCTGATTCTTGGTTGAAGACCCAGCTCTCTTGCCTTTCTGAAAATCATGTTGCATGCCTTATGATCATTCAGTGTGGAACTTGCAAGGTCTTGTGTGACCCTGATTGTCATTCCTTTATATCTAAATTGTCTTTTTCTGGCTCCTTGTAGGATTTTTTATTTTGTTTGAAAGCTTTGGAATTTGGCCATTACATTCCTGGGAGTTGTCTTTTGGGGGTTTAGTGTAGAAGGTGTTCTGTGAGCTCTGTCAGTGGCTGTATTGCCCCCTTGTTCTAGAATCTCTGGGCAATTTTCTTTGATTATATCTTGTATTACTATGTGGAGTTTGCTGTTTATTTCTGGCTTTTCTGGAAGTCCAAATATTCTTAAATTCTCTCTTCTTCCTCTATTTTCCAAGCCTGTCACCTTGTCAGTGAGATATTTTATGTTCTCTTCTAATTTCTTGGTCTTTTGGCTTTGCTTTATTAATTCTTGCTCGTTGTCTTCGAGTTGCCTTTTTAAAGCCTGGTTTTCCTTTTCAGTTTGGTCAAACTGGTTTTGTAGATGTGTGAATTTCTTTTGCATTATTTCCCACTTTTCCTCCCAGAGGGCTTCCATCTTTTTGATCCATTCCCATTCAAATTCTTCATGGGTTTGTGGAGAGTTTCCATTTCCTTTGGAAGGTTTTGGAGCATTTACTTGTGTTTCCTCTTCTATCTCCTCTTTATTTTGTATTTTTGCTCCATAAAATGTGTCCAAAGTTGCCCCCTTCTTCTTGTTTTTCTTGGAATTTGGAGGCTTTTGTGCTTCTGTGGAGTTTGCCATCTCTATCTGAGTGGGGAGGATTAGCTTTTCTTATCTCTGTCTAGTGTTCAGAGGTTTTAGCCCTAGGCAGATTCTCTGTTCTATGCAGTTGTTGTTCTGTCTTCCTGGGGAATCCAGGAATTGCTGGTGTTTCCATGTTACTGCCCTCCTCAGTTCCCTCCCGATACTTCTCCGTTGCCTTACTTCCATACTCTGAGCCTGGCTTGGTCCTTTACACGGGGTGTTTGTTTTTGTTCCTTAGCCAGCCAGGAGAGCCAGCACTTTGAGGTGGGAGGGGCCGTGACTTCCTGGAGTTCCAGGGGCTCCTGATAAGATTAACTTTCTCTGGGTTGAACTGAGTATGCTTTGAGGCAGGGACCTTCTGTGAGACTGGGATGGAAGGATCCAGCCAGTGGGCTGCAGGTCCCCCCTCCCCATCTCTCTCTGTTTCCCTGCTGTCTGGGTGCCCCCCCACTGGGTCAGGTTGTTTTCAGAAAGCAGCCTTCAGAATAGCCTGCTCCCAAGACCCTTTTGCCAGCCCTGAGGGTTACTGTTGTTTCAGAGGACCCTGCTCTCTGAGGTGGGAGGGCCCGTGGCTTCCTGGAGCTCTGAGGGCTGGTGATAGGATTAACCTCAGACTGAGTATGCCCTGAGGCAGGGACCTTCAGTGAGACTCAGATGGAAGGATCTGGTCAGGTGGCTACAGGCTCCCCCTGTCTCTCTCTGTTTCCCTGCTGTCTGGGTGCCCCCTCGACTGGGTCAGGTTGTTTTCAGGAAGTGGCCTTCAGGATAGCTGGCCCTGAGTCTCTGAGGTTCCCTCTGCTGCCTTGGACTCAGCGCTCTGGGTTGGGGGGATGGGTCCTGGGACCTTCCTTCTGCCTACCCCTTAGGTCAGAGTGATCTCGGGTTCTGGCTTTTGGGGGGGCCTTACCTTTTGATCCAGATCCAGGTCCAGGAGGAGGATTCCCGGGGTCTATGCTGTTGTTCGTTTTGAATTTCGGTGCCTTAGGAGCATATAGTTTGAGTTCGGTAGGGAAGGGTTTCTGGCGATCTGAACTTTAGCTTTCTTTAAGCTGCCATCTTGTCCAGAAGTCCTAGCATTCTTTTTTAAATAAGTAATAAATTTTAATTAATCCTTTATTTATTTTTTACTTAAAACTCAGTCTGATTATAACCACACACTTAATTTCGAAATGAATGGACAGAGACCAGATAGATATGATGACATCAGGGGATGGATCTGATGGTTCTGGGAGGTGGAAGTTGGGCAGCTCAGAAAAACCGTGTTGTGAACATATATTTGCTACATTCTCAAGAGATTTTTCTTAGTCTCAAGACCAATCAGAAATCATTTTATAGCTATGAGGTTAAAAGGAAAAACTGTTGATGTAGTCTCTTTTTGACCTCTCACTGAGGTCAAAATTCAAAAAGTAAGTTTCTAACTAAAGGCTTATTCAATAAAACCAAAATCACAATCTTCATATATATGACAATGTTTACTTTCAAAAAGTCAATATGTTAGGGGCATCATTTCTGTGCCTTTCCTCAGACTTTGTCTCCATTGCCACCAATGTTTTCTTTCCTTACTTTTGCCTCTCTGAATATCTAGTTTCCTTCAGGGCTCAATGGCGGTACAAATTCCTATGGTATGTCTTTACTGATTTCCACAATTGTGTGTGGTCTCTTTCTCTTTGAATGAACAAAATTTTAAAAATATATTTTTTAATTTTTTCATTAAATGCTCTCACTGAGTTTTACATGTATCATTGTTCAAAACCTATTTTCATATTATTAATAGTTGCAGTAGAGTGATAATTGAAAGTCAACATCCCAGGCATATACCCAAGCAAATCCCCATTGAACCATGTGACCAAACAAATGATTATTTTTCTGCATTTCTACTCCAACAGTTCTTTTCTTTGAATGTGGATAGCATTTTTCTCATAAGTCCTTCAGAATTGTCCTCGATCATTGCATTGCTGCTAGTAGAGAAGTCCATTACATTTGGTTCTGCCACAGTGTATCAGTCTCTGTACAATGTTCTCCTGTTTCTGCTCCTTTCACTCTGCATCAATTCCTGGAGGTCTTTTCAGTTCACATGCATGGAATTGCTCCAGTTCATTATTTTTTTCAGCACAATAGTATCCCATTACCATCAGACCCAATTGAGGGACACCCTCTCATTTTCTACCTTTTTGCCACCATCAAGAGTGTGGCTATGAATATTTTTGTACAACTATTTCCCTATTATCTCTTTGGGGTACAAACCCAGAAGTGGAATGACTGGATCAAAGGGCTGTCCTTTCTTCTTTCACTGTTTCCTTCTATACCAGTGTTTGCTTTTAATCAGTCCCTCTTTTCCCCAACCTTATTTTATTTTCCTTCCCACACCCTCCATTCTTATTCCCCTCTTATTTTTATTTAAGGTATTTTAATCACCCTCCAACCCAAAACTTTCTCTCCCTTTTAATACTCCTGACCCACTTCCCCATTTCATTATTCCCTCTCAACTTCCTTGTAAGGTAAAATAAAATTCTGTACTCCAATACATCAGTGGTTCTTCCCTCTCAGAACTGATTCTACTGAGAGTAAGGTTTGAGTATTTTTTATTTTGTACCAGGCTTTCAGGTAGACCAATAATTCTCAACTTGTCTCTCCTAGATCTTTTTTCTGTGTCAGTCATCTTTTCAATGAAATATTTCATTTTCCTTCTATTTTTTTCCTTCTTTTGATTTTGCTTGTTTAATTCATGCTGTCTTGTGAGATCATTAGCTTCTACTTGCCTAATTCTAGTCTTTAAAGACTTATTTTCAGCTATGATCTTTTAATTTTCCTTTTTGGTTTGGTCTATGTTGCTTTTAATGGCTTCTAGCAGGTCAGTTCTGGTCTCCAATTTGCTAATTACTTCATTTGATTTCTATACCTCTTTTTCCATATAGGCAATTTTTTCTTTTAAGATTTTATTTTCCTTTCATATTACTTTTACACCCCCCACCCCTTCCCATTTTTCTTCTATCTCCCTTGCCTGGTTCTTGAAATCCTTTTTTTTTAATTTCCTCGAGAACTTGTGACCAATTTACATTGGGGGGGGGGTGGAGTTTGGATTTGTTTGTTTGCTTGTCACTCTATGGTGTTACTTCTGTACTTTGCTTTTTTTTCAGCATAGAAATTATCCAAGGTCAAAAGCTTTTTTTGCTGCTGCTTATTTCTTTTGCTACTAGTAGATTGGGGTTCCTGCATGTTGGTGGACATTCTTTCTTAGCTTCTGTCTTGCAGGAGGGTTTTGCCTTGTTAGCATCTTCCCTTCCCAGCTAGAAGCCTGAGTAAGGAGGGCAGGAAGTTCTTTGTGTAATGTATTTTAAAGTATTTTTCCCTGAGGCTATTTTTCTAGTCCCTGATACCTGTGCTGTGTCCAACCTTGTTTCTGCCCAATCTCTGTGTTCTGCTGACCAGGCTCTGTGCTTTTCAGCCTTGGGTCTCAAGTCTTGCTGCCAAGACCTTGCACTACCCTAAGGGTCAAGAATGGGTACCCTCAGTTAGATCCAAAAATTTAGAGATTGCCTTGACCTTCTCTCTATGACTCTGGCATTGATAGGTGTGATCAACTTGTGCTTTGATAAATATAGTTTCGCTTCCGTATAGTGTGGAAATCCTCAAATACTGCCTACCTTTAAGGCTGAATCCAATGAGAGATCCCTCTTGTCTGATTTTGATTTCTGTCCTTTTGAGACACTTTGTAATGATCAATTGGAAGGGGATTCAGAAAGCTCTTGCTACCCTGCCACCATCTTAGCTCCACTCTACCCTATATGAATAACTTAAATCAAAGAACCATAATCCCATACTACTTTTTATCAATTTATTGTCCTTGCCTAGTTTGGGAACTTTAGCTTAGGACTCACTGTCATTAAAGTTGAGATTATCAATTCATTTTTATCAAGAGAATCTTAATATTCATCCTTTCTAAGTTTGAGGGTCTTTCTCTTTGAGGCAATAGAACTGCTTATTCTTTCCCATACATTCTTCCCCATTCAGTAGCAAATGTGCTCTAGCAGGATTATTATTTCAATCCATCAGTACTTTAGAAATGTGAAGAGACAGTTACCCCCAGCAGACACATATCTCTAGCAAATATTTTGAAGGATGTTGTGTATAGTCTGACTTTTCTCAGGTAACGATTTGAAAACTAAAAATACAAGTACTGCAATTTTCTCTCAGCTAGTTTTATAGTGGAGAAAATGCTCTTGTTTAGAGTTGTATTTTAAATCTAATGCCATACGTATGGAACAAGAAATGCTAGAATCCACAGATGCATTAGTGAGAGGCAATAGCATGGAGAAACAGAGAAAAATCTTCTCTTGTAATATATGTGGATGATGCTTCCTTTTTTTCTACCACGTTTTAGAGTTAGAAAAAAAATCTGTAAAACTTAGAATCCCTAAAGATTCCTGGATAACAGAGAGCAGAAGTATAAGCCACTTTATCTCAGAAACAAAATGCTCAGCTTATTATATCATGTTCATAATGTTGTCTCGGCCATAACAGGCTGATATGCTATACCTCACTTTTAGTAGAAGGAAGTTAATACTATCACTGTACTAAGAACAGAGTTCATTCCTGTGATAAAATAAACTATACCCTTTAAGTAGGAATTCCAGTTTCTCCAGTACACAATAGAAAGATGCCTTGGCATCTTTCCAAGGTCATGACCAATTATTTATACTGTTTTTTAATAGCAGTAATCATTTCTTTCAGGAGCAATTTTTGATGAATCTGCCAAAAAGGATGATGAGGTGTTTCGCATGGCAGTTGCTGATCTTAACCAGAATGAGGAGATCTTACAGACAGAGAAAATCACATTTTCTGTGACATTTGTAGATGGAAACAACCCCTTTCAAGCAGTTCAAGAAGGTAAGGTCCATGCAAAGGTCATGAATGCTTTTTGATGAAGTCCATGGATTTTAAAGAGCACTTAGCCATCTCCATAATTTTCATGCTATTGCATATATCTTGATGACCTTTTATTTTTTTTCAAATTGGCTTTTTATTTTTAAAATGGTTATATAAACTGCTCCTGGTATGCAAGGATGAGGGAAGCTTTTTTGATTGAAATTCAGAATAATAGGGAATTGAAATGGTCTTCTACCAGCTTATTAAAAGCACAAAGGATGCATTAGAGAGGTATTCTGTATCTTGCCTTTGACTTAAATGAGTTCTCTGAGTTTTTTTGCCAACTTATTATATTTTAGTTGTTCTTGGGACTTGTATAACATTGCTAGAGAATTATTGGCCATTATGTCTCAATCAGAAATTTAATTCTGTAACCCTGAACTATCTAATTATTTTGTATATACACACAGACATATAGATATAATTGTCATCCAAATGTCCAGTGAAAATTAATGTTTATCATTTAAAGTTTCCCTATGTGTAGATATAAATTCACAGTTTGCACAGACACAAAATGAAAGAAATATAAATTATTTTTATTGAATGAACATAAACATTCTTCTTTGCCATGGAACTGTGATTTGGGCCCCATAAGCCCTGCAGCTATAAACACTAGTTTAGGCCTTTACTTTGGAACTGTGACTGGAAATTTTGTATATGTATCCAATAGCCCTGCACCCATTTCCAGCAAAGGGTCTATAGACATCTTTTGCTGACTGGTTGTCTGACCCCCTTCACTGTGGATTGAGGGCACCCAAAGTTGCTGCTGCTGGCATTGCTGCTGTGTCATATTCTGCCAGGCCCAACCATCACTGTGGTATGATAGATCTTTCCTAACAACCTGCTTTGTTGTTTTAGCATAGAAATTTTTTCCAGCCTGGACTTTTGTTGGCTCTGTTTTTCCATACTTCATTTTAAGATATTGTTTTTGAGTTATTTGGAGGGGAATGTTGGGAAAAGTTTGGCTGGATTGCTTCTTCTTTACCACAGGGGTTCTGTGGTTCCAGACAGGACTATTAATCCTCCAGCATCCTAGACAACTTTGTAAGTCTTTATGTAGTAGTCCTTTAGAAGGAGGCATTTCTTTACCCTGGAGGGAGCTCTCTTTACTGAAAAAAATGACACTTTCTGTCTTACTTATCATAGTAATATAATAAGAGTCTTGTAGTCTTATCCCTCTTTTATTAGTTTTTGGAGGAAACTTGTGATGATGACTGGGCATTAATAATGATTCATTTATGTGCTGAAATTTAGAAATATATCAGGATATTCTTCTTTAGCTATTGTAGGGAAGATTTTACCTAAGATTAGAAGAGAGGAATGATTCATTGTATTTTATTAAAGAACCTAGTTTAAACACTAAAAAGAAAACTCTTTTGTTTTGTTTTGAATAAAGCAAGAAAAAAATATCTATTTCTTAAAAACAGATTAGGCAGAATAAAATAGTGACTATAGCTGTGGACCTGGAGTTAGAAAAAATCTGTCATGTTTCAAATCCTATCTAATGCAGTTAACAACAGGGTGAATCTGGGCAAGTACTTTTCCAGTATTCAATTTCTACATGAGTAAAATGAGAGCTTTGGCCTTATTGATTTCTCAATTCCTTTGCAACTCTAAATCTTTTAAATATGTGACTTAGTGGGTGAGCATTTAAAAGAAAAAGGCATCTGTGGTTCCTGAGGTTATCACTATTTTTGCCATAAAATGCCAACAAACTGTCTGAAAATTTATTTATTTGATAGCCAATGGATAATACCATACCTTACACCTGGAAATTTAGGAAATCTTTTAGGGTTCTTAGTCATGTAACACAAGGTATAAACAATATGTTATTTAATAATTAGTTCATCCTAGAAATTATGGACTGAATTAAGTTGATTTTTGTTTACAGATTTAGAGTTTGCTTACAGATTTAGAGATTAATTTTAGATATCAATAAACTTAAACTCTTCTTTTCTAAAGAAACTTGATTATCAGAGTGTTTAAGGACTTGGGCATTAGGTCCACACAACTAGTAAATATCTTAGGAGGACTCAAACCTAACTTCTGCAACCAAACATAAGTTTTCTGAACTTTAAGTCTAATGATTTATCATCACACTGCTGCACATATGTAGCATGTTTAGAACCAAAAATTATGTCTCCCTATAAAGGAACAGATATGGACAGTGATCATGCATGAGAGAATAACTTAAACCTCTTCCTCTACTATAGAATCACTGATATCTTCTGAAGATTCTTTAATTGTGTCTCCTTATGATATTGCTTCCTATGATTTATGGGTGCAATTTTCAGAAGTATTTACTACATGTACATATGATCTCTACTAATCTCCTTTCTGGGTTCATCTGTAAATTGAAAAGTTTGTAAATGCTCTGCTATGTTAACAATAGTTGCTTCCATTGAACTTGAGGTCATGGAGTCTTTAATAGTTTTTAGTTTCTGGTGTTAGAGACTTCAGGTAAAATACAACTTCTTTCACAGAAGAGAAAAAGTAGATTCTGAAATCTTTCTTTTTGTTTAAATCCCAGTACATAAATGTAGATCATTTTAAAAAGTTTTAAATCTGAATACGTCATGCCACTGGCTTAGAAAAAAAATCTTCATAACTCTTTCATCTAAAAACAATTTTTCTCTGTCTTCAGAATATCCGTTGGAATAGGTATTTCTTCTCCAAAAGAAGGTTCTTTTTTCCAAGATGGCAAACTTTTTTTAGTAGTCACAGCAAACTGATGTTCATGTGTCTGGACATATATAAATTTATGTATGGATATTTACTGGTGAAAAAATTTGGGTCCAGAGAGGTTTTTACCTCATAAGGATCAAAAATCTAGGAAATTTCTGAGGCTAAAGACCAATGACCATTATTCAAATAGTTGAATCCAATTCATATCATTACTATATAAATGAGAAAACAGAATACCTAAGAAATGAAGTGATTCATCTAAATTTAAATGTTAATATTTCTAGAACATCTATCTCTTAACTCCAAATTTATTCCTCCTTTCTGCCTAATCCATTCAGGCTTGGTGGGCATTTGGAGGACAGGAAGGCTCATAGAGGAGCTACACAAATAAGAATTCATTGAGAGCAGATAGTGTTAGCATAGCAATGTGCCAACTGTTTAGTATAGGAATAGAAATAGATTTTCCTGAAGAAACTCCTAGGTGAGTGAATTCCCTTCAACATTATAGGATGACATCCTTCTCTGAAACAGAGTTTTAGAGAATTGCTTCTATTACTGAGAAGATACAAGATTTTCCCAGCATGATATAACCATACTAATTAGAGTTGGAACTTAAATAAAGGTGTTACTAGCTTGGAGTTGACATTTCTGTCTCCAAAATCAACTCTCTAATCCACTCTGCATGCATGTTTCTTTTATAGTTGCCTCTATAGGAGACTTTTGTGTTCATTTAAGTACATCCATGTGTGTATACTTATAGTACCTATTATGTATATATATAATATTTTTGTGCATATGTATAAACATACTTATATAGACTACATGATATATACCTAGCTAGAGGAAAAGTTATTTCACTTTTATTCCTGAGAATAATGACTCATTACATATATATTTTATGAATCAACATGTACTGTGTTGTGAAAATGAGAAAAATGATTAGCAGTTCTTGAATTTTGTATTTTCATATCATGGCAGTCTTTGATGTCCAAGAAAGTAATAATCATAAAAAATTCTAGTAAAAATTTTCAGGTATATAAGTCTATTGGACTTTACCTATATTACATGTCTCTAAAACAAAAATAATTCATTTTAAAAAGCATTTTGAGGAAGCATATTTTCTACAAAGTGTTTTATGGATGAAAGCACAGTAATATAAAATTGTTGAGCTTTATTGTTAAAGCTTAACATTGCTGATAGTTTCTCAATTGTTACACGTTGAAACAACATGTCAGAAATACAGAAGAAGAGAATATAATCTTTTTTAAGCAAAGTTTCAAAAATTACAACATACACAAATGCATGTGTGTTCTATAGTTAAATAATGACAATATCCAATATATTTGTGTTTTCATTAAAATAGTTTCAAGGCTGGACTTTAATACTTCTTGTTGTAATGGAATTTCATGTTAAGTATGACTATCAAATCAACATGGTACACCACCAAATGAATAATCTGTAAAAAAGAAAACTTTTAAGTCAAATGAACTTAAATCCTTAAAAAGTTTTCCCATCTGTAAAATAATGAGACTGGACAGTTCAGATTTTGTTTCCGTAATCTTATCTATGGACTAAACCTATGAGAGTATGACAAGATAACAATCATATTTTAATATCTTTGTGATCTGTAAAAACTTTCTCTTACTTTATTTTTAATTGACCAAATATATGAAAATTAGAATATATTACTTGGTCAGGACTATATAGAGTATATGCTATTATCTCAGATTTTTTATGGGAAAGTGTATTCTGGTAAGGCTGGTAGTCTTTCAAAATTATTCCCTTTATATGCTGAGACTTTTTAAAAGAAGTTACTGACATCAGGATAGCAGGGGAAATAATGAAATTGTCATCAAGGTATTCAATCTTTCTAGATATGTTATAGACTCATACCAGTTCTTAAAGATCATCATTCTTTCCAGCAAATGATTAGTCTTTATTTTTTCCCTAGGATAGAATGCATTGAGTTTTGAAGGATAATTCACATTTTACTTCCAAGGGCAAAGAATTTATTTAAATATTTGATCAATTCAAATATTTTGTTTGTGTTTTTGTTTGTGTTTTGATGATCAATGGCTGTTCTTATATATATATATATATATATATATACATGCGATATAAATTCTACTTACTTTATCTGACATGAAAACAGAATGACAAAGTATATATTCAACTGAAGAACTTTCCAAAAGAGGGCTGCCACTTCTGAAAAAAATATAAACAAAATTAACTTTAGTTTTCTCATGTACAAAATGAGAGAGTGACTTCATGGACCTTTCTAGATCTAAATCTGAAATCTTATGATTTTATGACAATGTCGTTAATTTTATAGGGAAACTAAGAATGTTGTATTTACAGAACAGTAGAGAGGAGGCTATGACACTTTTGTTAGTAAAAAAATAAAAGAACTTTTAAGATTATAGTTTGGGGTCCAATATTGCTTTGTGATTTCCTTCCTTCTTCTTAACTCTACTCCTTCTTTCTCTGCTTCTAACTTTCTGATCTTCACAACCACTTTCCTCCTTCCTTCCCTAACTTTTTGGATTCCTATTTTTGTATCATCTTTTCCTTTAGAATGTAAGATCATTGAGGGTAAGTTTTGTTTCTTTTTTGCTTATATTTATTTCCCCATTTCTTAGAATATAGTAAACTCTTAATGAATTATTTTTGTCTTTCTATTGCATTTTCCATTTTTGTACATAAAAGCCTTTCACACTAATTGATCATCATCATTGCTACTTGTGTTATCAGAGATGGGGAATCAATAATATATACCTTAGCAAAATCTGTCTCATCACTATGACATTAACCTGCTGTCGTTGATTTACCTTAATGTGGAACTGACAGAAATTCAGATTGTCACTCATCTTTAACCATTCAAACATACATCTGTTGGCTAGAAATGAGGAAAAACTGTGGAAACCATGAGATTTCCACAGCATCATAATCAACTATTTCTCCTTTAGCCATGACCACCATATAAAATATCTAGTGAATACCAGTGGTCATATTCTTTCCTTATTGCCTCTGCCCTCCGGCTGTTCCCTAAGTCTTTTCTGTGTGTCAGTAATTATTTATAGGATAGTATTATTTTTTTTTCTGAAAATCTCCCTGAAGTTCCAAAACGATTGTGGAATCAATCAGAAATAATTAAATACATTTGTCAATGAAAACTCTTAATTGATATTAGTCATTGACTTTTCTTCATTCCTCTGAACTTTTGTATCAATATGAGGGACATTTGCATGTTCATATGTACAAATATGAATTAATTAAGCCCATTTTCATGTGTGGCCTTTGGACTTTGTGTTTTAATTTAGAGATATATTTGGTATACTCACGTGCTCATTACTAATTGTGCTTCTCTATTGGTGAAAATAAGCAGGAATTCAAGAAAACATAAAAGGGAATCTAACTGGGAATGAGAACACATAGAAACTGAATTATTTGACAGATAATAGTGCTTGGTGTCATCAGCAGTTTTTGAGCAGTCTCCCTTAAAGAGGATTTGCAGAGGTTACATTCAGCTGAATGGGAGTACAGAAATTTCTTTCTCAATGAAATCATAAATCCAGTTTCTGTTCTTGACTTGCCATGATATTATGCCAGTCCTCTGCTGCCTTAGTGACTCCTATCCAGAAGCCCCATCTCTTGTCCAGACTAAGATCAGAGTCCTCCAAATGAGAGGAATTTGAGAAGGAACATCACAAGTGGCATATACTGTATTAGGGGAAGGAAGTAAAATCTTATGGCCTGGCAATCAGGCAGAGAGGATGTGGCTAAGAGAGTGCTGGTACATCTCTAGTTAGCAGCACAGCTGGCTTGGGTGAAGGCAGCTAAGAGAGTGCCAGTATGGATAGTCTAAGGGAGTGCCAATGTGCCAGAGATTGGGCTCAGAGCTGGTGTAGCCAGATTGGGGAGGAGGCTGCTAAGGGGATGGCTGACCACACATGGCTGGTGCCTTTTCTTTCTCTGATCTGATCATTTTTTTTGCCAAGAAAACCCCAAAAGGTGGCATGAAGAGTCAGACATGTAAAAACTAGACTCGAATACAGGACTACAATCCCCATGAGCCTTTGCTCCACTTCCCCAGAATGCCTTGTAATCTCACCTGGGCCGAGATCGAGAAGGTATTTAAGTTGATTCAAAGGCTTTTGAAGGGCTCTTGGCTTTTTGGACTTCTGTTTGGAGCAGGCTCGTCTCTTGCATGATGTGAGGTTATTTTGTCTAGGCCTCTGGCCTAGGCACATGTTTCTTACTTGTATGTTCCTTAATCTTTAGCCTTTAATAAACCTCTAAAAAAATATAATACTCCTTGCAGAGAGAAACTAATTCTACCTGCCTCAGTCTCCCCATCTCCCCTAAATTTTAATCTTTACAGACACCACCACCAAAATGACTAAATAGCCACAAGATACATAATTATCTGTAAAAATATATACATTTATATCATGTTTTAAACATTTTAGTTATTAAGTAGATACAATCTGTTCTTCCCTATTTGAGCTGAAGGGTTGAAGCATTAACTGATAGATTAAAAAAAGAAACCTAATAAAAAGAACAATGTACCTACTGACCACAATAACCCAAAAGAAAGCAGCCATAAAAATCATATGGCTTCAGTTCAATGAATTGACCAATTTTGACTCCCAAGGACTGAATGTATTACTCTTTTCACTTAGATATGGAAAGAAGCACATTATTTAACATAAACCAAATGTTGACTTGTTTCTCTTCATACTTTTTTTTTTGTGGGGTTTAATTTTGGAGATGAGATTCTCCCTATTTTGCTTCTTCTAGAAATAAATTGACCACTTATAGACTCAATCCCACTGCAATTTTGTAGAGTTTTTCTTTTCTTTTTTTAATATAAATTTAAAATATAACTTTCAGAGCTATTTTGCTTGTCTGTGATTCTTTCTAATCTTCCTTCAGTGTCCTCTGTTGTGCATTAAATATGTTATACTATTTACAATTAAGATAATTTCATTACTTATCTGCTCTACTCATTACATAAAAAGTACAATAGATAGGATTCTTAATTTTCATTATAAATATACAATTAAAATGTAAGAGCCAAATTTATTATTTTTGAGCATGAAAGCACAAATAAATAAAAATCAGATATTTAATGCTAGAAATGGATTTTAGAAATCATCTCCTCCAATTACGTTAATTTAGATAGGTCACAAGCATGTTAAATGCTCAGAGATACATGATAGCTGAGTTGTAATTTGAACCTAAGTCTTCTGACTCCATATCTAGTGATCTCACCTTTTAGATATATCTAGCCTAAAATTTTCTATTTTGGAAGAAATATGTGAAATCATGATAGTAATATGAAATTAACCTAGTTATAAGTGCTCAATCAGATACAAACCAATTGAACATAGGCTGTGTCCATGCCTGGCCACAAACTGGAGTAGATATAGATCTAAAAAGTGTTATTGCCACAAAGAAGCAGCTTAGAATATGTGCCTTTGAGCTTAGTGGGAGATGAATGTGACATTAAATTCATTAATAGAAGAGAGAGAGAATGAGGCTCCATCATTCTGAAGCCTTTTAACATAGACATCCTAAAATGAAAGGTTCGTTTTTCCTACATAAAGTTAATGATCACTTCTAAATACAATTTTCCACCTTTTATTCCATCAAATTATCCTATATCTCTTTCTGAAATCTTATTAAATGTCACATTTTAAAGTTGCTCTTTGACAAGGTTTTGTCTTCTTTTATGACTCATTTCTAAGGAATATGCATTGATTTGTGCATATGCATGATACATACTCTTCTTTAAGGCAAGGTTTTTTTTTTCCACCAAAAAGCTCTTTTTATTTTGTAAATTAGTCAACAGCTCAAACTGTTGGATATTGTATTTTTTGTACTTTTCTGCCAATTATATGACAATAACTATGAGATATGATCCAAAATATTATTGCAAATGCTTGCCTCCATCTTTCTTAATTTTTAATTAGGTATGCTCTCTATATACATTTAGATTATTCTTCTAAAGAAAATCATAGTGATAAAAAAGTAGCAAAATGTCTTGATGGTTATTTTTAAATTAGCAAATTAGTATGAAATATTAATATAAACATTAGCATATTTTGCAACTGTTTATATGTAAATAAATGAATTTGGATATGTAAAAAGCCAAAAGTTTTTACTCAACATATTTTTGTCTCTCATTGATTTCCTTTCTTTTTTCTACATCTGTTGTTATATTTAATGTGGACTTTCCCCCCATTTAGCATTATTGAATAAAGATTATTGTAGATTTGTTAATTTCCAGCATATTGGTAAATCTTAATTGTATTGAAGTATTTCATTATTATGTACCATAATACTTTAAGCTTTTCACCCCACTTCCATTTTTTAACGATTATAAATAACTGTGAAAATCTGTAACCACTCTTTTAGAATGTATATTGGACCTTCAAGGAAATATTATCAGGGAATTACTGAATACAAAACATATCTTATGTCATTTATTGCATATTATTATATTGCTCTTTAAAAATATCCAAGAAGTTTATAGCTTAACAAGCATTGCCTGAATGTGTCTGTTTCTCCATAATTACACCTGCATTGGATTTCATTCATTTTAGTTTTGATAATTTAATAGAAATGAAATTATACTGGAAAAATTTCCTTTGTCTGTGTCTATGACTGTCCATTAGTTTGAGCAACTTTCTAGTGATGTTAAAAAACCATGTGTACTTCCATTTTTGAAAATTTTTGAGATATGACTATTTTAAAACACTGAAAAATTATAATAACCTGGAAAGGAAGAAGAATGTGAATTTTTTGAGAAAGCAATCTGGTATCACATACTGAAAGTTATGAAAAATATAAAAAACTTTTGATCTGATGAAACTACAATTAGAAATATACCTTACAAGTGAAACAACAAAAATGACGTAACTATACAAAGATTTACATCACTTCATTACTTGTAATTGATAGGGAGCCACTTATATGTCTAATGACATGGAGATGGGTAAAATATGTGTGTTACCTTACAAGGGAATCATAAAACTCACTTGAGCAACAAGTATGAGTAACATGAATAACTATGCTAAGATCTTAAATCATTCAACAAATTTACTGAGGATGTAAGTGTGCTAGAAATTGTGTAAGGTTTTAGAAATACAGAAACAAAAAAAATGAAACAACCCCTATTCTTAAAAGTAAAAAATAAAAATAGAATTGGGATTTCTGATCCTTTCCTGTAAGTGTTTAATAAACTATATTAGACCTAAAAGGAAAACAGAAAAATTTACTGCCTATAAATATTCTACTTTTTAAACATGAAGAAAAGGTTTAGAAAGGTAATTTAAAAATTAAAAATTACAAAAAAATCTTACAGCTCTTAAGACTAACAATTAGTATGTTTTTTTTTTTTTGAAGAAAATAAAGGATCATAGAATCAGAGGTGGAAAGGATCTTTGAAGCCATCTAGTTGCATTCCCAATGTTGTGCTAATAAATGTTTAGCAACTTCTGCATTTTTGAAAACTGCACAGGATACTTTTAAGCTTTAAATGGAATAACATTTTCTACAATCACTTTTACATCTAAATGATTAGCAATAACAAAAATAAAAGTCCTGATTTATTTTTGCTGATTTCTGAGATATAAATACTCACTCTGATGTGTAAATACTTATCCTAAAATTAAACAATATTTGAGAGCCACAATACCAAGCCTATTATCCTCTTCTCCCTTTCATACCAGACTTTTCAAGTTATTTTTGAGTTATCTTTTCTTTGTTAAATTGTGTGCTCATTGAGGGTAAACACTGTGTTTTGTCATTCTCTTTATCTCCAGGGCTTAGTGTGGTAACTGGAATATTAAAGATGTTTAATAAACATTTATTACTATGGAGGTAACTTAGCCCTAGAGAAGTGAATGTACAAAGTCACAGAGAGATTAAGTAGCAGAGGTAGGTCATAAAGTCAATTCATTAAACTAGAAATCCATGGTGGTTTTTGTTGTCCCACTATGCTTGCCTAATTGAAACTTTCATTGCCTTAGCATTGTAATATCAAATGATACAATAATAGTGAGGTTTTATATTCTTTTAAATTAAAGAAAAATTTATTTGAACATTTTCTTTTTATGTTTTGAGTTCCAAATTGTCTCACTTCCACCCTTCCTACAAACACTGACAAAGCAAACAATATGAAATCAATTACATATATGAAATCATGACAAAGTATTTCCAGATTATCCGTATGCAAAAAAAGATGAAAAGGAGAAAAGTATTCTATTTTCAGTCATAGTTCACTAGTTCACTCTAGAGGTGATTAGGATTTTTCATCAGAAGTCCTTTGGAATTGTCTTGAATCACGGCATTCATAGAGTAACCATGGCTTTCATGATTAATTATCATTACAACATTGATATTACTTTGCACAATGATCTTCTAGTTTTTCTCACTTTATTTTGCATTAGTTTGTATAGGTTTTGCTATGATTTTCTTAAAAGCATCAGTAGTTCTCCATCACGATCCTATGCCACAAGTTTTCAGCCATTCCCCAGCAGATAAACATTCCCTTCATTTCTAATTCTTTGCAACCACAAAAAAGCAGCTATAATTTTTGTTCATATAGGTCCTTTCCTATATATGTGTTTGTGTATTTATGTACGTAAATTTTGGGGCTTTGGGGTTTAGCCTTTAAAAAGCTTTTGGGTTTAGCCTTTAGAGGGCTTTTTGGCTTTTGGTTTGGACTGTTAGATTTTTTCTTTCTTGGACTTTTTTGGGAGACAGTTGGTCTTCATTGTCAGACTTAATTGGGGTTGGATTAAACACTGATTGGGTCGGTTTTGATTGGGTGGACTGGGTTGCAACTTTTTGGGATGGTTGTTATTAGTGGCAGTTATAAGCAGTTATAGGTAGACATAGTCAGTTTTAGGTAGTAATTATAGGTAGTTATAGAATAACTAGTTTAGACATTAGGAAATGTCATTTCTCAACCTTTTTCCTATATTTCCTTCCTTTACTGTATTCTTTTCTATCTCTATTTTAATAAAATTAAATTTTAATTGTTAAAAGCTGCTCTTTTATTTTGTCAAACCCCTATTTTAACCCTTACAGCTCTTATTTTATAAGTGGTATTAATCAGAGAAATTTACTATGAAATTATATTACTTCATTTCTATGGTACTTTTTAGCAAAATACTATTTCCCTGATTAACTTTTAAAATTAGGTTTATTTTTGCTTTTCTTTAACTGAGATCATGACTACTATCCCTACCTTTTTTTCACTTCAGTTGAAGCATAATAGATTCTGCTCCAGGCCTTTATGATAACTTTCTGTTCCAGTTGTTTCTTTTAAACAACATAATGGTGAATTCTGTTTCTAATCCATTCTGCTAGCCACTTCTCTTTTGTGAATAAGCTTATCTCTTTCACATTGATTCACATGTATGTTCCTGTGTATTTACTTAGACCATATTTCTTCTTTTTATCCTTCTTTATCTCCTTTTATCCTGTCACTTTTCAAAAGTCTGTCTTTTTCTTACTGCTTCTTTTATCTTTTATCACTTCCCTACCACATTTCTCTTTTCCCCCTCCTATTTCCCTACTGGGATATATATATATATATATATATATATATATATATATATATATATATATATATATATATATATATATATATATATACACACACACACTCACACACCAAAATTTTAGTTTTGGTGTGCATGTATATGTGTGTGAAACATATATATATGGAGTGAGACAGAGAGACAGAGACAGAGAAATTCATTCTTCCCTCTTTGAACCAATATAAATGAGAGTAGCATTCAAACACTGCTAACCTCTATGCCACTATTTTCTCCTCCATGATAAAAGCTCTTCCTTATGTACCTCTTTTATATGAGGAAAAAATCCCCATTCTACCCTTTTCTTCCTTCTTTTCCCAGTACCCCAGGGATACCTCTTCCTCACCCTTTAATTTTTGGGTGGAGAGGGATCATCCCAAAATAATCCATTCACAGGCATATACTCTTTGTAGACTCCTTTTGACTTCCCTAATAACCAACAAGTTCTTAGGAGTAAGATCTATCATCTTAAAATATAGGAATATAATTGGTTTGACTTCATTGAGCCCCTTATGATCATTCTTCTGTTTATCTTTTTGTTTCTCAAGTCTTATTCTGGAATGTCAATTTTTTTTTTCATTTAACTCTGAGGTTTTTGCATCAGGAATGCTAGAAAGTTCTCTATTTCATTAAATCTCTTCCCTTCTGAAGGACTATACTCAGTTTCATTTGATAGATTATTCTTTGTCTTCCAGAGTAGCATAGTTTAAGTTCCTTTCTTCTTTAAAATGGAAGCTTTTTAAACTTGTAGGATTCTATCTGTGGGTCTATAATATTTAAATGGTTTCTTTCTGCCTGGTTGCAACATTTTATCCTTGACCTGGCAGCTAAGGGATTCGAATATAATATTATTGGGAGTTTTCATATTAGGATCTTTTCCAGATGGTGATAGGTGTTTTATTTTTAAGCTTTTATCTTCTGTCTTAGAATCAATAGATGTATCAATTCAAAGACAGAAGATTGGCAAGGGCTAAATATTGAAGAAACAACTAGGAAGTGTCTGAAGCTAAGAGGACATTTCTTTTGATTTCTGCTTAATCCTCTGGTTTTGATATTAGGGCAATTTTCCTTGATGATTTTTAGAAATATGAGGTCAAAGCTTTTCTTTGCAAATTTTTTTCCCAATTACATGTCAATTCAATTTTTATAACCATTTTCTGAGATTTTGTGACCCATGTTCTCTCTCTCCTTGCTTTATCTCTCTCTCCCTTCCCCAAGATGGAAGATATTAACATATAGGTCTTACATGTGTTTTCATGCAATATACATTTCCATGATCATCATGTGAAAGAAGACATATATTACTTAATCAAGAACAAAACTCATTAAGGAAATAAAGTGAAAAATTATGTTTCAATGTGAAATCAGAATCCATTGTTTCCTTCTATGGTGATAGATAGCCTCTTTTGTCATAAATCCCTTGCAGTGGCCATGGGTTCTTGTATTCTTGATAATAGATATTATTCACAGTTGATCATCATAAATTATTGCTATTACTATGTACAACATTTGCCTATTTTTTCTCACTTCTCTTTTCATCACGTCACATGTCTTTCCATGTGTTTTCCCATAATTGTCATGCTTTTGTCATTTCCTATTTCACAGTTATATATGACTAGAATCATTAACGTTCCCCAATTAAGAGACATTCCTTAAATTTCTGATTCTTTTTTACCAGAAAGTGAACTGCCTGTTTATATTCTTTGGACATTAATCAATTGGGGAATGACTTAAATTCTTACAAATTTTACTCAGTTCTTATGTGTTCAAGAAATGAGGTCCTTATTGGAGTCATTTGCTACAAAATAAAAGTCTTCCTAGTTTTGTCTATTTCACTTTTAATCTTCATTGCATTGGTTTTGACTAATGCAAAATATTTATAATTTAATTTAATACAGTCAAAATTATCTAATTGACATCTTGTAATGTTCTCTAAGCCGGGTTTGGTCATAATTTTTTCTCTTAAACACAGATTTGACAGGTAAACTATTTTGTGCTTTCCTAATTTGTTTATACTATCATCCTGTATTTCTAAACCAGGTATCCATTTTGACTTTATCTTGGCATGTGGTGTGAGATGCTGGTTGATGCCTAATTTCTGTCATATTATTTTCCAGTTTTCCCAGTAGTTTTTGTTGTAACAAATATACATAGTGAGTTCTTCTACCAAAGCTTGGATCTTTTGTATTGTCAAACACTACATTGCTATGGTCATTTACTGCTGTGTTTTGAGTGCCTAATAATCTATTCCATTGATCTGCTACTATATTTCTTAGCCAATATCGGATTGTTTCTCTGGCTGCTGCTTTATAATACAGTTGAGATCTAGTACAGCTAAACCACCTTCCTTATATCATTAATACCTTTGATATTTTTGGCCTTTTATTCTCCCAGATTAATTTTATAATTCTTTTTTTCTAGTTCTCTGAAATAATTTTTTGTACTTTAATTTGTATTGCACTAAATAGGTAAATCATTTTAAGTATAATGATCATTTTTATTTTATCTATCCATGGGCAATTAATGTTTTTCCAATTATTTAGATGACTTTATTTGCATGAAAAGTATTTTTAGTTATGTTCATATAGTTTGGGAGTTTGTCCTGGGAGGTAGACTCCCAGTTATTTAATATTGTCTACAATTATTATTGTTTTCAAAACCTTACCTTCCACCTTAGAATCAGTATTGTGTAATGGTTCCAATGTAGAAGAATGGTAAGGACTAGACAATGGGGATTAAGTGGCTTAGTCAGGATTACACAGTTAAGATTTTTGAACCCAGGACTCCCTAATCCTAGGTCTGACTCTCAATCCACTAAGCCCCCAGATTATTTTGAATGAGATTTCTTATTCTCTCTTTTGCTGTTGGACATTATTGGTAGCATAAAGATAATGTTTATGATTTATATGAGTTTATTTTATATCCCGCAACTTTACTAAGGCTCTTACTGGTTTTGCTTAGTTGTTATTGTTGGGTTTTTATTTTTTTGTTTGTTTATTCTTTAGGATTACCTAAGTGTACCATTGTATCATCTACAAATATCAATATCTTTATTTCCTCAATGTATTCTCTAATTAATTCAATTTCTTCATTTCTAATAGCTATATGTCACATTTATATTATAATATTAAATAGTAGTAGGAATACTTCTATCTCATCCCTGATACTTTTTGTGGACGGTTTTAGATAAATGCTATTTCTTATTTTGAGGACTTCCATTTATTTGCATGTATTCTAATGTCTTTTTGGTAGGAATGGGTATTGTATTTTTGTCAAAAACGTTTCCCTCCATCTTTCAAGATGATCCTATGGATTCTGTTGGTTTTATTATTGATATGGTCCATTATATTGATAGTTTTCCTAATATTGAATGATTTTTGCATTCCCAGTGTAAAACTCATGTGATCATAGTATATGATCTTTGTGGTATATTGCTGTAATCTCCTTGCTAGTATTAAATTTTTTCATCAGTATTCAATAGTGAGATTGATATATGATTTTATTTCTCTAATTTTTCTCTACCTGATTTAAGTTTAACATCATATTTGTGTCATAAAAGGAATCTGGTAGAAATCGTCCTTCAGCTATTTTCACAAAAAGTTTATAAAGTTTTGAAATTAAATGCTTTTTAAAAAATGTTTGATAGTTTTCCATTATGAATTGATCTGGTGGTGTGGTGTTTTTCTTTGGGAGGCTTGTTCTATTTCTTTTTCTTAGATGTAGTTGTTTAAGTATTTTACTTCCCCTTCTGTTAATCAGGGCAATTTATACTTTAAAAATATTCATTTATTTCACTTATGTTGTCATATTTATTAATATATAGATGGGAAAAACATTTCCTAATAGTAGTTTTAATTTTGTATTCGTTGGTTGTGAATTTGACCTCTTCATCTTCTGATAGTAGAAATTTGGTTTCCTAATTTTTTATTTGGAATTAACTATCTATTTTATCTATTTATCTATTTTATTTTATCTATTTTATTGGTTTTTTTAAACCATTTCCTTGTTATATTTATTAGCTCAATAGTTTTCTTTCAATAGTATTAATCTCTCCTTTAATTTTTGGTATTTCATATTTAGCATTTAATTAGGGATTTTTTTTTTCATTCTCCCCATCTACTCTTCATCTATTTCATTTGATGTAAGAATTTGGAGATATACATTTTCCCCTTAGTACTGTTTGGTTGCATACAACAATTTTTGGTATGTTTTCTTCTTGTTGTCATTCTCTTTAATGAAATTGTTGATTATTTCTATAGTTTGTTCTTTGACTTAAGCTCTACCTCTCTATGCCTTTTAACTATAACCATGGCCCCTGTTTCTTTGTGACTGACCAAAAACCTTCCTCTTCAACCTGAAACTGTGACTCAGAACTTAGAATTGCCAATCAGTTCCAGTTGTATCCAGTGCCAACAAAAAATCCTCCTTGATCTCTTTCTGACCTGTCATTTGATTCCCTTAAAATCTTCAGAAACTGCTACTGCCAGTATTGTCAAGTCATCTCTGAGACCCGACTCTGGAGCTATAGCTACTCTCTAGGCTGGTTCCCAACCCAGACCTGTCCTTCAACCCTCTTAAGTTAACTTATGCTAAAAAAAAATGTCTCACAATTTTTTTTTGGCTATACCATTCCATAATTGATTTGGGGTATTTTAAAAACCTTTTTTTGGAGGGGAATGTTAGTAGAATACAGCTGAGTTGCTTCTTGTATTTCACCATCTTGCCACTCCTTTTTTGTCCTAAAATGCAATTTAATCATATTATCATTTCTACATGAGTATTATATTTCTAAATTAATATATATTTTATTCAATTGAGAATGAATCATATACTCTTTAGTGATATGATTTTACCATGTGTATATTCTATACCAACTGGAAAGAACTAATAGTAAGTTGAATAAATTAATTTAGAAAAAATATTGAAAATACAAAGACAAAAATGAAACAGACCCTTCCCTCAAGGAGCTTGTCTTTTGTTACAGTGATAAAATGAAAATTCAAGTAAGTTAATAAACTAAGCATTAGTAAATCGAGAGAGTGTTATCAGCTGGAGAAATTAGGAAATGACATACCTGGGCTGTGCTTTGGAGGAAGCTAGCTATACTGTAAGGTAGAAGAGAGGAACCTCAGCATGATTAACTATGCCAAGACAGAGAAGTGGAAGACAAAATACCACACATAGATAATATCTCACAGACCAATTTGACTAGAATATAGAATTTGTTAAGAAGAGTTACATGAAACAAGTTTGTGCAGATAATGTGAGGAGAGTTTAAAACCTTTAAATGCTGTGCTAAGGGTTTGTATTTTATCTTATTTAATAATCAATTTTTCAATATGTGTAAATTTGACTGTACAGGGAAAGATTGATAAATTAAGGGAATACTGCCATAGTGCAAGAGAGAGGTAATAGATAATGAGCAGAGATACTGAAGGGGACAGATGCTAGAGAGATTATAGATCTAGCTCCACAGTTAAGATTTGTCAGGGGGCAGCTGGGTAGATCAGTGGATTGAGAGATCTAGAGACAGGAGGTCCTGGGTTCAAATCTGACCTCAAACACTTCCCAGCTGTGTGACCCTGGGCAAGTCACTTAACTCCCATTTCCCAGCCCTTACCTCTCTACTGCCTTGGAACCAATACACAGTATTGATTCCAAGATGGAAGGTAAGGGTCTAAAAAAAAAAAGATTTGTCAACTGGGACTGGAACATAGGAGATGAGGAACAAAGAAGAATAAAGGATAATTCTAGTGTGGTGAACCCAATTGACTAGAAATATGATGATGCCACCAACATGGACAATACATTTAAAATTCTAGTTGAAGATTTTGGAGCAGCTAAGTAATATGGTTTATTCATTATTATGGTATGTCTTCCATATAGAACTGATATCAAACCCACTGAAGTCTGATGAGATTATCAAGGAGAATAGACATTGGAAAGATTAGAGCTCAAGATAAGACCTTGAGGTACATTTCCTCTTATGGAAAAGTGGAAGGATAAAGAACTAGCAAAGGACATTGATAAGAAGAGATCCATGGAGATAGAAGGAGAACCAAGTAGAAGTTGTGTCATGGAGTCAAGGAGAAGAAGTAATGTCAAGGTGGAGAACATTCTGTTCAAGTGCAAAAAATTGTAGAAAAGCCAAAAAGAATAAAAATGGAAAACAACACAGTGAAGAAATCATCCATAAACTGGGAAAGCAGTTTATGAAGAAGTTGAGCCAGATGTCAGATTACAAGGGCCTGAGAAGTGAGGGAAATGTAAATAAGAGAATAAAGTGGTCACAAAAGATGGAATCATCAAATGGTGATGTGTAAGCCTGTGTGTGTGTGTGTGTGTGTGTGTGTGTGTCTGTCTGTCTGTGTCAGTGCTTGTTATCAAGGAGGGGAGACCACCACATGCTTTCAGATAGCAAGTGAGGGAACCTTTGAATGAGACAAAGCTTGGAGATGACAGAAAGATAAAGAATAATGGAGGGGATAAAACTACATTTTATTTGTTTATATAGTCAAGTTAGTTAACCAGTCTATGTTCAAAGAAAGAAAGCCTTGTTTTCTATTTGTTGGCTGTGTAAGATAGAGTTAACCAAACCCTATTTGTGTTTTTGGGCTGAGAAGGTAATTGTGAAGAAAGTGCTTTTTTAAAATCATAAAGTGCTTTATTAATAGAATCTATTATGAGCTAACAATATTCACTAATATTCTGTTTTCACCTATAAATAAATTACCTAAAATGATCTAATTCCTAGTCTCTCTTTCAGAGAAGATGTGGCTCTCATGCAAAATGCAGCATAAGAGAATTCTTGTATAGTATAGGATTAGTGGGTCAGGAAAGATGAGCATTAAGCGCCCTTCATTTGCTGAAGCTCTGCATGTGAATTACTGCTCTTGTTCACTGCTGCTAACTACATCATCTATATTCTTAATCCATGAACCTAATTCTGTCCTGAAGCAGATATTTTTTCACCTGGTATATTATGATTTTGCTACCTTGCCAAATGTAATGAAAACTGCAGTGCATTTGCAAGGCAGGGAGAAATGAGGTTTTTAAGTTGCCTTTGCAAAAATCGATCCTGAATTAGAACAACGTAACAGATGGAATAGAAGAGGGAAATGGGAGTTTTGTGGTTTGCTTGTTGGACTATAATGGCTAGGAAAACATTTTTAAAAACACACATAACCTTTTCTATTTGAAACAGCTTGGGGAAAAATGGTTTTTAGCACTTTATGACATAGGTGGATTTTCAGGATTCATAGACTTTGGAGGCCAAGAAATTCAAGTTTTAACCTCTCAGGAAGTTAATAAATATCATAGTGGTAGCAGGTGCTCCCTACGTACAACATCACTACACTTCAAACCTCCTTAGTACATCTGTCATCTTGTATATTGCCGTAAATCATCTTCATTGAACCCCTTCAAAATGTTTCACATGTAGCATTGCTAGGTATTCAATTAAGTACTGCGGATTGCAGGGAGGTGTCAAAAGTGAAGTGGAAAGTGGCAGAAAATAAAATTGCAGATAGCACAACTCTGGATGTCAGACACAATATCTTCTCTTAAAATTGGCAATAGCAAGTGTTGTTCTGTAGCAACATAGTAAAGGAGGTGATTGATTGGAAAAGACAGACAGGAATAGTGTGAGTTTAGGGCAACCTTCCAGAAATAGCTAACATCTCATGGGTTGGAATCTTAAGAATTCAACTCATTACTAAAATAATGGAAGGGTGAACATAAAAAGATTCAGCTGTGTTATTTTTTTGCGTCCACTGCAGTAAATCGATATCAACAAGAGAATGTGTGTATATGAACTGCATCATAATAAAAGTGACTTTGTTTTATTTTTTCCTTTAGTATTTCTGAAGTATGAGGACTGATACCTGTGTAGTTCCATTTGAGTGGGTTCAGGAGTCCTTGCTATTTTCAAATAAAGTCATTTAATTGATATGCTGACTCTATGAAATAAGCATTTTAATATCAACCTGTCCCAGAGTTACAAGAATGTCCCCCTCTTTTTATCCTCGTCACTTTTTAGGATTAGAGTTAATATCTAGCAGTTTTGGCCTCCAGGGTTCAGAACAAAATCTTCCCTCAAATCAAATTGAATTTAATAGTGAGGAGAAAAGATATAGTAAGACTTCTTAAAAAACATATTGGGTGGACTTCTAAGTTATCTGGTAGCTTCCAACTTTAATCATTATTGCTAACAAGGTACTAAACTCAGTTGTTCCCATACTGATGGAGTGAACTTTAAACTTAATATTTTAGTGAAAAATCTACTTGCCTAACTCAAGTTATATATAATATAATATCAATATAATATTGTAATAGCCGAATAGTTCTTCTTTTCTCCCAGCATTTCATTGCCCGGTTACCCTCCCAAAGCACAGATCTGGACATCTTTACTCCACTCAAATGTGGAGTCTTCAATGTTTTTCCATTCCCCAATAAAATTTAAACTCCTTGGCCCGGTACTCATACTCTCCACAATCTATTATCATCTTATATTCTCAATTTATTTTGTACTTTCCCTTCTCTTTGCATTGTGTTCTCTATGCAATTTCATATATTTCATATATTTTATTGTTATTTTTTCCATCCCTCATGCTTATAGTCATGGCATTCTGGAAATGCAAGCTAATATTCCCTCCCCCATTTATTATGAAATAATATGTTAGAGACTTAATTGTTAGTAGCTGTATACTATAAATAGCCTAGCCAAATGCACATAATGTTGCCCAAGAAGAGCCATTTGGCATTCATTCCCAAGCCCAGCCCAACTCAAATTTTCTTCCTCCTCCCTCATACCTATATGTCACTGATACTCTCTCTTTCCATGAGGTATATCCTCATGCTTTGGTCCCAACTAAAATGTCAAATAGTGTTTGTACCTATTATTTCCTTTTTAATTTTGTTCAAATGATAATTTTTTAAACATTTTCTAAGTTTTTCCAAGTTTTCTGTATTCTATTACTTTTGTCCAACACATTCATGATAGATACTTGAGATGGTCTTTCAGTACACATTCCTTGAGGAAATAATTCATTTTTCAGTATTCCCTGAAATGCTTATTGAAACCTTTTTTTTTAAAACCTTTACCTTCCGTCTTGGAATCAATATTCTGTATTGGTTGCAAGGCAGAAGAGTGGTAAGGGCTGGGCAATGGGGGTTAAGTGACTCGCCCAGGGTCACACAGCTGGGAAGTGTCTGAGGCAATATTTGAACCTAGAAAATCCCATCTCTAGGCCTGACTCATCCACTGAGCCTCCCAGCTACCCCCTATTGAAACCTTTTTGATGTAAAACTTTTAATTTCCTTATGTTCTTTTTATTACTGTGATTAAAGTTATTCCAAAAATTAGATATACATCTAAATATGTTTTTAATTTTATTTAGTCAATTTAGAACATTATTCCTTGGTTACAAAAATCATATTCTATCCTTCCCTCCCCTAACCCCACATAATTCCACTGGGTTTTACATATACATCTAAATATAGAAGATAAAGAGCTTTATGCTTATACATTGCTTTATTTTTTAAAAAAATTGCCATTGAAAACCCATCTTCCTGACCAAATTTGAAAGTTTTGTACAATACTAGTGCACCTGCATTGATCCCTCCACCATTTTGTGATAGTAGCATAGATGAAATTCTACAATCCTTTGGGTTTCCAAGAGGTCCATATGCAAACTCCACAATGATTGTCCACTTTATACATATCCTAATGCTCTCTTATCTCTATGTTCAGACTGTTTACATTTCTAGATATTATTGTTCCCTCTTTTCCTGTTGAACTTCTATCCATCCTTTAATGACTAATTTCAATGTTATTTTCTCTATGGAATTCTTCCCTAATCTTCCCACTTAGCAATAACTCTTGCATCTTCAAACTTCACATAACTTTCTTTGTATAATTCTTTCATTAATTTATAATGTGGTATTTTGTATGACTTCCTTTAAGTCCAACTAAAGTCCTATGTTTAAATGTCAGTCTTTCCCAATCCCTTTAGTATGTTATTTTACAACTAAATTTAATGGAATGAACCTATCTTCAGTCCTCTGCTTGTTTCATTTGATAGTCTCTTAATTCTCAGTCCAAGGGATCAATTTACCTTCTCTGGTTATCCCCATGACTCCTAAAATCCTAGAGATAGGAAACTACTCTGAGAACTTTTTTATTTCTCCATTTCTTTGACCAGGACTGCATAGAGGCATACCTGTAAAGAATGTCTGCTCACAATATTTGTACATTACAAATGGTGCTAACCTCAAAAATAGCTCAAAAAAGTGTCTATAACAGGTATGAAAAATATAAAAAGGAGACCTTAGATTTTACTGTTAAGATCAAGAAGCTTGCAATAAGCTCTATTGATTCAATTTGAAGTCAACATTGTTCAAGGCTTTTCAGTCTTCTATTCTCTTTATTTTCTCATAATCCCAGACATAGCTCAGGTATTAAATTTTTGGTCTAGTGAGTGAGTTCAGGGGCATAGTCAGTTCTTCTCCTATTTTGTATCATAACCTGGATGAAAAATGAGTGTAGGTCAAAGGTCCATGGGGTAATGATTTAGTCTTCAGATCCCAGATTTGTTGGTCAACTTTTTCAGTGTTTACAGAAAATTCCAATTTGAATCTATATGTCAAAATGTCTTGAAAATACACCTGTCTACATTATAATTTTGTTTACACTGCTGTTGCTTCATATTCTTCCTCCTAAACAAAATCATAGTTTTGTAATATATGAATGATGCCTCAAAATTGTTTTATACATTGAAGTTTTGGGGGGCCATCCAGCTGTCTCCCTGAGGGTGAGGGCGTACTTCATCTAGATGTGATGATCCGGTCAAGTAATGGAGATGAGAGATACTGTGTGCTCCATATGCTTAGGCATCACAGGATGTTCTTCCATAGCATGGAGGTTCCTTTATTTTATAGGCTGGTGATTACATACTTCTTTGGCACACAAACAAGTTTCTACATATATGTTTCCATGAAACTTAACAAGATGCGTAGCCTAAGGATATAGTCACAAAACATTGTTGCTATAGATGAATGACATAAACAGGTTGATCTAGAAGTTGGTTCTCCCTGACCTAGGAGAATCGTTGTTACTTTTGGTCAGCTTTCACACTCAATCACAATTACTTAGGAGATGGGTAACAAAACACTTCATAGCTAGGTACAAGGTTAGAGGGCAATTAAATGACAGACCAGGTTTTGGATTTTCCTCAGTTTACAAGTTCTATTTTTTGTGTTATTTTGAAGTACCTAGTAATGCTGCCTGATTTCTGTTCATCAACAAATTCAATGGAGTATGATAACTGTAAGGAAAGATTTATTGTAGTGCTCAAGCATTTGGCCAGTGTTTATTGTAATACCTTGGAGTGTATCTTGTGCTTGAGTGAGAGAAAGGAGGGGTGATGAGCAATAATCTTTGGGCTTTAATTCTGTAATTGCAACCTTTTGGGGGGTAATAATCTAGGGGGATTAAAGTGGGGCATATATGTATTGATCCTATAAGTATTTGCTCTCATATTATTTCTCCTGTATTGGGGAGAGAATAATAAACATGACAAGACCATTAGTAGGTAAAGTTGGAGAGAGAAGTCACAGAAGGAGGTTAGTGGGGGACTTTTGTTTTCGGGGGGGCTGCCTTGCAGTTCCCGACTTCTGACTCTGACTGTGTCAACCAGTGGAGTCTGTTGCCCCACTGCAGAAGATGAATTAGAATGATGTTATACTTATCATGTAGGAGATTGTAAAAATATGTTCTTTCAAATAGGTAAACTATTTGTTTTTCATTTTGTTTTAGGTAGAATAAGTATAAATCTTTTAAATTTCCACTAACAATATAAGTAATTCATTTTATTAAACTCTGCCACTAATTTAAGTTTCTCATAGTGTTTTCTGGGGGAAGAAAGGATACTTTTCCATTCAGATAATTATGTTTTAATTTTTTTTCATTTTCAAATGCTTCACCATTATTTTATCTTTTACTTTAAAGATTTGATATTTGTATATGTAGGGTGGGTTTTAAAATTGGTTGAACTTATTAGCAGAGATGTGACAAATATAAAGCAGATAGATGTTATTTTATATCAACTGTTTATTAAAGTATCAGAGTGTCTACATAGTGGCTAATGTATGCTAAGAGAAGTCAGGAAGGCCAGCATTCAAATTCTGCTTCTGATATTACTGACTTTGTGAACACGGGCAAATCCCATTAAGCTGTCAAACTTTCAGTATCCTTATTTTCAAAATTGGGATAATAATAACTGTATCAATTACCTAACAGGGTTGTTATGAAGTTCAAATTAGACAATGCATAAACTATTAACAGTGTTGCTCGGGGGTAGCTGGGTAGCTCAGTGGATTGAGAGCCAGGCCTAGAGATGAGAGGTCCTAGGTTCAATTCTGGCCTCAGACACTTCCCAGCTGTGTGACCCTGGGCAAGTCACTTGACCCCCATTGCCTAGCCCTTACCACTCTTCTGCCTTGGAGTCAAAGACTGAAGGTAAGGGTTTAAAAAAAAAAAAGTGTTGCTCTATATCCTAAAGAGATCAGAGATAGGGGAAAAGGCCTACTTGTACAAAAATAAGTTAGAAGCTCATTTTGTAGTGGCAAAGAATTGGAAACTGAAGGGATTCTCAATTGGGGAATGACTGAACAAGTTGTGATATATATTCTGCCACAATAAATAATGAACAAGATAAGCTCAGAAAAACTTGGAAAGACTTAAATGAATAGATGTGAAGTGAAGTGAGCAGTACCAGGAGAACAGTTTATTACATTAACAGAAATAATATATGATGATCAGTTGTGAAGGTCTAAACTATTACTAGCAAAACAAGATTCTAAGATAATCCTAAGGGACTCATGTTAAAAAAATGCTATCAACTGTCAAAGAAGGAACTGTCATAATATGATTAGAAATTAAAGCACATAATTTTTCACTCTATTTCCTTATGAATTTTTTGTTAGTGTGAAAAATTTCTTTTGTCACTACATGAGGAAAATGGAAATATATATTGCATGAAATAACTAGGATAACCTATATTCAACTATTTATTGCCTCAGAGAGGAAGAGGTGGAAGGAGAGAGGTAAAGAATCTAAATCACAAAATGTCAGAAAACAATTGTCAAAAATTGTTTCTAAATGTAGTTGCAAAAAGAGATTTTTTAAGTTCTATATAAATCAGTCAACAAACATTTTTTAAGTAATTACTATGTTCCAGGTCCTGTTTTAGGAACTGGAGATATAAATATAAAGAATGAAACAGAAAAAGACATGTACAAGAATATTCATAGTTGTGCTCTTTGTGGTGGCACAAAATTGGAAAATGAGGGGATGCCCTTCGATTGGAGAATGGCTGAACAAATTGTGGTATCTGTTGGTGATGGAATACTATTGTGCTCAAAGGAATAATGAACTGGAGGAATTCCATGGGACCTGGAATGACCTCCAGGCATTGATGCAGAGTGAAATGAGCAGAACCAGAAGAACATTGTACACAGAGACTGATACACTGTGATAATCGAATGAAATGGACTTCTCCATTAGTGGCAATGCAGTGATCTTGAGCAACTCAGAGGAATCTATGAGAAAAACAACTATGCACATTCAGAGGAAAAACTGTGGGAGTAGAAACCCAGAAGAAAAACAACTGCTTGATCACATGGTTCGAGGGGGATATGACTGGGGATATAGACTCTAAATGAACATCCTGGTGCAAATACCAACAACATGGAAATAGATTTTGATCAAGAACACATGTTATACCCAGTGAAATTTCACATCAGCTACAGGATGCATGGGGGAGTGGAGGGAGGGAAATAATATGATTCTTGTAACCAAGGAATAATGTTCTAAATTCACTAAATAAATTGATTTAAATTTAAAAAAAAAGAATGAAACAATCCTCCAAAGGAGCTGATGACATTCTTATGAGTTTACATTCTGTGTTAATGGTTTCAATAAGAAAAATAAAAGGCATGTGTGCAATAAAAGTAATGAAATGACTGAAAATAAAAAGTCTGTTACTATGAAAGTAACACCGATGCTTAGTTTACAATCTTTCCAGCAATATTTCCACTAGATTGATGTGTTGTAATATGATGGACTTATTAATGTAATTAGAAATGATAAATACCCTATAGTGAGATAAAATGAAAAGTACTAGTGAGCTCTTGCTATTTCTTTCTTTTCTTTCATTTACCCTTCTCCAAGTTCCATTTCTCAAGACCAGTTAACTGAAACCTCAAAAGCTCTAGAGCATCTATCTGTGTCCATATACTAATTATAGCTGGTCTAAGGAGAAGAGACAGTAGTAAAAAAGAGCAAAATTGAAAAAAAATGATCAAACTCCAAAAATTAGAGTTTGAGGGTCCTCAGAATTGTCTAGAATAGTTCGTTAGAAAAGTTCATTAAAATAACAGAATAATAGAATAATTCATTAACAATTCTTTACATTAACAAGGAGATATTGAGAACTTTGAGTGGAATTAGTGAGGAACTGATGCCAATCTATTCCATTTTTGAAGACCCTAATTTTTAGGAAGTTTTTCCTTTTATATAGCTGATTTCTGCCTCTTTGAAGCTTCCATCCATTGCTTCTTCTGGATTTTGGATCCAGCTTGAACTAGTATAGTCTTTCTTCTATATGATAGCCTTAATACTTAATATTGATATTAAAATTAGTTATATTTCCCAAGTCCTCCAAGGCAAACATTTTCACATCTTTTTACTGGTCCTTATATGTCATGATCTCCAATTCCATCTTCATCTGGGCCATCTCTTATAAGAATTCTTCAGAATATTAAGAGTATTTCTAAAATGTAGTATCGATATGACTTAGGACAGTAGAGCCATTATACTGATTTAGCAGTCTTCCTCTTAATAATAGAACAATAATAACTAACATTGTATAACAGTTTAAATATTTTACCACATTTATTCTCACAATCCCATAAGGTAAATGCCATTATTATATTTAATTTACAGGTGAAGAAACTAAATCTCACACAAATTAAATAAATTTTTTATAGACCATACCACTAAAAAATAGAATTGAGATAGCATTAAAAACCTCTTTTATTCCATGTTGAATGCTCTATCTACTATACAGTACTGTTTCCCTTATATAAGGCTGCCTCCACTAATTGTTCAAGGAAACTCTACCGGTACAGACTGGCACATTGGCTGTGACTTTTTAGAAATTGCTTGGGGGTGTTGAGAGATTAAGTGACTTAAATATGTTCAGAGTACTACAGCCAAAAACATAAGGAAGAACTCCAATATAGGTCTTCTTAACTCTGAGGTCATGACACTATCTGCTTCAGCTAAATAACATTTAGTGCAAATTATATATATATATATATATATATATACATATATATATGTATGTGTGTATATATTTATAATATTTTCTTAAATACTTTTCAGTACTATTTATTGAATTCTACTCAATATCAAGTTAATGTCCATTTTGGAGGTGAAATATATTCTGTGATTATTTATTCCCTTGCAACATCCTACTACCATCATATAAAAAAAGCCATATAATATTGATAGTATGTATATATATATTTATTTTTTCCTTCTCTCATGAGTAAATTACATATTTAGTTGATAAAAATAAGCTGATTAATAACCGTCTGGGGCTATGTCCTACATATAATCCTAAAGCTCCATTTCAAACCTCTATTATCTTATAAATCAGGATCTTGTATCAGGAACTACTTACACACCATGAGGAGACATTGGGTGAAGCCATTTATCCAACTTTATGACTCCTCTTGGATTTAGTACTAGACCAAGAGTAGAAGAGTTGACTGTTTGAAGAAGTCGAACAGTAATAGTTCAAAGAGAATACTTTTGTTATTCAAATACCAGAACTTCTTCTACTCACATTTTGGAATCTTTTAAAGCAATTCTAGAAATAGTAGAGCATGCTTCTCTCATTCTATCTAGTACCATTTAAAACAAAGCTATATTAAAATGCTTAGACTAGGGATGCAAGAAAAAATTAATTAAAAAATTGTTGTGTGGGCTCTATAATAAAAGGCTAGGTAGATGGTATATGAGTGTGACAATGAGGAGTGGTTAATGTCCAGGGAAAAGCTGGGCAAAGTGGACATTTATTCTTATGTAAACTTGGAGAAAGAGTAAAGAGGTGTGCTTTAAGATGCTTTTCCTTCCCAGCTTCCCAGATGTCTGCTTGGGTTATATCAGGCGAATGACAACTAGGGTAATGATAAAATGAGAAAACAGGTAGTATGGCTGTTGCACTTATAGGTTTAAAAAAGCCATTTGTGGAAGCACACACACTTTTATTTAATGCATGACATGAAAGATATAGTGTGTGATTTATCTTTACTTTGTAATAGCAGGAGTTTGATTTTCTCAGAGACAAAATTCTGACCCTGTTTAATTAATATTATTTCCTGGGAAATAAGAATATGATGTTTTTATTTAAAATAGGGCTATCAAAAAGGGTACACAAATAAACAGGGTCTTTGATATTTTATAAAATTATTATTTGAAAAGACACATTAGTGAATTGAATAGTCAGTGAACTACTTTCATTCATGTACAATTAAGTAGTCAAATGACATCTAAAATATTAGCTCATATCTCATAATAAAAAGATCCTGGAAAAATAGCATTTTATGTAATAAAATTCATTTATTAAAAAGGCTCCTAAATAATTTGTGAAAATCTTTCAGAGATAATAAATGGACAGTGAAATTATAATATGAAGTATTTGGAAAATAAAAATTTTAGGGGTCCTGAAAACTTATATGTTAACAAAGTAACAGCTTTCATTTTTATTCTGCCCTTATATTTGGCAGCTCTTTTTGTGATGGCTATTAATTTTTATAGATGTCAAGAATTTTTATGTTAGTAGCTCAGAGTTGTGTACAATAAGGAATTAGACTTATGTCCATTGAATGAATTAATAAGCATATTGTTATACTCCTGAAATGTTATAAATGCTTTGCTTATAATTTATGAATTTATATTTTTGCATAAAAATGTGTGCCTGGCTCTACTGAGGAGATCTTTTACAGGAGAGAATCTTAACTGCTGCAATGCTGGTTGTTTGCTTCCAATAAATTTTGTCAATCTGTAATACTGGTTATTATCTCCTAATCAGAGCAGATATTTGTCTGGATCTGGATGTTCACAGTACCTGAAAGAATGAGGAGAAGCTAAGGTGTGGGAGTGGTTTTGTTGGGAGTCCATATAGATCACATAGTGCAGTTTCAGTGATGAGAGACAACCAAGATGTGAGACCAAGCAAGAAAGATAGAAGAAAAATGGGAAGAAAAGCGGGGAAAAGAAATGAAATAATAAAAAGAGAAAATAACATTTCAAAAGACAAAATTGCCCACATGGAAGAAGACGCACAGAATCATATGAAGTAATAGGCAAATTAGAGACCAGAATTTACCTGCTAGAAACCATGAAAAGCAGGATAGACCAAACTGAAAAGGAAAATCAAAAGATCATAGCTGAAAACAGTCTTTAAAGTCTAGATTAGGCAAGTAGAGGCTAATGGCCTCACAAGACATAAGAATTATTAATAAAGCAAAGTCAAATGAACAACAAAATAGAAGGAAACATAAAATATCTCATTGAAAAGACAACTGACCTAGAAAACAGATATAGGAGAGACAACTGGGGAATCATTGGTCTACCTGAAAACCTGGAAAAATAGAAACCTTCACACGAAGCATTCCTAAAGAAAAGACCAGAATTAAATGGAACATTTGATGTCCAAATACAAAAATCAAGAGAAATATGAAAAGATAAACAAGAAAGAGGGAAAAGAAAAGTTAAGGGCTTCAATAAAGTCATTGTTTATATTCCTATATGGAAAAATGATATTTGTAAGTCTCTAAAACTATTTTCATAGTGAAGAGAATAATTATTCAAAGGCAGTGGTTGGGTACTAAGTGGTTTAAGATGATATGTTAATAAAAGGAGGGGGAATAGAAGATGGCACCAAGAGAAACTTAAAGGAAGAAGAAAACTATGATAAATTATACAACATAGAGAGGTCCATTGGAGGGAGAGGGGAAGAATAAAATTATGAGAAGAAGAGGAAGAGAGTGGTAATAGGTAATACTTAAACTTTACTCTCAGTGGAATCAGTTCTAAGAGGGAAGATTGTCTATATCCATTGGAGTATATAATTCTATTTTACCTCACAGGGAATTTGAGAGAGAATAACCAAGGAGGGGAGTGGTGAGAGTATATTAAAAAAGAGAGAAAAGTGGACATGGGGAATTTAATAGACCTTAAAGAAAAATAAGAGGGGAATAAGAAGGGAGGGAGTGGGAAGAAAAACAAAATGAGGGTGGGGAAAAAGGGGACTGATTAAAAGCAAAACCCTGATTTTGAGGGAAATAGTGAAGGAAGAAAGAGCGGGACTAAAAGAGTAAATCAAAATTAGAGGGAATATACAGTTAGTAATCATAAATCTGAATATGAATGGAATTAACTCACCAATAAAACAGAAGCAGATAGCAGAATGGATTAGAAACCAAAATCCTACCATATGTTGTCTACAAGAAAAAGACATGAGACAGATAAACACACACAGGATAAAGGTAAGAGGCTGGAGCAAAAGTTATAGGGCATCAACTGAGAAAAAGAAGGCAGGATTCCCAATCATGATATCTGACAAGGCTAAAATAAAAATAGATCCTATTAAAAGAGATAGGGAAGGTAATTACATACTGATAAAAGGCAGTATAGACAATGAAGAAATAGCAGTACTCAACATGTATACATCAAATGGCATAGCATCCAGATTTTTTAATGGAGAAACTATTGAAGCTTAAGGAGGAAATAGATAGTAAGACTATACTAGTGGGAGACCTGAACCTTCCTCTATCAGATTTAAATAAATCAAACCAAAAAAATAAATAAGAAAGAGGTGAGAGATGTGAATTAAATCTTAAGAAAAATTGGAGTTAATAGATATATGGAGAAAAATAAATTGGGACAAAAAGGAATACACCTTCTTTTCAGCAGCATATGGTACAGCAGAAACAATAAATACAACTTTTTCATATCATAAGGCAATAAAATTATAATTATTAGGGGTAGATGTAGAGGGAAATAAAATTAATTAGAAATTAAATAGTATGATTCTCCAAAATTGGCTGATAAAAGAACAAATCATAGAAACAATCACTTTGAAAAGAATGACAATGAGGAAACATTATATCAAAATGTATGGGGTGCAGCCAAAGCAGCAATCAGGGGGAAAGTTATATCCTTGACTGCATATATCAACAAATCAGAGAGGGAAAAGGTCAAGTAATTGGGCATACAAATTGAAAAACTAGAAAGAGAACAAATTAAAAATCAGATAAAAATTAAATTGGTAATCCTAAAAATCAAATGATAAATTAATAAAATTGAAAGTAAAAGAATTGTTGAATTAATAAATAGGTTTAGGAGCTGGAACTTTGAAAAAGAACAAATAAAATACATAAAGTACTGGTTAACATAATAAACAATGAAAGAAGAAATTCAAATTGACAGTATCAAAGAGGAAAAGGGTGACTTCACCTCTAATGAAGAGGAAATTAAAGTAATCATTAAGAACTATTTTGCCCAATTATATGGCAATAAATATGACAATCTAGGTGAAATGGATGAATATTTATGAAAGCATAAATTGCCTAGTTTAACAGAGGAAATAGACTACCTAAATAATCTGATATCAAAAAGAGAAATTAAACAAGATATCTAAGAATTCTGTAAGAAAAAATCCCCAGGGCCAGATGAATTCACATATGAATTCTATCAAACATTTAAAGAACAAATAATCCCAATACTATACAAACTATTTGACAAAATAAGCAAAGAAGGAGTTCTACCAAATTCCTTTCGTGACACAAATATGGTACTGATTCCCAAGGCAGACAGACCAAAAACAGAGAAAGAAAACTACAGACCAATCTCCTTAATGAAAATAGATGCAAAAATCTTAAATATGATACTAGCAGAAAGACTCCAGCAAGTAATCTTGGGGATTATTCACTATGATCAGGTTGGATTTATGACAGGAATTCAAGGATGGTTTAAAATTAGGAAAACCATACACATAATTGACCATATAAACAACCAAACCAACAGAACAGAAATCACATGATTATGTCACTAGGTGCAGAAAAAGCCTTTGACAAAATACAACATACATCCCTATTGAAAACACACTAGAAAGAATAGGAATAGATGGGTCTTTCCTGAAAATAATAAACAGTATATATCTAAAACCATCTGCAAGTTATCATCTGCATTTGGGATAAGTTAGAAGGCTTTCCAATAAGATCAGGAGTGAAGCAAGGATATCCATTTTCATCTGGTACTTGAAACACTAGGAGTAGCAATTAGCGAAGAAAAAAGAAATTGAAGGGATTAAAATAGGCAATGAGGTGACTAAACTATCACTTTGCAGACAATATGATAATTTACTTAAAGAATCCTAGAGAATCAACTAAAAAGCTAGTAGAAATAATAAACTACTTTAGCAAAGTGATTGGATACAGAATAAACCCACATAAATTATAAGCATTTCTATATATTTCCAACACAACTCTACAGCAAGAGTAGAAGGAGAAATTCCATTTAAATCACCCTAGACAATATGAAATATTTAGGAATCTATTTGCCAAGACAAACACAGGAATTATATGAACACAACTACAAAGCACTTCCCATACAATTGAATTAGATCTAAATAATTGTAAAAATGTTAATTGTACATGGTGTAATAGATGATAATTCTGAAGGTGTATATTTGATTGTTATCTCAAATGAAAATGTAATTTCATGACCTCGAACTTGATTAACTCAAGACCCAGAGATACAACTAGCTTCTTTCTCCACCTCAGCCAGTCAGAAAAAGCCTTTTCAGCTCAGTCCAGCAGTTGTCTTGGCTCCAACTGCTCTTTCCAGTAACATTCCAAATGGAATCTTCATTTGACTGACAGATGACCCATCTCTAGCTTCTTGTCTTTCTACATTTTTTTGTAATTTCTCTCTTCTCCACAATGGGTAGGATATTAACATAATAAAAATGATAAACTTACCCAAATTAATTTATTTATTCAATGCCCTACCTGTCAAACTACCAAGAAATTTTTTTTATTGAATTAGAAAAAATATATTAAAAAGTTCATTTGGAAGAATAAAAGATCAAAAATATCAAGGGAAATAATGAAAAAAATGTGAAGAATGGGGGCCTAATAATACCAGATCTTCAACTGTACTATAAAGTAGTGGTCATTACAATATGATACTGGCTAAGAGACAGAAGAAAGGATCAATGGAATAGATTTGAGGAAAATGTCTTTAGCAAGGTAGTATATAATAAACTTAAAGATCCCAGCTTTTGGAACAATGACCCATTATTTGACAAATACTGCTGGGAAAATTATAAAATAATATGTGAGAGATTAGTTTTAGATGACAAAATAAATTCAGAATGGATAAATGACTTAAATATAAAGAAAGAAACTATAAGTAAATTAGATGAATATAGAATAGTATGCCTGTCATGTCTCTGGTAAAGGAAAGAATTTAAGACCAAGCAAAAAAGATAGAATATTACAAAATGTAAAATGAATAATTTTGATTACATTAAATTAAAAAGATTTTGCTGGTCACATTGTGAATTGATCCAACCATTCTTGAAGGCATTTTGGAATTATGCCCAAATGACTTTAAAAGACTCTGACCCAGCCATACCACTGTTGGGATTATACCACAAAGAGATAATAAGGGAAAAAAATTGCAAAAATATTCATAGCCACACTCATTGTGGCAGCAAAAAGGAAAAAAAGGAAGATAAGGGGTTGCCATTTGATTAGGGAATATCTGAACAAATTATGGTATCTGCTGGTGATGGACCACTATTGTGCTGAAAGGAATAATGAACTGGAGAAGTTCTATGTGAACTGTAAAAACCTACAGGTACTGATGCAGAGCAAAAGGAGCAGAACCAGAAAAATTTTGTACACAGACTGATACACTGTGGTACTATTGAATGTAATGTACTATTCTATTAGCAGCAATGCAATGATACTTCCTATGGAGGAAGCCAGCAAGTGTAGTTACCAGTTTTGCAACACCCAGCCTGTACCTAAGCTTGGAGAACGGTGGTGAATACCCATGGTCTTGTGGAATCTGACAAAGACATTTGTCAAGAGCCCTATATCCTGCCCCAGGGTTTCACCTGGGTTGCCTTGGATATAGGAGACAGAGGTGTGCTAAAAGAACTCTACACCCTCCTGAATGAGAATTATGTGGAAGATGATGTCAACATGTTCCAATTTGACTATTCATCAGAGTTCCTCTTGTGGCTTCTAAGGCCCCCAGGCTGGCTTATGAGAAAGAACTCTATCACATACAGAGAAAGAACTATGAAAATAGGACAGAAGAAAATAGAATAGAAAAAAAAACATTTTCTTGATTACATTGTTCTATGGGGATATGACTGTGGATCTAGAATCTAAATGATCACTCTATTGTAAATATTAATAATTAGGAAATAGGTCTTGATCAATGATACATGTAAAACCCATTTGAATTGCTCATTGGGTATGGGAGAGGGGGGAGGGGAAGGGAGGAAAAGAAAATAAATCATGTAATCATTGAAAGATATTCTAAAATAAAGAAATAAATAAATGAAAATAAATTGAGAAGATTGAACTACAGAATCTACCAGCTCTAAATGTATGGGTTATATGAAAGACTATTATATTACTATAATAAATTAGTAAAAATGAGAGGCAAAATCTATTTAACCAAATTAAAATATTGGAAGGATAATTAAGATAAAAAGCAACTTCCATTCTTTAACTATATACCAATTCTCATCCCTACTACCTGAGAGGCATTATGTGTGTATGAGTGAGTGTGTGTGTGTGTGTGTGTGTGTGTGTGTGTGTGTGCCACAGTGGCTTGAGCATTGGCATCATACTTTGGAAGATTTGGGATGAAGTCCCTACTCTGGCCCCTACAAGACATGAGAAAACAAATAAGTAACTTATTTTCTGAGAGTCCCAGAAAATTCCTAAAATTTTATTGGGCAGAAAAGAAACATGTGCACATCAATTCCCTGCTTAAATTTACAGGTTATATGTTAAACCATTGGAGCCAAATCTATTAAGCATCAACTGATAAAAAGAAGCCAGGAGTTGTAATCATGATATCTCACAAAGCCAAAGTACATATAAATCTAGTTAAAAGAGATAAGGAAAGTAATTACATCCTGATAAAAGGCAGTATAGACAATGAGAAAATATCAGTAATCAACATGTATGCACCAAATGGCATAGCATCCAAGTTTCTAAAGGAGAAACTTGTGGAGCCCAAGGATGAAATAGATAGAAAAACTATACTAGTGATGTAAATATGAATTTAGAGTTGTGACTTTAAATCTAGATTTAAATGGTTACCAAATAAAATTCCCAAGTCAGTCTGGAAATTTATGGTAATTTAAATAATATATAGAGAAAGAATTTAAGGAGATTAGAGAGGGAGAGGAAAAAGAGATAATTTAAACTGCTCTGGCTCAGGCTGAGCCAGGCAGGAGTTAAAGGCCTTGGCCAAAGGGACCTCCCTGAGACCAAGGGAAAAGGAAGTCAATCTTATCACTCACCATGAGACCATCTCAAGGAAGCTGTCTGAGTGAGCTTCTCCAGGCTTGAACTGGTGCCCAGGCTGCTCACAGAAAGTTATCAGCCAGATCCAACTTTCTGGGGAAAGAGGTTTTGAGAGATGAAAAAATCCAAAATATTTCACCCTTGTGCCTCCACCTCTAAATTTTCACATCTACCAATCACATCAAAGGCTTTCTCCAGGACTGCCCATACTTTTAGTTCTCACCTTCTTTTATTAGTTTATATCTTTTGAGGGACTTCACACTTCTTTGATAAGTTCACCTTTTGTTAGTTACTTGAACTTTTTATGATTAATTTAACCTTTATAGTTACTTAACACCTTTTTTGTATTAAGGTCTAAAAATAGACTTAGCTTAAAGTTCTAGCTTCACTATAAGATGAGAACGAAGTACCTTTATTGTTCAATTAGGAGATTAAAACTTTATCTTCCCCTAAAGTATGTCTAAGTAGGGTGGAGTACTACAAGACAGTCCTGATTCTGTTAAAGAGAGTGTCTTCATTGTTACAATCAGGAGATAGCTAAATCAAATTTTCTAAGGTATGGTCTGAGAAGGATGGAGTAGTTTTAAAATTCACAGTGGGAGACATAAACCTTCCTCTATCCGAACTAGATTCCATGGGGGCTGGAACAACCTCCAGGAATTGATACAGAGCAAGAGGAGCAGAACCAGGAAAATATTGTACACAGAGACTGATACACTGTGGTGCAACTGAATGTAATGAACTTCTCCATTAGTGGCAATGCAGTGATCCTGAACAACTTGGAGGAATCTACAAGAAAAACCACTATCCACATTCAGAGGAAACACTGTGGGAGTAAAAACATGGAAGAAAAACAACTGCTTGAATACATGGGTCGAAGGGATATGGTTGGGGATGTAGACTCTAAATGAACACCTTAGAGCAAAAAACATCATTGAAATAGGTTCTGATCAAGGACACAAGTAACATCCAATGAAATTGCACATCAGTTGTGGGAATGGAGGGTGGAAGGGAATGAGGGAAATAAAGTGAGTATTGTAACCAAAAAAATTAAATTAAAATAAAAAAATATGTTAAACTATAATCAAAACACCCTAGGTGAGTACAATAATTTCATATTTATTCCAGTTAACAAAACCTGTATTCTTTCTGGTTTACACATTTTTAAAAGTTAAAAATTACATAATATTCCTTATAATTTCATTCATCCATTTGTTCATTCATTCATTTGTTTCTTCCTTCCTTGCTTCCTTCCCTCCTTGCTTCCTTCCTTCCTTCTTTCCTTCCTTCCTTCCTTCTTCCTTCCCTCCCTTCCTTCCTTCCTATAGAATTAGTTGGAATTTAGAATTGAATGTCTGTGTCTATAGCTGAAAAGATGAGTAAATGCTTGGTATATATTTCAAAAGTAAAATTAGGATTCAGATATTCTGAAACTCAAGTGAAATAAAGCTGACTAGCACTTATGAAACACCTTGTAAATGCCAGGTACTTTGCTATACAATAGCAATTTTAAAAATGACAAAAAAAAAGAATAGTCTGTAAGCTTGAATAGCTAGAAATTTAAAGGGTGGGGGAACCTTCAAACAACTATATATGACCACAAGATATATATGTAATAAACTGTGAATAATCTCAGAAAGAAGAGTTTAGATTAATGAGGATTATGAAAAACTTCTTTGAAAAGGAAACTTTATCAGAATTTTGAAAGAACACAGCAAAGATAGGAGTCAGATATGAGGAAGGACAGACTTATAGATATAGCAGACAATGAGAAAAGTCCTATCAAGATGAAGTTTTGCATGCAGGGAACAGTAACTATCCCAGTGCCACTGAATCTAGACAGGATGTAGAGAATGTGGAAAGGAGTAGATGTAAGAAAGTCAGAAAAAATATTATAATCCAAAGGATTTTATATGTGATCTTGGAGATATTAGACAGTCAGTAGCTTACTGAATAAAGGGTTGATGTGATCAGACCTGAATATTAGGAAGATGAAGTTGACAGCTGAATGAATGGTGGATTAGAATGAGAAGAGAAGGAGGGAGTGCAGACAGCAGGGTATTAGAATAATCTAGGTGTGAAATGCAGGGGATTGATAGGTATTGCAATTTTTTTTTCCAACAGGGCTTAGAATCAGGAAGATTCAATTTCATGAGTTTAAATCCAGCCTCAGACACTTGGTGACTCTGTGACGTTAGGTAGGTCCCTTAACCCTGTTTGTGCCATTACTGAAAAATGACTGAACAGCAATCAGCATGAGGTAAATGAGACACTAAATCTACATAGTAAACTATCAGAGGAGATGAGATACATACAAGAGATATTATAAACAATAGGATTTAACAACTGATTATATATGTGGGATAAGAGAGAGACTGAGGAGTGGATTACATCTAGATTTTGAGCCTCAGTGACTGGGAGAATGGTGATACCTTATAAGTTAATAAGAGGGGAGAGTTTTTGGAGAAAGAAGATCAGTTTTTGACATGCTGAATTTAAAATATCCATGAAATGTCAATTAAAAAATGTCTAATAGCTTGTTGTAGATTGGAAACTAGAGGTTGGGGAAAAATTAGAAGTAGACAAGTAGATCTGAAAGTCTTCTACCTAGAGATGATGTTTGAAAATATCAACTGAAATAGAAGAGGAAAAAATTTGAGCACTCAGGTCAGAGCTTTCAGGGACCCCATTAAGTAGTGACTTGAAAAAAGAGCTGGCAAGACAGAAAGAGAAGTCAGAGAGGTTAGATAAGAACCAGAAGAGAGTAATGTCACAAAAAAAAGAGAGAGAGAACTAGAGAGAAGAAATTGTTAAGAGGGCAATTGAAAAAAAATTGTAAAAAAAGCTGCAGAGTGATCAAAAAGGAAGAAGCCTAAGAAAAGGTCATTGGATTTTGCAATTAAGAGATCACTAATAAAATTTGAGGGGAAATGATTCTTGGTTAAATAATGATATCAGAAGACAAATTTCACAGAGTAAGGAAGAGAAGGAGAGGAAATTAAGTGGAAACACCTTCCATTGATGGCCTTCTCGAGGCATTTAACCCCACAAGAGGAAAGATTGTGGTAGGAGGTGAGTAATGTAAGGTGAGAAATAGGGAATAAAAAGTAGCTCTCCATGAATGACAAGTTTTTAGTGAAATATAAGTGAACATTATCAGCTGAGAGGGTCAATGATGGGGAGCCATGGGGGATTTAAAGAAGTTTAAAAAGATTTTTAAAACCTATTATTTTTACTTCTGTAAATCACAGCCAAGAAGAATAAATGAACACAACTCGATAGAGTATTCTTTTGTAGGCAAGGTAAATAATGTATGTCATTTCCCTTTTTAGGAATCCTAACTAAACGTAATCCTTATAAAATTTTTATTTTTTAAAAATCAGGCCAATTATGATAGGATTAAAATCATAGTTATATAAATTAGAGATGGAGATTATCTTTGTCTTCATGTTTTCTTTTGGTACCATAATATAAATGCCTTGATTATTCATATTATACTATATACATAATTTGTATAGTAATTTTAAAGAATAATTTTCATTTAAAAATAAAATCCTGAACTCCAACTATTATAAAAAGAAAACTACTTCATTACCATTACCAAATTGCAATAAACTATATAAATTTTCTATCCATCAAAATTTGTGAATATAGTGTTGGTTTTTGTTCCAAATAAATTGTTTGTGCTCTTCCTGTAATACTGATGTTGAACCATTTAGGAAGAAATGCTTGATGAAAACCAGTGTATCTGTTCAGCATACAGTCCAGCTAGCCAGAGGATTATTCAAAGAATTTGATTAGCTTTTCTACAAAGGGTATGACTGAAGCCCCATTAGATCTGGCTCATAAAGCCTACTTGTTTCCAGGAGCTGAAAAAATCACATTAATTTATATTTATAACTTCCTTTCTGAAAGGAGGTGGTGTCAGAGTGGTGACAGACTTTTTCTACCAAAGCTATAGTCTGCAAGTTCACCCAGATTCATTCTACCTCCAAAAAAGGCTGCTAAATAAGCTGAAGCAAAGTAATTTCTTATTTAATCAGAAAACTAAACAGTTTTACTCACTGGAAACTTCTTTGATTAAGGTGTTTGACATAGAAATTTCATGTTTTTTCCAAAGGCTCATCATGTTTGTCAGGGAGGTTTTTTTACTAAAAACCTGTATGGCAGTATTTATTGGTTATATTTTCCACTGGTACCCACCACTTATTCTCTAAAGTCTATAGTAGAGAAAAGGAGAGATAAAGTATAGCTGTTGTGTTAAGCAAAATTTTAATATAGGATTGGGCATTTGAGCATGGCCTTGAAGGAATGTTAGGATTTCTGTAAATGAGCATAGGAAGAAAGAGAATTGCTGGTGGAGGGAAATCAAGAGGGACAGAATCAGGAGACACAAAATAAACCAAGATTATCTGTAGAGATGGAGTGATTCCTTGATCTTCTTGACTGGGTCACTTCCCTTGATGTTAGACATGTTCTCTGATTTCTTGGTAAGCAAAATATACCTTTGCTCTGTTGACACAGGGAGTTCCTGCTTACCTCTAGTGACCTGAGTTGTATTAAATTTAAGTTGGCAAATGAGAGTCTGAGGACTGCCATTCCCATCAAATCTACTCCATTACTCAAAATCTAAGGGAAAGAAAATACTAAAGTACTGGCAAAAGAGTTTCAAAAGAGAAAGGTGGAAGCATAATCCTCAAGTCCCTTATTCAATAAAACTGGAAGGTCTCCTAATGAGAATGTATTCTCCCTTACCTTAGGCTCCAAATATTTTTGAGAAAGTCAATTGACAAAGGATATTAATCAGGAACCCCTATGCCTTCATTGTGTCATGATCCTTGCCAAGGAGTCAGAGAAAGCACCATGGTAGGACCTCAGAGAAGCCTCAAATGTTGAGACTTGTGAGAGTTGTGGAAAGTTTTTGAGAAGAGAGTGACACAATTCAAGTGTGCCTAGAAGTTACAAATAAGCTGGATTGCAGAGAGAGAACCAGGATGCAGAGATGAGATACAAAGCTCTTATGAAAATTAAAGCATGAAATGGGTAGGTTTAAAAAAAATCACAACCCAAATTAAACTATCCCTTATTGCCTCATTGTTTTTATATCTATGAAACAATATAGATTCTCAGACAGAAGGGCAGTGTTAAAAAAAAAAGTAGGTAGCTACCAAATGAGAGTTTTAACAGGATAAATGTAAAGAAAACACTACAAATACTTGGCAAATAGATGGAATAGGAAAGTAAAAGAGGAGTGAACAATCACTGAAGTTTCAAATCTTGTTGACTTGGAAATTGACAGTGCCACTGCAGATAGAGGGAAATTTAAAACAAGTCAGTTTGGGGTGGAAGGTGATGAATTCTGATTTTGACATTTTGAAATATGAATTGGTCATACAGGGAGAAATATGGAGAAGACCATCAAAAATGTGGAACTATATCTTTGAAAAAGGGCACAAAAATATAGCTTTAGATATAAGTTTTAAAATTATAAATAAAGAAATTATGTTGATAGGGAGGTAAAATAGTTGGGGACCAATCTTGAGGAAGTTATGTGTAGCAATTAGCAGAAAGTTGAGTGATTAAGAAAGAAAAAAAGGGATTGTAGACTTAGGAAACTTCTACCTAGTGTTATACAATGGAATCCAAAGGAATTTTAAAGAAACTTTAAAGAAAGATTACCTAATAGAATAAAATGGTGAAAAAAGTAAATTTGTCAACTAGTGATCTTTTAATTCAGTTTTTTTTTTAACTATAAATAATGGAAGGGTGAACTCTATTAAGGAAATCATGAGTCTGGATCAAAAGTAGAGATAGGGTGGAGACACTATAGAATCACAGATTGACAGCTGAATGAGACCTTAGAAGGCATCTTGCTCTATCTCCTCACTTTATTTTTGAGGAAACTGAGTGCCTGAAATTAAAAAAAAAATATGTCAGTAAGGTACTGAGCTGAGATTTGAACCAGGTCTTATGAAACTAAATCTAGTGTCTTTCCATTGGGCTATATTTCCAAAAAGTACTGGGCACAGAGATAGAATAAAGAAGTGAAACTAGAAGAAAGAGGAAACTTGATGGGGAATAGTACTGACACCAGAAAATAATAAATAGGCTACAAACTGCTAATTTCTTTTTTAAAGACAACATTTCTAAAGTTATTGCCAAGACGTTCTATTCTTTAAGGGGACAATTATAGGACAAGAAACTGTTCTTTAAACTACCTTTTGTAACATCTTGATCCTAATGACACCTATTCTTGCTACTTTGATCAAAGTCAGGTTTCTTTTTTTTTATTTCAAAAGCTTTTAGACCTTCAGGAATGTGAAGAGATGGAAGGAGGAATAAATAAGGATATAGAAAATGAATATAAGAATGAAATTTCAGAAGACAAAAGAAAAAAAATTAATGAAGAGAATAAAGGAAAAAATAGAAAGAAATACATTTGAAATATTTGCTTAATGGAAGGAGAAAAGAAAAGAGGAAAAAAGAATAATGAAATAGATAATCAAATAAAACTAAGAAAAATAAATCAATAATTTAAGTAAAACATCCAAACTAGGGATTGATAAGAGATGAGAGATGTAAAGAGAATCTGTGGGGGAAGTGTTTTTTTTTTTTCTTCAGTAATTCAAATTTTTACTTAAAGGAGAAAGTGAGTTGCCAGAACTGAAAGCTAGTGGAAGAGCAGAACTGCTAACACTGCATTTCTCCAGTGAATGATTTGTCCATCTGAGACTATGATGAAAACAGATATCTTCTCTTCCTTGAAACTTCAATTTTCCAACACTGTGAATTTCCCACATCTCTCCAAAGCACGGTAGAGGGAGAGATGGGAATGGCAAAGCCTATCCTTGAGATAAATATCTAGGCACAGAGTTGGGACATGAGATTGGAATAATATGGGCACTCCCTCACAAAGTATTGTCCTTGAATATCAACCTTCTTAGAGCCTTGGCAGTCACCCTTCTTGTCCAGGTTTTTACCAAGCCAGAACCTCCCCCTATTTCACCCTAATCTAAGTAATAAGCAGTCTTGAGAGATAGTGTTTCCTCTGATTAGATGTATTTAAGTAAAATCTTAATAGGATTTTGTGAATGCTGTAGAAGGGAATTCTTTTTCAAACATGATTTGGAATTGTATACTTTAAAGTTACCTAGTAAAAAGTACCTGACATATACTATAAGTACAACAAGCATAAGTAAATGTTGACTGGTTACTGAGCTCCTTTTCAAATATGTTGTCATGATTCTGTAAATAACATATCCAGGTAGGTCTTTATAGGCTGTGATTATATCCAGATATCTATAAATTTAGATATAACAATGTTTCACATAAATATTTAAAATAATGTAAACAAACTATAGAAAGTCCTAAAATTCATATTTTCATTGGCATCTATTTGTCTCATCACTAATGATTCCTGAACCCTAATAGCATATAATTTCATGAAAAAGAAGTTCTAGTAAGTAAACTCCCCTAAAATCCTCATTTTAGTCTTAACTATCCAGTAATAGTTTAATATTAAGGCTTTTTATATTTTCTAACAAAATAGCATTTGATCATATGTTCATAGACATTTGATGAATTTATTTTTCAAGCAAATTGGTTAACTTATTCTTCAAATCAAAATATATTTAACAGTCAGTTAACAAAGCATGATCTTAAAAATTCAGTGAGTCTATATAAATAGAATCTAAATCTAGATTTATGTATATTTATATATATGAATATACATATATATAATTATGTTTATTAGAAAACCAACTATTGCTTTTTTACTAAATGTATTAGCTAACAAGAAGTTGAAAATCTTTTTACTCAGCAAATGATCTTATAGATATTACCAAAATAAGAAAGAAAAAATGTTCTTCTTATCCTTTCCAGTTCATTAATTGCAATCAGTAATGAATCTCAAGCAAAGCAATCTGTTATGGTAGAAGCTCTCAGTGCTGTCCTGCTCTACCTAGTAGGTCAGTCTCCACAGTGTCAAGGAAAATCAATGCTAATAGAGAACCTAATTAAAATTAATTGAGTATGATTCTGTTCCAAATATTCTGTTTTAATAAGATGTAGGGCTTTAATTTTTTTCTTCATTTAAGGGAAATTACGCTTTATGATAATAAATTGTCCTCACTTTCTCCTTTCTCAGTCAACTGATGTCAAAATGTTAATAAATAAGAATGGTTATTGAAAGTTAGAGGCAAATTAAAAAAAAAGATGTCATGCAGTTTACTCTATACTGAATCAGGATAAACATGAAGAAATTATTTTTTCATGTCTTCAGCCTAGATGCTGATTGAGATTCATTATAATGATTTCTCTTACTATCCTGAAAACAGCCATGCATCCTACAGAATTGCACTAATGTGGCAGCTGTGACTAGTTTGTTGAAATCATGTTTATTCACCTTTAAGGACTCAGTTTGTAATTGAGTAGCCAAACTTGTGGGAACTGACTCTGTAGGTCTTAGTTCAGCTTGTTAGACTCTTGTTCATGTCACAAAATCATTGTATCATAAGTCATTGCAATTGGCAAGTGTCTGATTAAGAAAGGGAAAAATAGACAGGCGGTAGCTTATCATGAGGCTCCAATCTCAGTTTCTTGAAAAAGAATGGTCTTTCTTTTCAAGTTTAGCTTTTAATTCTATGGTAAAGGATATAGTTTGTTTTTTGGCTCTCTCCTTCATATTGCCCATGCATAAATATTATGTCTGCAAGCTATTATTTCCATGTATTTACCAGACAGGAGGGTGGGAGGAGAAATGATAATAAAGAAATATAATTATGGCATTTCTTTATGCTGCAAAAAAGAAGATATCATCATGATTACAATGTGGTAAGGTGGAAGGAGCTCTGACTCTAGATAAACTCAGTTATGTCTTACTGCCAATATAACCCTAATACTTATGAATTATATTCTCTGGGATATTTCCTTATATGTAAAATGAAGAGGTTCACCTAGATAGGTTTTGCATTCTTTTTAGTTCTAGATCTATGCTGTTTGATACTTTCTTTTTATCTATCTCACCAATAGTCAAGACTCCCTTGAATGAGACTTTTCTTCATTCCTTTGTTACCACTGTCAATAGAGCTTGTGGAATTCATCATTAGTGATGTCTCTGCTTCTAAATTCATTTACTGAGTTTGGGCTTAGTTTTTTTTTTAACCCATATATGTCAGAAGAAAATTCCCAAGAATCATTGGAGTGAGAATATAGATTAAATACCATCTAGTCTAAGACAATTTCTTAATTTATATAGGAACTAACAGAAACCAGATAGAAGAAATTGCTTATCTATAGTCACAAAGGTAATTAGCATCTATTGTCCCTGCAATAAGGTAGTAGAAACAGTAATGGAAGGAAGGAAGCATACATATTACCATACCTGGGGCAGTGGTGAAGTTGCTACTGTCACCTATGTGGGAGTTCCCCTGATGCACCTCAAGCCCACCAACTACTCATTTAAGTGTTTTTAGATTATTTCCCATTCACATCTGACTTCCATCAGCCTCTCTCTCCATCTTCTTATTGATCATGCCTTGTCATAATCAAACTAGAGATTTTATCCAAACTCTATTTTCACTCTTATTCATGTGATGCCAAATAAAACTTGGGGAAAAAATAACTTAATCAGGATAATAAGGATCACCGTAAATTTATGTTTCATGATATCAGGGGAGAAAGTATTCCCATTGGGCTGCTGGGCAGAGGAGGAGGTGATGTGATAAATCGCCTCTGGCACAGTGAAAAGGGAGAGAGGAGAAGCACCCTCTGGCATGTGTGCCATAGATTCATTAACATGGATCTAGGGTATGTGATTTTCAGGTTCAAGCTAAATCCTGACTGCTATTTCATTATTGGAGAACCAGGACCACAGGCTTTAAATCCAAAAATTGTCATCTTTCCCACAAAATTCTAGTTTCAAAGTGAACACATACCTATATGGAAAATAGCAAAGAAACATATTTATTCAAATGATAGCAATTCAGTAAGAAGAGAATATATTCCAGGAAAAAAGAATGAAAAAATTCGTCTATTAACAACATAAGAGAAAGAAAAAGAGAGAGAGAGACGGACAGACAGAGAGAGACAGAGAGATAGAGACAGAGAGAGACAGAGACAGAGAAAGTTCCCTGAGGTTTCTAGTGTAGTATGCTGGAAAAAAGAACATGATGGTACCAATAGCTACTTTCATGAACTTCTTCCCAGAGTTTTAATTTCCCTTCATCATCTTCCATCTTCTCACTCAAAGCTTGAAGTCATAAGCATCTTGAATCTGAATTCAAGAAAACTGGGAAAAAAAAGGAAAAAAAGAAAACTGGAGTTCCCCTCTAACCCATTCTTGCCTACTTCACCATAGCTCTAAGGAAAGAGCCTCAGGCTTTGGGAATGAGGTACATACAGATATCTGCTTTGATTTTTGAGCTCTTTGCCTCCACAAAAAGTTCTATATAAACATTTTTGTGTATGAAAGACTTTGAAAAATAGTTTCATTAATCTGGCAAATTTTTGTTGGGAAATTGCAACAGACATGAACATGTAAAGGCAGAGTTGCAGAGTCACTAATAAAATGTCCCTCAGCTGCAAATAAAACAGGTTTGCATGTGTTCAGGTGAATTTGTATAATTCTGCTTTTTAGACATACTTTCATAAATGGATATGGCCATCATTGGTGATATCTCCAAAACAGATTAGAGGCAATAATATTCTACTTCTAAGGAAAGAAATATCAATTTAGAATATGTTAGTTTAGAGGTAACTTCTTCAATATTCTTTATAGTACTGAATGCTTAAACTGTTCTTTTCTATGTGTGACACGGTTGGCAGGAATGATAAACTCTCTACTCTTGTTCAAACTCATTGTGTGAAAGCTACTAAAGGTGCTTCTTTCCCCTGTGCCTACCAAACAAGACAAGTAGCACAGAGACCATGCCAGGTTTTGTAATAAAATATCAAATATCTACAAATAAAAAAGAAATTTTCTTATTATAATTCTGTCTGTGGAGCCTTTGATTCATTTATAATCTAAAACTACTGAAATATTCTTTACTAATGGAATTTTAATTAGATTGTTGTTTGAAGCACAATTAATTTTCAGTTCATTAGATATGTTGACTTTCGTAGTGTTGTTATTAACTTAAATTTTGGGGGGGAAAGATTAGGTTAAAAATGAAGTTTATAGAATTGTCATCGTATTTCTTCTCTGAGATGCCTTTTGGACTATCCTACACATGGTTAATATGCATCATTTTCTAGTTAATGTCCATCATCTTACAAATTTTAATTCCTAGTTCCTTCCTTTACTCTTCTGTTAATTATTTTTATTTTCATATGATTTGGGAAATTTAAAAGATATAATCATTTTTATGTCTAGATACAAGTTTGTGGCATATGTAGGAATTAAATAAAATTTTGGCTTTAATTTCACATCCCAGTGTTCCCTCAGAACCTAGTTGGAGTCATCATTCCTGTCCACTTGAACTACCACAGCTCTCAGGAAAGGGAAAGAAGACATATTTACTCATTCCCTTTACAAAGTTTGTACCTCCTATTGGAACAGCTTTAAAGTGTTTATTCTTTCCTGTCTGATATAGGTCTTTAGTTTGAAGCTTATTTTCCTGTATTCTATTTGTTAAGTAAGTTCAGAGTTGTAGGCTAGATTGATTTCTTGGTCAAAATCTTTGATAAAATATCATATAGTGCACCCATTACTTTCTCAAATTTGAACACCTTTACTATGTTTTTTTTCATAGTTTTAAAGAAAGAAAGAAAAACAGAGGAATATGTGGATATGTGGTGTGTATGTGTGTTTACATATGCTATGATTAAAAAATATATTTATGAAAAACATAAAATGTGGTAGGCACCAGGCCAGAAGGTTATATGAAGACAAGAGTGAAACTGTACCTTTTCTCAAGGAGATTATATTCTGTTTTGATAAGTCAACATATCTCATTGTTTTGCTGCTGTGGGGTGGACCAGCCTCCCACAGGGAATGGGGTTTTGGAGGTAGAACAGTGTTGGTGGAATGATGGATGGGACACAACTTTTGCATTCAACCCACAGCACAGGTTTCATAGGATAAATTGCTCTGCCTTGGCTGAGGCCTGGCTTTATTTTATACCCTCATGATCATTCTCAACATACATGTTTCCATGGAACCGAACAACAGACAAAAATCCTAGGGAAATAGTCAATGAAACATTGTTGCTAAGTGCAGGATCAGAGGGTACCGTCAACACGATCCAGATATAGGTTAGGGAATTCAGAGCACAGATTTGCCAGAAGATTTTATGCCTAGAAAAGAGGGTCCTATCTAAGTGGGTATATAAGAATCCTTAGGTTTAATTTTGTAAGTGGGCTCTCCTGGTAATATCCTGGGGGGACAGAATGGGACATCTGTATTAACCCTGCAAGCATGTTGCTCTCATGTGTTTTTCCTGGAGCTAAATAAGAATAATAATCATAGCAATTCCAATAATAAGGGGACGTTAATAAAGAAAGTCACTTAGGGGGGTTTCAGTGGGTGTTTCCATCCTTCCTGGGGGCTGCTTTGCAGTCCCTGGTTTCCACAGGGACAGTGTCAAACAGTGTGACCTTGATGGCTCCCAGCATATTGCCTTATAGATCACCTATAGTGTCTGGTTTACAATCTTTCTCTCCAAGCTGTTTTGTAGAGACCTTGTTTTGTTAAGACTTTAGAATACATATTAATATTGCTTCAAATACTTTAGGCTACATTGTTTATCCAACTACACATTTCCCATAATCAATAGCTTTATTTTTCAACAATCATTCCTCAGTATATCAAGAATGGTCTTAAAGTCATCCAAACTTGCCTTCTCCATGATCTTGAAGACTGAAGCTATTCCTTGGAAAATAATTTCCTGTCTTTCTATATATTCCTTTACTGAACTTCTTCTATGCTTATTCTTTATCATTAGGCAAGCTAAAGTCCCTCTATTTCTCTTAATAGGATAGTCAATTCAACTATAAATAATCCTCCATCCTTGACTTCTTTTATCTCTTCATCTTACCCTCTTTTTACCTTCCGCAAATCCTCAACTCTGCATCCCCCCCCCAACACATACATTTTTGTTTATATTCTTGAATGTTATACAAGGAAAATGATAGAATCATGAGAAGGTTCAAGGGAGATTCATAATATCCATTTTCAACTGGGTTCTCACTCCTGTATGGCAAAACCTTCTTTTCCTCTTCATTGTTTCTCTATTCATTCTTTCTCCTCCATCTCCCTATCTGGACTTCCTAGTTTATTGAGAAAATGGAGGTCATTTGCTATGACCTCCACTTTTATTTTCTTTCTTCCCTCAGACCCTGTACATCTTCACCTATCCTCTCATTTTATATTCTTATTTTTGGACATGTGTTGCCAGTTTATGGCCTTGTGTGCCATGCTTCTATCTATGGCTTCAGTACCATCACTCTTGTCTCTTCCAACATCTTGTTTCATCCATCATTCTCACTGTTTCTTGTTTTCCTGTCTTTGTTTCTATCTTTCTATCTTTCTTGGTCTCCCTCCCTTTTCCCACCTCCATTTCCCTCTTTCTCTACTTCTTTCTATTCCCTGTAATTTTTAAAGGAATTCTATAGGATTGAAGAAGTACAGGGGATAAGGAAGGGTTTGTAAAGGGAATGGAGGAGTTGAAGGGAGAGAGGGGATATGGATGCTGGTGAAGTAAAAGGAGAGAGATGCTCTCTACCGAGAGGCTATCTTTGAAAAATGTGGTTCCCAGAAATGGGCCAACTATGATAACCTGAAGGGGATGTCTTCTCTATTGATTCATGTTGAAGATACCCAGAGCAGGTAAGCATGGACCCCCCTGAGGGACAAACCATCCCCCAGACCAAGATTGTCCATCAGGGGTCCAATAAGGACTGTTTATGTTTGAATGGCTGTCCTTGGGTTCTATTCTTTCTTTGTCCCCCTGAAATGAGAGTTCTCTTATCTGACTGCAGGTTGTTTAAATAAAGATGAATTTTATAACAAGTTTGGAATGGGAATATATCAGGGAAGAGGGAATCAGGATTTCCCTAGATTGAATTTGAGTCTCTCTCAGCTTTTAAGCTGAGGCTAGGCCTCACAAGCTGATGGAGGATTTCTTTTATTCCTGTCTATGCTGAGCTATGCTAGCTTTCTTAAGTTCAAAGTCTTAGCAGTAGGCAGCAAGAGGAAGAAAAGGTTCTGACCTTCAGAACTGGTTGGGTCTGTCTCCTCAGGCTGATGCCCCTAATTTCAAACTGCTCCCCTTAAATCCTTTTGTTCCATGACAGAATCACAGGAATCCAGGTAGCGTACACAATAGGAAAAATCCAGGAATAGAGCTATTTCTATCCAGAGACAGGGAGAGTAGCTCCTTCCAGTCTGAGGGCCAGGAAAGGGAGTCTCATGAAACCAATTGTCCCTCTCCAAGTTCCCCTCCTTCCACCACCTGTCATTCTTATCAATATCTTCTCTCTAACATTCCAACTGCTGTTTGTTCCACCTAGGTGGCAGAAAGTCCAGAACTTGCTTCATTTTTCCTTTCCACACCTCCTTTTCCTTCCTTTCCCACAAGTATTTTGGGATGTGTTATATTATCCTCAAAAATGCCAATAACCTTAAATTTACTGTTCTACTGCCTTGAGATGTTGTCATCTTTCTACACTTCCTATAACTACCAAATTCCTACAAAGAATCATCTATACTCAATGACTCCACTTTCTCCTCAACTACTCCTTATTTCTTGATCTGATTGATTGAAATGCATCTTTATGTTTTGGCATGTAGTTTAAAATGGTAAATCATATCATTACATACTTAGGTCTCTAAGAAAATTTAGAATTTTCTTCATAAGTTCACAGATTTAGAGTATGAAGCTTAAGAATTCCAAGTTCACAATGATATAGATCTGCTTCATATTGTCATGTTTTACCCTGACTGCTAAATTATATTCTTGTAGCTGAACATATTGCCTAACTATAGGCATAGACATAATAATCTAATGGAAAATGCAATGGCATGTTGCTTAATCCATAGTAACAGCTTTGTCATTAGCATGAAATCTGATCTGGAACTCAAATATCTAGACTTCTTTTTTTAATTACAGTGTGGGGCTAAACAAGATTGTCTAGAAAGATTCCTCCTTACAATTAGTGAATTCACTGATGAAGGGACCTGCTAGTGACAAAAGCTCCCTTACTCTCTCAGAACTATTCTGACACTCAGGTTCTTAAAATTATCTGCACAGGGTTATTTAGACAAAGTGTGCCAGAAATAGGACTTGAACTCATGTCTTCCTAACTTAAGTGAAAAAGATATCTATTAAGGTCCCATAGTTCTGTAATTTCTATGATAATCTGGATCTTTCATAGATGTTAAACTTCTTCACCTCTTGCTAATAAAATGGCAATATAACTTAAATGCATTCTACAAGGTTCATTGTGATTCTTCTCATTCCAGAGCTCTTTTTTTTTGGTAGATTCTACTGTACCAGCTCCATTGCCTTCATGAATCTTACAGTGTCTCATTTTCTAACCTTGGACATTTTGAGGCCTGTTTTAATTTTAAGTCCCTGCAAAGAGATAGAAAGCCACTTAGACCAATTGTAACTGGACAATGAAATGTATCAAAGGAATACTAGATGAAGTATACTTCTAACCATTACGTCCACCTCTAATGAGCTCAGTCCTAGAGCTGGATAACTTCTAGTTTGGAGTCGGAGTTGGTAAAGTTGAAGGATGTGATAGAATGAATTCATGCTCACAACTGAGCAAGATCTTGAAAGAGAAGACCAATATGTGGAGTTAAAGGGTAGAGTAAAATATCCAAAAGAATATCATATGGAAAGATATGGAGGAAGGTCAAAAACCCCGCAAAAACAGACAACATTGGAGATAGTACCTTACCTAAGTGGACTGGAAACAGACCAGGTCATAAAAGAAATAAAATATCATAAAAATAGATGAGAGATACAGAAGGTGGATTTAGTTTTTAAGCAAAACTTTCTTTACAGTTAGCATTGTCTGAAAATATAATGATGGCAGCCTCTACTTTTCTGGTGGTATTCAATTAGAAGGCAGATTTCTACTTGTAAAGAATGTTGTAAAGGGAATTCTTATTTGTGATAGTTGTATGTGTAATATATCATCTCATGTATATATCACGTATAATAAAGCACTTTATGACCTCTGAGATGCCTTACAATTTCAAGATTGCCTAAGTAAATTGAAGACATATTGTGGAGATCTTTGAATGCTAGGCTAAGAAGTTTATATTTTATTCTGCATGTATTAGGAAGCCATTAATGTCTTTTGAGTAAAGGTAAAATTAGATCATAGTAACAAATTAGAAACATGGTAGTAGAAGAGAAATATAGCAGAAAAAAGATCAATCAAATACCTTTACAATTCAGATGCCTAGACACATGTGTTCTGTTTTCCAGAATATTATATTATTTTCATTAATGTTTAATGGTACACTATTTAAACCAGATACCCTGTAATATATTACTGTCCCTGCTATATGATTTCTATCACTCCTTAAATCATACTCTTTCAACCAAAATATACTATCAAAATTTTTTTTATTACTAGAGACTCTGCTTTATCAAATGCTTAATTTGTATATACCCATATTGGCTAGCCTAGAGCATGTGTGCCAGAGGGGATTGCTTTCCTCCCCTCCCCATGCACACCTGAGGACATTTCTCACTTCAACTGTCCTTCTACCCAGAAGCCCAATGGGAGTAATTCCTCCTTCCCCTGCCTGGGGTAAGGTGAGGGCTCAATTACAATGTGAGGGTTGAAGATTGGGCACTCAGTCTACAAAAGGTTTACCATCACTGGTATATGCTATTACTTCATCTTTCAGTTATTTTTGAATGACATATACATATCATCCTGCTTGCTATAGGCAGCAGGTGGCACACTGGGTAGAGTACTCTTCCAAAAATTAGAAAGACAGGTCTTTGATATTTCTAATTGACCTTGGGAAAAACAATCTTTCTTTGTCTCAGGTTCATCGTCTATAAAGCAGGAGTAATAATAGCACCTACCTCACAAGACTGTTGTGAGGAGATATTATTTATAAGATAAGATAATTTTTCTAAGAGATTTCCAAGATTTCTAAAAGATAAATGAGATATTTCTAAAAATATGTATTTCTATAAAAAGGCTAAATTACTTAAACTAAAAAAACCCTTAAGTAAATTAAAGGAATGTCAATGAAGACTACCAATATTTGAAAAATTAAGTATGGAAAAGTTAGAAATATAACTGATTATTTGATTTCTGTCCTTTGGACTTTAATTAGAAAAGTAAAATTTGTGGTATGTTAACTACAAAGAAAAAAACTCCTGATAGTCAAAAACTTTTCCCCCCTAACTAGAGTATTTTTACATCTAAATTCATTACTTAGAAAAAATATTCTAAAAAAGAGTCATTTAGAAAGTATTCAGGGGCAGAGCTAAGATAGTGGCTTAGATGCAAGAACCTTCTGAATCCCTTTCCAACCAATCATTACAAAGAGTCTCAAAATGACAGAAATAAGAATCAGACAAGTAAAGGGACTCTCCTATGGGAAACAACCTTAAAGGTAGCCAGTACTTGGGGATTTCTACACTATAAAGTGTCAAAATTACAGTTATCAAAGTACAAGCTGGTTAATCTTCCCCACAAGACCTACTGTGTCAGAGTCAGAGTGAGGGCCGGGACAATCTCTATATTCTTGGGGGCTGACTGAGAGCACCACAGATTTATCCCTGAGGACAGTGCAAGGTCTTGGTACCAAGACATGGGACTTGAGACTGAAGGGCATTCAGCCTGGATAGTGGAGCATGAAGCTTGGGCAGAGACAGGGCTGGACAAAGCTGAGGCAACAGGGGCTGGAAAGATAGCCTCAGGGAAAAATACTTTAAAACACACTACACAAAGAACATCATATTACCTGTCCTACCAAAGCAAAGCCCTGCAAGACAGAAACTAAGAAAACAGTGTCTACCAATATATAGGAGCCACAATCCACAAGTATCAAAAGAAATGTTACAACAGAAGTAGTCTTTGACCTTGGATAACTTCTATGGAGAAAAAGAGCAGAGTACAGAAGCGACAGTAGAGAGTGACAAACAAGCAAACACATCCAAACTTTCAAAAAAAATGGAAATTGGTCATAAGCTCTCGAGAAACTAAAAAAAAAAAAAAAGCTCAGAACAAGGTAAGAGAGAAGAAAAATGGGAAGAAAAGTGGGGGGAAAAGTGAAAGTAATACAAAAAGAAAATAAGAGATTAAATGATGAAGTTGTCTATATGGAAAAAGAGGCACAGAAATCACAGGAAGTAATAAGCAAATTGGAGACCAGAACTGACCAGTTGTAAGCCATGAAAAATAGAATAGACTAAGCTGAAAAGGAAAATCAAAAGATCATAGAGGAAAATCAGCCTTTAAGACTAGAATTGGGCAAATAGAAGCTAATGATCTCACAAGAGAGTAAGAATTAATCAAGAAAAATCAAAAGGATGAATAAATAGAAGGAAACATGAAATATCTAATTGAAAAGATGACTTACTTGGAAAATAGATCCAGAAGAGGCAATCTAAGAATTATTGGTCTAATGGAAAGCCTGAAACAAAATAGCAGCCTTGACATCATATTACAAGGAATTATCCAAGAAAACTACCCTGATATTCTTGAAAAAGAGGGCACAATAGACATTGAAAGAATACATTGATCACCCCTACATTAAATCCCCAAAAGAAAACTTCCAGAAATGCTATAGCCAAATCCAATAGCTTCCTGGCCAAGGAAAAAAAAAATATTGCAAATAGACAGAAAATGACAATTCAGATATCAAGGAGCCCCAGTCAGGATTATGCAGGATCTGGCAACCTCCACACTAAAGGACCATAAGGCATGGAATATGATGTTCAAGAAGGCAAAAGATATGGGTCTACAACCAAGAATCACCTACTCATAAGAAATGACTATATACTTTCAACTTAAAGTATGGGCATTTAACAACATAGAAGATTTCTAAGCATTCCTAAGGAAAAGACCAGAACTAAATGGAAAATGTGATATCCAAATACAAAATTCAAGAGAAAGATGAAAAAGTCAATAAGAAAGAGAGAAAGAAATTTAAGGGCTTCAGTAAGGTCAAATTGTTTTATATTCCTATATGGAAAAATGATATTTGTAACTCTAAAATTGTTTTCATTATCATAAAAGATAGAAGAAATATTGCAAAGCAGTGGTTGTTCAAGATGATATGTAAAAAATGGAGGACAAAAAAGAATGGTACTAAGAGAAACTTGAAGGAAGAAGAGAAATATGAAAAATTATACCACATAAAGAAGTGCACGGGTGGGGTAAAGAGCACTATTATAAGAAGAGGAGGAAAAGAGTGCATCAGATACATCAGGGTATAGAATACTTTCTTACTCTCTAGGAAAGTTGAGAGAGAAAAAACAAGGCAAGGAGTGGGGTGGGGATTACAAAAAGGGAAGGAAAGAGAGGAGGGGGGAATTTAATAGACCCTAAAGAAAAATAAGAGGGGAATAAGAAGGGAGGGAGTGGAAAGGGAAGTTAAATAAGGGTGGGGGACTGATAAACTAGGGAGACTGATTAAAAGCAAACCACTGGAGGGGCAGAGTCAAGATAGTGGCATAGAGGCAGCAAAAGTTCAGACCTCTGAAAACACTTCCTCATTGATTAAAATCAAAATGCTCCTAGGGGACTGAAAACCAAATCTAACAACGGGACAAAGAGAAAGAACCCTCCTGGTGGACTCAACTTAAAAGGTACATCCCCCCAAAAGCCTGAATTTGGGAACACTCCTGTTTAAGGGGAAGGAAGAAGGAAGGTCCCAGGACCCCTTCCCCACACACAGTACTGAGCGTCCAACAGTGGCTTGAATCTTTGGGAAGGCAAGGGTGCTAGTCTGGAGGGAGTACCTTGTGGGCAAAGCAATGCCAAGGTCAGTGCTCCAAATAGGGGCAACTGTGAGGCGGCTCAAGAAGAAGCACAGAGGAGTCTCGGCAACAGAGGCACTCCATATTTCCCCACTTTTCCTTAGGCTTTGGCCTCAGGGCACATCCAGCTCTGCAAGTTCAACTCAACTGAGCTTACTCTCATCAATTCTTCTAAAAGCCAGGAAGCTCAAGCTCCAATACGCCTCCCTCACAGACTGCTCTGAGTGCCTTGCTAAGCTCCAAAGGGGAAGGCTAACAGAAAAAGCCCAAATCCAAAGATCTAGAACACAATGAGGAGAGCAAGAGTGCAGGCAACTACAGGGGGAAAGGAAGGGGGTGAATATGAGAAAACAACAGAAAAAGAAAAAAGAAATTACAATTGACAGCTTCTATCCAGGCAATGAACAAAGAGCAAATGTAAGAGAGGACCATCACCAAGCAAAAACACAGAAACTCCAGAAAATTAGACAGGCTTTGGAAGAACTCAAAATGCAATTCATAACACAATTATGAGAGGCTAAAGACAACTGGGAAAAGAACTTAAAAAGAAAGGTAAGTCATGTGTAAACAAAGGCACTTCAACTAAAACTAGAAAATAGTGTCTTGAAAGTCAAAATTCATCAGCTTGAAAATGAGGCAAAGAAGATGAAAGATGAGGCAAATAAGATGAAAGATCACCTCCAAAGAAAATCAGACCAGAAGGAGAAGGATGACCAAAAAAGCCAGGGATGAAATTCAGTCTCAAAAAACCAGAATACAACAATGAGAAGCAAGTGACTTCACAAGGCAGCAGGGAACTATAAAATAAAAACAAAAGAATGAAAAAATTAAAAAAATATATGAAACAATCTCATTTATAAAACAGAAGATTTAGAAAATTATTCCAGGAGAGATAACTTAAGAATCATTGGTCTACCAGTAGACCATGAAAAAAGAAAAATCCTGGATATCATCCTACAGGAAATTATCCAAGAAAACTGCCCTGACATTCTAGAACAAGAGGGAAAAATGGCAATTGAAAGAATCCACAGATCAGTCCCTGTACTTACCCCCCAACTGACAATACCCAGGAAAGTTATAGCCAAATTCAAGAACTATCAGACCAAGGAAAAAATATTACAAGCTGCTAAGAAGAGATCATTGAAATACCATGGAACTATAGTGAAGATAATAAGAGGATCTGGCTGCATCGACACTGAATGTCTGAAAGGCATGGAATATGATATTCCAGAAAGCAAGGGAACTAGATCTAAAACCAAGAATCAACTACCCAGCAAAACTGACTCTATTCTTACAGGGGAAAGTATGGTCATTAAATAAAATAGAAGAATTCCAAGCATTTGTAAAGAAAAGACCAGACGGGAACAGAAAATTTGATGCCCAAACACAGAACCCAAGAGAATCAATCATCAAAAGATAATTAAGAAAGGGGGGGGACAAAACAATAAACAATCAAACTTTTCTTAAGGTACCCAATGACTTTAAATGATATGCATCCCCACAAGAAAATTGTTATTATCACCTGGGTAGCTAGAAGAATTATACTTAGAGGGAACAATGACAAACTGTATATTATGAAATGGCCAGACATAAATATACATATATACATATATATACAACTAGAGTTTTTAAAATAAATGTTAATACTAAGAGAAATGGGAAAAGAAAAAAATGGGGTAAATTTATATGTCACAAAGAAGCGAATGACGGGGGAGGAAGAACATCAATACACTGGAAAGTTAAGGATGTTGGAGATAGGAAATACTAAATTCTTACATGCATTGAAATTGACTCAAAGAGGGAAGAATAATCAAATACATTGGGGCAGAGAATTGATTTGATCCCTATAGGGAGTAGAAGGGTAGCAAACAGACTGGTGGGGAGGGAAGCAATACAAGGGAGGGAGAGGGTTGGGGGATAGTTTAAAAAGCCTGTAAAGAAAACAAGAAGGGAATAAGTAGGGGGGGGGTAGAAAGGGAAGTGAAATAAGGAATTAGGGGGACTGATTAAAAACAAAACACTGGTGTAGCAGGAAATAGTGAAAGAAGAAAGGGCAGGACTAGGAAGTAAAATCAAAATGCTGGGAAATACACAGCTGGTAATCAATAACTCTGAATGTGAATGGAATAAACTCATCCATAAAATGCAAGTGAATAGCAGAGTGAATTAGAAACCAAAATCCTACCATATGCTGTCTACAAGAAACACACATGAGTTATTATATTTCTGAAGTTGGAATGGACCTTAATGGACTTTTTCAGTTTTAAGCCCCTCATTTTACAGTTGGGGATATTATGGCAGAGAAGTTAGGTGAACAGATCAGGGTCATACAGTAACCTACTTCCCTCACCCTATCTAAAAGAGGGAAGTTTGTACCCCAAGGGAAGTTTGGCCTTTTGGTATGGAGAGAGGGAAAGAGAGGAGAATCCCCTTCTCAAAGTGGGGTTCGGGGGAGACAGCAGATGTAATGAGTTGGCTTAGAGAGAGGAGAGGGGATTTGAAGATTTCACCCTTCTGCCTTCCCTCCTTAGCAAAAGTCGCTTTCCCAGGTTCGCTCTTGTCCCTCTCCACTACTCAAGACCAAAGGATCTCCCCTTGATCTATTCATTAACACTCAACTTGGGGAACAGATTTTAATGTCATTTTAATTTAATGTCAATTTAATTAAAATGACATTTTAATGTCAACTTGATATGTCAATGTCAACAGATAACTTTTAATGTTAAGGTGTGGTAGGAAGGATGAGACTAAACACCTATGCAGGGTCAGGAGGACTAGAGGTGCTAATAGCAACCAAAAACACTTTATTGAAAGTTACATCTACTTTTGTAGGGGAAGAAAGCAAGCTGGGGTTTTTGCACAAGTTTCCACTAATACAATGAAGGTAAATGATAAAGTGGTACAATGTTATCTAGTTTATCTCTTTGATTCTACACAGTGATTTTTATAGATCATAAATCAACATGTAACAACCTAGCTTAGATTCCCAAGGAAATACATACTTCAGTGATTTTGTAGGAACCTTTAGTGATTTAATTTGAAAAAGGAGTGGGGAGTTTGATGCTTTGGACCTTGGGGTGAAAAAGTGAGATGTGTGGTAAGCTTCAGCTACATTACAGCTTTTCATCTTCCTTGATGATTTCTTGGAGTATGTTGCCTATTCTTTTTTTATAGTAACTTTGCTGAGTGGGGTTTTGGGTTCTGGTCCCCACAGGGTAATAAGGAAAAAACAAAATAATTTAAATAACGTGAAACTCCAGTCACAATTATGCAAGACTTGGGAGTCACAAACTTAGAAGGATGCAGTACATGGAACACAGTATTTCCCAGAGCACAAGAATAATATATCCAGCAGAGATGAGAATGATTTTAATAGGGAAAAACATGAACCTTTAATAAACTAAAATAGTTTCAATTATTCTGTAGAAAAAAAAACAACCCCTCAAAATAACTCAGCAAAACATTTGATCTATAAGAAACATACTAAGTCAATGAAAGACTAATAATGAGCAACCCAAAAAGTCCAATTGTTTTGTTTCTGTATAGGAAAATGTCATACAAGGCCCCTGAGAATGACATCATTGCCTGTGTATTTTGAAGGAGCAGGTATGGATGGAAGACCTGAGGTCAAGGGAATATAATAGAATGAGTCAATATGTTAGTGGGAAAAAGGGAGGAGGAGTCATGGTGAAATAGCTATCTCAGTTTCCAATGAATAATGTTTGGAAATGACCAAATAAAATAATGTTTAAAAAAAATAAGAAATAGCTATCTCATATGGAGAAGGAATGTGTGGGAGGGATTGCCACAAAGAAGAGGATGATAGAGTGGGGGACTGGGAGTACTAAAACACAACTCTTATCAAACCTAGAATAAAGAGAGAGAAATTCATACAAATACAAGGGTAAACATTTTCTTAAGGAAACAGGAGGGAAAGGGAATAGGATAATAGAATGATTAGGTAGAGAAAGGAGGACAAAGGGATGCTTGAGTATGTATCAGGAGGTGGGGGATAAAGAAGAGATTTTGGAAAAGGTGAATAGAATAAGAAATACCAGTTGGATAAATTTGGAACTAGAAGGGCAAAGGGAGAGAATAAGGGAGGATTTGGGGGAAGGGATATGAATAGGGGAGATATTGGTTAAAGGTAATTGGACAGCTGAGGAGGTATATATCAAAACAAAGGAAAAGAGTGACAAACTCTGAGTAGGAACAGAGTAGATGGAAATGCACAACGAATAACTATGACATTGAATGTAATGGGATGAATTTAGTTGGGAAGAAAATGTATAGCAAAAAATCATTAAAAAACAAACAAACCAGGACCTAACAATATTGTTTTCAAGAAGAATACTGAAAATTGAGAGACACACATAGAATGAGGTTGAGAGACTAGAACAGAATATTCTGGCTCAGATGATCCAGAGAAGGCAGAGCTAGTTCTCAAGTGGATATAATTAGAAGGGATGGACCAGGGTAACTATATTATATGTCTGTGGGAGTGGTTTACTATGGATAATACAACATTATCCATATGTGTGTACCAAGTATTATAGTACCCAGATTTTTAAAGGAAAAACAAAATGAGATACAGATAGAAATAGATTACAAAATATCAGAAGACTGCAATTTTCCCCTTTCAGAACTAGACAAATCTAACCAAAAAATAAATAAGAAAGAAGGCAAGTAGATGAATAGAACCTTAGATATTAGTAGTAGTCTCTCGGTAACCGAGGATGACGATTGTCTTTGTGTGTTTTTGTGCACAAAGACACTTGTGTGTGAAGATTTAAGTGGAAAAGTCAATGCACAGAGACAGTCCCACTCTCTTGGCATTGGAAGCCTGGGTCCAATGGCATGAAAAGTCGTTACACCTGGAGACTTCCTCAGCTGCATTGGATGGCTGTGTTGTCTTTTGTGCTTCAATATGCCCTAAGCACTCCACAGTGCTTTGCTGCGGCGCCCTCTCAGCCGTTGAACATTCTTATTGGTTTCTTCCGTCTGTTCAGCCGAAGCAGTCTTCACATGCTGGGTGAGTAAAGCCCTGGTTCACCAGGGGTTGGTGACGACCCAATGGCTACCCTCACAAGGTTTAGCCGGCCTGTCGAAGCTGTTGCCCTTGGTGTGGCCGCTGTCGCATGCTAGCAGCTACTGGGAGCCACAAGTGAGAGCTGGATGTCAGGTGAGGGTCAGAGCTGGAGAGCTGCCCTAGGAGGGCACAACAAGCCCTCCATACCAGAGATACTAGCCCTCCCTGAACACCCCATACACCCCAGAACCTTAGATAATAAAAATAAATAACATCTGGAGAATTCTCCCATACCTTAATGAGGTTAGTAATAGGTCTAAGCATGAATATACAGATAATCCAAACATAACTTCCAGTGAGACAACATTTGTTTAGAAAGTACAATTTCAAAAGTCTTACCTTAATACAGCATACTAGGGTAGTAATCCTGCACTCTTGAGGGGTAGTGACACTGGGAAAAAGTTCTACTATTTGACTGTTTATGACCAGGTTAGAAGGACATTTTTTGGAAAAAAGTAGGGTCCTGGGAACAGATTGTGTCTACTGCCTAAGGTCTAATCTGGGAAAATATGGTCCTGGTAATATGTGTTTACTGAGAACCAGATGGGCTAAAATGATCAAATTAAATGCTGATACTTACAGAAAGAGGTGTGAAGATTAAATTGTAATCCCTGTCTATTTTTAGATTTTAAATCACCAAAAGTATAAATCCAGTATTTAAAGTATATCTACCCATATTAACCACAAAAAAGTATGAACTAACCACAAAAAAGGTATGAACTAACCACAAAAGGTGTGAACACCCATTTAATACTTTGAGTGGGAGGGAGGTCTGTGACTCAGGTGTGAAAGAATGGGCAGTCCTGGAGAGGAGCATCTGCTGTGTTTGATAGATGTAAAATTTAGGGGAGGTGACACAAGAGATAAAGGTCTTTAAATAGCAGAAACAGAGGCACATAGATATAGATCAGTCACTCAGTGTTGGACTGAAAGACAGACACTCGAGGAGAAACTGGAAGACAGACACTAAGACTTGGCTGTGGAACTGGACCCCTGGAAGAGCTCAGCATGAGACCTCAGATTGCTTTCCTTTAGAAAGTCACGTGGTGAGTGATAAGACTGACTTCCCTTTCCCTTGCCTTTCTGAAGAGGCCCCTTGGCCAAGGCCTCTGAACTGCCTGGCTTAGATCAAGTCATAGCAGATCAATTCCCTTTTCCTTCTCTCTCTCTTCTTTAATATTTTCCCTCTATTGTGAAAATAAATTACCATAAATTCCATTTACTTGAGTAATTCATTTTGGGATTTAGAAATTAAATCCCTGACAACCAGTAATTAAATATATTAAGTCCAAACATAAATTTAACAGAAGTCTAATATTACATTGCTAGAATATGTGTGTGTGTATAACAAGAAGGAATGATACATTAAATACTGTAAAGCTCAAAAAAACAAGCCATTTCCCAATCAAAATAGATCAAGGGAAATGGATAGGCAGTTTTCATACAATGAAATCAAACCTATCAATAAGCACATGAAAAAGTGTTCTAAATCCCTCCTTATTAGTGAAATGCAAATTTAAAAAACTCTGATATATTACCTTATACTTAGCAGAAGAAAGTGCTTAAAAAGAGGAAAATGCTGGAGGAGATGTGGCAAAATTGGGACACTAATACACTGCTGGTAGAGTTGTGAAATGGTCCAACCATTCTGGAAGGTAATTTGGAATTATCCCTAAAGGGCGCTAAAAGACTACATACCCTTTGACCCAGCCATAGCACTGTTGGGTTTGCACCACAGAGAGATAATAAGGAAAAAGACTTGTACAAAAATATTTATAGCCACGCTCTTTGTGATAGCAAAACATTGGAAAATGAGGGGGTATCCATCAATTAGGGAATGGATGAATAAATTATGGTATATGATGGTGATGGAATATTACTGTGCTGAAAGGAATAATGAACTGGAGGAATTCCATTTGAACTGGAAAGACCTCCAGGAATTGATGCAAAGTGAAAGGAGCAGAACCAGGAGAACATTGTACACAGAGACTGATACACTGTGGCACAATCAAATGTAATGGACTTCTCCATTAGTGATAATGCAGTGATCCTGAACAACTTGGAGGGATCTATGTGAAAGAACACTATCCACATCCAGAGAAAGAACTGTGAGAATAGATATGCAGAAAAAACTAACAAACAGGATCAATCACATGGGAGCTCCAGAGGGATCATGCATGAGGACATAATGTAGAATTCCCAAAGAGTGTGAGATGTACCACATGTGATTGTACCAAGTCTGATATGTACCAAGACTGATATGATCTTGCAGAATGATAAGGTTCCTTATAATGAAGTTTTCTGTTTATAGCTCATTGAGTACCAGTTATATTTGTTGCAGTTACTGCTGGGCAAACACTATGCAATATCTGTTTACATTGCATTAATTCTGAACAGTAGGCATTCATTATCAATGACTGGAAACAACTAACAATTGAAAAATATTCATTTCACTTTTCAATAAGTAGGCAGTATTTGAATTTCTGATTAGTTACTTCACCACTTACAGCATGCCCTCAAGCATGGTTAATATTTGGCTGCTTTTGGATGTAATCTTCTGGTATAATTTTAATCACCACTAAGTACATACCCCAGGAAAACAGAGGGTATTTTAAACCTATTTTAGTTGTACTTTGTGGTATATTAAATGACATTTCAAACTAACTAGAAATACTTCATCATCTCCTTTTTCTTCCTCCCATTCCATTGTCCAAGTTAGCACAGAACTACATTTTTCTTTAAGGTCATGCTCCTTTTCATCAGTAACATTTCAGACTAATCATTATGCTACTTGTTTATATGTTATACTGTCAGAATTCACAGTATCTTCGCATTCAAACTTTCTTATAGTACATTAATACATTCTTGGGTTCTCAGTGAGGTTTCTTATTTCTCATTTTTTCTCTGCATTAGTTTCTTTTTTCTGCCATCCTATGTTGTAAAGTATAATTAGAAAATATCAACTAAGGGAATACTTTAAGCATGAGGGAAAATAACTACTATGTAAATGAAGGATGGTAAAGACATCAATTTGTCAGAAATCTAAGATCAAGATTATGAATTATCTATAATAAGGACTGGAATATATTGTTTAATAATTTTAACATACATGTGAATGTTGCCCATTGAGTTTGAATATTATTTTACATATAAAATATAATAGTAAGCCCTATCAAGAATTTAATCTGAATGAATGGATCAAAAAGCATTTAATAAGCACTTACTCTATACTAGGCAGCGTGATTGATGCAAATCAATCAATACAGATACAAATGTAAAAGTAAGTGAATCTCTACCTTTAAGGAGCTTTTACTATAAGATAGGGGTGTGACACAGATAGGGCAAGAGGGTCTGGGAACTCAGTTTTGATTATATTTTCATTACTCTTTCAAAACAAAAAGTAAAAGATAAAATCAAATTGTATGAATACAGGACAGAAGCTGCAAATAGCAAGATATTTGACTAGGATGGCCGTTTTTCCATGTGTTTGGCTGATCAGATAAAATCTTATGCCCTGCAGGGTCTAGGAATAGCTATATATAATAAATTAGGCACATTTTCACTTATTTCATTGACAATGAGGATGGTTCAGCCTCAGTTCCAGAATTGAGTTTAAAAAAGATAGGGAGACAGGTTTATTCCTGGTGGGAAGAAAGGAGGCAATGCAATGCCACTGCAATGTCAATATATTTGCATTTTTTCAAAGGTATAAATTTAATTCATTTTTCTGGGAAATTATAGAATTTCTTCTAAACATAGTAAGACACAGTATTATTTAATAAATGAATGAAAGAATGAATGAGTGAATTTGGTGAATAAATAGATGAACGTTGATTGTATGATTGATATTCTTAAATTGGTACAAAATTGGCAATTCTAGGAATAGGAGGAAGAATATTTCTCAAAATGAACAGAATATAATGTAGAATATTTTTCTTAAAATGTTTATTCAACATTTTGTTCTTCTAAGACAATTTAAAGCCTTAATAAATGTGACTCCAATTTTATGCTTCATTTGGAAATCATCAGAACAATTAAAAATATTTGAACATCTAGAAATAGATTTTACTAGATGTTTTCTGTGGTCCCCAGGATACATAACATAGCTTCAAAGCAATTTTAAAATTCCAAATTATTCTGATTTCACTTTATATCACTATGCTTCCATTATCATCTAATTCAAATAACAACTAAAAGTGACTATGCATTTTTATTGATTGTCAGCTTTGTAAAGATTAAAATTAATATACAATAACTATTGTTTTTATAAAGTTTTTTATTAATAATAACTAAAGAAAAAACCCAGCCTACTCATGAAAGAAAAGAGTAAGAGAGAGGAGCTACAGAGCTTATAAACAATTTCATGAACACACAAATGTGCACAAAGGAAAAAGCATTCTGGGTAATACAGAAAAGGGATTTTGGGTAATGTAGTTTTAGGAGTTCAAGAATTTCCAACTCTACAGCTTCATAACTTCCCTTAACTCTTTGAATTAATAGGAATGATATTTTAAAATCAATATCAGTTCAGAAAATCCAAATAATGAGGATTTCTATGTGAACTGGAAAGACCTCCAGTAATTGATGCAGAACAAAAAGAGCAGAACCAGGAGAACATTATACACAGAGGCTGATACATTTTGCCACAATCAAATGTAATGGACTTTTTTATTAGCAGCAATGCACTAATCCAGGAGAAAGAATGCTATCTACATCCAGAGAAAGAACTGTGGGAACAGAAACACAGAAGAAAAACATGATCAATCACATAGTTTGATGGGGATATGATTAGGGTTTTGATGTTAAAAAATTACTCTATTGCAAATATCAATAACATGGAAATAGCTTTTGAACAATGATACATGTATAACCCAGTGGAATTGCTTGTCAGTGCTGGGAGAGGGGAGTGAAGAGGAATGGGAAAAACATGAATCGTAACCATGGAAAAATTTTCTTAATTAAAAAAAAAAAAAGAAAATCCCAGTAAGGGTTCTTTATAGAAATTTTGAATGTCTTAATTAAAAAATAACATTAGACTTCCGGGTAATCATGGCTGCAATCTAGACGCCGCACGCTTCCTCTCCCCGGCACCGAATGAAATAGACTACATCAAAGGAGCATAAAATCACCTTTGGAGGAACAGAAGGACTCCCCAGTACCCCACAGAGGCAAAGGTACGTGGGGCTTGAACATTTCCACACTAAAATAAGAAGGAAAAGCTTGCACAGAAAAGTGAACTGAGCCGCCCTTCCCCCACCCCACCTCCCCCACTAAACCAGAGTGAGCTACCTGAGCGCTCACCGGGACAGCGAGTGAGTGGGGAGCGTCTCTGTCTGGGGGGGCACTCCAGGGTCCTTGGGATCTGGGGACTGCCAGGAAAAAACGTCTCAGGGCACTTTCACTGGAGAATCCAGCGGACCTGGACTTGGGGCGGGCTGCGCTGAACAACGCGCGCTGATTATCTGGGCGGAGCTGAATACCTGGGCTCGGAGGCTGGGAAGAACTAGTCTGAAGCAACCTAAATTCACAGAAAAACCGCTCTTAAAACCCAGACCCCAGACCAAAAAGGAAAGGGAAATAAAACCACCAAAGGGATGGCTCACATGGCCCAAAATCAAGCCTCCAGGAAGAAAGGGAAAAAAGTGACTATTGAAAACTTTTATGGTGGAAGTACCCAAGGAAAAGAGGAGAATGAGGAGGAAATCCAAAAAAATTCAGAACACGCCTCCCAAAATGGAACCTATCAACAAGCTCTGGAAGATCTCAAACTGGAACTTATCCAAAAGATGGAAACCTTCTGGAAAGAAAAATGGGAGAAAGAGATCAGCTGTCTGACAGATAAGACTGCTCAATTGGAAAAAGAACTCGAAGCATCCAATAGAAGGGCAGACAAGGCTGAAAAGCAAAACCAGTCCCTAATGACCAGAATTAAGCACCTCGAAGAAAGTGAGATGATAAAACAGCAAGAATCAATAAACAAACCCAAATAATTAATGAATTGGAAGAAAACATAAAATATCTCACTGAGAAGGTCACGGACCTGGAGAACAGAGGAAGACAAGAAAATCTCCGTATCATCGGTCTCCCAGAAAAACCAGAGGTAAACAACAAATTGGATATTATTCTACAGGAGATTATAAAAGAAAATTGCCCCCACGTTCTGGAGCAAGGGGGCAAAATAGAAATAGAAAGGATTCATAGAACACCTTCTATACTAAATCCCCAAAAGACAACGCCTAGGAATGTAATTGCCAAATTCAAGAGCTTCCAAGTAAAGGAGAAAATCCTACAAGAAGCCAAGAAGAAGAGCTTCAGATATAAGGGGGCTCCCATAAGGATCACACACGACTTAGCGGCTAATACACTAAGAGACCGCAAAGCATGGAACACGATATTTAGAAAGGCAAGAGAGCTGGGTCTCCAACCAAGAATCAACTACCCAGCAAAACTGACTATATACTTCCAGGGGAAAGTATGGGCATTCAACAAAATAGAAGATTTCCAAGCATTTGCTAAGAAAAGACCAGAGCTCTGTGGAAAGTTCGATATCCAAGCACAGAAAGCAAGAGAAACATGAAAAGGTAAATATGAAAGAAAGGGAAAAGGAGATAAATCTTATCTTTCTCTTTAAGTCAAACTCTCTTCTATAAGGACTACATTTACATCAAATTATATATATTAATATGTGGGGAAAATGTTTTGTGTAACTCTCATAAATTGTATCATCATAAGAGAGTTAGAAGAAACATGCATAGGGAAAGATTGGGGAATTAAGAAGATTTGGGGAAAGTTGGGGCAAAAAAAGGAAAAGGGAGGGGGGAACCGTGATAATACTAAGATTAACTTCAAGAAATAGGGGGGGAATCAACAGAATAAACTTTCCCATATAAAGATACACATGGGAAGGGGAGGGGAAGAACTCTCATATGAGAAGGAGAGGAAAAGAGCATGAAGTGGAATTACTTAAACCTTACTCTCAGTGAAATCAAATCTGAGAGGGAAGAACATCTAGATCCAGTGGGATCCTGAATTCTATCTTATCCATTAGGGCAAGAAAGAAAGGAAAATTAAGGAGGGGGGGGGAGGGAGTACAAAAAGGGAGGGAAGGAGAGGGGGGAGGGGAAGGGAGCATAAAAAGGGAGGGGCTAGAAAGGGAAGCATCTCAAGGGAGGGGACTAGGGGGACTGACCTAAAGTAAATCACTGGTTCAAAAGGAGAAAGCTAAAGAAGAAAGGTCAGAACTAGGGGAAGATATCAAAATGCCAGCGAATCCACAAATAACAATCATAACTTTGAACGTGAATGGGATGAACTCACCCATAAAACGCAGACAAATAGCAGATTGGATTAGAACCCAAAACCCTACCATATGTTGTCTTCAAGAAACACATATGAGACGGGTTGACACTCACAAGGTCAGAATTAAAGGTTGGAGTAAGACCTTTTGGGCCTCAACCGATAGAAAGAAGGCAGGAGTTGCAATCATGATATCTGACAAAGCCAAAGTACAAATAGACCTGATCAAAAGGGACAGGGAAGGTAAATATATTCTGCTAAAAGGAAGTATAGACAATGAGGAAATATCACTAATCAACATGTATGCACCAAATGGTATAGCATCCAAATTTTTAATAGAGAAACTAGGAGAATTGAAGGAGGAAATAGACAATAAAACCATATTAGTGGGAGACTTGAACCAACCACTATCAAATTTAGATAAATCAAATCAAAAAATAAATAAGAAAGAGGTAAAAGAGGTGAATGAAATCTTAGAAAAATTAGAATTAATAGACATATGGAGAAAAATAAATAGGGACAAAAAAGAATACACCTTCTTTTCAGCACCACATGGCACATTCACAAAAATAGATCATACACTAGGTCATAGAAACATGGCACTTAAATGCAGAAAAGCAGAAATATTAACTGCAGCCTTTTCAGATCACAAGGCAATTAAAATATTGATCGGCAAGGGTACATGGAGACACAAATCAAAAATTAATTGGAAATTAAATAACATGATACTCCAAAATCGGATAGTTAGAGAAGAAATCACAGAAACAATTAACAATTTCGTTGAAGAAAATGACAACGGTGAAACATCCTTTCAAACCTTATGGGATGCAGCCAAGGCAGTACTTAGAGGAAAATTCATATCCCTGAGTGCATATATTAACAAATTAGGGAGGACAGAGACCAAGGAATTGAAAATGCAAATCAAAAAACTTGAGAATGAACAAATTAAAAACCCCCAGAAGAAAACCATACTAGAGATCCTAAAAATTAAGGGAGAAATTAATAAAATAGAAAGTGACAGAACTATTGAGCTAATAAACAAGACTAGAAGCTGGTACTTTGAAAAAACAGACAAAATAGACAAAGTACTGGTTAATTTAATTAAAAAAAGGAAAGAAGAAAGGCAAATTAATAGCATCAAGGATGAAAAGGGGGATCTCACCTCAAATGAAGAGGAAATTAAGGCAATCATTAAAAACTACTTTGCCCAACTATATGGCAATAAATATACCAACCTAGGTGATATGGATGAATATTTACAAAAATATAAATTGCCTAGACTAACAGAAGAAGAAATAGTTTTCTTAAATAATCCCATATCAGAAATTGAAATCCATCAAGCCATCAAAGAACTGCCTAAGAAAAAATCCCCAGGGCCTGATGGATTCCACCAGTGAATTCTATCAAACATTCAGAGAACAGTTAACCCCAATACTATACAAACTATTTGACATAATAAGCAAAGAGGGAGTCCTACCAAACTCCTTTTATGACACAAGCATGGTACTAATTCCAAAGCCAGGCAGGCCAAAAACAGAGAAAGAAAACTATAGGCCAATCTCCCTAATGAATATAGATGCAAAAATCTTAAATAGGATACTAGCAAAAAGACTCCAGCAAGTGATTAGAAGGGTCATCCACCATGATCAAGTAGGATTCATACCAGGGATGCAGGGCTGGTTCAACATTAGGAAAACTATCCACATAATAGACCACATCAACAAGCAAACCAACAAGAACCACATGATTATCTCAATAGATGCAGAAAAAGCCTTTGATAAAATACAACACCCATTCCTACTAAAAACACTAGAAAGCATAGGAATAGAAGGGTCATTCCTAAAAATAATAAACAGTATATATCTAAAACCATCAGCTAATATCATCTGCAATGGGGATAAACTAAATCCATTCCCATTAAGATCAGGAGTGAAACAAGGATGCCCATTATCACCTCTATTATTTGACATTGTATTAGAAACACTAGCAGTAGCAATTAGAGAAGAAAAAGAAATTGAAGGCATCAAAATAGGCAAGGAGGAGACCAAATTATCACTCTTTGCAGATGACATGATGGTCTACTTAAAGAATCCTAGAGACTCAACCAAAAAGCTAATTGAAATAATCAACAACTTTAGCAAAGTTGCAGGATACAAAATAAACCCACATAAGTCATCAGCATTTCTATATAATTCCAACACAGCTCAGCAGCAAGAACTAGAAAGAGAAATCCCATTCAAAATTACCCAAGACAAAATAAAATACTTAGGAATCTATCTCCCGAGACAAACACAGGATCTATATGAACACAACTACAAAACACTTTCCACACAACTAAAACTAGACTTGAACAATTGGAAGAACATTAACTGCTCATGGGTAGGACGAGCCAATATAATAAAAATGACCATCCTACCCAAACTCATCTATCTATTTAGTGCCATACCCATGGAACTTCCAAAAATTTTTTTTACTGATTTAGAAAAAAACATAACAAAGTTCATTTGGAAGAACAAAAGATCAAGGATATCCAAGGAATTAAATGAAAAAAAAATACAAAGGAAGGGGGTCTTGCAGTCCCAGATCTCAGACTATATTATAAAGCAGGGGTCATCAAAACAATTTGGTACTGGCTAAGAGACAGAAAGGAGGATCAGTGGAATAGACTGGGGGCAAGCAACCTCAGCAAGACAGTATATGACAAACCCAAAGATCCCAGCTTTTGGGACAAAAATCCACTATTTCATAAAAACTGTTGGGAAAATTGGAGGACAGTGTGGGAAAGATTAGGCTTAGATCAACACCTCACACCCTACACCAAGATAAATTCAAAATGGATGAATGACTTGAACATAAAGAAGGAAACTATAAGAAAATTAGGCGAACACAGAATAGTATACATGTCAGACCTTTGGGAAGGGAAATACTTCAAAACCAAGCAAGAATTAGAAAGAATTACAAAATGCAAAATAAATAATCTGGATTACATCAAATTAAAAAGTTTTTGTACAAACAAAACCAATGTAACCAAAATCAGAAGGGTAGCAACAAATTGGGAAACAATCTTCATAAAAACCTCTGACAAAGGTTTAATTACTAAAATTTATAAAGAACTAAATCAATTGTACAAAAAATCAAGCCATTCTCCAATTGACAAATGGGCAAGGGACATGAACAGGCAATTCTCAGCCAAAGAAATCAAAACTATTAATAAGCACATGAAAAAGTGCTCTACATCTCTTATAATCAGAGAGATGCAAATCAAAACAACTCTGAGGTATCACCTCACACCTAGCAGATTGGCTAACATGACAGCTATGCAAAGTAATGAATGCTGGAGGGGATGTGGCAAAGTGGGGACATTAATTCATTGCTGGTGGAGTTGTGAATTGATCCAACCATTCTGGAGGGCAATTTGGAACTATGTCCAAAGGGTGATAAAAGACTGTCTGCCCTTTGATCCAGCCATAGCACTGCTGGGCTTGTACCCCAAAGAGATAACGGACAAAAAGACTTGTACAAAAATATTCATAGCTGCGCTCTTTGTGGTGGCCAAAAATTGGAAAATGAGGGGATGCCCTTCAATAGGGGAATGGCTGAACAAATTGTGGTATATGTTGGTGATGGAATACTATTGTGCTAAAAGGAATAATAAAGTGGAGAAGTTCCATGGAGACTGGAACAACCTCCAGGAAGTAATGCAGAGCGAGAGGAGCAGAACCAGGAAAACATTATACACAGAGAGTGATACATTGTGGTACAATCGAAGGTGATGGACTTCTCCATTAGTATCAATGCAATCCCTGAACAATCTGCAGGGATCTAAAAAAAAAATACTACCCACAAGCAGAGGATAAACTGTGGGAGTAAAAACACCGCTGAAAAGCAACTGCTTGACTACAGGGTTGGAGGAGATAAGACTGAGGAGAGACTCTAAATGAACACTATAATGCAAACTCCAACAACAGGGAAATGGGTTCGAGTCAAGAACACATGTGATAACCAGTGGAATCATGCGTCGGCTATGGGAGAGGGAAAGGCGGGGGGGGGGGGGAGGGGAGGGGAGGAAAAGAAAACGATCTTTGTTTCCAGTGAATAATGTATGAAAACGACCAAATAAAATAATATTAAAATTAAAAAAAAATAACATTAGAAAATGTGAAACTCTAATACTCAAAAGGAGAATATAGTATTTTTTTCATAGGCAGATTACGTAGTGAGTGATACAAAAGGGTTCAGAAATTACAAACAAAATAATAGAAGGTACTTAACAAGTACTTGTAGATTTGAATTGAAATATATCAACCAAAACAAGGAGTATTAAGATGTTTGTTGTATTTATTGAAAGCAAAATATTTCTTTATTAAAAAAAGAATTCAAAGGCAAACAAAAATATTATATTGGACAAATTATTTTGCCCAGTGTTTAAGTGTGGTGTAAGAAAGCTTGCTTTTTTTATGTGTACATGCACATTCAGTACAACTGTCAGAAATTGTATTATTAAATGAATCAATGGATTCTGGTCTCTTTTCCCTGTCTGTCCAATTATTTCCTATTCTTCTTTTATAAGATGTTTTGTCTTTATAAATACTTTTTCTGTGACATCTCTCAATACTTTGTCAATAGAAGAAAAAAGAAAGGTAAAACTTGAAATTTGTTGATCTCTAAGTCTTCTAAAATGTTTTAGCTAAAAACAAAAGATGTCCTCACTTATCGCTGGCTGGTAAAATGAATTTTCCTGGACTGTAAGCTCATGGGGTTTTATGTGTTTATCTAATAGCTAGACATGATATTCATATGGGTTTTTGACTTAAGAAGAAAAGAGAATTTTTGAACATATGCTACTTAATCTCAAGCACCAGATTTAAGCTTTAATTAATTAAATTTATTTTTTTAACTTTAAGCACTCTAGCCTTACTAAGTCTATCATGGAATTTCAGAAATTGTCACCTTGTTCCTTAATCCATGGTGTCAGATGATGGAATGAAAAAAAAGTCACAAAATTTTAGAAGTAAAAGTAGAAATCATTTAAAATGCTCCCCCATCTAACTTGGACACAAGTCAGGTAGACCATAGCAATTTAAGCATACATATTTACTCATCAACAAAAGATCATGTTTTTGTTTTATTACTGTCATACTATTATGCATGCATATAGACATGAAGAAGGAGGAAAGGGAAGTGCATAGATATTTGTGTGCCTCCCATATTCTAGGGTTTGTGCAAAACACTACAAATATAAATTTATTTCATCCTCACAAAAACAGTTCAAATTAGGTAGGCAATTGCCCAAGTGAATTTATTCATCATTTGTTTTGTGTTTCAATTAAGAGAGTTTTATTCAGTCTTATTAAACTTTATATCATTAATTTTTGTTAGTAGCTTACTGAATCAATTTCCCATGTTATCTGAAATACCATTCTTAATAGCTTTATCACACAATTTCAAGGGGTTTTTTTTTAGTTCCTAGTTTCAGATAATTTTAGCATGATAAAACAAAATGTATAGGATTACAACTACAAATAATATACATATCAAAGCTAAATATAATGCAATAAGGAAAAAATAGATATTAGTGAAATTGAAGATTTCCAAGAGTTCCTAGATTGGCTTTTGTGATAGAGTCCTCTTTGAACACTCTATTTCAAGTATCTCCCCACACCAGGTCAGCAGTTTTCAAAATCAAAAAGATCATTTTATGCATGATTTTGGAAACAATAGGGAATCATTGGAATTTTATGAATAGGCAAGTGATATGGTTAAACTTGCATGTTAGAACTATCATTTTCGATGCAGAGGTAAGATGGTGGGGTACTAGCAGGACCATTCTGAATCTACTTCCAACTAATAATTACAAAGTATCTCAAAAGGACAGAAATCAAAAACCGAACAAGTAAAGGAATTCTTCCACTGGACATAGCATGAAAGGTAGGCAGAGAGAAAATGTGAATTCCTATGCTATGTGGGGAAGAAACTGTCAAGTCAAAGAGTAAGCTGACCAACCCTTCTGCATAATACCAGAGTTAAACAGGAGCCAAGACAATATCCAAATTCTCAGTGTTGGACTGAAAGCACCACAGACTTACTGAGGGCTGATCCAACCATTGGCAGTGAGACTCAAGGCTAAATAACATAGACCTAAATAACAGGGAATGTGGTCCCTGAAGTGGGGGCAGCAATGCAGCCAGCCACAGCCTAGACATCAGGGATGGGGAACATAGATAGCTTCAGGGCAAAACTCTTTGAAGCTCCCTATACAACAGACTCATCTTTGAAAACTGAAACTATAGTAGCAGAGAAAATAGCCTCAGGGTAAATTGCTTTAAAGAGCCCTACACACACACACAAAAAAAAATAAAAAATCACAGATCTACCTGTCCTCACTCAGACCTTTGACAGGGAAGGTAAGATAGTCTCAAGCTAAAGCTCTGTGAGACAGAATCTGAGAATGTAATATCCATCACCATAGAAGAATCCCAGTCCTCCAAGAGCAAATGGACTAACCAACAGAAAAACAAACAGAAAAACACAAAAACCCCTCTTGATCCTGGAAAATTTCTATGGAGAAAAAGAGCAAAATACAGAAGCAATAGAAGAGAGTGGGAAACAAGCATCCAAACTCCCTACCCCCCAAAGTGGAAACTGGTCACCAGCTCTGGAGGAACTCAAAAAGGAGTTCAAAATCCAAGTAAGAAAGAAGAAAAGGGGGAAGGAAAAATGGGAAAAATGAAAGCAATACAAAATGAAATTGACAGCTTAAAAGACAAAATAGCCCAAATAAAAAAGAGGCACATAAATCAAATGAAGTAATAAGCAAATCAGGGAGCAGAATTGATCTGCTAGAAGCCATGAAATGCAGGATAGATCACTGAAAAGGAAAATCAGAAGATGATAGAGGAAAATCAGCCTTAAAGACTAGAATTGTCCAAGTAGAAGTTAATAATCTCATGAGACAGCCAGAATTAATAAAGCAAGATCAAAAGATTGAAAAAAATAGAAGGAAATATGAAGCATATCATTGAAAAGACAACTGCCCTGGAAAACAGATCCAGGCAAGACAATTTGAGAATTATTTGACTACCTGAAAGCCTGGACCAAAAAAGAAAAGAGCCTAGACACCATATTACAAGAAATTATTTAAGAAAATTGTTTTGATATTCTTGAACAAGAGGGGGGAAATAGATATTGAAAGAATCCATAGATCACCCCTACATTAAATCTCCCAAAAAATCCCAGGAATGTTATAGCCAAATCCAATAACTTCCAGGCCGAGGAAAAATTACTGCAAGTGGCCAGAAAGAAACAATTCAGATACCAAGGAGCCCCAGTCAGGATTACAAAGGATCTGGCAGCTTCCACACTAAAGGACCACAAGCTTTGAAATATGATATTCAGGAAGGCAAGAGAACTGGGTCTACAACTAAGAATCACATACCCAACAAATTGATTATATACTTTCAGGGGAAAGTATGTACATTTAATGATATAGAAGATTTCCAAACATTCCTAAAGACAAGAGCTAAACAGAAAATTTTATGTCCAAATACAAAATTCAAGAGATGAATAAAAAGTTAAACAAAGAAGAGGGGGGAAAATTAAGGACTTCTATAAGGCCAAATTGATTATTTTCATACATGGAAAAATGATATCTGTAACTCTTAAAATTATTTTCATTATCATAGTAGATAGAAAAATATACATAAGCAGTAGTTGTGGTATTATGCTATTTAAGATGATATGTAAAAGATATGGATGGAGGGTGATATAATAAAAGAGGATGGTAGTAAGAGAAACTCAAAAGATGTGGTAAAATACAATAAATTATACCACATATAAGTGTGTGTGTGTGTGTGTGTGTGTGTGTGTGTGTGTGGTAAGAATACTACTATAAGAAGGAGAGGAAGAGAGTGGTGATAGGTAATACTTAAAACTTACTCTCAGTGGAATCAATTATGAGAAGGGAGAACAATCAGATCTATTGGTGTATAGAATTCTTTCTTACCCTACAGAGAAGTTGAAAGGGATGAAGGAAGGGTGTGTGTGTGTAAAGAGGAGTATTAAAAGGTAGGGAAGGGTTGGGGGGGCAATCAATGGACTTTAAAGAAAAATAGCAAGGGAATAAGAAGGGAGTGGCGGGAAGAAAAATAAAATAAGGGTGGGAAAAAAGAGTACTGATTAAATATAAAACACTGGTATGGAGGGAATTAGTAAGTTAAGAAAGGACATGACTAAAAGAGGAAATAAAAACGAGAGGAAATACACAAATGGTAATCATAAGTGAATATGAATGGGATGAACTAACCCATAAAACATAAGTGGATAGAAAAATGGATTAAAAAACAAAAACCTAGTGTTATCTACAAGAAACACACATGAGGCAGTTAGACACACATAGCACACATAGGGTAAAGATAAGAGACTGGAGCAAAATTTATTGGGCATCAACTGAGAAAAAGAGGGCAGAAGTCACAATCAGGATATCTGACAACACCAAAGTAAAAATAGATCTGATTAAAAGAGATAAGGAAAATAAATACATCCCAATAGTAGGCAGTATAGACAATGAAGAAATATCAGTACTTAACATGTATGCCCCAAATGGTATAACCCCCAGATTTTTAACAAACTATTGGAGCTTAAGGAGGAAATAGATAGTAAAACTATAATAGTGGGAGACCTGAATCTTCTACCAGATTTAAGTAAATCAAACAAAAAAAAAGATAAATAAGAAAGAAGTAAGGGAAGTGAATGAAATTTTAGAAAAATTAAAGTTAATTATTATATAGAGAAAAGTGAATAGGGATAAAAAGGAATATACCTTCTTTTCAGTAGCACATGGTACATTTACAAAGATCAACCATGTTAATAAAACATGGCATAAAAACATTGCAAACAAATGCAGAAAGGCAGAAATAATAAATGCACCTTTTTGAGATCATAATGCAATAAAATGTTAATTAGTAATAGTATATGGAGAGACAAATTAAAAATTAATTGGAAATTAAACAATCTAATTCTTCAAAATTGGTTTAAAAACACATCATAGAAACAATTACTGATTTCATTAAAGAGAGTGACAAGAAGGAAACAATACAGCAAAATGTATAGGATACAGTCTAAGTGAGAAATTTTATATCTCTGAATGTCTATATTAACAAAAAAAAGAGAAAGAGGAGATTAATGAATTGGGCATACAACTAAAAAAAATAGGAAAAAAAAAGAACAAATTAAAAACCTTCAGATAAAGACCTAATTGGAAATCCTAAAAATCAAAGGCAAAATTAATAAAATTGAATGTAAAATAACTACTGAACTAATAAATAAGTCTAGGATTTGATATTTTGAGGAAAAAAACAAATAAAATAATGTATTGGTTAATCTAATTTAAAAAAAGAAAGGAGAAAATCAAATTAAAAGTATCATGAATGAAAAGGGTGCTCTCTCCTCTAATGAAGAGAAAATTAAGGTAATTATTAAGAGCTATTTCATCCAATTATATGACAATACATATCTGGGTGAAATAGGTGAATATTTACAAAAATATAAATTGACTAGATTAGCATAAGAAGAAACAGAATATTTAAATAATTCCATATCAGAAAAAGAAATTTAACAAGCCACCAAGGAAGAAACTAAAAAAAATTTACAATTGACAAATGGATGCACAAGTGAATTTTATCAAACATTTAAAAATCAATTAATACTAGTACTCTATGAATTATTTGACAAAATAGGCAAAGAAGGAGTCTTACCAATTTTTTTTTATGATACAAATATGGTACTGATTCCCTAGCCAGGAAGACCAAACCCAGAGACAGACAACTATAGACTAATATCCTTAATGAACATAAATGCAAAAGTCTTAAATAAAATATTAACTAAAAGGCTACAGCAAGTTATCACAAGGATTATTCACTATGAACAGATGGGATTTATACCAGGAATTCAAGGATAGTTTAATATTAGGAAAACCATTCACATAATTAACCATATCAACAACCAAACTGATAGAAATCACATGATTATTTCAACAGATGCAGAAAAAACCCTTGAAAAAATTGTAACACCCATCCCTATTGAAAAAAAAAACCACAACTAGAAAGTAAAGGAATAGAAGTACATTTCCTCAAAATAATAAACAATATTTATTTTAAAAAATTAGCAGGTATCATCTGCAATGGGGATAAATTAGATGCTTCCCAATAAGATCTGGAGTGAAGCTGGGATGTCCATTAACACCACTACTATTTAATATTGTACTAAAAATCTTATAAATAGCAATTAGAGAAGGCAACGAAACTTAAAGGATCAAAGAAGGCAATGAGGAAACTAAACTATCACTCCTGGCAGATGACATGATGGTATGCCTATAGAATCCAAGAAAATAAACTAAAAAGCCAGGAGTCATAATCAATAACTCAAGTAAAGTTGTAGGGTACAAAATAGGCCCTCATAAATAATCAGAATTCTTATGTGTCCAACAAAAGCCAGCAGCAACAGTTAGAAAGAGGAAGTCCACTTAAAATCACACTTGATAATATAAAATATCTGGGAATCTACTTGCCAAGACAAATTCAGGAATTATTTGAAAATAACTCTAAAACATTCTTCTCCAAAATAAAACTAGATGTAAACAATTGGAAAAGCATTAATTGCTTATGGGTAGGATGAGCTAATATAATAAAAATGACAATCCTATTTAAATTAATTTACTTTTTCTGTGCTATGCCTATCAAACTACAAAAACTCTTTTTTAAATAGAATTAGAAAAAAAAGTTACAAAATTCATCCAGAAGAACAAAAGATCAAGAATATCATAGGAACTAAAGAAAATAAATGTAAAGGATGGAGGCCTAGATTTAATCAGGCCTTAAAAATACTCTATAAAGCAGTAATCATCAAAATAATATGGTGCTGTCATCAAGATAGAAGGGCTTTAAAGAAAATGTTTGTCACTGAAGTTTCATGTAGCTAGGTACCTTTTGTAGTAAGATTTATTTCTCTTTTGAGAACATGACAAAATGTATAATAAAGAGGATTTCTCCTTTTTGGAGCTAAGATGGCATCATCTACACCTCCCCTCCCCCCAACATACACAATATCTTAACATGAATCCCAGAGTGGTAGAATCAAAGACAATATAAAGCAATATTGCATCCAGAACAGTGTGGAAAGATAACAAGGAGGGCTCATCTTTCTGGTGAAAGAGGGGAGAATGTGGTCTAGCACATCAGAGTGGAACTCAGATACAGTCCAGTGTAAGCAGCAGGAGAAATAGCACAGCATGGTGAATCCCAGCTATAAGGGTGTGAATGTGGAAACCAATCAAGATGATACCATGTAGGAAGAAGTGGGGAGAATGCAGCCAAGCATAGTCTAGTGGTAGCAGATCCTGGTACTACCCAGCATAGGCAGCAATAGGATTACAGTCGAGTGTGGTCCAGCCACAGTGGGAGATGGTATCCAACTTTATTCAACATAGTGGCATCTGGAAAGAACAGTGGAAACCTCCCACCAACCCACAGCAAGCCAGCACTCCTGGTCTCTGTAGAATATTCACTCTAGGACTCAACAGAAAGCAGAGCCGACACCAGAATAGTTCTGGAAAGTACTCCTCCACAGCTGCAGTACAGTTGAGCTTTAATATAAATGCAAGGTTCCAGAAGAAAAATGAAGAAAAGACAAAGAAAAAACCTGACGCTGGAAAATTATTTCAACAACTGGGAAGACCAAAATGCATAGTCAGAAGTGTAAAACAATAAATAAATAAACACATATGAAGCCTCAAAGGCTCAAAACTGAAAGAGCTCCAAAAGAAGTTTTAAAAAAATATAAGAAAAGTAGAAGAAAAACTTGAGAGGAAATGAGAGAATTAACAGTTTAGAATAAAAATGTACTGAATTAAAAAATCACCAAAAAAAGTACAGTGTTTCTAATATTTTTATAAGGAATGAATATTGTATTTTGCCAAATGATTTTTCTGTATCTAGTAAGATAATCATTTTGTTTCTATTGGTTTTCATAATGGTAAGGTAAATTATGCTGATGGTTTTCTTAATAATCCCTGCATTATGGTATAAAAACAACTTTATCACGGTGTTTGATGCTTATAATATAATAGTATAATCTCCTTGTTAGTATTTTATTTAAAAATTTCCCATCAATATTCATTAGGGAAATTGGTTGATAGTTTTCTTTCTCTCTATTAGCTCTTCCTGTTTTAGGTATCAATACCTTATTTGTGTCATGAATAGGAGTTTGGATTACCCTTTCATATATTTCCAAATAATTTCTGTAGTAGTGGGGTTAGTTGTTCTTTGAAGGTTTAGTAGAATTCACTTTTGAATACATCTAGCCTTGCAATATTTTTCTTAGGGCATTCTTTAATGACTTTTTCAATTTATTTTTTATTCAGTTAAGTGTTTTATTTACTTTTTTATTAATCTGGGTAGTTTATATATTAGTAATTATTCATCTATTTAACTTAGATTGTAAGATTTATTGGAATCTAGTTGGGAATACCTCCTAATCAATTTTTTTTCTTCATTGGTTATGATTTCATCTTTTTCATTTTTGATTGTATAATTTTCATAGAATCCAAGATTTAAAATTTTTTTGAAAAAAATTTTCAGGAAAAGAAGCTTGCTAACTCCTTGAATCAAGAAAACAGTCCAAGAGCCAAGGTCCCAAGTCCAAAGTCATAACTCCAAACCACAGTACCAGTGCAAGATCCTCGAAGCTTTAGATTCAGACCAAAGAGGTCTTTCTGAAGACTGCTTGCAGAAGACTCTCCCCAGCCAAAGAAGTTCAGGCCTTTTATAGTGATTTCTTGTCCCTTCGCCTCTTCACACAAGCCAATCACAGCTTGGGGGCTGGGAGGGGGGGACAGAAAGGGGAAGTGTCTCTGAGATCCACTTTATACCTCTCAGTGTTGTTAACTCTTATCATAAGCCTTAAAGGTGTCAATCTTTTATCATAGGCTTCTGAAGGTATCAACTTTTATCATAAGATTCACAAGTTTCTGATTGAGTCATCACCCACTTTAGCAAATGACTTGCTGAACACTCTTACTTAGTGTTAAATAGGGATGCTTTGAGCTCTGGAGTTATCACTCATTTTAGCAAGTGACTTGTGAATTCTCTTACTTGATGGCTAACAAAGTGTTAACTCAAAATAGACAAAGAGAATAAACAATTCTCTTTTACCATCACCATTGTGATTATTTGGAGCTTATACCTCTGAAAATCTAACTTAAGGAGCATACCATATTTTACTTTCTAAGAGCAAACTACAATAGTTAAAGAGAAAATAGAAGAAAGAGCAAAACCAGTGTTTGCTAGGCACATTGACAAAAAAAAACAATTAAGGAATAGTCCCCTTTGGCATAAGAGTTTATATTCAGAATAAATGTGTTCAACGCACTTCAGTTCAATCAATAAAGTTCATTCTGGATTCTTTGATGCAATGGAGGCTTCTTATGGCACTTTCTCCAAACAGTTCATTTTCTTGATTCAAGGAGTTATCAACCTTCTTTTCCTAAATTTTTTCTCAAAAAGTTTTAAATCTTGGATTTTATGAGAATTATATACATCTATTGAGAGTAGCTCTTGGTTATTACTTTTTTTTTTGGTATCATTTAAGTGTCAATAATACTGGGAACACAACTGGAATTTCATAAATTCTTCCTGTTGATTCAATTTAACAAATGTTTATGGGAATAATTCTGATATTAAACTATAGAGATAAGGAAAAGTATTAGGGTCAAGGAACCCTTTGAAATTAGGCATGAAAGTACTAATACTTTGCTGAAATTGGACATTTCTTCTTCTGTTCTCCTTTAAAAAGCAAAATGAATCTTATTTCAAGACTATTCCTTTCCCTTCATTTAGGAAACTGATAGAGTTTTGATAGTCTAATCTATAGCCACAAATTCCATGCTTGTAGGTACTTGGATTCATCAGGTATTAACTTTCTGAGTTTACCCACATAGAACAAAATGATGGTAAGAAACCGGAGGCTACAGCTGATAGCTGCTACAGTCCAAACACCTTCATCCATTACCCTGCTTACAGTCCTGGGCTGCCTGAGAGCAGAAATTTAGATTAGAGCACTGTGGTTTGATTGCCAAGTCTGAGACAGGAGGATGAAGCACAGATGAGGAGTTGTGTCTTTCAGCTAAGCAAGTTATGTTTCAGGAAGTAGACAGGAGGACAAGGCTGATGGGAATGTAGATCATCACATACTAAATAGCTTCATGGCCTGGGTAGATTGCTCTTGTATCTCTTGTCCTCTGGAAACCTTGAAAATTACTCCAGTAGACCATCTTTTCCTTTCCTTTTTGAAATATATTCTGAGAAATAGCTGACATTGTTTCCTATCTATTTTTTATATGCCCAGTTCCTTTCTCACTTTCTTATTCTATACAGGTTTATTGAGTTGTGTTGAGTATAGAACACATATCTAATTATTCCCATCCAGTGTTTTTTTCAAGTACAGTACAATGATGAAAGAGCATTGGTTATAAGAAAAAGTAGATGAAGAATTTCCCAAAGAATAGGGAAAACCTTCTCTTTTTATTCTAATATGGTAAGAATTTTCTGTGTGGTATTGACTTGGACTTCATGAATTCAGATTTGCTGATTATTTGGTATTCAGCGCAATTGCTTTTCTTTAAGTTATTTATAAAGTGATAGCTAGATCAATTAATAACCTAAGTGCATGTATGGTTGGGAATTATTTAACTTACAAATAAAAATAAACTTATTGAACACTTTGGAAAGGCAACTTAGATATCAATATATTCTAATAAGAATGTTTTACTTTCATTAAAGCAGAATCCTTATTATGATAGGCAAAACTTCATTAGACATAATAGAATTATTAATGTTTTTCACTAATTCAAACTACTCCTTCTTCCAAACAGAATTTGTTTTGTACCATGTTGTTATCTTACATTATAAATAAAGGCATGAAATTGGGATGAAGGAATGTAGGATAGAGGACAACAGTTTTAGAACTCCTTGTTCTCTCATTTGATTAGATATGGCTAAGAAAGGAAGGTGAATGGTTTGTCTGACACCACCATGAATTCCTTTTGTCTCTTTGGTTACTTGATTTTTCCCTGTGTAGATCAAAATTTAACTTTAGATCTGTTTCCTCATAATTCAATTCGATTACAGTCTAACATTTTGTATTGTAATATTTATTGGGAAAGGAAATGGGATTGAAAAATGGGGGATAATAAGGGAGGTTTGTATGAGGGTAAGGAGGAGTTAAGGGGAGAGAGGGAACACTGTTTGGTGAAGCAGGGGAGGGAGATGCCCCCTGCTGAGAGGAAACAGCAGGGGTCCAACAAGGTCTTTTATTGCCTTGATGACTGAACTGATTTTCAGCTCCTCTATATCAGTCCAGTTTTGTATACTTCAGCATTTTAGCAGTAGATAGAAAGCAAACAAGAACAGGTCTAACCTTCAGAAGTGACTGGGCCTGAATCTTCCAGCTGAACCAAGAAGAGCATGCCACTCCCGACTGGGCTGACCACGCTCCTTCCTCCTCCAACACCTGGACGCCAGTCACACATGGCAGGAAGGAAGAGCTAGTCACAAGACCCAACTGCCACTCCCAGTTGGCCCTTCCCCCACACAAACTGTTAGTCTAGTTTCCTTTCCACAATCATCCCCTTTTTTTGTTGTGGCGTTGCCAAGGTCACATATTTATATTATAGTTACCAATTTACTAAATCTACTCTAAGGATTCTTTGTGGGAAAGTAAGGGTAAGGGTAATTTTGGGGTTTTACATTAAATTCAATACAATAAATGTTGAACAAAACTATTACAAAAATTTGAATCTTAGTGATAATACTACTTATTCTAAGTTAACTAAAACTAATACCTTATTTACAGAAATTATTTACATATAATACAACAATACACATTGTTCCACATCATGATGTCAGTCAAATAGAAATATCTATTGATCTTTCTATTTGCCTAAGACCTTAGGGAACTAACTATATATATATTTACATTTTGCATAAATACAATATCAGACACTTGTTTATATAAACAAGGTCTCTCAATGTGTCAGTTTGTGATTTTGTGTTTTGTGTCTAATAGTGTTGTGTTGAATTAATACTTATCGAGTTTCTTCAGATTTCCACTTCTCATGTTGACTGATGGATCTCTTCTTTCTTCCATGTTATGTGGTGATGCATGCTATTTCCCTAATATGTGAAATTACTTTTGTTTTATTATTTCAACACACTCAATCTTACATATAAGTCTCATTTTCAATCTGTCCTCTTCTTATATAAATACATTTACAAAGTTCAAAGTCTTAGCTGTCCATTTCAGCTTTTCCTCTTTGTTTCTTGTTTCTAGCATCTTTTCTTGATGCTTTTCCTCTGGGCTGGTTTAAAATCTTTTCCTCTGGGATGCTTTTCCTCTGGGATGCTTTTTCTCTGGGTTGCTTTTCCTCTGGGATGCTTTTCTCTGGGTTGCTTTTCCTCGGGGTTGCTTTTCCTCTGGGTTGCTTTTCCTCTGGGATGCTTTTCCTCTGGGCTGGAAAGTTGTCTCAAACATTATGTGTCACTATTATTTCTTTATGATGTGCTTTTATGTTAATCAGTTTTTGTTTTCATTTCTCAGCACTATCTGTTGTCTAATTATCTTTGATGTCTGTTACAATGGTGTTGAACTTTTTCTGGTTTCACGTGGGAACAGTGAAACCATGAGTCTTTCCCTGTAACTTTTATAGCTGTTGGGGTAGTAAACAATACTTCATGTGGTCCACTCCATTTTATGTCTGTAGCCAATTTTCTATTGAAACTTTTTTTAAGTAAACTATGTCTCCTGGTTTGATGTTGTGCAAATTGTAATCCAGGGGTACTGTTTGTTGTATCAAGCCCATTTCATGCAATTCTGCTATTCTTGTCTGTAAAGCTTGTATATATTTTGTTAATTGACAATCTCCAGCTATCATGGCAATGTAAGCTGGTTTACAAGTCCTTCCTTGCCAAATTGCATGTCCATATAGCATCTCAAATGGAGAGGTGTGCAAATCTCTGCTGGGTCGTGTTCTAAGATGGAATAGAACTAATGGCAGAATGTTTGTCCATTTTTGGTGTGTTTCTGCACAAAATTTTCCTATCAATTTTTTAGTCTTTATTTAATCTTTCCACTTCTCCATTTTCTGAATCAAACATAATTGAATATAGGGTTCTGTGTGATTCGTGTCTTGCATTGACTCTTGCTTGGCGATCTCTATATTCCCCAAGTCTTTTGAAAGCTCTTTAACTTGGACTTAACTTGTGATTTGGCTGTCTTCAGGAGATGTTTTTAAAACAGATTTAGTTGCTCCTGTATCAATTAGAGCTGGGTAGATCTCATTACCCACTTTTATCATAACCCTTGTTTCTGTGTTCTCATTTTGTTGGCACACTTGGACCATAGGTGCCTCTATTTCTGTTCAAATCCCAGTTTTGTTCTTCTTCTGCAGACTTTTCTTGTTGCTTTGAACCTTCATTTTGCAATCCGTCATCAGTCTGCAAGGGAATTGCATTATCATGGAGACTTAAAGATGGCATAACAATGTTTGTGTTTGCTTTTTCTTGTGCAGTTACTATTGGTTGGAATTCTTCTGCATAAGGATTTAAGGTTGATTTTTCTATTATGTCACTGGTATTTTCTTTGGTAATAGCATCCCTGCTTTCCCTGCCATTGTCTCCAAGAGGTCTGCTAATTTGAACATTCTCTGTTATTGTATTTTCCTCCCCATTGGACCCTTCTGTTGTTTGCTCATGTGCTTCAATTAATTCACTTGCAGTTTGTGTATTACAGACTGTTGCCAGTTCTGTTTCTTCCTCTTTCTTTGTAGCTTATTCCACTGTTCCAAAAATTTTCTCTTTAATCTCTGTTACATCATTATCTAATTGTATTTCTTCTTCTGTCTGTTCTTTAGTTTTATTTTGTGCTTTTGGCACCCCACCTTCTATTTGCATGCAGTCTCCTTCCTTTTCATTTTTCCTTTTTCCTTTCCCATTTTTCCCTTTTGATTTTACCCCATGCACCTGGCTCATAACTTACTTTGTTTGGCAGCACCTGAGACTACTTGCGAATAACATGGTTTTGTTCCTTGTTGGATGTACCTCTCCATGGTTTTTAAATTTGGTGCTTGCAATGATTTCTTGCAATTACAATTGCAACATTTTGTATTTGTTTGTGTATTATTGCTGCTATACTTTACATTGCTTTTCCAAGACCTCAGTTTGTTATTAGCTTGGAATAAGTGTGCCTTTAAATAACAGTCTTGAACTATGTGACCCATTTTTCCACAGAGGAAACATCTGGGTAAATTTCTCCTTTGATTGCTTTGAGTGTAATTTCTTGTAGGTTTGTATGATTGCAGAGTGGCTAGATTTTTTATTTCTTCAATTTCTTTATATTTACTTGAGCTATTTGCCTCCTTGAGCTTGGCTTTAAGCTCTTTTATTATTTCATCCTTTTCCTCTAGCATTTCTTTATGACCTGAAAATATGTAAGTTGCAGTTTTTGTTAAATCTTCCAGACTTAGTGTTTCCCAATCTGGGCATTGAAGTTTAAAATACAATCTAATAGGTGTGTTACTGCCTTTCAAAAATTGTCTCCTTATGTGTTGGAGATTTTGTTCAGTTAAATTTGCAAATCCAAGAACATCCTCTTCTACTTCAATAACTCTATCGAGGAACTTTGATGGATGTTCCCCACTATCCTATCTCAATTTCTCAAATTTTCCCCAAGTATCTGGTCTTTTTGAAAAACTTTTCATTGCCTCTAATAGATCTTCTCTGGCCTTTCTTAGGTAATGTAGATTTTCGTTATTAGATAACTCTAAGTCTGTTCCATCCTCTGGCCATGATGTTAAATTTGAATTGTTTCTTGTTTCACCAGTGAATTGCTGTTTTCCCCTTTTTGAAAATAATTCTGAGAGAAGAATTTCAGTGTCTTGGAAATCTGGATCATAAAGCCTAATTGCTCTTTTAAAATCTTTTAAACATCTCATCGGTTCTGAAAACCAGGAAGGCATCTGACTTTTCATACTTTCAAGGTCAGCTGTTGTAAATGGTTTATGTGTTTTAATATGAATTATGCCGCTATCTGGTTGTAGGCTTGTTTGATCTCTTAGTGGCAATATTGATATTCCACCTTCAGCCCCATCTGTATTTTCTTGCTGAACTACATTGTTATTTTTAGGTATGTCTTGTTGTGTGTTAATACCTTTGCCACATTGTATCTCTTCACTCAGTTGCTTAATCATTTCCTTAGTTTGCATCATCTCCTCTTTCATGGCTAAAATCATCACAGCCATTTCATTATCTTTTGCTTTTTTTCCAAAAATTAGATGCACACCTTTTTTTAGGGCATGGTATAATTGGGTTATGAAGAATAATGCTCCAGCATATGTGGGAATGAATGAAATCAAGCGATACATATTTATATTTAGCCATTGCAATGTTTCATAGATGCTAAGCAAAAAATAAATATAATCTGGAATCGTGACAAAAAATAAGTCGTAAAACATATACAAGAAATATGCAACCCAGGCTACATAACCCATGGCAAGTAATAGTTTCTTTGCTGTCTTGTATCTTGAAAAGCCTTTTGCAACAGAAAAAATGTTTTTAAGTCTGGCCCTTTAAGAGTCGCCTCCTCCCTTCAGGAGGAGTGGTTTCTTTGGGCGTGGTATCACTAGGCAGATTAGTTGTACTCAACACTGCTCTCAAAATGGTTACTTTTCACAGTCACACAGGCTTTTGAAATGTATGCAGGTCTGACTTCTCTGAAACTCCAATTGCCTTCTTTTTCCCAAATTCTTGATAAAATAGGTTGGAAAACCTAGCTGGCTCTGCCAAAAACTAATATTTATTGGGAAAGGAAATGGGATTGAAAAAATGGGGGATAATAAGGGAGGTTTGTATGAGGGTAAGGAGGAGTTAAGGGGAGAGAGGGAACACTGTTTGGTGAAGCAGGGGAGGGAGATGCCCCCTGCTGCTCCTCTATATCAGCCCAGTTTTGTATACTTGAGCATTTTAGCAGTAGATAGAAAGCAAACAAGAACAGGTCTAACCTTCAGAAGTGACTGGGCCTGAATCTTCCAGCTGAACCAAGAAGAGCATGCCACTCCCGACTGGGCTGACCATGCTCCTTCCTCCTCCAACACCAGGAAGCCAGTCCCACACAGCAGGAAGGAAGAGCTAGTCACAAGACCCAACTGCCACTCCCAGTTGGCCCTTCCCCCACACAAACTGTTAGTCTAGTTTCCTTTCCACAGTATTGATTGCCCTTGTTTATCCCTAGCTATAACTTTTGCAACTTTTTGTTTACTGGCCCTTGTTTTTTTTTTCCCTTAGATCATTTCCTTCTCCCTGTAAAGATTCATCTGAGTATGCATCTTTCTATTTTCTGATTCTTTGACTCCCCTGGAAAGGACTATGGGCTTTTCTAAATCTATTTCATATGAATCAGTTAATAATATGCTATTTGTATAAGTTAAAGCATTCCCAGGCTAAATTAATCCTATTTCATACTCTGCTACCATTTCAGCTTTTTAATGCACATTTTTCCACAATAGAAAATCATTTATGTGTTTGTGCATAATAGGAAGAAGTACACATTATTTTAGGGGGTTTTCTAGCTTTGATTCTATAATTTGTAAGCCATTTATTATATTACTATATAGACCATTGAGTTATTTTATACCTTAATGTGTTTTTGAAATATTAGCAAGGTTAATTTTAAATGCACACCAATAAAATGTAATTTCATTTTTATATTAAATTTTCAAAACTACTAGGCTATTGCATTTGCATTATTATTTCTAAAAAGTGTATTCATATTATATTAACAATTTTACTAATAGCCGCTATCATAATGTTCCTATTGTGATATTTATAAGTCTTGTTGCAAACAGTTATGGTTTTATAATTATGGCCAAATACAGTAGTTAAAGTTTCTTGAGATCCATATATGGTTTACAAACACAATTATGCTGCTTATATCCTGTTAAGACTTGAAATATAATCAGGAGTTATTAGCTCAGGAAAAATCCATTATCAAATTTTACAAATAAAATATGCTATTATATGCAACAGACTGAAAGGATTTGTACCACTTACCACCATAGTCTCTTGTAAATATTAATTTGAGGGAATAGTATCTTATTTAAAAACCTTAAGATTTTCCTTATAAAAGAGCTATATTATCTTTATCTAATTTTATTTGCATGGCATTGAATAAGTTTTTCGATAGATTACAAAAAAGTTCAGTTTACAGATTCAGTGCAGGTCTATACAATGAACAAAAGTTATAAAATCAAGTCCGTTACTTTTTATTTAATATGATTTGGACAAAGTTGAATAGCTCTGTCACTTGGCTCCTCTCATATCAGAGAAGCTAAGAAACTGTCTAGCTTTAACAGAACAAGATAACTTTGCTAAACTCATGTACCCAACTAAAACATAGATAAATAATCTTGACTTCAGGTTAGACTACAGCCAAACTCTTTCTAGAAAAATGTGCCTTTGTGAGTTTTGCAATCTGTGGTTGAATGGTGCTAGCTTAGAAGAACATATCAGGTGATACTTATTGAGCTGGAGGCCAAAGTATCAGCGAATGTAATGTCTTGATAAATGAAAAAAAGGATGATTTCCCCCACCCCCAAAATTGTGTTTATCTAGGCAGAATATAATAGGGAGGAAAGAACAGTTATAAGGAAATGGGTGCAAATGAAACTAATATTTTTCTGTATGAGTCAATTTCTATCATTATACATCTTAACAGAATCAAATGAATCCTTTATGATAACTTTGATAGCATTTATTTCTCATTAAAGTGGCAAAAACCTCTAAATGACATAGTTATTAGCAAAGAAGAGTAGGTCAGTACCTGCATATTCACATTAGTGTTATAAATCACATTCTAAATGAATATAACACATTTTCTTTCAGGAGTCAAACATTCAATAATGGTTTAAAGATTATTTCATGAAAATTAGATCCTTCAGTTACTTTCTCCTCCTACTTTGCCCTTTGCCCAGCTACAAAAACCTATATATTTCTATCTGCCCTTCTCATTAAAAATACAAAACAGAGACATATTAAAGCCCTTGAAAACTCTAAAGATTGAGAATAGATAGAGGTGCTACACAGAAATGCTAATCTGCCCTATTCTAGTACCATATATTCAGTATTCAAAGTATTTCAGCTGGCATAGTTATGAGATCTTGAGGGATGAAATAATTTCTTTTGATTAAAGATTATAATGATTAAGGAAGACCCTATGGATTTAAAGGACCTTACCATTCCATACATTTTTAAAATACTTATCTTCTGTTTTGGAATTACTATAAAATGTTGGTTCCAAGAGAAAAAAAAATGGTAAGAAAAAAAATTAATAAGGGACACAAAGATTTAAACCCAGGACCTCCACTCTCCAGGGTTTGTTCTTTATTTACTAAGTCACCTAGCTTCCCTTATCCCCACCCCCAACATGTTATTTTATTCAATATAGAAATTACTATTTTTCATGGATATTGTTTCCATGTATATTAGAAAATACTTTGTATTTTAAAAGGTTAAAAATATCAATAGGATAGCAAAGAGAAAGACAAATTTTAGAAATAATGAGCTAGTATAGAAATAATATCTAAAAATTAAATTTCTGGACCATACTTTCAAATATAGGAAAAGTAGAGCATTGAAAATCTGATCAGATGGAATTTAAACTGAAAATGAAGGTGGAGGGAGAGAAAAAAAGCTATCATTTTTGATACCACAAAAAGAAACTGTAGTATTAGAACAAGAATACCCAGAAACTTAAAAAATATAAAAATCTAACAAAGGGTCCAGCAATAAAACTGGCAAAATGCCTATATGCAAAACAAAGTAAGATAAAGCTAAATTTGACTTCATACATATCATAGAAAATGCAAATCCAGAGGATAAATCTCTACCACCAAGGATTTTATAGAATGAAATTTTAAAACTAATTTTTTAAATAGAAAAATACAATGTAATTTGATAAGAATGGCACTAGCAGTAGGAGGATGAGGAAAGAGGTCAAATAGAAGGGAATTCTTGAACTATAACTTGATTGAACAGAGGCATTTTGTGAGGTAAAAAGAGGAGTGAATACACCCCAGGCATGGGGAATAGCCAGTGCTAATGTAAAGAGATGGCAGAGGGAGTGCCAAAGTGTTCATGTTGTAGTTGGGGAGAGATCATTGTCAAGTGATGGTGGAAAGAAGAAAGGGGTTCAGATTGTAAGCAGCTTGAAAAGCTCAACTAGATTTGTCATTTAATGAAAGATAAAGGGAAGCCTCTGGAATTGTGTAAGACAATGGAATAGAAAGATCTGTGTAACTTTCACAGAAAGTTTCCTCCTGAAGCCTGTGCTTCATTTTTCAACTATGTAGCAAACTACGCCAAATTAATGAGAATACAAGTCACTGTCTAATAGACAAATGGTCAAAGGATATGAATAGGAAGTTTTCAGATGAAGTAATCAAACTCTCTATAGTCATGTGAAAAAAATGCTCTAATAACTAAATTGGGGAACACAGAAAAGTTTACCTGGCCATTTTTTTGGAGAAGGAAAGAATTTATGACCAAACAAGAGATAAAGCATATTATAAGATGTAAAACAAATAATTTTTATTATATTAAATTTTAAAGTATATTAAAAATTTTACTTGCAATTGGGAAAAATAAAATATTAAATAAAAAAGATGTGCTTAAGGAAATAATTTAGCCACAGCATGTAGACTTTAATAGGGAAAGACGAAGTAGGGAAACAAATTATCAGGTCATTGCAAAAATCTAATTGAGTCAATAAAGGCTTGAGTTAAGGTAGCAATTGTGTGAGTAGGAAGAAGGCTCCAAATGCTGATACTGTGGAGATTTAAATAGCAAAATTTAAGAACTTATTAGATATAGGGAGTATTAGGGAGAATTATGAGTCAAAGTTAAGGCTGAGCTTATCAACCTGATGTCATGGAGGAATATTGGTGACTTTTGCAGAGGCAGTAAATAAAATGAGTTCTGTTTTTGTAAGATTTAAAATAGTGGAGTCTTAAACTGTAGTGATTAAAATAGTGGAAGGTATAAATTGTGATAGATATAAGAGAGGGTGAGTAAATTTGACTGCAGAAAATATGTTTCACTACAGTGTCTTGGTTTTTAAATCAAATATAAGGTGGTCGCCAGGGAAATATTCCCAATTATTCAAATACCCAAGTCAACTGGGTTTTTATAGAGATTTTAATTAATACAAATGTGGAATTAAAGAAAAGAGAGAAAGAGAGAAAAAGGAAATGAGTATGAAGGGCCTTAAGCCAACGTGGCCTAGACCTGAGTCTTTTTTTTTTTTTAAATATATTTTATTTGGTCATTTCCAAGCATTATTCGTTAAAGACATAGATCATTTTCTTTTCCTCCCCCCTCCCCCACCCCCCATAGCCGACGCGTTAAGTCCACTGGGCATTAGATGTTTTCTTGATTTGAACCCATTGCTTTGTTGATAGTATTTGCATTAGAGTGTTCATTTAGAGTCTATCCTCTGTCATGTCCCCTCAACCTCTGTATTCAGGCAGTTGCTTTTTCTCGGTGTTTCCACTCCCATAGTTTATCCTTTGCTTAAGAATGGTGTTTTTTTTCTCCTGGGTCCCTGCAAGTTGTTCAGGGACATTACACCACCACCAATGGAGAAGTCCATTACGTTCGATGATACCACAGTGTGTTTGTCTCTGTGTACAATGTTCTCCTGGTTCTGCTCCTCTCGCTCTGCATCACTTCCTGGAGGTTTTTCCAGTCTCCATGGAACTTCTCCACTTTATTATTCCTTTTAGCACAATAGTACTCCATCACCAACATATACCACAGTTTGTTCAGCCATTCCCCAATGATGGGCATCCCCTCATTTTCCAGTTTTGGGCCACCACAAAGAGCGCAGCTATGAATATTTTTGTACAAGTCTTTGTGTCCATTATCTCTTTGGGGTACAGACCCAGCAGTGCTATGGCTGGGTCAAAGGGTAGATATTCTTTTGTTGCCCTTTGGGCATAGTTCCAAATTGCCCTCCAGAATGGTTGGATCATTTCACAGCTCCACCAGCAATGAATTAATGTCCCTATTTTGCCACATCCCCTCCAGCATTCATTACTTTCCTTTGCTGTTATGTTAGCCAATCTGCTAGGTGTGAGGTGATACCTCAGAGTTGTTTTGATTTGCATCTCTCTGATTATAAGAGATGTAGAATACTTCTTCATGTGCTTGTTAATAGTTTTGATTTCTTTATCTGAGAACTGCCTATCCATTTCCCTTGCCCATTTATCAATTGGAGAATGGCTTGATTTTTTGTACAATTGATTTAGCTCATTATAAATATGAGTAATTAAACCTTTGTCAGAGGTTTCTATGAAGATTTTTTCCCAATTTGTTGTTTCCCTTCTGATTTTAGTTACATTGGTTTTGTTTGTACAAAAGCTTTTTAGTTTGATGTAGTCAAAATTATTTATTTTACATTTTGTGATTCTTTCTATATCTTGCTTGGTTTTAAAGCCTTTCCCCTCCCAAAGGTCTGACATGTATACTATTCTGTGTTTACCCAATTTACTTATGATTTCCTTCTTTATGTTTAAGTCACTCACCCATTTTGAATTTATCTTGGTGTAGGGTGTGAGCTGTTGATCTATTCCTAGTCTCTCCCACACTGTCTTCCAATTTTCCCAGCAGTTTTTATCGAATAGTGGATTTTTGTCCCAAAAGCTGGGATCTTTGGGTTTATCGTATACTGTCTTGCTGAGGTCGCTTTCCCCCAGTCTATTCCACTGATCTTCCTTTCTGTTTCTTAGCCAGTACCAAATTGTTTTGATGACTGCTGCTTTGTAATATAGTTTTAGGTCAGGGACTGCAAGGCCCCCATCATATGTGTTTTTTTTCATTATTTCCCTGGATATCCTTGATCTTTTGTTCTTCCAAATGAACTTTGTTATGGTTTTTTCTAAATCAGTGAAGAAGTATTTTGGTAGTTCAATGGGTATGGCACTAAATAGATAAATAAGTTTGGGTAGGATGGTCATTTTTATTATATTGGCTCGTCCTATCCATGAGCAGTTAATGTTTTTCCATTTGTTCAAGTCTAGTTTTAGTTGTGTGGCGAGTGTTTTGTAGTTGTGTTCATATAGTTCCTGTGTTTGTCTTGGGAGGTAGATTCCTAGGTATTTTATTTTGTCTAAGGTGATTTTGAATGGGATTTCTCTTTCTAGTTCTTGCTGCTGAGCTGTGTTGGAGATATATAGAAAAGCTGATGATTTATGTGGGTTTATTTTGTATCCTGCAACTTTGCTAAAGTTGTTGATTATTTCAATTAGCTTTTTGGTTGAATCTCTAGGATTCTTTAAGTAGACCATCATGTCATCCGCAAAGAGTGATAACTTGGTCTCCTCCTTGCCTATTTTGATGCCTTCAATTCCTTTATCTTCTCTAATTGCTACTGCTAGTGTTTCTAGTACAATGTCAAATAGTAGAAGTGATAATGGGCATCCTTGTTTCACTCCTGATCTTATTGGGAATGCATCTAGTTTATCCCCATTGCAGATGATATTAGCTGTTGGTTTTAGATATATACTGTTTATTATTTTTAGGAATGACCCTTCTATTCCTATGCTTTCTAGTGTTTTTAATAGGAATGGGTGTTGTATTTTATCAAAGGCTTTTTCTGCATCTATTGAAATAATCATGTGATTCTTGCTAGTTTGCTTGTTGATGTGGTCAATTATGTGGATGGTTTTCCTAATGTTGAACCAGCCCTGCATCCCTGGTATGAATCCTACTTGATCATGGTGAATGATCCTTCTGATCACTTGCTGGAGTCTTTTTGCTAGTATCCTATTTAAGATTTTTGCATCTATATTCATTAGGGAGATTGGCCTATAGTTTTCTTTCTCTGTTTTTGACCTGCCTGGTTTTGGAATCAGTACCATGTTTGTGTCGTAAAAGGAGTTTGGTAGAACTCCCTCTTTGCTTATTATGTCAAATAGTTTGTATAGTATTGGGATTAACTGTTCTCTGAATGTTTGATAGAATTCACAGGTGAATCCATCAGGCCCTGGGGACTTTTTCTTAGGAAGTTCTTTGATGGCTTGTTGGATTTCAATTTCTGATATGGGATTATTTAGGAATTCTATTTCCTCTTCTGTTCGTCTAGGCAGTTTGTATTTTTGTATATATTCATCCATTTCTCCTAAATTGGTGTATTTATTGCCATATAATTGGGCAAAGTAATTTCTAATGATTGCCTTAATTTCCTCCTCATTGGAGGTGCTGTCCCCCTTTTCATCTTTAATGCTGTGAATTTGCTTTTCTTCCTTCCTTTTTTTAACTAGATTGACCAGTACCTTGTCTATTTTGTTTGTTTTTTCAAAGTACCAGCTTCTTGTCTCATTTATTAAATCAATAGTCCTATCACTTTCGATTTTATTAATTTCTCCCTTAGTTTTTAGGATTTCTAATTTGGTTTTCTGCTGGGGTTTTTTAATTTGATCGCTTTCCAGTTTTTTCATTTGCATTTCCAATTGATTGATCTCTGCTCTCCCTTGTTTGTTAATATAAGCATTCAGGGATATGAATTTACCTCTGATTACCGCTTTGGCTGCATCCCAAAAGGTTTGAAAGGATGTTTCGCCATTGTCATTTTCCTCGATGAAATTATTAATTGTTTCTATGATTTCTTCTTTAACTAAACGGTTTTGGAGTATCATATTGTTTAATTTCCAATTGGTTTTAGATTTGGTTTTCCATGTACCATTACTAATCATTATTTTTATTGCCTTGTGATCTGAGAAGGCTGCATTCATTATTTCTGCTTTTCTGCATTTGTGTGCTATGTTTCTGTGACCTAATGTATGGTCAATTTTTGTGAATGTGCCATGTGGTGCTGAGAAGAAGGTGTATTCCTTTTTATCCCTATTTATTTTTCTCCATATGTCTATTAATTCTAATTTTTCTAAGATTTCATTCACTTCTTTTACCTCTTTCTTATTTATTTTTTGATTTGATTTATCTAAATTTGATAATGGTTGGTTTAAGTCTCCCACTAGTATGGTTTTATTGTCTATTTCTTCCTTCAATTCTCCTAGTTTCTCCATTAGAAATTTGGGTGCTATATTATTTGGTGCATACATATTGATTAATGATATTTCCTCATTGTCTATAGTCCCTTTTAACAAAATATAATTACCTTCCCTATCCCTTTTGATCAGGTCTATTTTTGCATTGGCTTTATCAGATATCATGATTACCACTCCTGCCTTCTTTCTATCAGTTGAAGCCCAGAAGGTCTTACTCCATCCTTTAATTCTGACCTTGTGGGTGTCAACCCGCCTCATGTGTGTTTCTTGAAGACAACATATGGTAGGGTTTTGGATTCTAATCCATTCTGCTATTTGTCTACGTTTTATGGGTGAGTTCATCCCATTCACGTTCAAAGTTATGATTGTCATTTGTGGACTCCCTGGCATTTTGATTGCCTTCCCTAATTCTAACCTTTTCTTCTTCGGCTCTACCTTTTAGTCCAGTGATTTACTTTGAAACAGTCCCCCTTGTCCCCTCCCTTGATGTTTCCCTTTTTAGTCCCTCCCTTTTTGTTCCCTCCCCCTCCCCCCTCTCTTTCCCTCCCTTTTTGTTCTCCCTCTCCCCCTCCCCCCCTTGGTTTTCCCTTCTCCTTACCCTTGTTGGGTAAGATAGAATTCAAGATCCCAATGGATCTGGATGTTTTTCCCTCTCAGAGCTGATTTCCCTGAGATTGAGGTTTACGTAACCCCCCCCCTCTTCCTCTCCTTCTTATAGGAGTTTTCTTCCCCTCCCCTTCCCATGTGAATCTTTGTGTGAGAATGATTATTCTATTTGGTCTTTCTTTACCCCCTATTTATACATTACATTTTCCCCACATGCTAGTATACATAGGTTGATATAAATGTAGTCCTTATAGAAGAGAGTTTGAGTAAAAGAAGAAGATAACATTTTCCCCTTTCCTTAATATTTACCTTTTCAGGTATTCCTTGCTCTTTGATTTTCGGTATCAAACTTTCCACAGAGCTCTGGTCTTTTCTTTGCAAAAAGTTGGAAGTCTTCTATTTTGTTGAATGCCCATACTTTCCCTTGGAAGTATATAGTCAGTTTTGCTGGGTAGCTGATTCTTGGTTGGAGACCCAGCTCTCTTGCCTTTCTGAAGATCATGTTCCATGCCTTACGATCATTCAGAGTAGAACTTGCAAGGTCTTGTGTGACCCTGATTGGCATTCCTTTATATCTAAATTGTCTTTTTCTGGCTTCCTGTAGGATTTTTTCTTTTGTTTGATAGCTTTGGAATTTGGCAATTACATTCCTGGGAGTTGTCTTTTGGGGGTTTAGTGTAGAAGGTGTTCTGTGAGCTCTGTCAGTGGCTGTATTGCCCCCTTGTTCTAGAATCTCTGGGCAATTTTCTTTGATTATATCTTGTATCACCATGTCCAGTTTGGTGTTTATTTCTGGCTTATCTGGGAGTCCAATTATTCTTAAATTATCCCTTCTCACCCTATTTTCCAGATCTATCACCTTGTCGGTGAGATATTTTATGTTCTCTTCTAATTTCTTGGTATTTTGGCTTTGCTTTATTGATTCTTGCTCTTTTACACGATCGTTGTCTTCCAGCTGCCTGATTCTGGCCTTTAAAGCCTGGTTTTCTTTTACAGTTTGGTCAAACTGGTTTTGTAGATGCGTGAATTTCTTTTGCATTATTTCCAACTTTTCCTCCCAGAAGGCTTCCATCTTTTTGGTCATTTCTGATTCAAATTCTTCATAGGTTTGTGGAGAGTTTCCATTTCCTTTGGAAGGTTTTGGAGCATTTTCTTTTATATTATCTTCTGTCTGCTCTGTATTTTGTATTTTGGCTCCATAGAATGTGTCCAAAGTCGCCCCTTTCTTCTTATTTTTCTTGGTATTTTGGGGCTTCTGTGGTTCTGTGGAGTTTGTCATTTCTGAATGTGGAGGATTAGTTTTTCTTGTCTCTTTCTGGTGTTCAGAGGCTTTAGTCCTGGGCAGATAGTTCTATGAGCTTTCCCTGGGTTAAACTGAATATGCCTCACTGGAACTGGAATGGAAGGGTCGGACCACGAGGCCACACTCTCCCCCCGGCTCGCTTTCCGGAAGTTGCCTTCAGAATCGCTGGCCGTGAGGCTGTTTTGTCGGCCTGCGGGGGGATGGGCTGCAGCTTTCCCAAGCTCTGGGCAAGGACTTTCACTGAGACTTGGATAGCAGGATCCAGCCCCTGAGGCTGTCTTGCCCTCCCTGAGGGTTGCTGTTGTTTTGACCAGCTCTCTGCAGCGGAAGCCCCAGGCAGTAACTTTCACCGGGACTGTAGAAGGCCCTGAGGGTTCTGCTCTCTGAGCCCGGCCGGGCTGCGGCTTCCGGGAGCCTTGGACTCTGCGCTCCTACCCCTGAGGTCCGAGTGATCTCGGGTTCTGGCTTTTGAGGGGAGCCTTACCTTTTGAACCGGGTCCAGGTCCAGGAGGAGGGTTCCCAGGGTCTGTGCTGTTGATCGTTTTGAATTTCGGCGCCTTAGGAGCTTATCGTTTGAGATCGGTCGGGAAGGGTTTTCCGGAGATCTGAGCTTTAGCTTTCTCTAAGCCGCCATCTTAACTGGAAGTCTAGACCTGAGTCTTAAGAGAGACAGATCAGTCAGTCTTTTAACACTCACCACAAGGTCTGCCTAAGCAAGGATTCTAGTGACACCAGGTCAGCATCATCTCAGCTGTTTTCACCAGCTCCCTCCTCCATCTGAATGTTTCAGAATCAGTCCTTCCTCCATCTGAATGTTTTAGAATGAGTCCTCCTCAATCTGAATGTTTCAGAATCACTTCCAGCTCTTCTCTGAGCTCTTATTTTTAAGGGCAAAATCTCCTAAGTCACCTCCTCTAAGTTCTTCCATCTACCAATCACTGTAGATGTTTTCCAAAAGACAGCCCATTTTGAATTCACAGCTGAGTAGATTAATTTCTTTAGTAAGTCAGAAAAAAAATGCTGCTGTGTCGACTAATTTCATTAAGAGAAAACCTCTGAGTAAGTTTTCACCTTTTAGTTCTAAGTAGTTTACAAGTTGCCCCACCTTTATAGGCACCTAGCATCCCATTGTATCAATTCCAAAAACAGGCATGGCTCAAAGAACTCCTTTCCTTTATAAGTATGGTTTTCAAGTACTTTCATTGTTTAGCAAGGAGTTTTCTGCCCTAAAGCAGTCTTAAGTAGGGGTTTAGTAGGGATACTCCCATAGCAAGGAGTTTTTACATTCAAGTAGAATTCTCACTATCTGGTAGGGAATTATTTCAAGTAGGGAATTGGAGGATTCCTCAATGTAGAGTAAAATTTTTAAAATTCATAAGTCTGTGAAATTTTAAGTTTTACATTTTGGAGATATTGAATTTTGTATATCTCCAAGATATCTGATAGTACTAAGTCCAAAATGTGGCAGATTTTGCACAAGTATAATCTAGGAATGGACATATTAATATCTGATGTAAGCACTGAAAGATAATGTAGAAGGGTAACATTAGTCAGTCTATAACTTCATGCAAGACTCACAATTAAGGGACAAATGAACCAACAAAGGAGAGACAGAGGAATAGAGTAGGTGAAAAATAGTGACTCAAAATCCCTGAGAATAACAGGTACCTGGATAACAAGTTCCTAACATCAAATACAGGAAGCAGAGACAGAAGGATAAGAACTGAAAAAAAAATTGCCAACAAATTTGGCAATTCAAAAATCACTTATCTCTGGAGAAAACAATTTCATCTGAATAGTGAAGTGAAGGTTTGGCAGCAAAAACCTTGGTTGGAATTTTAGAGGTGATTTTGTCACCTTTTAAGGTCAGATAAATCACACATGAGTTTACATTGCTGTTTAAAATGGGAAGGGTCCAAACTACAAGATATTTCTGGTCTATTCTGGCTCTAAATCTGTAATTCAAGGAAACATATTTTAAAACAAAAACAAATTCAGAACAACTTAGTAAACACTCGAAAATTTCCTCAAGCAAATAAACTAAAATTAAAGGGGTTGTTTTTTTTTTGTTATTATAAAATAACTGTGAAGATTTCACAGCCCACTTGGAAACATGATTTCATTGATTCTTAGGTGGAGAAATAAATGAAAATATTTACAGACAGATTGTGAAAAAAAAAACTTTCTTTAGATCTATTGCATCACAGAAGTGCTGAAATACTGCTTTTTATGTTGTTTGAACAGTGTAACTATTTTAAATGTGGTTACCTTACTGTTTTAGTACACAATTACTTTCTGGAGTGAAACAATTTTAATGACATCTTAGAATCATGAAAATCTCTCTACCCCTTTGTTTCAGGTGGGTTTATTTACTGTTGTTTTAAGACCCATTCATTAAATTGACACAAGAACTTAAAACATTAATTACATAGTAATCATTTGCTTTCTTCTTTTTAAAAAAATATATGTTTTATCAGTGGGCTTCTTCCATTATTAAATGTCTTTAGTAAATTGAGTTGATATATATGTGTATGTATATTTTTGTGTGTCTTTGTATGTTTTCCTGACTCCAAATGAAGCACTCGCCACAATTCCATGCTACCTCTCCATACAAAAGCAAAATCCTTTCACTAAGAATACTGTTACATGAACAAGGGAAGCATGAATATTTGGCAGGGCAACAATCCAGTTGAAAAAAATGCTATTTTTCTTGTACCCCAGGGTCAATAAATCTACCTCACCAAGTACAATTCTTTTAAGAACTATTTGTTCATTTTTTCTGATGACTATATTTTCATATATAATATAAACATATATATCACCAACTCAATTAATTAAGCAAATCTAAATACATATAAAAATACACACATATATATAATTTATTATTTTACTGAGGAAATGAACTAAAACTAAAATATGTTTTAAAAATCACTGAGAATTTAATCTGAAGTACAAAACATTATTGCTTAAAATGCAATGTAAATCAACCAGAAAGTACAAGGTGATATATCCACAAATTTAATACTATAAAATATGATAACATCTATAAATTATTCAGGTTACAGTTATACTTCCTGCATGTAGAAAGTACAAAGAGGCTTAAGGTGGGCGCTTTGTAATGATTTTCTTTGCCCATGGTAATGCTTACATAAATCAGATTTTTTCTTTCTACAGTGATGGAGGCAGCATTGAAAAAAGAACCTTCCTCTCTCCTCCCTGAGACATCAGGCGACATGATACAGATTATACATGTACTATCATTATAAAATGAATGGTGAATATTCTTTAGACATGTAACTGAGAAAATAAAATATTACTTAAAAATAAATGTATTATCTTTGTCTAATGATTGACGTGTGATTATAAATCTAGAACTTAAAGGATTAATTTCAAATTGCTTTTGAGAATGGAAAGTCATTCCCACATCCTTTCTAATTCTCATAATTCTCATCATTTATTTTCTTTACCAGTTTATTGTGAAGTCAAACTGCAGTTATTTTGATTTGAATTTTTTATTTTTAGGTATTTAGAGAAATTTTTACATAATTAATAATCTGCAAGAGAAATAGTTTCAATAAAGAGAGAAAGAGGGAGTTATCTAAAGAAGCTAATCCACAGGGAATTTGTCAACAAATATTTTAAAAAATTAAAAAGATGCAAGCAGAAACAGCTATTGAAGGATAATAATTAGTTTCATTCAATTGGTACTTTTTTACAAATCCTTTTTATGGATGTTATCTCATATCGATAATCCCATAGTATGTGTTCCAGATTTTATTATCATCATTTCATAGATGATGGTAAACTGAAATGCAAAAAGGTTAAATGATCTCTCATAGTTATATGGCTAGTAATTATCAGTGGTAGAATTTGAACACAGATATTCCTGACTCTAAATAAAGCACTCTAGCCACTCTTACAGGGACTTCTACAAAAGATAAATACAAAGGCATTTTTTTTCTACTTAACAAAGTGTTTGGAACATAGTAAACACTTAAAATTTTATTCTATCATATTGTATCCTGTGTGTCCATGCCAGTTTCCTATACAGATTGGATATCAGATTTTTTGATATATTTTCCCCATTGACGATTTCTCTTCTTATTCTACTTGTTTATGAAAAAGCTTTTCAATTTTATGCCATTAAAATTATCTATTTTTGTCTTTTGTTAGTACCACTTTCTTTTTTGGTTAAGCTTTTTTACATTCTAAAATAACTTTTTAATACGTAATATGTCCTTTTGCTCTCAGTCCTTTTTTTTTAAATATAGGCAAGAATTAAATCCACAAGATTGGGACTTATCTTCTTAAATATCATGAGACCATACATTTATCCCAATGGAAATTTAGTGAACTGTTGTTAAGCAGTATATTTTCCAAGATATCTTAATTATCATCCACAGATTTTCAGTGAGATTTAAATTGGATAAGAATATTTAGGTTACTGAAGTATGTTTAACTCCATCTCTTGAATAAATTTCTTATTTTCTCTTGCCATGTGTATGATGTCATCTCCATTATGAAAATTTTTCTGAAACATTCTGCCTCTCAATATAGACAATTGTTTCCCAGAATCCATCATTTTCTGCATCTAATCAAGACTTCCAGGCCATTGGAAATTTATATATATATATATATATATATATATATATATATATATATATATATATATATATATATATTTCCTTGAACATTTTGTATGGATATTTCTAGTTCTTACTTTTCATTTTCAACTGCACTTTCATTTGCACTTTGGTGTGATTTGTCTTGTTTCATTGTGGCCTCAGATGATTTTTGAAATTCTTGTCTTTCCCACCAAACAATTGTTCAGTTGCTGGTTTTCATTCTTATTGGCTGATTCATAAGCAAATCACAGTTCTCAACTGTGAGTGTTCCCTTTGGGTCTGTCCTAAAATCTCTTTTCTCTCTCTGACTCACTCTTGCCAGCTCCTAGTTGCTACATTAGGCTGATGGTAACCAAACCTCTATATCCAAACCCAATCTCTCCCCTGAACTTCAACCCTGTATCACCAATTGTCTATTAGAATTTTAAATTGGATTAAGGAATTAAAAAGATAATGTGAGAGAGATTAGGTTTGGATCAACACCTCACACCCTACACTAAATAATAAAAGATAAATTCAGAATGGGTAAATGACTTGAACATAAAGAAGGAAACTATAAGTAAATTAGGCGAACACAGAATAGTATACATGTCAGACCTTTGGGAAGGGAAAGTTTTTAAAACCAAGCAAGACTTAGAAAGAGTCACAAAATGTAAAATAAATAATTTTGACTACATCAAATTAAAAAGTTTTTGTACAAACAAAACCAATGTAACTAAAATCAGAAGGGTAGCAACAAATTGGGAAACAATCTTCATAAAAACCTCTGACAAAGGTTTAATTACTCAAATTTACAAAGAGTTAAATCAATTGTACAAAAAATCAAGCCATTCTCCAATTGATAAATGGGCAAGGGACATGAACTGGCAGTTCTCAGCCAAAGAAATCAAAACTATTAATAAGCACATGAAAAAGTGTTATACATCTCTTATAATCAGAGAGATGCAAATCAAAACAACTCTGAGGTATCACCTCACACCTAGCAGATTGGCTAACATAACAGCTATGGAAAGTAGTGAATGCTGGAGGGGATGTGGCAAAGTAGGGACACTAATTCATTGCTGGTGGAGCTGTGAATTAATCCAACCATTCTGGAGGGCAATTTGGAAGTATGCCCAAAGGGTGATAAAAGACTGTCTGCCCTTTGATCCAGCCATAGCACTGCTGGGCTTGTACCCCAAAGAGATAATAAGACTTGTACAAGAATATTCATAGCTGCACTCTTTGTGGTGGCCAAAAATTGGAAAATGAGGGGATGCCCTTCAATTGGGTAATGGCTGTACAAATTGTGGTATATGTTGGTGATGGAATACCATTGTGCTAAAAGGAATAATAAATTGGAGGAATTCCATGGAGACTGGAACAACCTCCAGGAAGTGATGTAGAGCGAAAGGAGCAGAACCAGGAAAACATTTTACACAGAGACTGATACATTGTGGTACAATCGAAGGTAATGAACTTCTCCATTAGTGGCAATGCAATGTCCCTGAACAATCTGCAGGGATCTAAAAAACACTATCCACAAGCAGAAGATAAACTGTGGGAGTAAAAACACCCATGAAAAGCAACTGCTTGACTACAGGGGTTGAGGGGATATGACTGAGGAGAGACTCTGAATGAACCCTCTAATGCAAATATCAACAATATGGAAATGGGTTTGAATCAAGAACACATGTGATACCCAGTGGAATCGCACGTGGGCAGGGAAGAAAAGAAAATTATCTTTGTTTCCAATGAATAATGTTTGGAAATGACCAAATAAAAATTAAAAAATAAAAATAAAAAATAAAATAAATAAATTGGATTAAGGCTCAAAGAGATAGGAAACACATATCTAAGATAGGACTTTATTTTCTCCAAAATTTTTCTTCTAAATTTCCATAATTATTTAAAAGCAACCCTCTCCTTTCTTTCAGTGTTTCAGATCCATAACCCAAGTGTTACACTTGAGTATTTTACTCTCCGTCTCCCTATACATCCAATCAGTTGCCAAATTTTGCCATTTCCACTTGCACAGCTTCATTTGAATCACACCCACTTCTTTCTACCAACTTAATTCAGGTCGGTATCACCTCTCATCTACATTAATTTAGAAACATTCTAATTGGTCTCCTTATGCCTCAATTTCCTTCTATCTATCCAACACACTGCTATAAAAATTATTAATTTTAAGCATAATTAAGCACATGCATTTTCACTATAAGTCCAATAGTTCATTACTATTACATTTAAGATAAAATATAAACTCCACTGTTTAGGATTTTTTCTAAGCCATTCATAAAGTGGTATCCTCACAACTTTCTAGTATTATTGTATATTACTCCCTTTTTGTATTCCATGATCTTGTGACCCTGTCAAAGATGCCTTCTTTCTAATCCTCATATGTGACACTTTCCATGGTCCGTGACTAGAATGCATTCCTTCATCTCCTTTTCTTCACAGAATCCCATTCTTCATTCAAAATGAAACTCAAGCAACTAACTCTATATGGAACTTGGACTGATAATTGCAACAACTAATTCTATCCTTCTTAAATTAAGTGAAGGGTAGAATAAGTTAGAAACCAAATGATCCCATTTTAGTCTTGATTCTATATCTGTGAGAGAATGCCTATTAATCAGAGGATTTAAGATTAAGTTCAAAAGACTTTGAAAATCTTTTAAGGAAGAACATATTTCCAATTCTTTGACTAGAAAAGGATTTTCCCAATTTCAAATGATTCAAAAGATGATTAGTGATTCCATTTTCCACTTATGTTATAATATCCTAGCACTGGGTACAACAGTGGTTTCCATTTTCCCACCTGTTTTATAAATAGTATCCACAGATAAAGGAGCAGGTAACAGTGCTTGAAGTGGGAAGCAAGGACAGAATGAACACAAAGATTATTATTAAAAATTATTTCATCGGTTCAAATACTTATTCAATTGTTATAGATCATTTCACTTATTCAGATATCCCCATGTTTAATATAATAGCTGGCATATGATATATATATGCATATATATATCCTTAGTCAATATTCATCTTGACTTTCATTTTGGACTTTGAGCATAACTTTAATGTTCTTTACTTGTCAGTACTATTTCTTTTGTGTCATTTGAGATATTAATATGTATTTGTCCCTCTTACATTCAACATAAAAAAGAAATAAGGTGGTAAAGGCTAGGTTTCTAATTTTTCATATGTAGTCTAACAAATTATTTCTTATGGAAAACCTTTATCATGTTAATCCTTTAGATGCAACCAAAGTTTCATGTCAAAGATTCTAATTAATTGTTGATTTTGCATTAAAAAATTCAGAATTATTGTATATATATATATTTAAGTATTCTAAATTTTATGGTTTTACTTTAGTTACTTTATTTACTTTAAAATTAAATATGCTTAATTTAGATAAAATTATTTTGTTAATGTTTATGAGAAATACTGTTTCAACTTTTACGCTAATTGTCCAGGTCCAAAATGTTCTCTTATTGCACTGAAATAGAATTAAAGCAAGCGAACTGCCCTAATATCTTTAAATGACAGTATATGCAACAACCTGTGCCTCATAGTCATCATTTCTCTCCTGAGAGGAGGGACATATGTTTCATTATCTGTTGTTTGGAAGCAACATTAGACATTAGATGAATCCTTAATATCAAAAATTATTTGAGTTCATTGGGCTAAATAGAAGGGAACAAAGGGCTTCTGTTGTTTTTCTTTGTTTTTCAGTGTACCAAGAACTTTATAGTACTATTTGGTTTACTATTCCACATTTTTTTTCTAAATGAATATATGTGTGGTTTTAAAGTGTGAAGCAGTTTGGGAGAAAAGAAGGCAGCAAAATACATTTTCATAGATATTTTAAAAACAAAACAAAACCTATTTGACTCTTCTCCAAGAAAAAAGAGATATTGACACTCACTTATAAATCTGAATGCCATGGTATAAGTTTCTATTGATTTCTTTCCTCTAGAAACCAATACTTTATGGGCTTCATTTTCATTTTAGACTAAAAGTACAGCAATTAACAGCGTGTAGCAATATAGATTTATTTTCACTTTGTTGCATTGTATTTTAATGTATTTGCCTCCCTCTTTTCATCTATAAACTTTTTGTTTATGAAGAGTTTTAAACAGACTTATTTATTTTTCTTTAATCTCAGTGCATGCTGAGTTAGTTAAGATATTTCAAAAGAAGTGCCAGGCAATGTTATTTACTGGCACAAAACAAGCACAAAATAATAATACTCTTCTAGATGAAGAGAATAAAATATGTTTCAACTTATTGACACTGCTATTATATTTAGATGACATCAAGATAATATTTAGGGTTTTTTCTGGTGAAAGGACATACACAATCATTTAAACCTGTTATTTCAAAGGCTACAAGAGATAGTAAATTATGCATAAGCTTGTCTTATTAGTTCATTAAAGTGGTACTCAGTCATCTAGCAAGTATGTATTTCATGCTTAGTGTTAATGCTGATGAGAATAAGAAAGATTTTAAAAAATCCCTGCCCTCAAATACTTCACATTCTAGTAAGAGAGACAACCCTTAAAAAAACTAAGTTAAAAAGATACTGACAATAGATAAAATGTAATTTCAGAAGAACATATCACTAATAGTATATGGAATCCACTAAGGTTTTACTTATTTTATTTTTTTTAATATTTATTTCATTTCATTATTTATGGTTGGAAATATTGGAAAGGTTAGTAAGGTGAGTGAGGATAACTAATAAAGAATGACACTGAGACTGTGAACCTCATTGCCTAGAAAGAAGACAATATTCTACATATCTGGCAAATTCAAATTTGAGTTAATATTTTATGCCAAAAAATGTTAAGTTCACCATAATTTAATGTGATTAAAATTGTGGCATTAAATAAATAAAATACTCAATTTCAACATCAGATATGATTTTTACATACTAGTTTAAGGGTTTAAATGAGATATATTTGGGTATTTTCAAATTTTCTGAGAGTAAATTTCAGTAATAAGATATTTATTAAGAAATTTTCCCTTTAATAAAATTCAAAAGCTATAGAGATTACTCATCATCACTTGAATTTCTATGAAGATATAACAACTTTAAAATTATTTTCCTTATTATTAGCCATAATTTTTCTCCCTATAACTTTGTACCCATTTTTCTTATTTCTGCCATTTGGAAAAATTCAGAAAAAAAACAGTTTCTTGTCTCTTGTTTATGGAAATCCTTTAGATATTAGAAAATAGTTATCATGAACCCACCTCATCTTCTTTTATCCTGCACTTTATGTAATCTGTCCTTTGATCCATGATTTATATGAGATGTACTCATTTTGGTCTGACAATTATCATCAAATAGAGTTTTTTATCAGTCATAACTACACCATCCATAAGTGGTTACAGTAAATGAAGAAATTTTGAATACTTGGATAAATTCACTTTCTTTGGCAATACACTTTTAACCTATATGATCAGGTTGCCAGAGCTTGTTCAGTGTTTGGGAGGCTCTCAAGGAAATTGTGGGAGAAAAGACGTATTAAACTGCATATAAAACTGAAAGCCTCTAAATCTGGTGTGTTGTGTTGATCTCATTGTTTTATGCCTCTGAAACATGGACAGTATAATAGCATTGTGCCAGGAAACTGAATCACTTCTATTTGAATTGTCCTAGGAAGATTGTGATGATGATCTGTCAAATAACCAGACAGTGAGGTATTTTCTGAAAGTGAATTGCCAAATATTCAGACTCTTGCAAAGAGTACAACTCCTATTGCCTGGCAACATTGGTCAAATGCCAAATGCATCTTTAAAATACTATTTTACAGAGAACTGACAAGAGGCAAGTGCTCCTACAGAAGTTATAAGAAGAAATACAAGGACACTTTATAGGTCTCACTGAAGAACAATAATGGTATTGGTTATGAGATAAAGAATCCAATAGTAGAGGACCATCCAATATGCCAGATGCACATCAAGGAAGGCACCTGTGCTTGAGGAGCACAGTAGAATTGTGCGATCTTGAAGGAAATGTTAGATACTCAGATTTAGAGACATCTCCCTCTCAATTGTTCATATGGAATATTTTATTCTAACCTGTGGTACAGCCTTCCACACTTACATTGATTGATCAGCCTCAATCAAACACATTGTACATTGACTCCAAAATAGTGAAGCCATTTTTGTCACCTTTGAGTACAAGGGACAACAACCAACTAAGCAGGAGGTGCTATTTTTAAACACTGCTTTTCCATTCAATCTCCTCTAAATACTTATTAGTTCTAAATGCTCCTTAAATCAAGGCTTCTGGGTTAAGATGGCCCAAGAGTAGAAGCAAAACTTTTCCTCTCCTCTCCACCAAGTGATATAAAGTGCCTCAAAAGGACAATAATAAAAATGAGATGAGCAAAGAGGCTCCACTGTAGAGAGCAGCATTGAAGGTAGGTAGAGTTTAGGCATTTCTATGCTAAAATGGGGCAAAATTACTCCCACCAAAGTGCAAGCTCATCACCCCTCCCAGAATCCACTTATGGCACCAGAGTCTGAGTGAGTGTGAGGCAACCTCTAGGTTCTTGGGGGGCTGACAGAGAATACCACAGACTTATTCCTGGGAGCAGTGAGACTTGGGACCCCAAGAGTCTGAGGAAATGTGGAGATTGGGCAGAGAGGGATTGCTCACAGTAGACACTATTAAGACTCAAAAAATAACCTCAGGGAAAACACTTCCCTGGAGCTCAATAAAGTGACATGCCTACCCTCCTCACTCAGACTTCTGCAGGGCAATCTCTAGGTTCTCAGGGGCTGGCTGAGGACACCACAGACTTAACCCTATAAGCAACAAGACTTGAGACCCCAGGAGGCTGAGGAAACACAGAGATTGGGTATAGAAATTGAGCAGAGAGGGGGTGTACACAGCAGACACTGCAGAGACTTGAAAAATAGCCTCAGGGCAAAAACCTCTCTAGTGCTCAATACAAAGATTGCCCACCTTTTTCACTAAAACTTCTGACCAGGACAGTACAAAGCAATGGCCATCATCAATGAATAACTATAATCTACAACTACCCAAAATAAAAAAAAATGAAAAATACTTTGATCCTAGATAATTTTTATGAGAAATATTCCAGACAAAAGAAGACAACAAGCAAGTAAACACATTCAAACCATACAAAAAAATGGATAATGGTCACAAGTGCTTGAGGAGCTCAGATTTGAGATTATGAACCAAATTAGAAAGACAGAAGAAACTTGGCAAGAAAAGTGGGAAATAATTCAAAAATAAAATAACAATTAAAAAAACAGAAACTTACTTTGTCATGAGACCCATAAATCAAATAAAATGATAAGCAAATTGGAGACCAGAATTGAAGAGCTAGAAGCCATGAAAAGCAGAATAGATCAAAGCAAAAAGGAAAATCAAAAGATCCTAGCTGAAAACCAGTCTTTAAAGACCAGAACTGGGCAAATAAAAACTAATTTTGGAAAATTACAAGACATTTGTAGACAAATAACAAGACAGCAAGAATTAATAAAATAAAGTCAAAAGAATGACAAATAGAAGGAAACATGAAATATCTCACTGAGAAGATGACTGACCTGGAAAGCTGGTCTAAAAGAGACAATTTGAGAATCATTGATTTACCTGAAAATAAACAGAAACCTTGATATCATACTACAAGTAAATATCCAAGAAAAGTGCCCTGATGTTCTTGAACAAGAGGGCAAAATAGACGTTGAAAGAATCCATAGATAACCATCTACGTTAAATCCTCAGAAGACAACTCCCAGTAATATAATTGCCAAAGTCAACAGTTTCTAAGCTAAGGAGAAAATATTGCAAGAAGCCAGAAAGAGACAATTCAGACATCAAGGAACACCATTCAGGATTACACAGAATGTTGCAACCTCCACACTAAAGGATCATGAGACTTGGAATATGATATTTAGAAAGGAAAGAACATTGGGTCTACAGCCAAGGATCACATACCCAACAAAATTGACTATATACTTCCAGGGGGAAAGTATCGGCAATTAAAAAAATAGAAGATTTCCAAGTATTTATAAAGAAAATACCAGAACTAAATGGAAAATTTGATGTCCAAATACAAAAATCAAGAGAAACATGAAAAGGTAAATAAAAGAAAGGAAATATTTTTTTCTTTTTATAAGGGCTTCAATAAGATCAAATTGTTTATATTCCTGTGTGGAAAAATGTTATTTTTAAGTCTCAAAAATTGTATTTACTATTATAGTAGTTAGAAGAATTATTCACAGGTAGAGGTTGGGGTACTAAGTGGTTTAAGATGATTAACAAAAACAAAGAAAAAGTGGGAATAGATGATGGCATCAAGAGAAACTTGAAAGAATAAGAAAAAATAGGATAATCTGTACCATATAAAGAGGTACATGGGAAGGAGAGGGGAAGAATACAATTATAAGAAGGAGAGGAAGAGAGTGCTAATAGGTAATACCTTACTCTTAGTTGAATCAATTATGAGAGGGATGGGCATCTCGATACATTGGGGTATTAAAATCTACCTTACCCTAAAGGAAACTTGAGAGGGAAAATCCTAGGAGGGGGAGTGGGTTAGAGTACAAAAAGAGGGGGGGGGAATTTAATAGATCCTAAAGAAAAATAAGAGAGGAATAAGAAGGGAGGGGTTAGAAAGAGAAATTAAATAAAGGAAGGGATTAGGGGGACTGATTAAAAGCAAAACACTGGTGTATAAGGAAATAGTGAAAGAAGAAAGGGCAGGACTAGGAGAGGAAATGAAAATATTGGGAAATACACATGTAGTAATGGTAACTCTAAATGTGAATAGGATGAACTCACCCATAAAATGGAAGCAAATAGTAGAGTGGATTAGGAACCAAAGTCCTACCATATATTGTCTACAAGAAACACACATGAGGCAGATAGAGACACATGGGGTAATGGTAAAAGGCTGAAGCAAAATCTATTGGCATGAACTGAGAAAAAGAAGCCAGAAGTTTCAATAATGATATCTTATGAAGCCAAAGTAAAAATAGAACTGATTAAAAGAGATAGGGAAGGTAATTACATCATGATAAAAGACAGAATAAACAATGAGGAAACAGAAGTACTCAATATGTATACACTAAATGGTATAGCATGCAAATTATTAAATGAGAAACTATAGGAGCTTAAGGAGGAATCAGGCAGTAAAACTACACTAGTGGGAGACCTGAACCTTCATCTATCAGATCTAGATAAATCAAACCAAATAAATAAATAAATAAATAAATAAATAAGAAAGAGTTAAGAGATGTGAATGAAATTTTAGAAAAATTACAGTTAATAGATATATGGAAAAAATAAATAGGGAAAAAAGGAATACACCCTCTTTTCAGCAGCACATGATATATTCACAAAGATTGACCATGTACTAGGGCATAATAGCATGGCAAACAAATGCAAAGAAGCAGAAATAATAAAAGTAACCTTTTCATATCATAATGCAATAAAAATAATAATTAACAAGGGTACATGGAGAGGCAAACTAAAAATTAATTGGAAATTAAATAATAGGATTCTCCAAAATCGGTTAGTTAAAGAACAAATCATAGAAACAATAAAAAATTTCATTAAAGAGACTGACAATGGTGAGACATTCTGTCAAAATCTATGGGATGTCACCAAAGCAGTACTAAGAGGGAAATTTATATCATTGAATGCATATATTAACAAATTATTGATGGCAAAAGTCAATGAATTTGGCATGGAAATTAAAAAACCAGAAAGAGATCAAATAAAATATCCCCAGATAAAAAACAAAATAGAAATCCTAAAAATTAAAGGAGAAATTAATAAAATTGAAAATGAATGAACTATTGAATTAATAAATAAGACTATAAGCTAGTACTTTGGAAAAAAAACAAATAAAATTGTTAAAGTACTATTTAATCTAATAAAAAAAAAGAAAGACGAAAACCAAATTAACAGCATCAAAGGTGAAAAGGGAGAGCTCACCTCTAGAGTAGAGTACATTAAGGCAATCATTAAAAACTATTTCACCGAATTACGTGGCAATAAATATGGCAATCTAGGTGATATGGATGGATATTTACAAAAATATAAGTTCTCTAGATTAACAGAAGAAATAGAATGCTTTAATAATCCCATATCAGAAAAAGAAATTGAACAAGCCATCAAAGAACTACCTAAGAAAAAATCCCCAGGGCCTGATGGATTCACAAATGAATTGTATCAAACATTTAAACAACAAATAATCCCAAGAGCATACAAACTATTTGACATAATAAGCAAAGAAGGAGTCCTACCAAATTCTTTTTATGACACAAACATGGATTGATTCCAAAGCCAGGAAGATCAAAAACAGAGAAAAAAATTACATACCAACCTCCTTAATGAAAGAAGCAAAAATCTTAAATAGAGTACTAGCAAAAAAGACTCAGCAAGTGATCATGAGAGTTATTCATTACGATCAAGTGGAATTTATACCAGGAATGCAAGGATGGCTCAATATTAGGAAAAACCATCCACCTAAATGACCATATTAACAAATAGACCAACAAAAATCACACAATTATCTCAATAGATGCAGAAAAAGCTTGTGACAAAATACAACACTCATACCTATTGAAAACACTAGAAAATATTAGAATAGAAGGGCTTTTCCTAAAAATAATAAATAATATATATTTAAAACTATCAGCAAGCATCATTGGCAATGTGGATAAATTAGAAACCTTCCCAATAAGATCAGGATTGAAACAAGGATATCCATTATTACCTCTAAGCTTTCACTCTTTGCAGATGATCTGATGGTCTACTTAAAGCCTAGTGAATCCTAGAGAATCAACTAAAAAGCTAATGGAAATAATCAACAACTTTAGAAAAATAAACCCAGATAAGTCATCCGCATTTCTATATATTTTAAACATATCCCAGAAGCAAGAGGTACAAAAAGAAATTATATTTATAATAATTTTCAACAATGTAAAATACTTAGGAATCTATCTGCCAAGACAAACACAGGAATTATATGAACACAACTACAAAATACTTTCCACACAGTTGAAACTAGATCTAAACTGGAAAAACATTAATTGCTCATGGGTAAAATGAGCTAACATAATAAAAATGACAATCCTACTCAAATTAATTAATTTATTTAGTGCCATAACTATCAAACTACCAAGAAGCTTTTTTACTGAATTAGGGGAAAAAAAAATATAACAGAGTTCATTTGTAAGAACAAAAAATCAAGAATATCAAGATAAGTATTGAAAAAAAATGTGAAGGAAGGTAGCCTAATAGTACCAGATCTCAACCTATACTATAACGCAGTGGTCATCAAAACAATATAGTACTGGCTAACATACAGATGGGAGATCAGACTTGAGGTAAGTGAACTCAGCAAGACAGTCTATGATAAACCCAAAGATCACACATTTTGGGTCCAAAACCCACTATTTGACAAAAACTGTTGGGAAAATTGGAAGACAGTATGGGAGAGAATAGATTTGGATCAACATCCAACACCCTATACCAAGATAAACTCAGTACAGGTGAATGACTTGAATATAACAAATGAAACTATAAGTAAATTAAGTGAACACAAAATAGTATACTTCTCAGATCTTTGGGAAAGGAAAGGTTTTAAGACCAACCAAGAATTAGAAAAAATTACAAAATGTAAAATAAATAATTATGATTATATTAAATTAAAAAGGTTTTGTACAAATAAAGCCAATGCAACTAAAATTTGAAGGAAAGCAACAAATTGAGGAAAATATTCATAACAAAAAGCTCTGACAAAGGTCTAATTACTCAAATTTATAAAGAGCTAAATCAATTGTAGAAAAAATCAAGTCATTCCCTAAATGATAAATGGGCATGGGACATAAATGGGCAATTTTCAGATAAAGAAATCAAAACAATCAATAAACAAATGAAAAAAATGTTCTAAATCTCTTGTAATCAGAGAAATGCAAATAAAAACAATTCTGAGATATCACCTCATACTTAGCAGATTGGCTAACATGACAGCAAAGGAAAGTAACAAATGTTGGAGGGGATGTGGCAAAATTGGGACAGTAATGCTTTGCTGGTGGAGTTGTGAATTTATCCAACCATTCTGGAAGGCAAGGGAATTAAAAGACTGCCTACCATTTGATCTAGCCATAGCACTGTTGGTTTTGTACCCCAAAGAGTTAATAAGGAAAAATGACTTGTAAAGAATATTCTTAGCTGCGCTCTTTGGCAAAAAATTGGAAAAAAAGGGGATGCCCTTCAATTGGGGAATGGCTGATTAAATTGTAGTATCTGTTGGTGATGGAATATTATTGTGCTATTAGGACTAATGAACTGAAGGAATTGATGCAGAATGAAAGGAGCAGAACCAGGAGAACATTAGACACAGAGACTGATACATTGTGACACAATTGAATTAATGTACTTCTCTACAAGCAGCTATGCAATATTCCAGGAACATTCTGAGTGACTAATGAGAAAGAACACTATCCATATCCAGAGAAAGATCTCTGGGATTAGAAACACAGAAGAAACATAATTTCTTGATCACACGAGTAGATGGCGGTATGATTGGGGTTGTAGATTCTAAACTATCATAGACAAAGGATGCTCCCTGAAATAATTTATTTATCTTTGTCTGTCAAAGTTGGACACGACTCAGCATCTCACTGCTAGTTCCAGAATAAAAAGGAAGAGGTCAGATTGGATTGTTTACATTTTAGGCATTAACTCAGTGATTTTTTAAAACTAATTCACACCTCATCTTTTTCACCTTCTTTAACAGTAATATTTTCTCAGTGATTCTATTTGGTTGTCAAATGTGGAGCAACAAAGTCAAAATTACAGTTGATCCAAAAGACTATGGGAAAATGTTTGATGGGTGGAAGTAGAACAATGCATTTTACCAAAGACAAAAGTATGAGAAATATCCAAGAGTTATGAAATGTGAAATTTCTGAATAGAAAAGGATGCAGGCCAATCATATTATGAGTGTGAGGAACCACATGCTGAAAAAAGAGAAGTATTGGTTCCACTCAAGTAATAAAAGAACTAGAAGAATGTTTTCTCTATGGAGGATTTGCTAACAGGCTGGCTGAGATAAATTAGATGGGTTTCAGTCTGCCAGGAGGCATGCTTTTATCAATAAGATCATAGTTCTTTTGAAATATCTAAGTCACTCTTAAAATTGAACTCAATATTACTCATGAGGTTTATCCGTTCCACAGAATATAAGATTGTTTTTTTCACATGAACCAGATATAATTCCATTAGTGCAGCATAAATCTGTGCCAGATTTTTATTTCATTATTCTGACAGATCATAAGAAGTCTAGCTACTAAAGTCTAATTCATTTGAACTATATATCTGATGCCCTTGTTTTGCCCTTACTAAAATCCCCCCTTTAAAACTGAAATGAGAAGAAATCTAATTGTCATCATCTAACCTTTCTATCCATCCTTCCTCTGCCTTCATCTACCTGCCTTCATCTACCTTCATCTACTCTGAGGCTTTAGAGGAGCAATCTACAGGCAGAAATAACTAAAGGCTAAAACTGAAAAAAAAAATTAAATGAAATTTATGTCCTATTCAATCATGCTATTTAAATATTTGTTAGAATATTTAGTATTTTAGAAGCATTTAAGTTACGATATTGACTTAAATGAATTTTTAGGATTATATATTGATATTAAGAAGTTAAACTTGTCATATCTACTCCTACATAGATATGTAGTAATCCTGATGATGGAGATTGGCAGTGATAAAGCAGAATAAATATGAGTCTCGAAGTGAAATCATCTAGATTGTGTTTTACATTTAGTTTTACTTCCAGTGTGACCTTGGATGAATAACTATTTATTTATACATTGGTTTTCTAATTCATAAAAAATGATGAGATTGGCTTAGATTATATCTAGGGCTCTTTCCAGTTCTATCACTGAAAAGAGACTGGCAAATGGGGAAAGAAAGAAATTGCTGTGGCAATAAGAGTTACAATTCATTGGAGAGAAATAGAAATTCCCTTTAGCAAGGTAGAGTATCAAATTGGAAACAACTTAGAGGCTGATTATTGACTGGGATACTGACTTTTAAAATGTTATCTTTCACAAAATCTTTCAACTTCTTTCTCTTTCAAATTACTTTGTACTCTTCATTAGCTCAGTGTCTGTGTCTGCTAGTCAATTAGCATATATGGTGAATATGGATGACTTTTAATTTTAACTGGATACATTAAAAATTTCATTTAATTAGTTACACTGAAAATCCAAGAGTATATTTGATTATAAGATTTACTTATCAATGAACTATGAGAATATTCTAAAATATTATTCCATTGAATGTGAAAAGTTTTAAAGAAAAAAGAAAAGGGTAGGTATATCTCCTAGCCTTACTTTAATGAAGCTAATGAAATCAAGTAGCAGAGAAATAAGAAAACATTATTTCCTATTATGTTTATGCCATTTTCTGTGCATGAACTTGATTGTCAATTTTCCATAGTTATAAATATAACTATGGCTTTTTTTAGATTAGCAATTTTAGCAATACTATTATTTGTTATAATGCTTGAATTCAGCATTTATATTTTCATTGATAATCTCATCTCTTCTAAAAAACTTAGTGGTAGATCAGGGAAACAGATTGAATAAACAAAACATAGTCAGAATTGACCATAGTTACTTAATATTTGATAAATAAAACTTTTTAAAATTTTGGTATCATTATTGGTATCATTATTTAACAAAAATTGCAGGGAAAAATGTAAAATGGTGTAACAGCGATTGGATGTAGACCAACAATCCAAAACATATAACAAGATAAAATCAAAATGGGTACAAGATTTAGCCATTAATGGTGATATCATAAGCAAATTTGAGAAATATTTAAAAGTTTATGTCATATATATGGATAAATGAAGGCTTTATGACCATGCAAGAGGATTGCATTACATGCATTACAGGATATAAAATGGATAATTTTGCTTACATTAATTTAGTTTTTACTATAATAGAATCAATGGAAAAAGAATAGAAGGAAAACACCTGAGGAAAAATTTTATAGCAGGTAATCTGATAAAAATCTTATATGTCAAATATAGAGAGCAAATTCAAATTCATGAGAATGGAAGTAATTCTCTAATTGTTAGTCAAAGATTATGAACAGGAAATTTTCAGATGAAAAATCAAAGCTATTATGAAAAATACTCTAAATCAGTCTTTATTATAGAACTACAAGTTAAAAGAACTCATAGGTACCACCTTATACCTATCAGATTGACTAATATGACAGAAAAGCAAAGCAATAAATATTAGAAAATTGGGATAATAATACACTCTTGGTGGAATGATGAACTGATACAATCATTCTGAGAGTAATCTGTTACTATGTCCAAAGAACTTTAAAACTGTGCATACTAAGAAATTTCCACTTCTGTGAGCCAAGATGGCAGAGGAAAAAATGCCCTAAACTTGCCCACACACACCTCCAACAACTACACACAATAATCCCCCTGAAAACAAATTCCAGAATGACAGAACCAATAGTGTCCCAACTCAAAACATAAAAAAGACAGCTTGTCTCACTGAGTTAAGAAGGAATAGCAGTCCAGAACATGTAGTTCCCAGGGGAACCCTCAGCAGGAGTAGAAGGGTGGTGCAAGTGTGCCTTGGGGAACACTCAGGGGGAGTTGTATCCCAATATGGAATAGTGGACCAGTACAAGTTCATCCAGGAGAACTGACAATGGGGAGCAGAATCTAGCACAATTCAGTGGACACAGCACCAGAAGAAACTCAGAATCTAGAACTTACTTAACCCCAGAGAAATATCTACATATATGAATTTCAATATAGAGGTAAGGTCACAAAAAAGGCAGGAAAATGAGCAAAAGACAACAAGGAAAACTCTGACTTTTGAAAACTAGGTTAGAGAAAAAGAAGATCAAAATACAAACTGAAATGTGAGGTCTCAAAGAAAAGTGTGAAAAGGTCTTAAGTCCAAAAAAAAAAGGAAGTTTAAAAATCAATTAATGAGTAGTAGAAGAGGAATTGGGAAAAGAAATAAGAGAAAGGTACAATAGCTTGGTAAAAGATATACAAAAATTTAAGAAAGCAATTCCCCAAAACTAGATTTGTTCAAATGAGAAAACCCCAGAAGAAAACAACTCCTTAAAAATAAAATTGACCAAATCAGAAAGGGAGTACAAATGCTCTATGACAAAAATAATGTCCTAAAATTAGAATTGGGAAAATGGAAGCTAATATTTCCATTAGACATCAGCAATAAAACAAATTGAAAATAATGAAAAATAGAAGAAAATCTGAGCTATCTAACTGGCAAAATAAATAACCAGGAAAATAGGTCTAGAAGAGGTTATTTTCTAATCAGCAGACTAACTGAAAGCCATAATGAAAAAAAGAGCCTGGACACTTTATAATGCAAGCAATTATTAGAGAAAACTAATCTAATCTCAAACAAGAAGGAATATAAATTGAAAGAATTCATTGATCACCTCCTGAAAAAGATTCCCAAATAAAAATTCCTAGGATTGTTATAGCCCAATTACTGAACTCCAAGGTCAAGAAAAAATGCCACAAGCAGTCAGAAAACAAATCAATATTATAGATCTATAATCAAGATTAAACAGGACCAACAGTTTTAAAAGAAGTAGGGAACATGGAATATGATATCCTGTAAGACAAAGGGTAAAAAAAAACTCACCCCAAAAAACTTAGCATATTACTCCAGGGTAAGAAACAGTTACTTAATGAAACAGAAAGCTTCCAGGCATTCCTGATGAAAAGAATAGAACTGAAAAGAAAAATCCATGATCAAATTCAATACTTTAGAGAAGAACAAACAGATTTTAAAAATGCAAGGGTTGCAATATAATTAAATTAATTACATTCCTACATAGCAAGGTGATAAATTGGATTCTTAAACTGTCTTTGATCCAAGAGATCTTTAGATTAGTAGATTACTTAAAATAATTAGTGTGCTTAAGATGCTCAAAAACTAATAAAGCAGGGAGAAGTATACATAGACAAATAGAAGAGTGTAATTGGAATTTGATAGCATAATATACAAAAATGAAATTAAGGTATGAGAGAGAGAAATTAACTGTGAGAAGAGAAAAAAGAGTGATGTAAGAGAAATAATTATCTTACATGAGGAGACACATAAGAATCAGTAGTATGAAGGGGAAAATATATGGTATTGGGCAATGTTTAAACCTTACTTTCATTGGAATTAACTGAAAGTGGTAATAACATTCACACTAAGGCAGCTTGATAAGTTCTTTTTTTCTTGTTCTTATATGGGATTATGAACAGAGGGGACACAAAGGAATAAAAGGAAGGGTGAATGAGGGTAGTAGTCAGAAGCAAAACATTTGTAAACATGGAAAAGTCAAAAGAATAAGGGTAAAAGCAGGAAAAATGAGATGGATGGAAACATAGTAATCATAACTTTTGGTATAATAATATGAATGGAAATAAATCAGTCATAAGGTGGAAGAGGATAGCAGAAAGACATTTAAAGTAGAGCCATACACAGAGTACAGGCAGAGGGCTATTAAAGTTCAGCTGAACAGAAAGCAAAAGTAGCAATCATCTCAGATAAGACAAAAGTAAAAAATTACACCATTAAAATATATAAGGAAGGACATTACAACTTGGTAAAAGGTACTATAAACAATGAAGTAATACCAATATGAAATATAGGTGCACAAAGTTGCAAAGCATCCAAATTCCTAAAAATTATACATGAGTTATAGGAAGAAACAGACCATAAAACTATAGTGGAGTACCTCAAACCTCCCCTCTCAAAACAAGATAAATACAACTACAAATAAAGAAGAAATAAATTCAGGGTGTGGATAGAATTTTAGAAAAGTTAGATTTGATAGGCCACTGGAGAGAAAAACAAAGGGAAAAAAATAATTTTTTTTTCAACTGTATCTGGCACCTTCATAAAAACTGACCACATAATAAAGCATTAAAGGTTCCCAAATGCAGGGAAGTAGAAATACTAAATGCATCCTTTCCAGAACATAAGGCAATAACAATTTCATTTAGCAAAGGGCAGCATAAATACTGAAAATTATTTGGTAACTAATCTTATCCTAAAGAATGAGCAATCATTAGAAACAATCAATAACTTTATTAAAGAGAATGACAATGAGGTGACAACATACAAACATTTATGGGATGCAGCCAAAGCAATACTTAGGGGGAAATTTATCTATAAATGCATACACAATAAAAAAGGAAAGAGAAAGTAAACTAACTGGGCACACAAATAAACAAAAAAAAACTAGAAAAGGACAAATGAAAAATCCCTAACTAGAAACAAAATTGGAAATCCTGAAAATCAAAGGAGAGGTTAATAAAATAAAAAGTAAGAAAATAAACATAAACAAGATAAGGAGCTGCATTATTTAAGAAACAATAAAATAGATAAACCATTTATTAATTTGATTAAAATAAAGAAATAATAAAACCAAATTGTCAGTGTCAAAAATGAAAAGAACAATTTAAAAATGTGCAGAAGAAATTAAAGCAATTTTTGGGAGTTATTTTGCCTAATTTTATGCCATTAAATTTGACAAGTTAAGTAAAAAAGATGAATATTTAAAAATAAATTGCCTAGATCAATAGAAGAAAAAGAAAATTTAACCCCATCTAAGAAAAAATAATTAAATAAGCTATTAATGAATTCCAAAAACATGGCCTAAACCAGATAGATTGACAAGTGAATTCTACCAAACATTTAAAGAACAATTATTTTCACTACTTTGTAAACTCTTTAGAAAAATACCTGAAGAAAGGAACTCTACCAAAATCCTTTTGTGACATTAATAAGGTACTAATATCTTAAACCAAGAAGAGCAAAAACAAAGAAAAAACTCATAGAGAAAACTCCCTAATAAATATTTATTCAAAAATTTAAATAGCAAGGAGTTTACAATAATATATCAAAAGGACTATTCACTTCAACTAATAAGCTTCATGCCAGGGATTTAAGAATGGTATAATATTAGAAAAAACTATCAGAATAATTGACCATATCAATAACAATACAACAGAAATCAAATGATCATCTCAATAGATGCAAAAATAGCTTTTGAGAAAATAAACAGTCATTTCTATTAGAAATGCTGGAAGAATTGGAATAAATGGAGCTTTCTTTTTTTTTTTTAAACCCTTACCTTCCATCTTGGAATCAATCCTGTGTATCAGTGGTTCCAAGGCAGAAGAGTGGTAAGGGCTAGGCAATGGGGGTTAAGTGACTTGCCCAGGGCCACACAGCTGAGAAGTATCTGAGGTCAAATTTGAACCTAGAACCTCCTGTCTCTAGACCTGGCTCTCAATCGACTGAGCTACCCAGCTGCCCCAAATGGAGCTTTCTTTAACATCTATCTAAAACCATTAGCAAGCATTATTTTTCCGGAAGATAATCTAAAAGTCTTTTTCCATTAAGATCAGTAGAGAAGCAAAGATTCCCATATCACTATTGCTATTCACTATTTTAGTGAAAATGCCAGCTAAAGCAATAAGAGAAGAGGAAATTGAAACAATTAGAACAGGCAACAAGGAAACAAAGTTATCACTTTGTAGTTGATATGGTAATGTATATGAGAGAAAACCAACCAGAAAATTAATGAAATAATCAAAAATGTTGGGAAAGTTTCCGGATATAAAATAAACCCACATAAATAAATTACATGCCTTTATACTACCAACAAAGTCCAAAAGCAAGTTATAGAAAGATAATTTAAACTAACTGAAACAATATAAAATACTTGGGGTATCTATTTGCTGAGATAACCCAGGAACTATGAAAATTGGGACATTAAAATACTGTTGTTGGAACTATGAACTGATACAATTCTGGACAGAAATTTGAAAAAAGTTCAAAGGGTTTTAAAACTGTGCATCTCTTTTGGCATTAGTCTATATCCCAAAGCTAAGAAAAGGAAAAGGACCTATTTGTAAAAAAAAAAATATATATTTGGAACAGCTCTTTGTGTGGTGGCAAAAATATGGGAATATCCATCAATCAGGAAATGGCTAAAAATGTTGTGTTAAATAATTGTTAATATAATATTATTATTTAATAAGAAATGATGAACTGGAGAATTTCAGAAAAATCTGGAAAGACTTATAGGAACTGATGCAAAGTGAAGGGAGCAGAACATTCTATCCATTAACAAAATATTGTATGATGATCAATGTACTTTTTTCATTTTTGTTTGAATTCTCTTTTAAAAAATGACCAATAAAAATATTTTACATGGTTGCACAGATAAAATATATATCAAAATGGTTGCTGTTTCAGGGAGTTTGGAAGGTAGGCAAGTAGAGAGAAGGAAAGGATATAAATCAAAATGTTTAAGAATGTTTAAAATGGTTTTTACATGTTATTGGGAAAAATACCAATGAAAACATCTCATGCCTTAAGTGAAATGACAGCTATTTTACAAAGAAACCAATATAAACTCCATTTCTAAAATAGGAAGACATATTAGTGTAAGCTGGCAATTTTTCTTCACTACAGGTAATATGAATCATGACACATTTTGTAATGTCTTTTTAAAGTAATGCAAAATGACATTCTTTTTCTTAAATATATTATTTTTTAATATTGCACAATTTTTTTAAATGATGAGTTTAAACATTATTGAGATGAGACATAATCATACTGCTTATCATTTTGAGGTTGCATGTCACAAAGTTTGTGCAATTTCTGTAGAAGAACTTAAAATGCTTTGAAAATTTCTTCCTCTTCATCAATTAAGGCATCACTAAGCTTCATTTTTATTCAACCCACTAAAAGCTACAGAATGTTTTTGTCTAAATTCTTATCATTTGGGGGAAGCTGGGTGGCTTAGTGGATAGAGAGTCAGGCCTAGAGATGGGAGGTCCTCGGACATCAGACACTTCCCAGCTGTCTGACCCTAGGCAAGTCACTTGACCCCCATAGCCAAGCCCTTACCACTCTTCTGCTTTGGAGCCAATACACTGTATTGACTCCAAGATGGAAGGTAAAGGTTTTCTTTTTTAATTCTTTACATTTATTTGTCCTTTATATCTTAAATATTTTCCTTATATAACTTATTTCACTCCTCTTTTCTTCTCTACTAATACCTTTGTTTTTCAACACCATGAAACCAAACTGATTCAATTCAATAAATATTTAAGAAGCATATACTTTGTATAAGATAAGAGATCAAACACTTTCCTCAATACTATCCTTTCTATTGTATTCTTATCTTTTAGGTTCAGCCTTTGTGTAGGAGAGTAATTACACTCCTATCCAATGATAAAACCATTATAACCTGTTCTCTATTGCTTTCAGTTAATAACTTAATACCTATTTTATAGAAGATGAAACCAAATTGTTAGAATTGATTTATAGACCCATTTTAGCACCATTCTTTATCACTTTGAAGTTTTTTTTCTGGATTATCTTTAAATGACCACCTATGCAAGCCACTGTGGTTTTAGACTCCAAAACACATTGAAGCCACATATTTCCTTTGCAAAATAATGGAGAACTAGGGGATAGATGGGCAGAAGGTAACCTCAGAACATCAAGTTTGCAACCATTACATAGACAAGGAAGTCAACACCCTGCATATTAAATGTTCCCCTAGTCTTCCAGAAAGTATTTTAGACCATACTCTTCTTTAAAAGAGAAGTCTTAGATTTAATTATTCTTGGAATACTTTGGATAATAAACTAATTTTTTAACATGCGTTTCTTTTCTTTTTTCTTTCTCCTTGTAGCTTTTTTCTATGTGTATGCACAGGAATTTGATTTTCTGATTAGTATATATACTTTTCACCTAAGATAGGAAAGACAGAAAAATAATTAAATCAGGAAATCATAAATGTGATAACATAAGAAGTAGTAAATAATACAAAAACTCTAAAGATAGTTAAATTTATGTAGAGTAGCTTAAATTACTTGTTTAGAAATATATGTGATAAAAGTAAGAATGCTTGATGTTATGAATTGTCTTATCAAAGACTTTTTATGGGAAGTATTCATACGCTCAGATATGATGCAAAAATTCCTAATGTTTTGATAATAATAATGATAGAAATAATAATAACAATGACATTTTTGAGATTTACAGATCACCGTTGAACTTGAGATTAGGTCACCTAGTCAAAAAACATTCTTTAAGTGTCACTACACACCCAGCACTGTCCTAAGCTTTGAAGTCATAAGTAGTAGTAGTGGTAGTCTCTCGGTGTCCGAGAATGACAATTGTCTTTGTGCATTATCATCTATTGATGTACCCTCATGTGGCTTTGAAGTCCAAAGACTGAGGCGCACAGTGTGTGGCACATGGGGCCTGGGACACCAGTTGTTACGGGAGGTGCAGTTGTGTTCTGGTGTCGGCGTTCACGCGCAGTGGCAAGACGTCGATGTCGCTCATCTTCAAAGGTGGCGGTGTGGTTAATGTGGGTTCACCAGCTGCTTCTGACAGAGGCAGGGAGTTCTAGTTGCTTTGGTGTCATGCCAGCCCACTTCAAGTTGGACTTTAGCTGATCCTTGAATCTTTTCTTTGGCCGGCCTTGTTTCCTGAGTCCAGCTGACAGTTCACCATAGAATACCTGTCTTGGTATTCGCTGTGGGTCCATGCGGATGACGTGTCCAGACCATCGTAGCTGGGTTTTGAGGACCAGGACTTCGATGCTGGTGGAGTTGGCTCTGTCGAGGACTTCCTGGTTGGTGATTCGGTCCTGCCATCGGATCCTCATGATGGACCGGAGGGAGCGTTGGTGGAATTGCTCCAGCTGTTTCATGTGCTTCCAGTACAGTGTCCATGTCTCACACCGTACAGGAGCGAGCTGAGGACCGCTGCGTTGTACACTTTGAGCTTCGTCGCAGTGCTTACACCTCTGTGTTGGAGGACTTTGCAGCGCAGCCGCCCGAGTGCCTGGCTGGCCTTTTGGATCCTGGCATTAATCTCGTGGTCTAGGGACTGTCGTTGGCAATGGTGCTGCCCAAGTACTTGAAAATGTTGACTTGCAGTTGATTGTAATGCATGGCTGGTTCGTTGGCCTCCCTAGTGCGGGTTGAACAGCACCTCTGTTTTGCTGAGGCTGATAGTCATAAATAAGAAAAGAGAAACATTGTTCTTACCCTACAATTTAATAGAGGAAGATAATATCTACAAAAGAAGCTTAAAAGGGAGAAGGGAGGAGGTATTATACTTAAGATAGAAAATGGAGAAGTCCAAATGTGTGTGGGCCAGTGGCAAATAAAGAACCTGTCTCTTGAGGCTCTGGGGGAAACTCTTTTATCTGTCTTCTAAACAGAGGTGTTCCATGGCTGAGGATACCATTCTGATAAGGGAAAGAGTACTCATCAATTCCAATGCAATCTTGCAGAATATTGAGATTCTGGTTGAAGATGTTCCTGGGGTCATGATGGAGGAGTTGAAAGGAGGGCAGCTATGTGGAAAATGAAATGTAACCCATTGTTACCATGATTTTAAAGTTTAAAGAGGTGATAAAAAAAAAAGGTTTTCTGATTCCTTATGAAAAATATATGGCTTCTTGTTACACTTGTTTGCTCATTGCCATTTAAGTGCTCCCACTTGCAAAAGCTGAAGGAATGTGCCATCTATTTTTTTTCCATTATCCATTTCTTTTTTTAAAATGTATTTAGAATATTTTTCCATGGTTACACAATTTATGATTTTTCCCACCCCTCTTCCATCCCTGCTCCCAATGCTGATAAGCAGTTCCACTGGGTTCTACATGTATCATTGTTCAAAACCCATTTCCATATTATTCATATTTAGAGTAGAGTGATCTTTCAACATCAAAACCCCAATCATTTCCCCATCAAACCATTTGATCAATCCTATGTTTTTCTTCTGCGTTTCTACTTCCACAGTTCTTTCTCTGGATGTGGATAGCATTCTTTCTCATAAGTTTCTCTGCATTGTTCTGGATCATTGCATTGCTGCTAGTAGAGAAATCTATTACATTTGATTATGCCACAATGTTCTCCTAGTTCTGCTCCTTTAGCCCAGCATCAATTCTTGGAGATCTTTCCAGTTCACATATATGTATATTGATTTGTAAGATAGATACAAAATCAAGAGTTATTTTTTGATGGGGAATTTTGTAGCTTGGGGGCATCAGAAAAGGCTTCATTTTAAAGGCCACAAGAGATTCTGAGATATAGAGGTCATGGGATATCTCACTAGAAGAAAGCTGCTGGGCCCTACAGAGGACTAGCATTTGTAAAACTAATTACTAATTCATTCCCCAACAAAAAGAAATCCCTAGTCCTGTATTTTACCATCTCATCCTACATTATCATAATTTATGCTCTAACTCTCCCTGTTTAGTAATGCCTTACCAAAAGGTGCTCAAGAGTACATCGGGAAGTCTTATAATGGATGCAACAAATCCTAAAGATGCTAAAATAATAATAGTATAATATTATATGTAATATTATATATAATAATAATAATAATAGTAAAGGTAACAATTTCACTCTCAGAGCTCAATATACCTTTGGAGGTTATGGTGGAGGAGATAATTGACTGGGAAATACTTGATCATTTTTTGCTCTCTCCATTCAAAAAGGTGTATAGAAAGAAGTTTAGCTAAATCCTGCCCAGCCTAATCTATCTCTTTCCTAGAGATTTGGCTCACCCTGTGACCTTTACTTGGTTACATCCCCCTTCTCCAAGAGACCTATCCTCCTGGAGATTTAATCAGTCATGCTGTATTAGAGCACCTTGTATACATTTTATCTTAGGGGAAATATAATAGCCTTCAGGTTCACATAATCTTTTTTTCTTTGATACCTTAGGGAGTTAAAAATCAGAAACTATTAGTACAATCATAGTAGTTCAGAGTCCCACAGTCCCACAGATAGGAACATTTCTAATACAAGACAGAGGATTGGCTCTGTCTGATTTTTTTTCCATTTCCAGCTTCTCATCTCTATATATGAAGTCAAACCAACTGGGTTACCAAAATATTTAAGCATTTATCATAATTCTGATGAACAGAGACCACTTAGATTGTAACCGACCAGACAAACATGAAGAGATGTTAGAGATAGATCAGACATTTTTTTAGCTCTTCCCTTCATCCCTAAAGGACTCCAGCCTGAAACTTCTGAACTTTCTAAGATGACTGTAGCTCATTGCTGACACCTATCACCTCTTCCTTTTTGATCACAGCTTTCACTTTCTTTCTATTTCTCCTTGGGAGTTCTTCTTTCAGGTTTCTAAATTGTTAGGATGAGAGATGCTTTTGCCTCCCAACCTTTCTCAGTCTACTCTCTTGAAGACTGTGATCCTCTTTAAAATCCCACATGCAACTTATCCCCCTTTCTGATATAAAGGAATCCCTGAGGGGTATGTGTCCCTCTTAACAACATATTTCAGTATGTCAGTGAATTCTTGAAATGTCATTTTATTAAAAAGGGCAAACTACATTATCATTCAAGTTAATTTAAATGTATGAGAACTCAGTAATTATTTTTAAAATGAAAATGCAAAATTAAGGAAATATTATATTTTGGGAATTCAGTGGAAAGTTATTGAATTTGAAATCACAAGACATCATTTCAGACCCTACCCTATTTTGTGACCTTAAGCAAATCACTTAACCTCTATGGACATCAGTTTTCTCAACTGTAAAATGAGAAGGTTAATTGAATGACATCTGATGTTCTTTCTAGGTCTTTAACTTTGATCAGTCTATGATCTTATGGACAAAAACTAATAAGTAAGGGTTAGCAGACAGAAAAAAAATATATACTCCTAATATTTAAACATTCTGCCACTTAAAGGCCTTTCAGCATGGTCTATTATTATATTTCTTTCAAGAATTCTCCACTTTAATTAAGAATATGTTGGAATTGAATCTAGGAGATTATTACTTTTTTAGTGTGAGAATTTCTACCTCAAAAATCAGTAATTATTACAAATAAAGACGATTTATTATTTTGTTAATTGTATAGACTTAGTGTTTTTAAGTTAAATTCATTTTAGAAGTTATTATGTATCCCTTTTTATCTGGAAGAACCCAGTTGTTAAATATTTCTGAGTACTACCTGGTATTTCTCTATAATCATTACTTGATCTCAGCAGGACTACAGTAAAAGGCTTAGTGAATGAAATCATAATCACATGGTAGGTCACTAAAAGCTAATAATCATAGCAATAATAATAACAGTGTTTTAATAATTGTGCCTTAAGGTTTGAAAGTGCTTTTCATGAGTTATCTAATTTGAGTCTCATAGCACCTCTGACTTTAACCATATTGGTCTCTAATAAAAATATTCTTTTATGCTTCTGTTTTGTGACTAACCCTGTTACTCTAATCCCTACTAGTCTTAAAGGCCAAGCTGTGGTCTCTCAACCTCCATTAAACCTTTGAAGATCCTTGCCATTACAGTGAGGCCACCTTTATTTGAATTCAATGCTTTTATCTATCTTTTTTATTGATTTTTTTTCTGACTGACTGGTAATTTTTCTTGATATTTAATATTCAGATTTGGCAAAATTAGTTTTCTCTAATTAGTTCTGCAAAAAGAACTTTTTTTTTCATTTTTCTATTGTATTATAGACCTAGTACACTTGTTCTTTTCAGGGGTTGTGTTGGGTCTACGTATTTAATTAATGAGTCCCAATAGTAAAATTGATGTTTATTGTTTTATTAATTTAGAGTCACTTAAATAAATGTGCATACCTAAAGTGATATCTCTTGGTTTATCTATTTTAATGTTTTAATGATATTAAATTTTCATTTTCAAAATGTATTTAAAGATGAGTTGGTATCAATTCAATGAGAATAATGCTTCTTTTTACCTCCCTCATATTCTTTAGTTTGTCTCTAGACATGTGAACTTTGGGAGTTCGTAATGGAAGCAGATATTAAAGCATCTTGAAGTAATTTTTAATAATCCATAGTAAAGAGAAGAGTGAAAATAAGATAAGGAAAAATGAGAGAAGACCAGCATGCAGATTTTTTATATAAAAAGATTGGCTGGAATTGATTACATACCTGCCCCTTTATTTTTCCAGGAATGAAATGCCTAGAAACTCTGTTTCCAATAAAAATTCAAGAAATATATAAAATGAATCTATAATTCATTACTTTTCATTGTAGTTAATATAGCTCTAGTGATTAGTTCCCAAAAGGTGTTGATATTGTGTTGACTTTTAAATGCACCCTCAATAAAAGCCCATGAAGTTTACCAAAGACTTACTACTCTCTACCTTCCTTCTTTTCCTCTTTTCAACCCAAAATCCAAGTATCCTTGATTGTATATGCATTCCCCTTCTTAACATATGCTATTTTTGACCCTCTATACCTTATATATGGAGTACTTCAATAACTTTCTAAGTAGTCTCACATCCTTCAAGCTTTCCCTTTCAACTAAACATAGCTATCAGAGCAGTCTTTCCTAGGATTTTGAAATAGAAATATTAGGGACTATATCCTTATAATTTTGTTTAAATTTATTATTTATTTTTAACATTCTTTTCTTTTTGAATTTTGAATTTCAAATTATATCCTTGTTGGGTGGAAATTGGAATACAGTATCTTCTTCCTTCAGTTGTTATTCATCAAGCCTAACAACTTGTGACTAATGAGAATCAGTGTTGCTGGTTTGGACCTAGTCAGATATGACTGAAAGTAGAGCTACTTGGAGACAGATTGTACCAAAAAACCCTCATTTAATATTGAAAAGGTTTAAGGAAGAGTAAAGAAAGGCACACAAAATTAGGAATAATTCCCTAATCTAAGAGGCGATCTTAACTTTTACCTGCTTCCCTCTAGTTCACAAGAACTTGCTTCTTGCTAGGGTTTCCCTAAACCTTCTTATCACTCCTTAATCTATACTAATTCCCAGGTTTTATCCTAAATATACTATCTTAAATTATAATCCTCTTTTGTTATAATAAATTTTACTGTCCCTATGAATTTCTTCCAGCTTTGAATCTCTCTCTCTCTTTGTCAACTGCCTCTCTTCAGGCTTAGATCAGGCTTCTGGGCCTAAGACAGACCTCAAAAGGGCCAGCCTCTGTCAGCTGCCACACACAGGAAACTCACTCTCTCTTCTTTCTGTTTTTCTTCTCCACAACCTTATTCCCAACTCTCCAACCTACTTTCTCCTTCAACTGTCACTCAGTTTTCCAGTTCTCCCAGAGAGCCAAACTACTAGCCTCCTTCTTAGGCAAAACACCTCCAGGAGAAAGTGGGCAGTTGGATCCCTCCAGATTTCAAATTTCTCAGAGTTCCTTATTAGGAACTCTGTCCAAGATTCCAGCTGGGCCTTAATTTCCCAGTATCTTTACCCTGTCCTTAGCTACTAGAACCCAAATTGAGTCAAATTCTCCTAATTGGTTCTTATGCTTAATTAATCCTAATATTCTTTTCTACTCCCTTATATCCACAGAGAAGGCATGTAATATAATAACAATTATGCATGTGAAATGTGAAATATATTTTCTTACTAGATGTATTGCAAAAAATGAAAACATTAAACTTTTATTTGTATTCAGATTTCATCAGTTCTTTCTCTGGATGTTGATAACATTTTTCATCATGAGTCATTTGGGGTTCTCTTAAATCATTCTGTTGATCAGAGTAAGCAAATCATTACAACATTGCTATTACTGTGGATTATTAACTCCCAGTCTTTCTCACTTCATTCGGAATCAATTCATATAGCTATTCATACATGTGATTTTCTGACACCATCCCCTCATCATCTCTTCACCATTACCATCATATTCCAGAACTCATTCAGCAATTCCCTAATTGACGAGCATCCCATCAATTTCTAATTTGCTACCACAAAAAGAGCCAATAAAAATATTTTTGTACAGAGAGACCTTTCTACATTTTCCTTTGATTTCTTTGAGATACAGACCTACTAATAGTGTTTCTGTATTAAACTGTTTTATAGTTCTTTGCGTATACTTCAAAATCCAGAATATTTTAACCAGTTCACTATTCCACCAAAAGTTCCTCAGTATACCTTTTTTCCCTCATCCCCTCCAATATTTGCATTTCTGATAGCTGTGAGGTGATGTCTCAGAGATGTTTTCATTTGCATTTCTCTAATCAGTAGTAATTCAGAACACTTTTTCTTATGACATATATACCTTTGATTTCTTCTGAAAGCTATCTGTTCATATTATTTGACCATTTATCAGTTGGTGAATGGCACTTAGTTTTTTGTGAATTTGACTCAACTCTTAATATATTTGGCCTTTATCAGAGAAACTTACTGTAAAATGTTTGATATTACTTCATTACCTGTCATGTACCTTTTAGCAAAATACATTTTCTCTGATTATCTCATTTAATTAAATCTATTTTTGATTTTGCTTTGTCTGAGATTGTGATTGCTACCCCTCCCTTTTGTACTTCAGCTGAAACATTAGATTCTGCTTCAAATTCCCTTTTGTATTTCAACTGAATCATATTAGAATTTGTTTCACTCCTTTAACTCTATGTGTCTTTCTATTTCAAATGTATCTCTTGTAAACAACAAATTGTTGGATTCTGATGCCTAATCTATTCTCTTCTATACTTTCATTTTATGTTTGAGCTCATCCTATTCACATTCATAGCTATGATTATTATGTAGTTCTATCCATCTAACTTTCTTCTGTTTGTCACTCTTTTTTTATTCTATCCTTCCTTAAAAGTCTATTTTTCTTTTAATTTCCATTAATCCACCATCCCTTTTATCACCCCCCCTTTTCCTTGTCCCCATCCCCTCCTGTTTTTCTTTAGTGTAAACTCCTTATATTAAAGATGAAGAAAGAGATCACATCACTCCATTGTTCACAAATAGTCAGTTATATATGATAACCTGTCATGTAAATATCAAACTATTTAACCAGTGATTTAAGGCTTTATACAATCCGACTTCAACTAAGCTTTTTAATAATGAACATTTTCCATATCTTACCCACTCTAAATCTTTGCTCATGTTCTTCCTTGTACCTGAAATACCTTTTTTCTTTTGACATCTTATCGGCTATTAAAGGTTAGATGCTGTCATTCCCTGAAGTTCTCTCAGATCCTTTAAGCAAAATGTTATCTTTACTTTCTACAAATTTTCCTAGCATCTTGGAAATGTCTCTCTCATACCTTTATCATATTTGAATTTTTATGCTTTGTCATCTGGAAGATATATGAAGTTAAGGACTAATTATTATTCATTTTTATATTTCCAATAATGCTTATTCTAGTGCTTAAGAGATGCTTTGTTGTGTGATGATGCATGTTGAGTGCTAGTCCTTCAATGTCTCTTCACTTATGAATTTAAAATAAATTGGGATTCTGTTTATCTTTGGAAAGATAACCTTTTAACCAATAATTCTTTTTCATTTCTCAGTACCAAACTCCAGGATCCCTCTAAAAAGAAAATTTCCAAAGTTTTAAAATCAACAATGTGTGCTATAATACTTATCATTATTTTTTTTTACCATTTAGAGAAGTATATCCATCTTGCCCTTCAAAGTCTAGGCCCCTCTGATATTTGCTCAGCCTATCTGAGTTAGCCAAGCTTCACTTCTTCCTTATACAAACAGCTTATCTCAGATTTTCTGTCCTAATCTCTTCAAAGTTCAAAGAATTTTGGCAAAGGAGATTGAAAGTTTCGTTCATGACTTTTTTTCCATTACCTTTATTTCTATGCAGACCCCAGTAAGTTTAAATGACTTAGAATGTCAAAAGACATTATATTGTAATAGGAGTCTGTGGCTAAAAGCATGGATGATATTAATATCTTTTTCATACTGTTAACAGCCTCTGTGAGGAAAGGTCAAGACAAATGGAGAGAAGAGGTAATCACAAAAAAAGTGAGATATAGCACACATCATTTATTTAACAACTTTAAATAAGAACGCTCAAAGCAATGGTGTTTCATATTTATTGAATGAATAAATTAATAATAATTTCATAGTTATCTTTATTTCAGATAACATGTACAAACCTTATAATCATTACCCATGTTTTCTAATTTTTTTCAGTTAGCTTCACTTGGTGCCAAGAGAAATCAATAAGAAATGAATATTATTCAACCCATTAGACTAGTCTTAAGAGTCTCTCTCTTGAACACATCAGATATCTCTACTGTTGTAATCAAGTTTAAAAGGAAAGAGAAATGGAAATAAAGAGCACAAACATATTTTAAGTGCCTTAATCTGGATATTGTTCAGTCACTTTATAAATATCATGTAATTTGATCCTCAAAAGAGCTCAATGAGGTGGATTCTATTATTATCCCTATTTCATAGTCAGAGAAACTTGGAAAACAGAGGTTAGTTGACGTACCTACACAGCTATGAAGAGTGGGAGACAGAATTTGAATCAGGTTTTCCTGACTGTAGACCCAGCAGTATAATCCACCATGCCATCCAGCTACCTAAAATAATAAATAGCCACCTCAGTATTCTTGTCAAATAGTAAAAACAAACAAACAAAAAAAAAACAGCCAGTTGGCTGATGATGTTGGGATTCATATTGCTAAGGACATGGTAGCAAGAGAAAGGAGAGAACTGTGTTCATCTAGTGTAGTATAGTTAGCTAAGAAGGAGAGGAGAGACATAAGATCATAACTTCTTCCCCCAAGAATCAGGGAGATGAATGCATTTCTTTGCAATAAGCAAGGAATTAGTAGTTGGAGATTTAAATTTTTCTGGTAAAGCCAAGAGAAGGTAGAATCAGGTGTACATGTAGGGTTTTTTTAGGGCAAGAAGAAGGGTACCTATTCATGAGATACAGAAATGAAGTGAGGGATAGTAAGGAAAGGGGTTTAAGTGAGATGAGATGAAGAATCTGGGAAAGGGGAGAGCTTTGGGCACAGTTTTTCTGGTGAATTATGAGGCAAGTTTTTCAACTAAGAGAGTGGAATAATACTTATCAAAGTTTAAAGAGGGATGAATAAGTTTCAATTATCAAGTGTGGTGATTGGGAGAGTAAATTGATTGGGGAGGAAGGAAAAAAAAAAGAATAACTTATAGCATCAAGGACCCAATTGATATGCAGTATAAAATTTTAGTTGACACAATCAGCATGGTTTTGTGATTTTCTTCAGCTCTGTTCAACAGTATGTGAAAAAGAATGAAGGGGAACATCATGAGAGTAATTCAAACTGGGATTAGTCAACATGCTTTGTAATAGAACAAAGGAGCCAGAGATTTTAATGTAGAAGAGAATGTAAAATTGAACTGCTTTAGTGATGGAATGAGATAATGAAGAGAATAGAATATAGCCAATGAAGGGAAGGAGTCAAATGGCAGCAGAGTAGCAGGAAAACCTTGGAGATGCTCTGAATTTCCTTCCAAACTAATTGTTACAAAGCATCTCAAAAGGACAAAAGTCAAAGCAGGATGAACAAAAGGGCTCTTTCACTGGATTTAGCATGAAAGGTAGGCAGTGAGAGGGGATTTCCATGTTATAAGGGGGCAAAATTGCACAAGAAAAAGCACAGGCTGACCACCCCTCCCCACTATCTACTATGCCAAAGTCAGAGCCAGGACCAGGGCAATCTCCAAATTGTAGGGGGATGGAAAAAGCACTAAGGAAAAAGCACCTCAGACTTATCCCTGAAGGCTGCCTCAGGCCCTGGCAGTGAGATTCGAAGGTTAATAGCACTGGACTCACCCGCTGAGATAGCAGCTCAACAGTATTGGTAGCAACAGGGGCCGGGAAGATAGCCTCAGGGAAAAACACTGCACAGCATGCTATATGACAGACTTATGGAAATGCCAGGCTCTGAAGGTGAGGATCAGAGCTCCAGAGCACTGGTCTCATGTGGCAGCAGGCAGTGGTAGCAGCAGTAGAAGCAGCAGAAGCTGCTGGGAAGATAGCCTGAGGGCAAAACACCTCAATGCCTGCTACATCCACAAAAGCAAAACAAAACAAAGCTGCATATCTCCCCCTGGAAATACCAGGCTTTGGAGGTAAGGGTCCAATCTCTACAGTAACCAGCCTCTGACAGAGAACATGATACACTGTGGCACAATGGAATGTAATGGACTTCTCTACTGGAAGAAATGCAATAACCCAGGACAATACTGAGGGACTTAGGAGAAAGAACACTATCCACATCCAATGGAAGAACTGCAGGAGTAGAAACACAGAAGAAAAACATATGATTGATCACATGGGTCAAAGGGGATATGATTGTGGATGTAGATTTTAAAGGATCACCCTGGTGCAAATACTAATAATATGGAAATAGGTCTTGATCAATGACACATGTAAAACCTGGAAGAATTGTTGTTTGGCTATGGGAGGGGGTTGGGAGGAGAGGAGGTGAAGAACATGAATCATGTAACCATGGAAAAATGTTCAAATTAATTAAATAAATAAACTTGATAAATAAATAAACAATGATTAAAAATAAAAAAATAAACATAATAAACAAAATTACCTATCACATTTATGGATAGGGGAAGAATTTATGAATAGATAAGAGACAGAAAGCATTTTGAGATATGACATGTAATTTTGAAAATATTAAATTAAAAGAGTTTGTGCAAATACAACTAATGTAGCCAAAATTAGAAGGAAAGCAGTAGTAAATCAAGGGGTGGTGGTGGATTTAAAATACACACACACACACACACACACACACACACACACACACACACACACACAAAATGGGTTTGTATTGTATTTTGAGGGAAAGATGTGCCTTCTGAGTATTTGAAGAAGAATCAGAAACTAGATTTAATTTGAAAACCACACCCTATAGGTTAACAATATGTAAGGGAGCAAGTAATTTTAACCTGGTACTCTCTCTCTCTATCTCTCTCTAAGTAGAAAAGAGGGTCAACCCTCTCTTTCAGGAATTATAGTCTCTCTTGGAGGAGACTAGAGTTATCCATTCTGCCCTGCTTTGAGCCACACACCAACAATTCCATGTTATATTTTGTGAAGAGCCCTCAGTACATAGTTAAGGCCTCCCATTTGGAAAACCTTAGAACTGAGATCCAGATGTGTTAAATAATTGGGCCATGGTTACATAGGCAATAAGTAGTATAGCAAAAAGAAAAAAGAGCAAAATATTAAATTAGTTGTTAGGTGTCTATGTGTGTGTATGCATGTATTAATGTACTCACAAGCACATGTGAACACATCTGTTTTGAGGGGAAACATCTAAAATATCCAGAGAAATTCTTTTAAACTTTTTTTAAGTTTTTTTTTCAGTTGTACCTGTCTCTTTGTGACTCCATTTGAGATTTTCTTGGCAGAAACACTGGAGTGATTTGCCGTTTCCTTTTCTAGTTCCTTTTACATATGGGGAAACTGAGGGAAGAAGGGTTAAGTGACTCACCCAGGGTCATACTGTCAGTAAGTGTCTGAGGTTGGATTTGAACTCAGATCTTCCTCACTCCAGACCTGGTACTCTATCTTCTTTACCACTTTGCTACAAAACACCAGCAATCTGAGAAATGTTAGAGAAGGAAAGTCAGCTCTAGAGACTAAGAATTATATACAGTGCAGATGGTCCTCATTCATAAATAATTTTTCATGTGGGTATTTGTGCATCAATCATTATGTGACCCTGTAAGCCACACAGCTGTATTTGGTTCCTTCATGTATTTAAACCCATTATTTATGAACCTTCATTTCAGTTTAATCTTATCAAAGCAAGCCAGAATGAAACAGCTTCTAATCAAAAGACCTTTAATCAAAACAGAAGGATAAAGTACATCAAATACATTGAAATGAGGAATGAACATTCCTCCAAAGCTTCTATCCCAGTGTGTCTTTGTAGGAGAGCCAGTTAGCTTTGGTTTCCAATTACTCTTCTGTTTCCCAACACACTAGGAGAAGGTAACATGGTATATAACGTGTCGATGTTTGGGGAAATCACTATCAGTCATGGGATCACACTACAGGTGATTTTAGCAAACCTGGCTGCTTCTCTGGTCATTCCACCTACTTCTGGCCATCCATACCATTCAGGACCCTTCCCCCATTCTCTGATATCTCTCTGTAACTATTGGGACATCTTCATCAGCCTTTAACTAAATCTCCAAATTTGTTGTCTTTATAGCCTTTGCTCTGAAGACCCGAACAGGATTTTTCCATGTTGAGGACATGTAATCCACTACCACTTAGGAATGCATGTTCACATATAATCAATCCATCTATATATCATTCTCTTTCTAGAGGTTGTGTATTTATAAGTAGAACTGGAATGTCTGAAAAATAAAGAGCCTAAAACCCGACAAATTTTTGTTATATTCAATTTAAACTGAAAAGAATGATAATAATAAATTTTTAACAATAATAAATTTATGTAGTGTTTCGTATTATCTCATCAGACAGCATTATTTTTCTGATCATAGGCTGAGGTTTGGGTTTTTATTTTTTGTATTTATGTGTGTCTAATTATTTTTTTTTCCTTGGAGCTCGCTATCAACGGTATACCTGAATAAGAATTGTGTTGCCTTGGTAGCACCTGTTCTGCTATTATCTGATGCTTTTTACTATGACCCAACATGTGCTGTGTACTGTGACTAATAGATGTATTCCCTATGGAGAAGTAATGCCAAATGCCCTCCAAGGCTGTGTCCGAGGCCAGACCTCAATCTATAGACAGCTGATGATTACCGGCTGTTTAGGGTGATGACCTACCCCAAGCAAATAAAACTGGAAATATGCATTGCAGACCGTCTTTCTGACTATTGGAAGAGACTCATTGGGCATAGCATGTAGGGGAAGGATAAATTATGTGCTTCCCATTGCTGTGATACCCACATAATATCAATTTCCTATGATAACTTGAAAAGTAGAATGTATCTAATATGAATAAGCATGCTATCATTTGCTTTCAATTGATTATATTCTCTTTACTGACAAGAATATTCTTGGACTTTTGTGAAATTTTTATTTATTTATAATCATTTCTATTCACAGTTCTGAACTTGTCAATGCCATCTTCATTGTCTCTATATTGTTGCTTCTATATTACTAATCTCTGATTCTGTATGTATATATACACCTATACACAGAGATATATTTATGCATGTGTGTTCATATATGTATAAAATGATCTTATAATGTAACTGACAGAGGAGATATAAGAAGGTTTTGAAATTGTTATATCTTATGCATTTTTGTTTATGTAAATATTATGAAAAAACCCATAGTTTGTATTTACTCATAAAAGGACCCAATTATAGACAGTGACATTTTATAATTTAATTAGATGACATTATAATATAATTGATAATATAATTTAATTATAGACATTGTGGTGTTTTAATAGATGGATATGGGGACATTTTTCAATCAGTGTGATTCTTGTTTGGTTTCTCCCTTAAATCCACACATAGAATGGACCCAATTCTCTGTTTTTTAATTGTCCATTGATTTCAGTTCAACTCTTAGGCTGCTAATTTATTACCTTTCTCTCTTTTTTTTTTTTGGCTTCATGGTCAAGCATGATATCTCCTTTCCAATCATACATTTCCTCAGTGATATCCCTTATTCTATTTCTTGCACATAAGTTATCACTAGAAAAATGCTGTAGCCTATTTATATTTGCTATAGACCTTTCTATCACCTGCAATTGCAATCCTATAGAGATGGCCCTGTTCCATGATCCATACAGCATCTTTGAAGTATACATCATATTTTATGAGAATATATTTACATTAGATGCATATGGTGACAATATGAAATGGGTGGCCACATTTGCCCATGCCCTTATAAAAGAATCGGGTGAGTGGCCCATAAAACTCATAGCTAACAGCCAGTCAGATTAGTATCTCAGGCAGTCTAGTTTTGGAGCAGATGTAGGTTCATTAAGTTGGACTCTCTGTATCTTGTCTGATAACATCCCCCAAGTAACAATCCAGCTTGTCAGCATTGTTTCAGTTCAAATTAATTCAGGATAAGAGTAAGAAAGAAGCATCGTTTTTCAAACCTTTGTCCTGGGTGTTCCTGCTAAGGTATCTAGTTAAGAGTTTTATCTTACAGGCCACTCTTATGCCCACCTGGATTGCACCTCCCAGATACCAGAACTTATGTCTAGCATCTATCTTGCTTGCGCTACTAGTCGGGGTGCTGTATCATGATTAAATCTTTATAGATAAATCATTTCAGTAGAATACCCTTAATGAGACTGAAGTGGAATAAAGTACACATTTCATTTTTTAAGCAGTGATTAGAAATGTTTCTTGAAGTACAAATTTTCCCCTTTAATTTGGAAATTAAATTTAGAAAACACCTACTTTATATAAGGCAGTGTTCTGGAAATAAGACTAATATTAACCTAAGGAAAAAAAATCATTACCTTAAGTTCAGTTCCTGGAGTGCTGTTGGGTTAGAAACATTTATATTCTATATATCCAGTCACATTTGAGGGCAGGTTTGGGGCAAGCATTATATACTACACAAGTAACTTGTCAATTTATCAAACATTTCAAAGACTTTACATTATATTCTCATAGAGTCAAAGCAGAGGAATAGTCCCTTACCTTCCACTTTAGAATTAATATTATGTATTGGTTCCAAGGCAGAAGAGCTATAAGGCGTAGGCACTGGGTTAAGTGACTTGCCCAGAGTCATACTGCTAGGAAGTATCTGAATTCAAATTTGAACCCAGACCTCTGGGTCTGACTCTCAGTTCACTAAGCCACCTAGCTGTGCCTAAAATACACATTTTTGTTGTGTGTATGTATGTGTGTGTGTTTTTTTTTTTCATTTACAGATTACCCTTACCACTCCTCTGTGTGGGATCATAGCTGGTCTCCTGAATTGGCTATGACTGGATCAACTATGTAATTGTGTATTATCTGGACTTCTTGAAAATATTCATCACGTTGGAAATCTTTCAGCTGCTTGTGAAGATATAGATTTAGAATATATTTTTATTTACCCAATATAATATATGAACTCATTAAGGAATTCTCTGGCCCTCAGTTTCCTTATTTGCAAAATGATCATTAGAAGGCCTTAATAGTTTCTCCCAGCTCTAAATACAGGCCCTTTTGGGAGAAGATAGTATCTGATAATTGGTTTTATGAAGCTTCAATAACAAAATTCACTTATCACAACTTACCCACTTTTTCATTATTTAACAAGGATGTGTTACAAATGGGAAGAGATCAAATCATACTCAGTTCTGAAATGAATTTGCTTTCTTTGTGAAAGTCTAATAGAAAAATATCATCTCACTTAAATCAGAAATTCCACACATAATACCAAGAAGGAATTAGGTTAATTTTGATCTTTCATTTAAAAGATTAAAATTTTGAATTCACCAACATTTTCATGAATGTAGAAATAGGTTTGCTAACACTAAATTATTAATAATTATATCATATCAATAGAACTTATACATGTAGGTTAGGCTAAATATAGATTTGGATGAAGTAGAATCTTTCATTTTGTATATCATATGAGTGATTTCTGTGCTAAAATGATAAATATGTATGGAATCTTTATTGTTTGGCATCTTTTATCTGGGAACTTTTATGCTTACAAATTTTAAATTGATATTTTTACTTACTTGAATTAAAGGGAAGGCTAGATTTTAGCAAATACTTAAAATGCAATACTTTAGGTAGCCCAAAAATCAGTGTCCAAGATTGCTATTGCATGTGTTTCTTAAACATTATGAAAAAAAAAAAACTAAACAAAATACTTATGGAAGGTACTTTCACCTTTCCAGTTACTCTTGCTGGAATGTAATGAAGCTAAGAGCTTGTCAGGCATCCAAGAGGACAAAGTTCTGTGTGTGTGGGGGGGGAGGGGGTTTAGCAGTTTAACAAGAGTATTGGAAAACACTTCACACAAGGATCAGTTGTAGGAACTAACAAAATTTTAGTCTGAGAAGGTATTAGGGAATGACTGGGTAATAGATTTCAAGTATTTGAAATGTAGTTATATGGAATAGGGATTAAATTTGTTCAATTTGGTCCCCAAAGAATTAGAAGTAATAAATTGAGATTATAGAGATAAATTTAGGCATGACAGAGAGTTCCTATTAATTTGGATATGTACAAAACTAGAAGGGCTCCTTGCGGAGGGTGAGGATTCTTCTGTACCAGAGTTCTTCAAAAGGAAAAAAAGGAGACTTTTGGGAATTTCAACCCAGATATATGTTAAAGTTCTAAGGCATCTGAAATCCTTACCAACTCTGAGATTCAGTGATTCTGTAAAGTTATATGACCATAGAAAGTGAGAAGGGAAAGTCAAAAATAATTAAATAAGAAATTATTTTCTCTACCTTTGTTATTCCTTCTTACATTCTACAGTAACAATAAAGGTTTAGGCAAAACTGCCACTGTAATGAGAGTATAAAAGAGAATGAACTTCCATGAACATGGCCATACGTGCACACACACACACACACACACACACACATACCACAGTACCACTACAGGGAGGTGTAGGGGGTAAAAAGAGAAACAGATGGCAATGGCATGAAAGGAGCAGCCAAGAATTTGGGAACTTACCAGGGGACATCCTGAAGACATCTTGACTGTTCAAGTAGGATTCCTATTGAGGAACAAATATAAATATAATTATACATGTTTTGAGTTCAGAAGTTTTAAGTTTATTAGTTAATAAAACATGATGATTCTATTTTGTAGGCAATGGAAAATATTTCTTATTGCATTAGGAGATTTATGAGATTTCTTTGAAGGAAGAAACATGTGTTACTTCAATTACCCTGGATGTGTTCTCTTACTTTAAGGAATGATCTTTAGGGAATGATCTTGAGTGAAAGAGAAATGTTATATGACATCACTATGACATCTACCGTTTTTAGCTTATGACATAAGAACCTGAAATGAGAATGTCTGAAACTCAGAGGATTAATTTAAAGTCGAGGTCAGAAACAAAGGAGCAAATTAATTTTTGCTTTTATCTTTCCTTATTAGAAATCATTATCTAGCAGGAAACATGATTTTTTAACCAGAGATTCAGTGAAGAATAAATTTTAAAAAATAAGCCATCTTATTATACAACTTATAAAAATATATTTTGCATTAACAAAAATAAAATAATAAAATGAATTGTGGTTTTAAAAATATTTTAATAAAGTTAGATGTAAAAGATATATAGGAAATTTATAAATATAAGCCCAAGAGCTATTTCCTAATAGATAAGTAGTGAAGGATATGAAGGATTTTTCAAAAGAATTGAAAAGCCCAAATGACCAAATGAGAACTTCTCAAGTCACTAATAACAAAAGAAATGTAATTTAAAATATCTGAGGTTTTTCTGATAAAAATGAAATCTATAAGAGTGAATGTTGGAAGAGCTGGGGGAAGTCAAGCACAATAATGCTCTGTTGGAGAGCTATGAATTACTTCTAATGTACCAAAGTTTAATCTGGAATTATGCAAGAAAAAATCTCAAATCTGTCCATAGCTTTTGATCTAGCAAGTTCACCAGTTGGCAAATAATGAGAGGAGGTAAGAAATAGAAAACATTATTATAATAGTTTTTGAAACATCCACAACATAAACACTTTTAATGGCACCGAGAATATGAAAACAAAGTGGTTTCCAAAAGTTGGGGAATAGATGAATAAATTGTAGTATAGGACTGAAAAATACAATTAATCTAAAATAAGAAATTGTGATTATTAGTTATTCAGAGAAACATGAAAATGTTTGTACTGTTTGATACAGTGTGAAATAAATAAAACCAAGCAAGCCATATGATTGTGATGTTAATGAAAGGATTACAAAAAAAAAAAGCTGAACTCTTAATTAATCAGAACAACTGTATTAGTCCTGGGGAACAAATAATAAAATTAACCTCTATTCTCTCAAGACAGAGGTGAAAGGAATAGAGAAATAATATTGCTTGTATTCATGCAGTCATTGTACTAGTTTTGGTGTTTTCCTTTTTAAGAATGAAATAATTTTTTCAATCAACAAACTTTGATTTTATTTGTCTCCCACTTCACCTGCCCTAAAAAAAAAGGAGAGGAATAATCTTATTGTAAATATGTAAAGTCAAACAAAACTAATTTCTATACTTGTTATATTAAAAATGTATCTCATTCTATAATTTTACAGTATCTATCAGGAAGCAGATAAATACTTTTGTTACAATGAGGATTTTAATTACAATGAGGAGTAATAATTAAATTAGGTAGTATTTCCAGAGATGATTGTGATGTAAAGACAAAAGGCATTGATAAATTTAATGAATTAGTGTCCAAGTTTGCTCTTACAAATGCTATTCTAAACACACAAGAAAAGCTGAACAAAATGCATTTGGAAGGTCCTGTTGCCGATCAATTACTCTTTCTGAAGTTTAATGAAGCTGAGAGCTTGTCAGACATTCCAGATGATAAGGCTATGTGTGTATGTGTGTGTTTGTGTGTGTAAAAATCAGCCATTTACATAGTTGGTTAATCCTCAGTTTACTGTCATGCAAAACAAATTATGACTTCTAATAAAATCAAGCAACAGCTAAAATAGTAATAAAAAGAGAATTTGACTCCCTATGGCACAACTAATGTGCCTGAAACATTTTTAGAGTGCACTTTAGTAGCTGGAAATGTAACTAAATTGAGTGCCAGGAAGCCTGGCAACCTCACATTCAACACCTCAGGTATCAGAACCTCTAAATGGAAATGCAAGTGTGTAGTGAAGGAGGTAAGAAAACATACATTTTTAGCTGGAGCTTTGCTTTTCTCATTTGGACTCCAGCTTTCTATTTAAATTGAATTGAATTTCAGTTGAGATAAAACTCTGCCTTGTGATATAGAGATCTGTAAACTCTATAGAGATCATTTTATTTGACATGGGAAACTAATGCCCTTCTGTCTAATTTTTATACTGACTTTCATTCTTTGAAAGTATAGGCCTCAAGTGATCTGAAACTCTTGAAGAGTAAGCACATATGTATATGGGTATGTCTATATACACATAAACAATGCATCTTTGTTATAAATCTAGCCAGATTATAGTGTATTATTTTTGTGCTATATTGCTGAAATCTCATTGCATCTATTTAAGATCTTTGCATTAATATTCATTAGATTAATTCATTTACGGTTTTCTTTCTCTTTTTCTTTCCTTGGTTTGAAGATCATAGTTGAATAATAGAACAAATTTCTTTACCTACTTTTCCCAACAGTCTATATATTAATAGAATTAATTACTCTCTAAATGACTAGAGGAATTTGATGTAGCTTCATCTCTTCCTGTTTTCTTTTGCTTTTGGATGCTCATTTATAAAAAGCTTATTGTCATTTTTTAAGAAGAATTATTTAAGGATTCTATTCCTATGTATTTCTGCAGATATTCTTGTTTCATTTAGATTGTTCAATTTTATTGGTATATAGATGCACAGAAAAGCTTTGATTTCATATTCATGGCTTTTGAATTCAACCTTTTCATTTTTCTTATTGGTAATTTGATTTTCTATTTAAAAATCAAATTAATTAATGATTTATCTATTTTCCAATTATAAATTCCTGATTGTATGTATTAGTGAATTTTTCTTTCAACTTTATTCATCTGTCTTTTGATTTTCAGTATTTCTGTTTTTCTATTTAATTGGTTTTTTTAAAATTTTTAATGCTTTCCTAGGATTTTTTAGTCTTATGTCCAAGTCATCTCCTCTCTATCTCTTATTAATGTAAGTATTTAGAGATGTACATTTTCCCCAAAGTACTGCTTTGACTGGATTCTACAAATTTTGGTATGCTGTCTCATTGTTGTCGTTAATTACATATTTGTTTGTTTTTATCAATTTGTCTTTGAACCATTCATTCTTTAGGATTATATTATGTAGCTTTTAATTTATTCTTCAAAAGTCATTTATTGAATGTAATTCTTATTGCATTAGGAACAGAAAAAAAAAAGATGCATTGAAGAGATATCTTTTTTTGCAATTGTTTGTGAAATTTTTATGCCCAAGGTCAGTTTTTGTAAATGTGACATATACAACAGAGAAAAGGTATTTTCTTTTCTGTTCCCCTTTAGCATTTTCCAGAGGTTTTTTTTCTTATCTAGTTTTTCTAAAGTTCTTTTTGCTTCATTAATTTCTTGTTTATTTCATTGTCAGATTTATCAAGATCAAAGAGTGGCAAATTGAATTTTCCCCAGTTTTACAGTTTACTCTCTTTTTCCTCTTGTAACTCATTTAACTTTACATCCAAGAATGTGGCTACTATGTGGTGCACACATATTTAGTACTGGTAATATTTTGTTTGTTTTGGTTCCAATTGTAGCCTTCTTTAATTTAACCCCCCCAACCCCCCCCCCGACATACACACACATCTTCTTTTTCCTATCCCATCTCAAATACTTTTCCACTTATTTTCTTGTAAGGTAAGAAAATTTTCTCAACTCAACTGTATGTAGGTATAGTCTACCTTCTCTGTCCTAGTTTAGATGAGATTTTCAAGTGTGGTACACCCTTTAATTCACTCTGTTGTATAAATTCTTCCTTTCATGACCCATGTTGTGAGATAATTTCCCCATCTTTCCTCTTCCCCCTCTTTTCTAGCATCCCTCATTATAATCCTTCCAATCTTCTACTATAGCACCACATGGTATAACATAGAATAATGTAAATGATATAACATAACTTCTTTTGATATCATATGATCCATGTCTTATCTCTAATTATATTTTCTCTAAAACCCATAATGATGACAAAGTTCTTAGGAGTTATATGTATCATTTCCCTATATAAATGTTTATACAATTTGATGTTGCTTACACTTGATTTCTCACTAAAGTTTACCTTTTCATGCTTCTCTTCTATCTTAGGTTTGAATATTAAATTTTTAATTCTGCTATGGTCTTTTTATCAGGTATTCATTAACATCCTCTATTTCTTTAAATGACAATTTTTACTTAAATGAATATACTCAGTGTTGCTGAATTTTAATTAGCTACTTTGTATCCAGAACTATCACATCCTGAGCTCTCCTTTTATATAATGTTAGCTACTAAATTTTGTGACTGTAGTCAGAGAGCTTGAATTCTTTATTTTTGACTGCTTGAAGTATTTTCTCCTTGAAGTTTTGCCTTTGAGCTATAATATTCTGGGAGTTTCTCTACTGAGAGTAAGGATTTGTGAGAAAGTAGATTTTTTCTGATGAAACCTATCAAATATAATTTATAAGACAAAAGGTATCAACTTCAACTAATTAGTGCTGATTTCATTCCTTCCCCCACTTTTTTCCTTTTAAACAAAAACAATGGTGGAAAAAAACAGGAAAACAAACAAACAAAAATACATATATATATATATATATATATATAATGATCATAATTTTTTTTATAAATGGGATGAACTCAACAGTAAAAAAAGTAGATTTTAATTAATAGCTTTTGGTTGTACATTCCACTGTCTCTACATATTCCCCAATTTCAGTGAACCAATTGAAACAGATTTTTAATATAGGAAAAAAAGATATCAGAAAAAAATAGGAAATTGAAAAATATATGACATTATGTACAATGCTACACACCCATGATTCCTACTTTTGAAAAGAAATAGGGAAATTATGAGGAATAAAAGAAATAGAACAAAAGAATATTATATACAATAGCAGAAATATTGTTTGATGAAAGACATATAGGTATACTTGTAGAGAAAGGAATGATAAATGTAATAATAATAAATAAATAAATAATAATAATAAATAAATAAATAAATAAATAAATAAGGCATAGTTATATATATATGTATACACACATATCTTTTTGTCAAAGTGACCCTTTGGAATCTTAAGTAAATTGCTTTCCTTCAATGGGCTTCAGATTTATATTTGGTATATATGAGATGTTCAAGGAGAACTAGCACCTCGGATGTGAGGGCTTATTGAGCCCTTTTCAAGACTGCTTATTCACCTTTACTATCTACATTTCACCCACATTTCACTTATGCTTACAAGAAACTGTAACATGGACAACAATATGCCCTGGTAAAACTATATTGGCAGGTGGGTTAGACTAGGTAGAAGATAACTGACAAACCTCAAACCAATCAGTGAATAATGGAAATGTCTACCTCATCCATGTTAGGACTTCTCCCTAGAGGAATGAAATGATAAGAATTGCTTCCAATGGCCATGAAGGCCACTAAAGGAGGTGCTATGGAACACTTAGAGATGGTTTAGACATTGAAGATGCCCAGGTCATCCAATGCACCTTGAGTCATTCTTTTTGTCTTGCCATAGGACTTTGATGACTCTGGAAGAGGGAATGAGGATGATAACTTTGGGCAAATCCAATTCACATACAAGTGAAGATAAACAAGAAGTATCTAATAGAAGAAGGGCTTAATAAATGCTTGATTCAGCAAAGTGGCATTGTACATACATACAAGTACTTCTAGAATTGTAATCTGGAAGCAAGCCCTGAGTTCATGATTGTTTTAAGATACTTATTATCTGGGTGACCCTGGGTACCTCTTTCATTTTTTTATTTCCTCATCTATATAATGGAAATGATAGTGATATCTATTATCAACATCAAATGAGGCAATACATATAAAATGCTTTGCTAAACCTAAATCAGTATATAAAATTTGTTATTGATGATTAGGGTTGACTTTCATCACACCATTGCTTTTTGTCTTCCTCCTAACTGTTGAATCATTCCTTAGTGTCTCTTGATAAATTCATATTTTGCTCTTCTCCCTTCAGTTTCTCTGCTTTGGTCATTTAATCTACATATGAATTTGATGATCTTTGCAGAGATATATTTCAAGTCTATATAATATCTATTTTGAATTTCAGTTTTGTACTACCAGGTATTTCTCTCTTCTGATATCCTATATTAATTTAGGTTTAACATATTAAATTATATTTTATTTTCCCAATTACATGTAACAACAATTTTCAACATCTGTTCTCCAAAATTATGAGTTCCAAATTGTTTCCCTCCTTCCCTTTGCAGAGTTGGTAAGCAATTTGATCATGGTTGTAGATGTATTATGCAAAACATACTTCCATATTGGTCATTTTGTAAGAGAATACTAATATAAAACCAAAGCATCAAATTAAAAACACAAATAAACTATAGTATGCTTTGATCTGCATTCTGACTCTAACAATTCTTTCCCTAGAGGCATTGTCCCAGATCATGGTATTGCTAAATCTTTCACAGCTGATTATTGTACACTAGTGCTGTGACTATGTACAATATTATCCTGGTTCTTCTTATTTCACTTGCATCAATTCACATAGACCATTCCAACTTTTTCTGAAATCATCTTGCTTTTCATTGTACAATAGTATTGCACTGCCTTTGCATACCACAATTTGTTCAGCTGTTCCCCAATTGAAGACTTCCCCTCAATTTCCAATTCTTTGCCACCACAAAAAAAAAAAAGAGTTACTACAAATATTTTTATACATTTTGGACTTTTCCCCTTTATTTTGATCTCTTTGGGATGCAGATGCACTAGTGGTATTACAGGATTAAAGGCTATGAAAAGCACAATTTTATAGCTCTTTGGGCATAATTCTAAATTACCTCCATGAATTGTTGGATCAGTTCACAACTCTAGCAACAATGCATTATGGTCCCAATTTTGCCACATCCCTTCCAACATTGATCATTTTCCTTTACTGTCATATTGGCAATCAGGTGCTACCTTAGAGTTATTTTAATTTGCATCTCTCTCTACCCAAGAGTGATTTAGAACTTTTTGTGTGACTTTTGATCGTTTTAATTTCTTTATCTGAAAATTGGTTGCTCATATCCTTTGACTATTTATCAAATTGGGGAATTATTTGTATTCTTATAAATTAAAATCAATTCTCTAAATATTTGAGAAATGAGACCTTTTGGGGGAAAATTTGTTGTAAAATCCAACTCACCCCCTTCAATTTGTTGTTTTCTTTCTAATCTTGGTTATAATGGTTTCTTCATTATAAAACCTTTTAAATTTAATATAATTTAAGTTATTCATTTTCTATATTGTAATTCGCTATCACTTGTTTGGTAATAAATTCTTTACTTCTTATAGATCTGACAGGTAAACCATTATTTGTTATAATTTACTTATGGTATCCACCTTTAAGTATAAATCATATTTCCATTTTGAGACATAAATACCTGATTTCTGCCCTGTTGGTTCTAATTTTCCCAGCAGTTTCTTGTCAAAGAGTGAGTTCTTATCATAAAAGCTGGGCTTTTTGAGTTTATCAAATACTAGTTTTCTAAGGTCATTTTTTATTATATATTATGTATCTATTCCATTGTGTATTCCATTGATCCACCATTCTATTTCTTAGATAGTACCAGATTGTTTGGATGATTCCTGCTTTATAATACAGTTTGAGTGCTAGGCTATTCTCCTTCACATTTTTTCCATTAATTCCCTTAATATTCTTGACATTTTGTTCTTCCAGGTGAATTTTATTGTTTTTTCAAGTTCTATAAGTAATTTTGGTACTTTGATTGACATGGAACTGAATAAGTAAATTAATTTAGGTAGAATTATCATTTTATTTTATAAGCTTGGCCTAACATGAACAATTGATATTTTCTAGTTGTTTAGCTCTGAATTTATTTTTGTGAAAAGTTTTTTGGAATTGTGTTAATATAATGCTTGTGTTAATATAATGTCTTGTGTTAATATAATGCCAAGATAAATCTTGGCAAGTAAAATCAGTCATATCTGAAAAAATATGTAACATTCTATACCTGAATTCCCCCACCTCTCCAAAGAAATGCATTTCTTCATTTCTTACTGGGAATGAAGTTTAATAATTACTATTCATTTTATTGTTCTTTTGTTTATATTATTATAATTGTTTTGTTTTTTCCCTGTTTCTGCCCATTTTATGTATCAACATACATAAACTATATATATTAACTTATACAAACTTTCCAATTTTTCTCTGAATATTTTGTATTTATGTAAAACATATTCATTCATGTATTATTAAAATAATTATGAGCTTGAAAATACCAAAAATACACATTTCTAGATATAAACTAGTATATTCACAGACCCATAGCTATTAATTTCATGTATACACTACTTTTTAAGGATAATAATTTTAGTATGTAATTTTCAAAGCTAACTTGTCTTTATTTCCTTTTCATCTCCTGTTCCATTTTGTGTATATAAAATGATTCATTAATCTTTATTTGTCTACTCTATCATTACATGAAAAATTAATGAAAACTAAGTCTTGTAACATATCTATATAGTGAAGTAAAATGAAGTCACATACTGGCAGTGTCAAACAATGCATGTCTCATTCTATAGCTTTTACACATTAGCCTTCTTTCAAGAATTGGCTAGAATGCTTCTCTTTCAGTCCTATAGAATTATGATTCATCATTGCATTGATTGGAACTCTTAAATCTTTCTAAATTCATGTTTTTCTTTGTAATTTTGTTGATATTATTATTGCTATTGTTGATATATACTATTTTTGATAATTTTACTCTTCATCAGTTCATTAGAAGTATCTCCATGCCTTTCTTAATTCTTCATATTTATTGTTTCTCATAACAATATTTCATCACAACATAACAATAATTTGTTTGGTTCTAGGGACACACTTTTATTCTAGTAGTTTTTTTACTAAATAAATGCATTTAATATTTCAATGTGTATGTGTGTGTATGAGTGTGTGTGACTTTCTCTCCATATTTTCAGTATATGTCTGACAATGGGAATCTCTAGATTAAAATGTTTGAAGAATAGTTATATCTTTTACATATTTCTAAATTTTCTTTCAGAATCTTTTGAACAGTTACTAGCAGTTACTTTTATTCTCTTTGAAATTCTCTTTGTTCATGTCCTTTTGACCACTTATGAACTGGCTAATGAGTTTTCTATAGTTTCTTGTTTATGTCAAAGTAACTAGGATTCTCTGGAAAGAATCCCATTAAATTTAATTTTTTACAACCTCTTCAATTTTAAAACTCTAAGGCTAACAGAGGTCAGTTAATTTAATTGTCATATTAATCACTGTTCTGAATACACGGCCTTCTCTGCCATACCTGTCATCCCAATAATTTTCATTTCTGCTGTCGAAAGCCAGAAAGTGATTCATGTAACAAATAGAACTCGAATTCATTTTTAGAACAACCTATTGATTCCATGTACTACAGATGCTACTTGTTAGAGAATCACATCCAATAAATCAGCAATTCAAAGGAATAACGGTCACCTCAAAAGGAATTTCATCACATGGTCTAATAATATAATGAAGAAATGCCTTAATTTTACACTGATGCTACTAGCAAATTTCTAATAATCTCAACTTATATTTCTTTGCACTTTTAGACAGCTAAAAGAAAAAAAATAGCTAATGTTATTATATGTTTAATCTTAGTGTTATTAACTGCTTATTTTTTTTCAAAATGAATTTAACAGTTTGAGTGATGAATGATGAACTTTCAGTGAAGGAACAAATTTTGTGAAATATTGTGTACTTTGCCCTTGAGAAGACACTAGAATACATATAAAGAAAGATGAATTGGAATGACACAAATACTAATGTAATTCAGAGCACATCACTTCCTCTGCGTGAATAACAATATATTGTGTATATCTCATGAAACTCAGAAAAATTTTAATGTGGTTCATTCATGTTTGCCAAGCATAATTAAAATGGTGGGTCTTTACTTGACCACATTTTTAGAATAGCTAGAAGTTGGATTTTAAATGCATACAGATATGCTTGAATGTTTTCATTTATTGTTTTGTTTTCTATTGATTGTTAGTAACCATCTGTTCCAGAATGCCTGAAGGGGAAAAATGCTGGCAGGAATGGTTATTGTCTTGTGTGATCATTTTTCCTGAACCCTCTGAAAGACCTGTTATATCTGAATCTGAAAGAAGACATAAAGGGAAATATATTAAGCATGAAAGATGAACAATTAATTGATATTAGAGTAAGGCTGGTTGACCCCAGTTTGTGTGTGTGTGTGTGTGTGTGTGTGTGTGTGTGTGTGTGTGTGTATGTGTGTATGTATAAAGGTATGGTTACTGATTTGAACTAATATGATTTTAGCCAAAAGGATTTAGGGAAGATACTATGAGAAAAAAGGCAATGGAATATTATTTTGCAATCTTGGTGAAAGAAATGTAATCAGGCATTAAGATTCCTATTCAATTTATGTACCAAGGTTAAAGTATTGTGGTAAAAATTCCACTGCACCTGTACTTAAATTCTAGTTTGAGCACTTTATACCTGTGTAATATGCAAAACATTGGACTTCTCTTAACCTCAGGTTCCTCATGGCCAAAATGAGGGCAATAGCTTGCATATTCCCCATGCCACAGAACCTTTATAAGATAAATGCTTTGGGGGCAGCTGGGTAGCTCATAGATTGAGAGTCAGGCCTAGAGACGGGAGGTCCTAGGTTCAAATCTGGCCTCAGACACTGCCCAGCTGTGTGACCCTGGGCAAGTCACTTGACCCCCATTGCCTAGCCCTTACCACTCTTCTGCCTTGGAGTCAATACACAGTATTGACTCCAAGATGGAAGGTAAGGGTATCACAAAAAAAAAAAGATAAATGCTTTGTTCATCTAAATATAAGCCATTGTTATTGTCCAATTTAAGAATACATTTGTATTATACCAGAGTTTAAATTGCATTATAAATTAGTAATTACCAAAAGTATTGTGGTAATAGCTAAGAAATACAAAGTTAAATCAGTGGAACAGAACAGACATACAAAAAACAAGAGTAAAAGATTATAGCCATTTTGTATTTAACAAAAACACAGATCCAGGTTTTGGGGATAAGAAATAACTTTTTGGTAAAAAAAAATATTGGACAACAGGCAAGTAGTCTGGCAGAAAGTAAATATAGACCAATATCCTTTATCATTCACTAAGACAGGATCAAAAGGGATACCTGATCTATACATAAAAGTAGATATAAGTAAATTAAAAGAACAAGGAACATATTACCTATAAGATTTATAGAAAGGAGAGGAATTCATGATTCAACAATAGATGGAGAGCATTGTGAAATATAATATGGATAATTTTTAGTATATTAAATTGAAAAGATTTTGGAGAAACAAAACATGTTGCCAAGATTTATAAGGAAAGCAAAAAACTTGGGAGGGGAATTTTATGGACAGTCTCTTGGACAGAGGTGTCATATTTAAAATATGTTAAGAACTTTGTCAAGTTTATAAGAATAAGCCAATACCCAGTTGATAAATGGGAAAATGATATGAACAGACACTTTTTGGTTGAAGAAATCAAAGCCAAATATAGATATATGGAAAAAATGCTCTAAATCACTACTGATTGAGTGACAAAACAAGTCATCAAATGTTGGAGGTGATATAGAAGGGTGGGGACAGTACTGCACTGTTGTGAACTGATCTATTCATTTTGGAGATCAATTTAGAATTATATTGAGAGTTTAAAACCTGTGTACACCCTTAGATCAAGAAATACCATTGCTCAGCTTGTTTTCTGAGGATATCAAGGAAGAAGGAAAAGAGCCCATATGTTCCTTATAGCATCTCTCTTTGTGTTGGCAAAGAATTGGAAATTGGAGGTATAATAACTTAATTAAAACTATTATGGATATTGATGAACTGTATTGATAATGATAAAGCTTTAAGGGCCAAGCTGGTTCAGGCAGTGGACAGACTAATACAATGAAATTAATTATAGAGGAGAGGTATATAAAGGAGAATAGATATGGGATTATAAAAAGGACTCTAATTCTATATTTCTAAGTAAACCAACCCAACCAACTGTCCCTCATGGGACTTCTTGTTACTGAGGTAAACCTGCACTTACTGTTCTCACTGTCTATATATTAACTTCTATCTTATCTTCCTTACTCTAATTTGTAAGTCTTCTTACTCCATATATATATATATATATATATATATATAAATCTTCATATAATTTATTTCTCTCACTCAACTCTCTGCCTACAACAGGTTTTCACAGACAGCTTAGCTTAATTGCTCTTCACTGGCCCATGTCTCAGAAATGTAAAACTCTTATTTAACTCTTTTCCTCTATTCAGTAAAAATCTAAATATTTATCTTATCTCTCAAATAAGTAGTATAAAGTAATAACAAATCTTCTTTTCAGTCAGAGAAACAGACTCAGCTATCTGCTCTCCAAAGGAAATACAAGAGATAGACCTTAAAAGTTGAACCTCTCTCACTTAGAGGGCTGAGAAAAGCAAAAACTTCAGTCACCTCACACTTTAAATACAAATCTTAAGTTTCTCCTTTTTTAGTCTTCTTTATTATCTTAAATTTCTTCTTCTTAATCTTCAACTGCCACCAACTGTCATTCCCAGAGGGTGAGAGAGCAAAATAATTTCCCTTTTCCAAAGCTGTCAGAGAACAGAAGCCCAGAATCCTCCCTTTCACTAGAATATATGCTTTTCCTTAAGGGATCCACAGCAAATTACCTTTCTCCTCCTCACTTCAAGGGAACACATATCTGAGCTGAAACCCTTGCTTCTAATTAGACAGAACAACCTAAACAAATTTTTATCCTAACAGAAGGATGCTATCAGTTAGGGAATGGCTAACAAGTTATGGTATGCTATTGTAATGAAATACTACTGTACCATAAGAAATGATGAGTAGGTTAATTCTTGTTACTGTTCTCCTCCTCCTCCTCCTCCTCCTCCTCCTCCTCCTCCTCCTCCTCCTCCTCCTCCTCTTCCTCCTCCTCCTCCTCCTCCTCTTCCTCTTCCTCCTCCTCCTCCTCCTCCTCCTCCTCCTTCTCTATGGCTCTCTATTGCCTCCTGGATCAAAGATAAAATGTTTTGTTTTGGTATTCTAAGCTCTTCATAAGATTCCCTTCTTTTATTTTCTAGTCTTCTTAAATCTTACTCCCTACTAAGTACTCTTTGAATTGTTTACTCTAACTTCCTTCATCTTCAAAGAACAAGACATTCCATCTTTCATTTCTGGTCATTTTCTCTGGTTGTCCTCCATGCCTAGAACACCCTTTTCCACTTCAGTTATTAAGGTCCCTCACACATCCCTTCTCTAATCTTTAATTATTTTCTCTATATTGGCTTCTTCTCTGCTGACTATAAAGATATTTGTCAAGTTCTTGTAAGTTTTTAGCTAGATAGATATGTTGAGTTCTGGGTATATGAAAACAAGTTAATAGTTCCTGACATGAAGGAATTGCAATTGTAATAGATCTGGAAGATGAGAGCAATTAGAAATGGTGGCCAGGAAATAATGAGGAGACCTGATTCTGAGAAAAATAACATCAGAGCTCTATCAAAGCACTATCAGAGACCTCTAGGATTCCATGGCCACAGACTTAGACATTGAATGGAGGGAAGGGAAGAAGGGAGATTAATAATAATGGCCAGAATGTGTCATAGTGAAAATGGTGAAGGAAAACTATTACTTAATCCTACGATCCTCTCAGACTGTCAGGCAGTCCAAAAGTATTTATTAAATCCTTAAAATGTGCAAGCCGCAGTGGTAAGAAATGGAGATTCGGGGGGGGGGGGGGGTACCTGTTCTCAAGGAGCTCAGCATTGACTTGGGAAGAGAACATTGAAACTACTTTGTTACTATGTATAAAAATACACCCACATATACACAAACATATATAATGATATACGTATATATACAGAATAAATTGAGGAGTAATCTCAGAAGATTAAGGGACTGGGAAAGGCTTCTGGCAAAAGGTAGGACTTTAGGAGAAGATTGAAGGAAATCAGAAGGTCCTACATCTCACCTGTCTTTTGTAGTCAAAAACCTAGAAAAAACTATCTCTGACTCTGTCAACTCGAGTTAACAAGCATTTTAAAGTATTAACTGTGTTAGGCACTTTGTTGAGCACTTGGAAATACAAAGATAGACAGTAACAGTTTCTGCTCATGAGTGAATCGGAGTAGATAAAATAGCACTAATGCTAGTATAAGGAAAAAGTGAAAGATTTTTGAAGGACATGGGATTTTTAGCAAGGACTTGAAAGAAGCAAAAAAGTCAAGAGGTGGGGATGAAGAAGGAGAGCCTTCCAGAATGAAGGAGAGTTAGTGAAAATGCCTGCAGTAAAGTAAATGGAAGGGTGCAGAACAGCAAGGAGGCTAGAGTGACTGGTATTAGGTAAAGTCAAACATGTTCTAAAATGTTTATAACAGCTCTCATTGTAATGAATGATAAAAGACTGGAAATTGAGGGGTTATCCATCAGTTAGGGAAGAGCTAAACAAGTTGTGGCATATGATTGAGATGGAATACTACTGCATGGTTAGAAATGAAGTAGAATTTAGAAAAATATGCAAAGACCTACACGAAACTATGAAGAATGAAATAACATTATTGCTACATTATATATAGCAAGAGAAATTCTTTGAAGAATTACTTGCACATGGCTATCTTCTGAGAGAATTAACAGAGATAATTGTCAAAGTTTTATATAAACATATATCTTTTTGTCAAATAATGCTTTCTCTAATGGGAGTGGGGGAGAGAGGGGAGTTGATTATTTTAATGTAAGAAATAAATAAATTTAAATTAAATAAATAAATTGCTGAGGAAAAAGTCAAACAGAGAATTTTATATTCAAATCTTGTGTTAATTGAATAGAGGTAAAGTGGGGAAGACAATCTTTTTGTTCAGTCATTTCAGTCATGTCTGAATCTTCATGACACTATTTGGGGTTTTCTTGGCAAAAATACTATAATGATTTGGCATTCCTTCTCCAATTTAGTTTCTAGATGAGCAAACTCATATACCAATGAGGCAAACAGGGTTAAGTGACTTGCCCAGGATCACAAAATTAGTAAGTGTCAGGTCAGTCACTCTGTGTGCATCGCTATGATGAGACCCATATTTTAGGAAAATAATTTTGACAGCTGAATGGAAGATGAATTTGTCGCAGATATATCCACTGGTAGACTGCTGCAGTCATTGAAATATGAGATAATGAGGGTGTGAACTAGGGTGATAGCTATATCAAAAGAGAAAAGGGTGCATATAGAAAAGACATGAAGTTGGAACTGATAGGACCTGACAAAAGACATTGTCCTAAGTTTTCATGACAATTCTCTCTTTTAGTCCTTTACCTATTTAGCTGCTCTTTCCTAGCTTCCACTGCTGAATCATCATCCTTGGCATGTCCACTAACTGTGAATGTTCCCAAAATCTCTTTCCTAGGCTGTCTACTTTTTTTTGCTCTATGCCCTCACCTAAGGTGATCTTATCAAAACTCAGGTGTTTAATTATCATCTCAATGCAAATGACTTTCAGATCTATATCTCTATTCCTCTTTTCTGAGCACCAATTCCATATCACCAATTACTTAGTGGACACTTTCAAATCCATGTTCTCTAGTAATCTCAAACTTTGCATCTCCAAAACAGAGCTCCATCTTTCACCCGAAGGCTATCTCACTTCATAACTTTCCTGTTTCTGATAACAGCACCATAATCTTAATGGTCAATCATGTCAGTCATGACCTCCGAATCATCTTCTACCCCTATCATTCACCTTCTACTTCCAATCTATTTCCAAATTTTGTCTGTTCTTTCTCTATAACATATCTTATATCTGTCTCTTTCTCCCCATTCACACAGTCACTAACTACTCAAATGAGCCTTATAACCTGTCTCTTCATTAATAATATGCTATGAACTTCCTTCCTCAAGTTTCTCCCCTTTCTAATATATTCTCAACACATCTTTCTAATTTGATATGTCATGTTTCTTTCTTGCTCAAAATACTCTAGTAACACTGTAGCTTCCAAGATGAAATGCAAATTTTGTTGGCAGATATTTTAATTCTTAATTATTTTCCAAGATTATTGCATATTTTCCTCTTGCATATAACTTAGGGTCATGCCCAACTGTTCTTTTTGCTATTTCCCATATCTATCACATTACAAGTGTTTCCATATTCCTTTACATTGCATCTCATCCCTTTGCCTTTTTTTTACAGACTTGCCCAAATGACTGGAATGACCAACTCTTACATATTTTACTTTTATGTTTAAAAGTATTTATTGTGACCTTTTGCTTTGATTTTAGTCTTTGGGTAAGAATTTGACTTAGAAGCCTGTTAAGGTCAATCTAACTCACCTAATGATTGAAAGATGGTTCCTAATCCACTATTAAAAATAATCTCTTTTCATCAGTTCAGAATGTATAGACCATTTGAACTCTCATATAGTCACATATATTTGGGAAATATTTTGTCACATGCCAGAAATATGGATGTCTGCTTACACAGTGTATAAAGCTCTGGGTCAATAATCAGGAAGACTTGAGTACAAATATCACTCCACACATTTATTTGCTCTGTAACCCTGGGCAAGTTACAACCTCTGTTCACCTCAATTTTTTCAACTGGAAAACAGGAATAATCATAATACCAATCTGTCAAGATTGATACAAAATTTAAACGAGAGATTTGATAGCACAGTTTGTTGCATATGGTAAGTGCTTAATAAATTCTTATTTCCTTTCTTCCTGGTTAAACACACACACACACACACACACACACACACACACACACACACACACACACACACACACATACAGAGAAGACATCAGAGTATCCTTAGTTGTAGCAAGGAGGATTCATAGAATTCGAAAATAGCATAAAATTTAGTGATAAGCTCTCCAGGAGCCCATTTATTTAATACATCAGGATTAGGTTGAAAGGGCTTAATTATCATGCTTGGAACCTTGGCTGGATGCAGATGTAACATCTTACTAACTCCTACCTGTCAACAAAGTTGGCCTTTTTCACACATTCTAGGCTATTAACCAGATTTCCCTACAGAGGTAACAAACTTAATAGCATTTTGGTTGAAGGTCAGCCTGTCTGGTTTTTTTTTTTTCCCTCCTAACATTTTGATTTTTTTTGTTTGGTTGTTTTTTTTTGTTTGTTTTGTTTTTGGTTTTTTTGCTTTACCTCCAGAATTGAGAATCTAACTCCAAATTATAACTTCAGTTAAGTTAACCTTAGTTGAATGTAATCCTGGATGGATATATTTTGGCATAGTGTTGTGTTTACCACTCAATGTAATTTTCCTATGTTGAGTCTGGATCCTGTTTTTTATTCCCTCTCGTACCCTTCTGTAATGACTTATTCTTCCTCCTTCCTACACAGTCCTTTATTAATCCAAACCCTTGTGTTGTTTCTTGAACATGTTTTAGGAACATCTATCATCCATCAAAGAATCATAGTATTTGAGACAGAACATAGAAAATATCTGTTTCCAACTGAAGATCTGAACAAAAATTCCTTTTGCAGCCTACCTGGCAAATGATCATTTAACATCTACTTAAAATGACTCCATTAGAAGCAACCGATTATCTCTGAAAGTAGAATTGATTTGAGAACCAAAGCCAACAACCTGGTAGGGGTAGGCAATTCAAATAAATAAAGCAAAAAGAGAATATGGGAAGGGAAGCCAGTTTGGAACTAAGTCTTGCAGCTACAGTTAAAAAATAATCTGACAAGATGTGATTTTCAGAGTTGATTTTTGTCTTGCAGAATGATAAGTTTCTGGAGATCATGAAATCCAGGAAAGCAGTCAGGTGGGAAAAAATGAAGTCAATTCCCCTGGAGTCTTCCTCAAAAAGAGGAATTTGGGATAACTTCTCAGATGTCTTCTCTCCCCCAGAGTTCTTTTAAACCAGAGCGAAAGAGAATAAGGAGATGAGTGTTTCAGAGTTTGAGAGTTGATTTCATCTTGCAGAATAATGTTTCTAGAAATGAAAACCAGGAGAGAAGCTGGATAAGAAATAATGATTTTACTTTGGAATCTAATTGTTTGGAAGTTATTCCTTAAAGTACGCTTTAATCTGCCTCACTGCACCTTCAACTTTGGCTACTACAGAATGACATTTTAGAAGATTTATGGGATTGGTATAGCTGTTCCACACACAAAGTAATTGGTAAAATAAGATATCTTAGGGAATTCTGCCACCTGAATAATTTTTCTTTTGACCAAACTGCCAGTTTGGATATAGCTACCAACAACATGAATTTAAAAGAAACAACTTTCTTTCTAACAGCCTGGAAAATCTCTGAAGCATCAAAGTTTATAAACATCCTTGATTTCTAGAGTTCTTGCCACATTGAGAATGTAGTTGCAGATTTCAAATAGAGTATAATTCTCTCATATTTGATCTCTAATGAATGTTGACACATTTTGAATTGTCAGGATAAGATAAAGGCAAATGCTCATGTTTTATCTCTTTTGTTAGCTAAAAAAGAGATTTCTTAAAATAGATATCTATTAGGGCATAATTTCCCCAAGATTTGTAAAAATAAAATTATAGCCACATTCTTTGTGGTAACAAAAAATTGGAAAATGAGTGGGTGTCCATCAATTGGGGAATAGCTGAATAAATCATGGTATCTGATGATGGAATATCATTGTGATGAAAGGAATAATGAACTGGAGAAATCCCATGTGAACTGGAAAGATCTCCAGGAATTGATGCAGAAGAAAAGGAACAGAACTAGGAGATCATTGTACACAGAGACTAAAACATTATGGCACAATTGAAAATAATAGATTTTTTCTACTACCAGCAATGCAATGACCCAGGACAATCCAGAAGAACTTATGAGAAAGAATACTATCCACATCCAGAGAAAGAACTATGGGAACAGAAACTCAGAAAAATATATATGATGGGTCATGTAGTTCAATATGGATATGATTATGGTTTAAATGTTAAAAGATCACTCTGCTGCAAATATGAAAAACATGGAAATAGGTTTTGAACATGATACTTTTATACCCCAGTAGAATTGCTTGTCATCTTTGGGAGGAGAGAGGGAAGGGTAGTGGTGGTTTGGTAGAAGGAAATCATGAATCACTTAACCACTGAAAAATATTCTAAATTGACATGTAAAACCCAGTAGAATTGGGCATCAGATATCGAAGGGGGTTGGGAGGAGGGTAGGGAAAGAACATGAATCTTGTGACCATGGAAAAATATTCTAAATCAACTAATTAAATATAATTTTCAAAAGAAAGAAAAATATTCTAAATTTTAAAATAAAGAGACAGAATCCTAGGAGACAGAAAGAAAAATAAATAAATACAAGTTTTGTATCTCCAAAAATAATAATAATTTTCTCATTTATTCCCCAAAGTTTTAGAAATAGATTACATTATTTTTATGCTCAGTTAGTATTTATTAATCACCCAGTATGTGCTAGTCACTGTACTAAGAGCTCTGCTTTCCCATTAGTGAGTTCCTTGAAAACAAGGTCTGTCACTAATGGGAGAGAAAACATGCAAATATGTGCAAGTAATATATATACAAAATATAATCTTAGAAGAAAGGCACTAAGATTTAGGAGGACTTGGAAAGGCTTCTTATAAAATGTGGGATTTTATTTAGCACTTGAAGGAAATCAGGGAAGGTAAAAGGTAGAGATGGGGAAGAACAGCATTCTAGATAGCCAGTGGAAATTCTCAGAATTGGGAGATGGAATGTTATAAGCAAAGAACAGTAAGCAGGTCCTTGCCAATGGATCAAATGTTATGTATAGGTGGGGTGGAGTTGTAGGAAATCTGAAAAGTTTGAAATAGACAGATTATTAAGGATTTTAAAGGCAAGACAGGATATTGTATTTTATCCTGGATACAATAGGGCCCAATCAACTGAATGGAGAAGAGGGGTGAGGTGAAATGATCATATTTATGTTTTAGAAAGATCAATATGTAAAGCCAAATAGAGGATGAGTGGTATATAATAGCCCCATTAGAATCACTTGCAGGAAACTGCTAATGTGGAAGCATAACACATAAGGGTATATTATATACAATAAATTGATTATGAGATCTCTGACTAAGGTCGAAATTCCTGTCCTAGTATTCCCAGAGTATTTACTTTGGTTACTAAAAAGTTCCTCATAGATTAACTGCTATAAGTCGTATAGTATTGGTATCCTCAGACTCACTAGACTGCACTTCTAATTCCAACCTGACTGATAGCCTAGGTTGCCTATTGTTTCTGTCCTCTAAAGAAGCAAATTCTAAAAGCCCATCACCCTTATCTGAAATGAAGTCCTTCTAGAGTAAGGGTAGTCACAGCTGTCTTCCATGACTCATAAGGGGTTCTCAGAATACAATTTTCTCCTTAACTAAATTGTGATATGAGCCTTTGGTCATCCTGTCATATTAACCAGTCTGAAAGGGGAAAAAGTAAGAAGAGGGAGAGAACGGACTTTTTTGAGAGTTCCTTCCAAATACTCCCCAGAAGACAGGACTTCTAACTTTTCTTGGAAGACTGAGCCACTTTGATGTATTTTAGACACTGATCAGTACTTACACTTTAGAAATAATTCTAAGCCTTCCAATTCATTGTGATGAGTAATAATTGTGAATTTATAAACTGCTTCTTAGAAGATATATGTTAAAAAAAGAATTTAAATAGTTCCATAATTTTATGCATTTTAATCCTATACTATTGCATTTCTTCTCATCCAAACATTTTCTTAAAAAATGTCATTTTCCTTCATTAAATCTAAAAAGAAAAAATTAATTTAATTGGGTTTAAATAAATCTGGCAAATTGTATAGCACTGACAAAAAACATATAGACCTTTAATATAAGCAGTCACATATCTATATAAATATATTCTTATTTTTGGTAAAGATAATTCATATATTATTTGGGTGATTTATTGAATGCATTTTTAAATGATTAACCTACCCATGCATCCTATATCATATATATATATATATTATTGTAAAAGAATATACACTATTTTGGAAAATTCTTTTGTGTTATCATCAAGTTATGTATGTTCTTGTATGTAGGGTTAGATTATATATGGAATGATTCATTGGAGAGAAGAATATGTCTTCCAAATTATCTGTAAACAAACTCTTAAAATAGTGGGTAGAAAAAAGATAATGGAACAGAGAGCTTGGGCTCTGCAGCCATTTTAAAAGTCTGAATTCTGGCATGTGGAAAACCCTTGTTTTTTGCATCTTGTGATTCTTTAGCATCTGGAAGATGTCTCTTACTTTGAGTGGTGCTCTCAAGAAGTGAGGTTTATGTCAAGAAGAGTAGAAATTAGAGCATCTGGAGGAAGTGAAAGGCTTTTTCCTTGAAATCCAGCTCCCAGTCCTATGCTTTTCAGCCTAGCTCTTGGAGGAAACTTGCTAAGGGAATGACTGATGACACATAAATTAAGATACAGTCTTCAGAGAATTGTAATCTTAACATGTTATATGAATATACTGGAATATTATTGTGCTTTATTAAATTATGAAGAAGATGGTTTCAGAAATGGGGACATTTATGTGAACTAAAGCAAAGTGAAGTTAGCAGAAACAGGATGATAATGTATGTAATAATAGCAATGTTTTAAATATATTTTAAAAAGTATAAATCACTGATCAATACAATGATCTACCATAATTCCAGAGGACTCATTATGAAAAATGCTATCTGCCTCAATCTGGAGAACTGGTGGACTCATAATGAAGCATATTTTCTTCTTTATGTTTCTTACTATTTTCCCCATAAAATGGTTAATGCAGAAATGTCCTGCATGCGTTTATAATTTCAATGAGTTTCATATTTTCTGCTTTCTCAATTGATGAGGTAAGGGTAAGGGGGTAGAAGAAAATCTGAAATTGAAAAAAAAAATGAGTTCTAATGTGAATGAATTACATTCCCCTAAGACATATAAAGGCAATGAAGGAACTGATGAAGTAAAACAATAATTTCCTGCAGAGGAAAATGAAAACAAATTTCCAACACCATATGAAAATAAGAGATTGAGAAGCAGAACCAAGATGATGTAATGGAAGGAGGCAGTTTAGCCAAGGTCCCTTCCATAAGACTTCTAGAAAAAAAAACAACCAAAAAAAAAAACCCTCAGCGTTCTGGCCAAGTCCTGATTAGGAAATCCAGACAAGGTCAAAACGGATCATTTTGTCAGCCTGAATTTTCTTGGGGAAATCGATGGGGGAAGTCTGCAGACTCCAGGGCCTTGGGCCAAGGAAACACTGCATGTGAAGCACTCTGCTGCTCAGAGAGAAACTGTACATTAGAGCAGAAAGCGATCCTGGGCCCATGCCAAGGCACAACTAGACCCATACAAAAGTACCTCAGTGGGTACGAGTGTAAACTAGTAGTTCGATTTGTTCACTCCCTGGTTTTGTCATCTATCTATTGTGGAATGAGAAGAGATCTGAATCTGGATTTGGCATTCGTGGATAGAGAGGTACTGAGTGGTTTCCCTGGAAAGAAGGAAATTGACACATCAGCACCAGCTAAGACCCAGGAGGAAAGTGCAGTCTCAGTTCCAGCATTTGTCCATACCGTGAAAAGAGGACCAGAAAGAGAATCCCACAAGAGGAATTTCGTTAAGTTTGAACTCATAGAATGTTCGCTGGTCAACAGGGGCTGAGTTTAGCACCATCCTAAAGTGGCACTGAATTAAACTTATATCAAGGCTTTATAGAGCTCAGATCATGAGGGCAACAAATAGACTTTTCCTTGTATTAGACCACTTTTTGATGACTAAAAACTCTTATGTCACCAGCCTGTCACATGTAATTTAGCAGTCACTGCTATACAATAATAGAAGATTTTGAATAGAGTGTTCAAAAAGGCAAAGATTTATAGCCAAGAATAACTTACTCAGCCGAGGGGGTGAGGGGTTGAACTTTAATGAAATTGAAGGATTTTTTCCAAGAATTACTGAGGAAAAGACCAGAGATAATTAGAAAATCTGATAGCCAAACACAGAAGTGAAGATAACCAAACCATAGACAAGTAAATATAAATAAAAGACTAAAAGGATAAATTGTTTTACAGTTAAATGGAGAGAGGACACACATGCCTTCCATGAACTCTGTTTTCGAAAGGAGTAATAAAAGGGATTTAATTAGGCAAGGTCTGGAAGTGGTTCTATTTTGTCCTGATGATCTCAAAGAGCAGAATGGATATGTGTGTAGGGAGTTATTAGAGTTATGATATATTATCTAAATTCCACTGGAATTCTTCATAATTCCTAGTAACTAAGGAAATAAACACTAGAAAGAGACATTGCATATAAATGTCAGAGAGAGGGAAGATTTCTAACCAGGAAATCATAAGATCCACATTTGAATCTAAATTTGCTTAATCATTACCAATATGACCCTTGCCTACTCATTTAACTTTTCTATATTTCAAGTTCTTAATCACAGGCACACACACACACACACACACACACACACACACACACACACACAAATACACTCCTCCTTCGTTTATATCTCTGAGGTTATTATTCTACTTTGTTATATGTTGGAGACTGCTCATTCCTACCACCAACTTTGTCATGGTTCACTAAAAGATACTCATGTTTAATATTTGAGAAATTGTTGTGTTTCTGCCATACAATAACACTGACAGGATCATAGGATTAGAAATAGGCTTTTGTTTCTTGGAGTCATTAAAAGAACTTTGCAATTTCCCAAAGATAATGTAACCTGCTCTCTTCTGCTTTAATTTGAGTACCAATATTTTCGTGCATTTGGATTGGAAATGAATATATATTTGTATTTTTTCAAAGACCATGATATTTCTTGAAATTGAGCAAAATATTATTCTACTAATATATGAGCAAAACATACTGCTTTTCTATCTGATTTTAATAGGGATTATTGCCCTTACCCCCCAAAAATGTTATTGGTTTAACAATTTCTGAGGACAAAGACAAAATTATTCAAATAGTAAAAAACTGTCATTCTTTTCTTCATGATACCTATTTGATATGAATTTTCACATATCTCAAAGTATCTTACTGTTGCCTAGCTAGTTTATATGTCCCATGCCTCCTTGCCTCCCTGTATGATCAAGTTTTCTATTGTAAGCAGACTTTTTTTGTTTGATTTTTTTGGTTTTGATTTTGTATCCTTTAAGCACAGTACTTTGATAGTAATTGATTGTTTAGTTAAATTTATCTCAGCCCATTTAAGAAAAATTACAGAATGAATCCCATCTGATTTTTTTACACTTTGCAAATATTTTTGCGTAGTTTTATATTCTTAAATTGTTATAGCTTTGGAAATCTTATGTGACAAACCATGATATCTTCATGGTTTGGTGAGACATAGAAATACCTCAATTTGAAAAAAAGAATATCTGGGGAAATACTATATTTTAAATTGGTATATACATTTTTGAAATTTCTAACAAATTTTAAATTAATAATACCTCTCTTTCCACTTGTCATTAAATTTAGTAAGACATTTGCTAATCTTTTGTATAAGACATAGGATATGGAGGAGACATAACCTTATTAGAAATTAAAACATTAAAAACACACTGTATAAGAATGGAATTTTGAAGTTATTATTTAATGATTAAGTCAGTAAAAGGACATAACTCTTAGAATTTCTCAGAGCAATATCCAAACAACATTCTACTGTCCAATCTTATTATAATGCTTGCCCATCCCATTAACTTACATTCTTTCTGCTGTTCTGCTTTGGTGGTGATATGGATTGTTTCTTATATAAGTAAGTGTAATAAATTATGCCTTTCATAAAGATCACTATTTAAGTATTTCGGGTAGATTCTCCAGAAAATCCAATTCTTTAATTGCACTCCCCTGAAAATGCAATGTAAGAATAAAAGTACCAAAGTCATCAGCAAGAAAACTAGGAACTATTATCTGGCTAAATATTTATGATAATGCAATTTGTTTATTTTATATATTTTGCAAACAATCCCAACATTCTCAAAAATACTGAAAAGACTCATCATATTTCAATTGTGCTAAATTTAGGTCTACTTGGTGCTTGTTTTCAGAAATCATGAATCCAAATGCAGTATAAAATGGCAGCTCTACTGTCAAAGATGATTCATTTAAAGATATTACACCCTAGAGAGATATTTTTCCTTTTGCAAACTGGTTGTAAAGATCTTGCTACAATGGTCTGAACTTCGTCATCTTTTTTTCCAAGATAGCTTAACCATAATTTATTTTGCTATGAGGGTGAATGATGTAGAATTAAACCCTACAGTTATGCCATTAAGAATCATGCCATCCATCTTACTGGGTGGGACTTGGAAAGGTCACTTAAAAAAAAACATTTTTAATTCCCATTTTATTTCCAAGTGAAAAACAGTTTTCATATGAAGGTTTTAGGAGGAGCAAACCAGTGATATCCAAACTCCAAAGAGTTTAACTAATTATATTTAAAATGCAGCAATCTAAGAAAGCTGCAATTTTCCCCAAGGATGAAATGATGACATTATTAGTAGGTGATTAACTTAGCTAGGGCCATAATATTCAAACCACTGAACATTTCTTTATGGAATATCTAAAATCAAGTATAGGACACAGTGTGGGAAAATTTTAAATATCATGAGATTTGTAACCAGAAGTCATTTGTTTGAATCCTTGTTTTATAACTTATGGTCTTAGAGAGGAGGCTTGTCACAAGTATCACTGAGGTATTAATACACAATAATTTTTCTTTATTGTATGATTTTGATAGCAAGCTATGTTGCCTTTAGGTAGCGTTGTAGTTATTTTTAAAGTAAAATCTACTTTTGGAACAATGGACAAGGAAGAATGGGGGGATCCATCTTCCACAGATAGATTGTCAATATTTAATCTCTTCAGATCCTCTAGTCTGATCCTTCCAATTAGAAATAATCTCTTGTTCATGTATAAATGTTTAACTTCTTTTGTATCTATCATCCACTTTCACATCCTACTTTGCATTATATTTAAATTCCTGTCTGTTTTTCCTATTAGATTGAATGTTCTTTAAAAGAAGAAATTACTTCTTTATCATCCTTATCAACAAATATAATGCCTTTTTTTAATAAAACTTGGAACTTTATTTCTGGATAAGCAATGCAGACCAATGCAGATCTGAAACTTCATCTTAAATTCATCCTAAAGAGTTTCCCAGGGATTTGAGAAGTTTAATGATGTTTCCAGGTACCCAAACCATTGTGTAGTAGATACAAGAACTGAAGCCATATCTTCCTTATCCTAAAAAGAACTTCATCCTTTCATCTTGAGCATAGTAATATAATAAATATTAGTTGCAAAACAAATAAAGTAGTAATCAACAATAACAAAACTGTTCTAAATTAATATTAAAAAGCCATGGAAAAGCTTACTTTGATATATCCTATATTTATTTGTTTGAAAATTGAAAATAGTATGTGGAAAAATAGAGATTTCTGATATGTTGCTATTTTTGATTCTGCTTCCATTTTATGGGTCAGTTTGCACTTATAGTTATTATTACTAACTATGTATTTCCCTCTATCCTATTTTATCCTGTTTATCCCTGTCCTCATTTCTCTCTCTCTTTCTACTGTGTCTTTCCTCAGAATGTTTTGCTTCTAATTAATACCTCCTAAATCTGCCTTCCCTTCAATCAGTACCCACTTTTCATGCAACATTTTTAAATTACTTCTTTACTTGAGTGTGGTGAATCATTGATTAGAGAGAAATTGATAAGTATAATTGTTAAATATATATAATATATGATACGTATATATGAGAGATGTTTTAAAAGTCAAAATCAAAAGATTCTATATATGAAGTGAATTTGAGTGAAGAATCAAGTATTACAGCAAAATGGTGGTCTAGGAAGATAGTGATATCTTCATAAGCAATAAGGAAGTGATTCAGGGGAAATAGTGATAATAGTGATTCAGGGGAAAGTTAATAGATTCTGTTTTAGATATGTTAAGTTTCATATTTCTAAGAGACATTCAGTTTGTGATGTTTAATAGGTAATTGATGATGTAGAATAGAATTCAGAGAAGAGATTTTGGTTGAATAATAACTACCTTTATAAGTTTTATTTATAAAAGTGTTTTAAGATTCATGAAATACTAATGATCTCATTTGATCCTCATAACAAACCAGGGAAGTAGATGATATTAATATCCCCATTTTACACATGAGGAAACTAAGGGAGGCAGAGGTTAAATGGCTTGCCCAGGGTTTGATGCAATTATGAAGTATTTGAAGACAGATTTAAATTGAAGTCTTCCTAACTCCAGGTCTAGGTTAAAAATTAGATTGCAGATGGTTTAGAAGAAAGTAAGGAAAAAGAAATAGAAGCTATAACTATAGAGAGGTTTTACATAAAGTGTAGCTGAGAAAAGAGGAGAGATATAGGATGATAACTTGTAGAGATGATGAGATCTAGGGAATTTTTTCAATGATGAGGGAAGTATGAGATTTTAAATAGCAGAGAAGGAGCCAGTATTTGGGGAGGGATGATTCCCTTGTCTTTTCTTTCTGTATCTCTTTAAAAGAATGCAAGTTTTTCAGGGTGTAGAATGTTTTGTTTTCATTTCATTTTTGTGAAGCCAGTGACTACCAAAGGATTTTTCCCATAGCAGATGCTTATTCATGGGACTGTAGAGGAACATAACAATCAGAAAGAACATTGTATTTTTACCTAGTTGCAAAGTCAATATTACTTCATGGCATTATTAAATATACTGAGCAGACATAAACCATCAGGTTATTGATGTAAAACTAGAAAAAAAACAAGCAATTTTCTAGATCTTTCAGCCCCTGAAAGGATTTACAGTTTAGGAGTCTAAATCCATAAGGATTAAATGAGCTGCCCAGTGTCACTAGGTAGGAAATGGCAGAGCCTGAATTAAAAGATCAAATACAGTGTAAAAAGACTCATAAAATTCAACTTAATTTCAAGCTTTGTTTTGAAAAATTCCAACAATGTCATTTAAAATTCACAGTAGTTCTAAAAAAGAAGTGGTTGGCATATGTCTTTTTTCATCATTATTGTTTTCTATCTTTATGGAATGTGTTTTTTTGTAATGCACAGAGAAGGTATGTTCCTTACCTTAATATTCCTTTGGGGCCCATTCTTTAACTGCAAAAGGGAGAGGGGGTGAAAATGGAAGTAAATCACTAACTGCCTTTCTCCCAAAGTGAATGATGAAGTAACCTAGATAAGGAAAGGAAATCCTCAATACTGTCATTTTTATCAATAATATCAATTATCAGTAAATATCAATAATCACAAGAAAAAACTCTGAGGTACCATCTCACAACTAGCACATTGGCCATTATGGAAATAATGAAAGTGATAAACATTGGAGGGGTTGTGGCAAAATTGAGATATTAAAACACAGCTTGTGGAGTTGTAAAATTGGCCCAACCATTCTGGAGGGCAATTTGGAATTATGTGCAAAGGGCTTTAAAAGATTTACTGCCCTTTGATCCAGCTATACCACTGCTAGGTTTGTACCCCAAAAGATAATAAGGGCAAATACTTGTACAAAAATATTTACAACCCCGCTCTTTGTGGTGGCAAAAAAATGAAAAAGATGGAGGAAGGGCTGTCCATCAACTGGCTGAACAAATTGTAGTACCTGATTGTGATGGAATACTATTGTACTGAAAGGAATGATGAACTGGACTATTTCTATGTAAACTGGAGAGATCTCCAGGAACTGATGCAGAGTGAAAGGAGCAGAAGAAAGAGAACATTACACACAGAAACTGATACATTATGGCACTGTTGAGTGTAATAGAATTTTCTGGTAGTAGCAATGCAATGCTCTAGGGCAATCCAGAGGAACTTATAAGAAAGTATGCTATCTACCTCCAGGGAAAGAACAGTGCAGTGCAGAATTTGGCATTAAAAGATCACTCTAGATACTTCCAGGTTAAGACAGCCACAATACAAGGGGCTCTTTGTCCTCACCACCAACCAATGTGAAAAGTCTCAAAAGGACAAGGAGCAGAATAAGATGAGTGAAGAGGCTCTACTCTAGGGCACAGATTTGGAGGTAGGGAAGATTTAGGCATTTCCACACTCCCAGGGGATAGAATTGCTCATAACAAGGAGCTAACTGTGATCCCTCCCCCATTACACCTACTACTCCAGAGTCAGAGCAAGTGTGGGGAAATTGCTAGGTTCTCAGGAGGGGCTAGCTGGGGGAACTACAGAATTGCCCTTGAGAGCAGTGAGACCTGGGAGGCTGAGAAACTTGGAGCGTGGGCACAGAGATGGGGCAGAGAGGAGCTGCCCACAGCCAATGTGGCAGAGATTGAAAAATAGACTCAGGGCAAAAATGTTCTATAGCTCCATACACAGAGAACTGCCTACCCTCCTCATTCAGACTTCTGGCTGAGAAGGGAAGAAAAAAACTAACATAGCAATGGCCAGTACCCCCAAGAACCACAATCTATAACTATCAAAAAAAAAAAAGTAAAAACCTTTGACTCTGGATAATGTCTATCTAGAGAAACAACGAACTACAGAGGAGACAGCAAAGGATGAAAAACAAGCAAACACATTCAAACTTTCAAAAAAAATGGAAATTGGTCACAAGCTCTCCAAAAAATCAGGCTGGAATTTGATAATCAAGTTAAAAAGATAGGAGAAACTTGGCAAGAAAAGTGGGAAATAGTTCAAAAACAAAATAACAGTTTAAAAGATAGACTCTCCCACTTGGAAAAAGAAGCAGAGAAGTCAAATGAAATGATAAGCAAATTGAAGACCAGAAATGACCTGCTGGAAACCATGAAAAGCAGAATACACCAAACCAAAAAGGAAAATCAAAACATTATAGCTGAAAACCAGTCTTTAAAGTATAGAATTGGGTAAATAGAAGGTAATGATCTCACAAGACAGCAAGAATTAAAAAAGCAGTCAAAAGAATGACAAAAAAGAAAGAAGCAATTTGGTACTGGCTAAGAGACAGAAAAGAGGATCAGTGGAATAGACTTGGGGTAAATGACCTCAGCAAGACAGTCTATGATAAACCCAAAGATCCCAGTTTTTGAGACTAAAACCCACTTTTTGATAAAAACTGCTGGGAAAATTGGAAGACAGTATGGGAGAGATTAGGTTTGGATCAACATCTCACACCCTATACCAAGATAAACTCAGAATGGGTAGATGACCTGAATATAAAGAAGGAAACTATAAGCAAATTAGGCGAACACAGAATAGTACACTTGTCAGATCTTTGGGAAAGTAAAGACTTTAAAACCAAGCAAGAGCTAGGGAAAAAAACCCACAAAATGTAAAATCAATAATTTTGATTACATTAAATTAAAAAGGTCTTGCACAAACAAAACTAATGCATCTAAAATTAGAAGGGAAGCAACAAATTGGAAAATAATCTTCATTACAAAAGCCTCTGACAAAGGTCTAATTGCTCTAATCTATAAAGAACTAAACCAGTTATACAAAAAAATCAAGCCATTCTCCAATTGAAAAATGGGCAAGGGACATGAATAGGCAATTTTCAGTCAAAGAAATCAAAACTATTAATTAGCACATGAAAAAGTGTTCTAAATCTCTTATAATCAGAGAGATGCAAATCAAAACAACTTTGAGGTATCACCTCACAACTAGCAGATTGGCTAACATGACAGCAAAGGAAAGTAATGAATGTTGGGTGGGGATGTAGCAAAGTTGGGATATTAATTCATTGCTGGTGGAGTTTTGAATTCATCCAACCATTCTGGAGGGCAATTTGGAACTATGCCCAAAGGGTTTTAAAAGACTCTGCCTTTTGATCCAGCCATACCACTGCTGAATTTATACCCTTAATAGATAATAAAGAAAAAGACTTGTACAAAAATATTTGTAGCCACCCATTTTGTGGTGACAAAAAATTGGAAAATGAGGCGATGCCCTTTGATTTAGGAATCAGATACCTATAAATTGTGTATATGTTGGTGATGGAATACTATTGTGCTATTAGGAAACTGGAGGAATTCCATGTGAACTGGAATGACCTTCAAGAATTGATGCAGAATGAAAGAAGCAGAACCAGGAGAACATTGTACACAGAGACTAATACACTGTGGCACAATTGAATGTAATGGACTTCTCTACTAGCATAAATGCAGTGATCCAGGACAATTCTGAGGGACTCATGAGAAAGCACTATCCACATCCAGAGGAAGAACTGTGGGAGTAGAAACAGAAGAAAAACAACTGCTTGATCACATGGGTCGATGGGGATATGAATTGGGACATAGATTTTAAATGATCAATTTAGTGCAAATATTAATAATATGGAAATAGGTCTTGATCAATGATATATGTAAAACCCAGTGGAACTACTCATTGGCTATATGAGTGGGATGGGAAGATGCAATGGAAAGAACATGAATCATGTAACTATGGAAAAATATTTTAAATCAATTAATTAAATAAAAATTCTCAAATGAAATAAAATTGAAAAAATCCATCTAATGCTAATGTGAATATCATGGAAATAGGTTTTGAACAATAATACATGTATAACTCAGTGGAATTGCTTGTCAACTCTGGGAGGGGGTAAGGAAGAGGGATGGGAAAAATCATGAATCATGTAACCATGGAAAAGTTTCTAAATACATTTTTTAAAAGAAAAAATGTCAGGAAATAATTATTAAAATTCCATCCACATGTAATCTGGAGAGTATAAAGTTAAAAAATTAACTAATATATCATTCTAAGTCATCTCATTATGAATTAGAATCTAAACTATGTTATTTTGTTCATTGTGAACCAGAATTCTGTCACCATTTTGGCTGAGATTTCCACTTTCAGTACCCACAATATCAGATAAAAATATATATAGAAAAACTGAAATCTAGGTGTAATGGCACAACTATACAATGAATTACTTGGCTACTTTAATGATAACAATAAAGTTTTACAAAGCAAAAAAAAAAACTGACAATTTTTTTAAAGTTAAAAAATGTATAACTAGAAGGGAAATTAAAGGTGATCTAGTCTAATCTCTTCATAGCAAAAGGGAACTCAAGTTAATAGAGAATGGATATGTAGTAGATGAAGTTCTAATCTTTCATTAAGATTCATTAAAAATCAATTTTCACCCACTGGAATCGCTTGTCAGCTCTGGGAGGGGGGGAGTGAAGGTGTGGATTAATGAATCATGTAAACTTCGGAAAATATTCTAAATTAAAAAAAAACCCCAACAGTTTTGAGATGTACCAATTAGGTGACATTAAGTCAGTCACTTTATCTCTTTTATAATTATCTCCTTTCTCATAAAAATCCTATGGTACTTATTCCCAAATGTTTTTGTTCTTTAATTTGAACACTTGTAGCAGTATACAAAGGAAAGAAGGCAGGAAGGCAGGAAGGCAGGAAGGCAGGAAGGCAGGAAGGAAGGAAGGAAGGAAGGCAGGAAGGCAGGAAGGAAGGAAGGAAGGAAGGAAGGAAGGAAGGAAGGAAGGAAGGAAGGAAGGAAGGAAGGAAGGAAGGAAGGAAGGAAGGAAGGAAAGGAGTTTTATCCTAACTAGTTGAGAATATCACAATCAAAGGCCTTACATTAAAAAAAAATCCTTTGGAATGTATTTGATAATGTGAATTTATGCTAGATAAGAGGAGCTACTTGGCATGAGGATTTTACTATATTATCTGGGTCTTATAAAATGTTGCTTTCTAAAAGCTAATTAACTCATGCTTGCCCCAGGAAGAGAAGCAAATTATTGGCATTAGAAAAAATAAAACCAGCTCATTTTCCATCAGGTATACTAGAACTAGTAGGTACTTCTGGGAATCCATTTCTTCGTGGGAGTTGAGATGAGGATTCTTCTAAACCGAATCATACCTGAAAAGGAATTTCCTTAACTGCACAATAAATTATCTATAAACCTTTAGCCTCCTCAAGTTGTGGGTGCACTTGAATATAATTTTGCCAATAACTTTTACAATAATGAAGTCACATGAATCTTTGGTTGATAAAATGTATGAGAGGAAGGTGTAGTGTTTTGAGTTTATTTGAAGTCACCTCTTGCCTACTTCTTTGAACCTAGCTGTACTCTGTTAGGGAGTATATAAAGTATAATCAGTTATGATCTCTAAGCATTATTTGCTCTTTTCTTAACTCCTTTGTTTAAAAATGGTTATTCTCAACAGAAATTCTTATTCTTCTGCTAGCATGCTAAAAAAGGCATTGCTTAGGTTGGTAATAGAGTAAACTGCTAATATTACAAATTTCTATATTTAAATATATTTGGCTGTATGAAGAGATTATCATTTCAAAACTGTAGTGAATCTTAACCAACAGTCATTTAATAGATTGTAGTATTTTAGCTAATTGGCAAACAAACTGCACATTTGACTTAGAAAACCCAGCCAAACTTTGTCAATGGAGAGATTTTAGCCCTCAAGCTTTAATGGATGTTTTCCTAGAAATAACATGACGAGTATGGGAAACAGAACACAGCTGTTCTTACTCTGACAGAGTGAAATTCATAAATATAAAAGTATACTAATCTTCTACATTTAAGGCCCAAGGCAGTTGAGGTAAAATCAATTATTTTATTTAAATAACTTATTTTTTTTCTGATTTGGACATGGGAAACAGATATACAATTCCTCTATAACCTATAGTCAGTCAATAAGCAGTTAGGCAGTAAGCATTATTTGTAAGCCAGTTACTATACAACAATCCTTTACCTCAGAAAGTCTCATTCTACAGGGGGGAGAATAGACCTAAATAACTATATACTTAAAAGATGTATTCACACTGTATACATATCAAATGTAATTTCAGAAGGAAAGGCTAAAGGGAACCAAAAAAAAAGACTCCATTGTTCATAGAATACTCTCCAAGGTTTGTTTCATTTTTCTCCTTGAAATGGTCATGTTTTCATTCCTTATGGCACAATAATTTTAATTCCATTACAATCATATACCGCAACTTGTTCAGCCATTTCCCAAATGAGGGACATTCCCCTCAGTTTTTAATTTTTTAGCTACCACAAAAAGAGCTGCTATAAATATTTTTGTACAAGTAGGTCTTTTTCCTTTTTCTTTGATTTCTTCCAAATATAGGAGATATTGCCTGGTCAAAAGATTTGCAGTTTTATGTCCCTTTCAACGTAGTTCCAAATTGCTCTTCAGAAAGCTTGTATTAGTTCACAACTGCACCAATAATTTATTAGTAAACTCATTTTCCTGCATCCCCTGCCACACGTATCATTTGACTTTTTTGGTTATATTAGCCAATCAGGTATATATGAAGCGGTACCTAGCATTGTTTGAATTTACATTTCCCTAGTCAATAGTGATTTAGAGCATCTAGGAATATAGATAGTGTAAAGAAAAGGAACAGCATAGGAAAAAATCACCTGAGCTCTGGCAACCTCCTGTGCTCTCGCCAAAGCCCCTCCCCCCTCAAAAAAAAAAAAAGTCCTTCCTAGCATGGAATTGGTCCATTTATAGAACAATCTCAGGCCAGGATGTAAAGAGAATGGAAATCTGGGGAGAGCAGGGAATGCTAGGGGATAAAGTCACCTAGCATACAATTTTTTTTAAACACACAATAGTTTTAATTTATTCATCTGAAACCTACATGTTCATATGTCCTTTGACCATTCATTAATTGGGGAATGATGTGTATCTTTTAAATCTGATTCAGTTCTATATATATATTTGAAAAATGAGGCCTTTCTCAGACAATTGTTATAAAAAATTTCCCCCAATTTTTGTTTCCCTTCCAATCTTGGTTTTCTTTGTTCAAAGCTTTTAAATTTAATGAATTCAAAATTATCCATTTTATATCTTGTGTAATAAATAAAAATTAACCTTAGAGATTTTATACTAAATTTATAAGTATTTGTTAGTAAAGAGAAAGAAAGAAAAAAAGAAAGAAGGTTACCAGTCTAACTACCCAAAGTCTCCAGTCACATGCAAGTTTTATTCCTGAATTCCTAGCCATTTGTGTCCCTGATTACCTAGTCCTTCACTGACCCCCTGCTCTACCTCTTGCCAGAGATGGCATACATCTGGGACTACTTGCTGGTGAGAAAGAGCTTCTTCCATAAGCCTACCCAAAATGTTACAGGAACTCTTTCCCCCCTTTTCTGGCTCTTATATCATACTCATGACAGTTACACCTATTCAGCTTTTGATTGAACAGTGTGAGTCATGTGTTCTGACATCCAGACTTATAATGAGGCTTTCCACCAGGTCAGAGGTTGCTTGGGGGGGGGGGGGGGAGGAAGAAGGGCTTTCATTGGCCCATTCCAGAAATCAGAAACTGCGCTGTATGTCTGCATCCTACCTTAATGTTCATGTGCCGACTATGTAACATACCAGGCATGGAAGTATGGTTGATGTATTAAATACTTGATCATATCAGTTAATGATCAATGAATAGGCAATTCTAAGGGCAAGAGAATTACTGGGCCTAATCCTTAAAGGCTTAGCCCTCACCTAGTCCAACCTCATTCCTCTGAAAAGTGCATGTCGGGTGAATCCCCACCTACTCTGATCTTGTCATTGTCTATGCAACCAGTGTGAATCAACTATGCTTTCTGACGTATTCATTGATCCTCTCAATCCACAATAAAGGCTGGGGGAGGCATGCTGCTCTTTCTCTTGTTTCCTGCAACCTTGGAGTTCTCCCTTCCCTTGGTCTCTCTTTATCTTTCCTAGTCCCACTCTTGGCCACATGCTTACTATCTCGGAATTCTTACTTCCACGTGTTCTGTTATTTCTCATATTTTCCTTTAATTATTTTTCTAAGGAAAATATTATCAGGGACCAGGGCTGCTCCCCATTTAATTAACTTGTCTGTGTCTCTTGTTCTATCACCCATTTTTTCCGACTCCTTTCTCCTTTTCAAGCCTAAACCCACTAAGGAAAAGCTGTATGTAACAGCCTTAGGTTGGACTGTTATAGACTATGTATTGTATTTCTATGTTAATTTTACACAATCATAATGTTCTCTATGTCTTCTTTGATCATAAATTCTTTTTTCATCCATAAGTCTGATAGGTTAGTTATTCTATACTCCCCTAATTTGTTTATGGTATCATCCTTTATTTCTAAATCATGTATCTTTTTTTACTTTACCTTGGAATATGTTGTGATGTATTCATTTATTCCTAGCTTCTGCCATATTGTTTTCCAGTTTTCCAATCAATTTTTTTGGTCAAAGAGTGAATTCTCCTCTTTTATCAAACTCTAGGTAACTATGGTCATTTATTGCTCTGTGTGATGTACCTAACCTATTTCACTGGTCTACTATTCTATTTCTTTGCTGTTAGCAGAATGTCTTAATATTTACTCATATATAATATAATTTGGTATCTGGCACACAAGTAGGCCAACTTTCACCATATATTTTCCCTCATTAATTACTTTGATATTCTTTACCTTTTCTTCTCTCAGATGAATTTTATTATTATTTTCTAGCTCAATAAAATGATTTTTGGGTTTAATAAGAATGGCACTGAGTAGGTAAATTAATTTAGGTAGAATTGCCATTTTTGTAATGGCAATATTGTGGAATGATCAACTGTGATTGACTTAGCTGCTCAGCAATGCAATGATCCAGGACAATTCTGAGGGACTTATGACAAATGAATTTAGAATGGAGATCAAAGCATATGATTTTTCACTTTAGTTTATTTGGATTTTTGTTTGGTGGTTTTGGTTTTATATGATTATTCTCTAGTAAAAATGATCAATATGGAAATGTTTTACATGATAATAAATGTATAACCTAGATCAAACTGCTTGCCAGCTCTAGGAGAAAGAAGGGAAAGGAGTGAGGGAGGAAGACAATTTTGATCATATAATTTTAGAAACCTTACATGGAAATTTGTTGTTGCATATGATTTAATAAAATAAAATATCTTTATAATTTAAAAATTATCATTTTCATGATAGTGCCTCAGTCCATGGGTGAGTAATTAAAATCAGAGCTAACTGAATGAAATAATATTATTTGTGTAAAAGGTGTTTTGTAACTGTTCATATAGTTCCTGGGTTTGTAAATTTTTTTATTATCATTATTATTTTTAAATCTTCCCTTCCACTTTAGAATCAATACTGTGTATTGTTTCTAAGGCAGAAGAGCAGTAAAGACTAGACAATGGGGGTTAAGTGGCTAGTCCAGGGTAAAAAGCTAGAAAGTGTCTGAGGCCAAATTTGAACCCAGTACCTCCTATCTCTGGGCCTGTCTCTCAATCCATTGAGCCACCCAGATGGCCCCTAATTACAGTATACAGTATTGTAAATGAGATTTCTCCTTCTATCTTTTACTATTTGACTTTGTTAGTAATACTAGGAAATTCTGAAGATTTATGTGGATTTGTTTTATAACCTGCAACTTTGCTAAGGTTGTTAATTGTTTTGATTTGGGGTGGTGGTAGTGGGGTATTGCTTCTCTAGCATTCTCTATGTATTCTATCTTATCATTTGCAAACAGTGATAGTTTTGTTTTTTCATTGCCTATTATAATTTTTTACATTTCTTTTTTCTTCATTTATAATTAATTGCTAGAATTTCTAGTATAATATTGAATAATAGTGATAATGGTCATCCTTGCTTCACTCTGATATCATAACAGATTATGCTTGATAATGGTTTAAGATAAATGCTATTTACCATTTTCAGGAAAACATGCTTTATTCTAATATTATTGCATCTTTTTTAGTATGAATGAATGTTGTATTTTGTCACAAGATTTTTTTTTTAAATCATGTGGTTTCTTTTGGCTTTGTTCTTGATATGGCCAATTATGCTGATGGTTTTCCTAATATTAAACCATTCCTGCATTCATAATATAAAATTGACCTGGTCATACTGTATAATCCTTGTGATATATTGCTGTAATCTCCTTTTTAGTATGTTATTTAGAATTTTTACATCAATATTCATTAGAGTTTGCTCTTCCTGGTTTAGGTATCAGCACCATATTTGTGTCCTAAAAGTAATTGGTTAGAATTCAATTTCCCTTATTAACATCATATTTGACAAATTTCCCTTTAAATCTTGAGCAAAACACACATCAGGATATAATCTCAAGAAGTAGCCTTAGAATATCCTATCTGGAAAAATTTATCAGAGAACAAAAGACACTCAAGGGATGGATCTCATGGAGACAAGCAACAAAGCAAGATTTCTATCAGGGATAATGCCACCACTGATCTTCCATTCTCACTAATAGGTTCAAGTCAAATGCTTGTACTTCCAATCTTTGTTTTATCACTTCTACTTTCCTTTAGTCTGACCTCATTTTAGTTTATTATCTAGACAATTGCATTTTCTACCCCCTTTCCTTTTCCCTAATCTCTTACTCAAAATTAAAAAGTTCTCTGGACATATTTTCCTATTTTCCTATGTCTACCCTTCTCTCCATGTCTTTCTGTCTTACTTTTTGTCTCTTTCTCTTTCCCTATATAATCCCAGCCCTTCAACTTAATTTTGGTTTTATTTAATCCCACATCTAATCTTGAATGCAGTTTTCCACTATAATGTTTAGCTCATTGCTTCCCCTATAATTCCTTGAGTATTTTCTACTTGTCCTGACCTATTTTTCATCTTACAAAAGATAGCCATTACCATCTCAGTGTCTACTCTCAGATCAGTGAAGACCCCCAAACTCTGTTATTATCATAAATCTCATCTGGAAGGCTCTCCAATATTCTGATATTTTATATAATCTACAGACATGTAAACAGAAAAAAATTAAGATATTTAAAGGGTCACTGTTTATTCATTTTTCTAGTTAATTGATGCATTGAGATGAACTTTTAAATCAGCATATTTGTAGGGTGGTGGTGTGTGTGTGCATTACACATGGGAGAAAGTGGAGAAAGGATGTTAACTTTCTTCACTGACTGAATGTTAAAGTGATTTTAAATGATTAGATAGAAATTTGAAATTAATTTAAATAAAATGTAAACAGAGACATATTTATCTGATATAATTCAATAATCACAATTCACAAAGATACAGTGAAATGGATAGGATGAATAATTAAATGAGCAGTTTACAAAACACTTATTCTAAATAACACTAGGAGCTTGGTAGCACAAGTGTTATTGTTCCCACCATACAGAATATAATACTTAGAGAGAGTAAGTGGCTTATATGCTTTTAGGCTTACAGAAAAAATGGCCTCCCATGAACTGAAAACCCAGTCATCTGACTTAAGTCTAAAAAGCTTCCTAATAAACTGCAACAAAGGAAATTATTCTTGTTAATCTTCTTTTGTGGGAGAGGATAGAGAGAATAGACAAATATTTTTTCAATAAATAGTAATAAAAGAGCTGGGTGAAGAATGTAGAGTCTCCTTTGCCTTTTCTTTTGCAATATCTTAAAAATTTTTGAAACCTATTTTACTAGTATCCATCTTTTTCATTGGAAGCAGGTTTTGAAGAGTGTTGTCCTCTGGAAAAGGGGAGAAGATAGGAGAGGAAAAGAGAGGAGAGGAATAGAGGTGAGAAGACAAGAGAAGAAAGAAAAGGAGAGAAGAGGAGAGAAGAGAAGGGGAGAGGAAAGAAGAGGAGAAGAAAGTTGAGGATAGGAGAGGCAAGGTGAGGCAAGGCAAGGTAAGGTAATGTAAGGTGGTAGGGAAGGAGAATATTTATGTACTTGGTGCCTCATAGTCAGTGCTGACAGATGCTGAATAAAATCTGTATAAAGTACTAAATAAGAACAAGCCAGTATAGAAAATATGGTGAAGAAAATATTTGTAAACCTCTAAGCTTTGCTTAGTATCACGTTTAAAAATCAATGGAATATTCTTTTATAAAAACTTTGCATTTCTTTGTCAACCTGGATGATTCACCTGAAGTTTCAAATATCTGACAGTAATGCCATTTCTTTATGCATAATTGAAGGGAAAAATTAAAAAGGAAGGTAAATCATAGAATCTTATCTCATTTAAACTTAGTCAGAAGACAACTTCAGAGTCATCTAACATAAACTTTTGAACAGAAATCCATTCCTGCAGAAATTTTGACTTTTCTTCTGGGAGATTTATAAACTTTAATATGTCTTTGAGATTCATGTTTTGCTTGCTTAGGGATCAAGTTTCCTTTTAATATTATTTCTTTCTGCTTTTCTTTCTTCCACATTATCCTTTACTTCTGTGTATGTGTGTTCTCTTTTAACTCTTTGGTGAGATTTACCACCATAGATTCAAGTTATTTTTCATTCTTCCAATTATTTCTGTTGTGCAGTAAATAAATTCTTTTTTCATGATTCTTATTTCTTTACTGAACCATTCAAAAAAATCCTGTTGAAGGGGGGAACTGGGTAACTCAGTGGATTAAGAACCAGGCCTAGAGATGGGAGGTCCTAGGTTCAAATCTGGCCTCAGACACTGCCCAGCTGTGTGACCCTGGGCAAATCACTTAACCCCCATTGCCTAGCCCTAACCACTCTTCTGCCTTGGAACCCATACACAGTATTGATTCTAAGACAGAAAGTAAGGGTTCAAAAAAAATTCCTTTTGTGGTTCTATCATCTTTTAGGAGTCCACAGAACACTCTGCTTCATCACGTGTTGTTGATTCATTTTCTTATCTCTTGTAATATTTATTAATGAATGTCTAGATTGATTAGGATTATCTGGAAGCCATATTTGTTTCAGGTAATAATATTTTTCAAACTGATTTATGGTTTTTTACTGAGTTTTCTTACTCCTGGCCTCATTGGTAATTTATTTTTTTTTACATTACATACCTTTATTACTTACTTTCTAGCTTTCCTCTCCCATCTTTAGATGATATATTCTCAAGTACTGAAACTTGAAGCTGTCTCAGTCTCCTAAATAAATTTCTTACTGCCCCAAATGACTTCTAAAAGAATATAGCTGGCTACAGAGAGATCTCAGTTTCTTTTCCTCAGAGACAGTGGAGACTCAACACACCCTGATACCTTATACCATATTCTCTTATATTCTTTAGCTATACCATACTTCTGTCCAAGGCAGAGCAAGTCTCTGCCTTCCATTATGGAAGTTGGGAGAGTAGAAGATGGACAGATTGTTGTCTATTACAAACGAATGGATGGATTGTATCTCTGCCAAATTTTGTTGTACAGTGAGGTTGAGTGTGCTTATGAGAGTATTAGGGATTGTGAATTAATTCTTTATTTCTAGTTCATCTCACTATCTTGTTAAGGTTCTTGAATATCTTAAGTCATGGAGGCAGTTGAAATTACTTAATCTTTTGCACATTTTTCTATTTTGTAAGTGTTTAAGAAGTCATATGGATTGCAAAAAAAAAAAAATCAAGTCATGCTGTTCATGCAACACAGAAATCTTGGCAGTAGTTTTGAAAAGTCATTTTCCAATCATCATTTTAATGTCCAGAGAAATAAGGGACTTGATAACTCATTATTTGTGATCAAAAGAAATAAAAATAACTGGGTCAGTATCCTGAGGCAAGGATCCAGGTTTTTTGTGGACAGAAATCCAGAAGTCAGGCATTTTCAGTCCTATGTAATTTGTGGCCAAAGACAATCTGATTTCTAGACAACAAGGCTTATATAGGCTTTGGACAATTACTTAACAGAGCTAATTAACATGGAAAATATGTAGAACATGTTCCTAATATGGTTCCTGAGATTAGGATATGTCTCAGAGGGGAGAGATGCATAGAAATTAGGCAAGCTGCTTGACTTGAATGCGTCTTTCAGAGAGTCACAATTCTGCAGTTCAGCTAGTTCCATTTGGTAAATTGTATCCACATTTTCAATGTCAATACAAAAATGGGTTACAGAAAAGTTGTATGTCCTGTTCATGGAGATGAAGCTGTTTAAATATTAATTGAAACTCTTTTTGCAACTTTTCCAGTGAATCCACACATGTTTCTTTTGGGAATGCAATCAAGGGTTTTTTCTGCTAACAGATTTTGAGTTAAGGGGAAATGGCAGAAATTTTCCTCCTTCACTTGTTTGATAAGGTGGCCTAATTTTACGTCAAATTCTTTCACATGTGATTATATATCACAGATGAGCTTCCCTTTTCCTTGAAATTGCACATTGAAACTGTTGAGTAGCTCTGTTACATCTGTCAGAAAGGTGAGGTGCCATTTTC